>NC_051847.1:323982-953982 GCF_002237135.1 Teleopsis dalmanni | reverse complement strand
ATAAATAAATGTGGAAGGAGCTTGAAATTGAGGTACACGAGAAAACCCTATTCAATTTGCAGCGGTTGATAGGCTTAAGTAAGGATCTATAACGTTAACCACTTAAGCGAATGCGTGTGTCCGTCTGGCCGTGAGTGCGCATGTATGTGTAGCGGCAGTTTTACAGCATTTACATTTACACGTGTAATTATTTTATGAGATTTATCTGCAGCATTTCACGCTTGGTCAGTCGCGCTGTGTGTACTACGAGTCAATTGAAGTCGGATAGCAAAATTCTGTGTATTTTTGCTTTTTTGGCCATGAGTGCATGAGTGCGTCTGGTTGCATTTATGCTGCAGCGAATTGGGACTTACCTTTTGATGCAGTCAAATTTGGATTGTTTTCGTTTGGTTTTCGCGTGGTTAAATGCAACATTGACCACTGAGCAGAGTGAGGCCGCAAGCGCTTTCAACACCGTTGGGTGCCCATTCATATTGCGCCCATTTATTCTTTGTTTTAGGTTGAAGCACTGTTTGTGCGACAGTCGACAAACATGGAAACTTATGCATAGGCATTACGAACTGCGACAAAAATTCCAATTGGAGCAAAAAATCTGGTGCTGCAGTATCAAAACACCAATGCAACTTAAGAAAAAAAAAAAAAAAATAATAATTGTAATAGTGTAACTAGAAAACCTTGTAATACACACATTGGCAGATGGATTGAATAGATGCAGCACGTGCCATAAGTGACCAAGTCACATTTCAACCGCATCCATCTGTCGCACTTGCTGCTTTAGATAAGCCACGTGCCGCATTTGCTGCAAAGTGGCTTGTCTTCAAAATACTTCACAGAAATGGTTTGTATGTAGCGCTGAGTGGCAATAAGTCAAGAAAGATTTCGCGTAATCTTTAAGTTTGGATGTCAAATAGGTGACTATGGGAGATAATTAAACAAAGATTCACGAAACACATGGAAAAATACAATATATTTTCATATAACTGTAAAATGGATAATCGCAAATTTATTTACCAAATACTTCCCGTTTTCTTACTGTTGAAGAAAGTGCGAAAGGACTAATGAATCTTTAAAAAAATGTTGATAAGAATACTACTAACTCTTCTTGGCTGAAAAATTTTAATTACTTAGTTTTCGAATAGGCTAGGATACTTTAAAAGGGGATTTAGTAAGAATAATTACTTGCATACTGTTTTTGAAATTACTTTTAATTTTAAGGATCGCAAACTAGAATTGCTATATAAAACAATGATCATAGTTTCTTTAAGGAAACTTAGTTAATTCTGGACATACACATTTTTGCCTACATTTATCCAAATCATTAGAATGCATCATCTGAAATATTTCCAAATATTGACAAGCACTTGCCGAACTCCAAACTGAATTCAGCACATGAGTGCTAAAAGTTTCCAGCATCACCAAGCACGTTGTAAATTTGCACAGTACAAGTACTTTTTGGATGAGCAAATGGAGTTTAGTGCCAACGTGCAGTTACTTCGGTGATGAAGCACCTGCGTCACCACAAATGTGGAATGCATTTGCTTGGGACGGCGTGTGACGGTGTGTGACTGTGAGTTCCCCCTTTATTTTTGTAAGTGTGTTTGTGTGTTTGAGTGATGGTCATATATAACTCAGATGAACTTGCAGCAGATGCGGTGGCTTATTTGTGTTAAAATGATTAGATGTCTTTCATGAATTCGAATGAACATGGCGCTGCCAAGGTGAGACCTGTAATTTGCCAATACACCGACACCAGCAAACATCATCAACAAAAACACCGAAAGCAATAACAACAACCAACCCAACAGCTGCTTTTTATGCATATTCAGCATGGTTGCCAATATACCAAATGGACTACGAGAAAAAAATAGTATCGAATAAAAAAGGAAGGGTGTAAGAAATAAAAGAGCAAAGAAAAAATTCAATATGCAAGCTCAAGCAAGATGAAAGTCAACATTTCGTCAATGTTATGTCAGCTGCGGTGGAAGGATTTCTCTGTTGTTCAGTTGTTTCTTTTGCCACTCATACAGAACACTGTATTGGTTTACCACACACACGCGCACCAGTCAGAGACACACCGACTTTACACAATTGCAGCGGTGTACTAATGCCTTTTTGTTGCACATTCCCATGAGGCTTTTCAATTTTTACTGCATCATAAATTAAATTACCTCTTTCGATGCGCTTCCTTTACAACCAAACCAAATCAAGTAATTTTACCTTTTTTGTAGAGAAGCTTTTGTTGTTGTTGGCGTTGTTGTTGCTGTTGCTGTTGCTGTTGCTGTTGCAGGTTTTATTTTTTCTTCTGTTTCCAGCATCACAATCTTTGGCTCTGCCAAATGCTAAAAGGTATGTGCTTAAATGTATGCGCAAAAATCTTCAACCAACGTACCGTCAGACTGGCAGGCATACGAGAGTATAAACAGACGAAAAACTTTCATCCGTATATTAGGAAAAAATCAACCGTAAATGTATGGAAAAAAATTAATGTATAACAACAACAATAAAAACACTTACAAAATGCTTTATAAATGCATTGAAGCAAAAAGCCCAAAACTGTTTCAAATGTTGCAACATTTGTGTATATTAAAGTCACGAAAAACCTTTTGACGCTACGTATACGCAGTGGTGTACCGAGTTGAGGTTACGGATACAGACTCTAACACCAATTTGGATACGGAAAACACAAACTTGCAGTTTACTGAAATCAGTTTGTACGAAGTTGTTTTTCTATTTAACCAGATTTTTTGTTAGCAGTGCGTAAAGTAAATTAAAAAGGCACTGAGATGGCAAGAAAACTAAAATAATAAACGACTTCAGTGGAGCCAAAAAATTAGTAGTAATGCAGGTGAGTTGCTATGACTGCAGCTTCATTGATGATATTAGCTTTACACAGGAGTGCATTAAATTTGTAAGTTTGATTTTGTTATTATTGTCTAATATTGCTAAAGTGCCAAAGGACTAACACACTGCAACGTTGCCGGCTGCTTTGATTCCAGGGCTGAGCTACAGATAAATCTGATGCTTTGACCGCTTTAACTGCTTTGGCTTATGATGGCACTGGCGATAGTAATGCTATTGTTGTTTGTTTTTACTTTGATTGTTGTTTTTGGTGTAATGCCTGTAGTAACTATAGTAGCTGCATTGGTTGTAGTTGTTATATTTACACTTCCTGTCATTTGCCTAAATGTTAATTTATGTAATTTGTTCTTCTGACCAGTAGCCGCAATTGGCTTGTGTCCATTTTGGCATGTCACGTTGCAATATGGAAACATTGGCTGCCATAATTAAAATTACCTGCGGTGCACTTTTTTCCTGCACTTCGTGTTTGTTTCAGTTTTTGTGTATTTTTCTATTTAAGGATTACACGTATTGGGCATGGAGCTTGAATATTAGCAGTATAGGTGTGTGTGTTCTGCAATATTTTTAGTTTATTAGCTTATAGTGCGGATATTAACAAAAGCGTTCACTACCTACCTGCGTTTGCCAATTTCTGATATTGTTGGTATTATTATTTTGTGATTATTGCAGTCATCTTTGAAATTTTTGTATATCACGTCCAAATTAAGTTATGTATCCTTTCAAAAATAAATTGCTAGTATACTAATTACAGTTTCTGAAATTATGAACATTTTAAGGGGAAATCATTTGAATGATAGCATTAGTGACATTAGACGAAGTAAATTTATTATTATCAGCACTCGAATATTGCCTAGGCTAAAAGAATTTAAATAAAAAAAAATATTTCCTTGAAAGTAACTAATTATTCTAGCTCGGTCTAAACTGGATACTTTATCATTAAGGTATCCTTTATCACTTGTGTCTTATCATTAATTGTAATTATTTTTATAGTAGCTTTGTTCGCTCTTTAATAAATCTCTATTTTATTTAGTTTATACTCTCTTGGCCTTATAATATATTTATAAGTTAAGTCTTTTTTTAGTTAGTGGATCTGGGCACTTTTACTCTATGATAGCTGGGGTGGTTCTGCAGAGTCTGATAAGATTTGAGTATTCCTGAGAATCTTCGTGATTATTCAATGATTGATCTAAGATCTGTGTACCGCCCCATGCGGTTAGTGATTACTCTGAGATTAGATAGTGCTAAATAGGGCAGCCTGTCGGTTTTCACATATAGTTTCAGAGCTCTGTCCCTTATGTATGTTTTGACCGGATCTATTCTAAGGTCTCTAAGCATGTCATTCGTGCGGATGTACAATGGTACTTTGAAGAGCCTGACTTTGAGCAACTTGTTTCTTTTGGATAGTAGAGTCGGCAGCTTTGCTATACGCGACACACCCATAAAGTAGTGCTGGTCGGATTATCTGGCTATAGATCAGTTTTCTGTTCTTCACGCTAAGGTTGTTGTGTTTGTTGTGTAAGCAGTGCAGTGTTTTTGCGCAACTACTTCTTTTAACTTGTATGTGCTTGTGTCTTGGCCTTATAATATAGATTTTCGTCTTACATATCCAAGAAATCAAGCTATCAGATGATACTGTTCATAAATGCTGCATTTATGAATAGTATTTATGGTATAATAAATTAAAGAAATAAACTGCTTAGCCCAAGTTCTTTAACAAGGAATGTTAAATTTTAAAAATTATTTTCTAAACATAGAAAAAATTTATACAAGAAAGGTAATCAGTTACCATAAGGTCTTGAGAGTTCTTCTGGTTAAGAAATATAACATTTTCACCATTTAAATAAAAATAATAGAATATTCATAATCTAGATATATTTTTAAATATATATTGAAATACTTATTAAAACACATATTTTATTATTAATTTCTAAGAATATTATTTGTGATAACAAATGCAAAAGGGTAGTAAAAACCAATGGGTTAATAAAATATTCCTTGAATTAATAGATACATTCTAAAAATGTTTACTAACTGTTTTTAATATAAATAAATATGTACTTAAAGAAAATATTATATTTACTCAACATATACACTACACATAAGTATGTATCTATGTACCAAATTGGATTGATGTGTTTAATATTGTTAAAATAAATTTATTTAAAAAAAATGACATATCTTTAAGAGTAAAACTGAGTTTTGAATGTTTACACTTTTTTAAGGGGATAGTGAGTTGCATATAAATTTGAGTATAATTTTTTTTCATTCAATGTATCTACTCATGTATAAACAATAATTCTGTGTTCAAATTTTAAATGTCCCTTATAAATAAACGCACAGAAGAGAATATTCTTCGAAAGGTGCCTTAATTCTAAGTGTAAGCCACTTTGTTGTACATGTCCTTATATTCACTTAAAAAGTAATCTCTGCACCACGTCTGCGGATATAAATGTTTTTATAGCAACTGGAATCACTGTTATTATGTATTTTTTTGTTACTGGTTTTTAACGACCAGCTTATTTATGTTACATCTCCTGCCCGACTGATACTAAAAAACCACTTAAATCAAATTTATTTGCTACAGTGGCAGTAAGCCGGTAGTCAATTGCCACATCGCACAGCCGGCAAAAACGCGTCGACAAGTGTAGATACGAGGGCTAGAAATGTAGACAATTGCCTATTTTATGCAAAATAAAAAGTTCTTGCAACTAAATAATTTGGAAATGATTTACTATTCAATAGAGCAACAATGATGGTAGTGGCAGTAGCGGCAATTCGAATAGTATTATAAAATAAAGTTGCAGTTCGTATAATGGTGAAGCACCGCCGTCAAGTAGACAGCATGCAAGGCAAATATATCTTGAAAATAGCGCCATAAACCCATCGGCGTAAATTGGGAAAATGTAAAGATTCTATACGTTGCTGCGTGCTTCGTATTTTTCATATTCATACGCTTCAGCTTCTACCGCTGCCGGTTCATTGGTGAACATGATTCATGACATCGAAGTACATTGGCGATCCTACAAATCCTTTCTTGTGCCTCTTTTTGGTTACAAAAACCATCAGTCCTTTTCTACTATTTGACATTAATGTATGCACTTACACATAAAAAGAACTGAATAGCTTAAGCACTCACGTACGCAATACTCGTCAAATAGTTATGCTGCGTACATAAGGACATTTGCATCCTTTGACTTGTGTCTTATATGTAACTGTGAGACTTAGCTAATGCAGATATTTCATGCTTATTGTCGACATTGCTGTTGAGATTTTTATATCCTTTTCATTCCCTCGCTGTTTTGCACTGATTTGTGCAAATTAAAAGAAAATGCAAGCAAAAAAATTGAATGAATAAGGCTGCGTCGCATCAACGCTGCTCTGATTTATTATTGAAGTAAAAAAAGACGTTCTCTGAATAAAAAGTGGGTTTTGAAAAAAATGAATAGGCAAATCGTAACAATAACATTTGGCAGCATTGTCATAAATTTCAAATAAGTTATTCCACTAAACGGCAACGCTGCGAAGGATTTATGTGCAACAGCGTAGCAACAGCGATTTTTCGTTGCAATTCTTGTTTTTATTATTGTTATTATTACTTCAGTTGCTGCGGCCGTGGCGGCTGTGGCGGCTATGACTGCTGTTGCTCCTAATGCTCCTAATGCTCCTCCTTCTCGAGTTGCTTTTATTATTGTCACAGTTCCGCACTATTTTCGGCTTCCAATTGTTGAAAATAATTGCCAGCTCTGATAGATGGCGCAGTTGTCTAAAATTTCGCGTTTCAAATTTATCATTTGGACACATTTTGTTGCAGTATTTGTTGCACTTCTCTAGGCTTTTGCGGCAAGCATAACTCAGATCAAATTTAAAATTTGCACCAGCTCAATTCTTTGATGCACAATTCTTCTTTTCGCAAACAAAAGTTGACTGCAACAACTAAATGTTTTGTTTATTGTGCGATAAGCGATTTGGCCGAAAAATGACAAGAACTCATATTTTAAGTTGTTGCAATTGTTCTTGGAACTCAGTTGTTGGTATGAGCCTCTACAGTTAAACGTGAATGAATGTCATAATTTATCATACAAATGTTTTGTAATCGAAATAAATTAGGTTTTGAGATTAACATTCAACTAGATATACGAGTAGAGCTTATACACACATCGTAATCATTAATTATTTCTGCACTTGCGAAATTCAATATTCTGATTTCTTTTATTGAAATCAGGAGTTCTAGTACAGATTAACATTTAAATAGTTAAATTAATTTATTATAATTAACTTTAAACACATTTTCTTCATAAAATTTATGGTTACAGCTTAATTCCTGATTTAAAAGATATAAATATTATCATTAAATCTCTGAATTTTGAATCGACTTAAGGAAATGCAAGCGATAATCAAGCATAGGATGCGTAAATTTGAATCTGAATGAAGACTTCGCAGATTTTTGTATTCTACCTATAATAATAATGTTATAATCGATATATAATTACAATTTTTAAAAGAATACATATCAGACTTACTGGCATAATCTCTCTTGTTGGTCAGATCAAGGATGGCCACTTAAAGTAAACAACAGTATTAGGCAGATCTGTTAACACTACAACATTTCAGAATGCCTGCTCGGAATCTGCAACAATAATCCTTGCTAAGAAGTTTTTCACTCCAATTTCGACAGATGTTATGGCTAGGTTAATGCCTAAACCCAGCAAACCTAATGCCAGTTTAGGATTCTGTGGTTTTATTACTCATATATTCGATACCACTTGGATACCACAAATATCTCTCCTTACTCAGTAGAGTTAGGATTAAGATGTCGCAGAATAAGTGCTCGAGAAAGTAAAGCAGACTAAAGCTACAGTAAATTTATTTTTAAATTTAATAAGCCCATTTTGTTACTTTTGTAATATTTAAGCACTATTATTACTTGTAACATTTCATTTCACACTAATTTGGGTCCACAGATTAAACACTACAAAGCGAAATCTGCCATTAAAGATTGCAACTACATTTGACCTGAATTCAAATATATAATCTCTATGATCAAAAACCTAAAATGCTATTAAATCAGAATTATTTACCAAAGTAAAATTGTGAAATGGAAATATTTTCCCCCAAATTTGTTTCATCTTTGTTACACAAAAGTTTCCAAGATTAAACATTAACTTTAATAACATATTTGCTTAATATCAGTTAATCAGTAATCTATCAAACGAAATAATTGTTAGTTAGAGCTAAACGCTACCAAGTTACATTTTCATACTAAGCGTTTGGAAAACTATCTTATATATTTCTACGTCAAATTTACTACTTAAAAAATTGGTTACTCTTTTACTTTAATCCATTTATTCTAAAAAGGTTAAAAGTAACTTAGCATATATGGTAGTTTAGTGGAAAGATATTTGGAAAGAATTTCGGTGACAAGAATTTAATTTAGAATCCCTCATACAGGTTTACTCATTGCAATTTTCACAAAAGTTGTGAATGGAAAACTTTTTCCAATTAAAATATATAATAAATTTTCATATCCATTTAATATTCCTTCCTAAAATGGAATAGTGAGGATACTTCTGTCTTGAGTAATGTCAAAAATAATAAACAAAAATATGTGAAGGCAAAAATAAATATCTAAAGGTGGTATTTTCGGTGTCAGCAGTGGAGAAAATTGCTGCCATAAATCATAATATTTTATTATTAAATTATACAAATTTTACTGCTACAACAGTAAATAGTAACGGAACGTATGCAAAGGATATATTTACACTAAATTTTATATATAAAAAATAATAATGTTTGTTCCTTCACAGTGCAGACACAAAAATTAAGCAGAGAAAGCGAAGAGTCTCCATGCCAGAAATCCACTTGAAAAAGTTACCTGTCCTCATACAAAAGAAACACATATCAAAATAATCACATGAATCCTTATACGAATAAGTGAGTGTGTACAGAAAAGTGGAACGGTTTTTTTTGTTACCATGTATTTTGGTACATTTGGATAAAAAGTGTGCAGAGGTATTGGTGCTTGCTTAAAACTTGCAGAACAAAATGTCACAAAAATATTGCAGTAGCATAGAGCACCTAGTGCAGCACAGGCACTGCAGAGAACGAGAGCGAGTATATAAAGTGGCTTTGCCATATGCATCACGACTTTCAGGCCTTTAAAACCTATTAAGATGCATATTAAGTCAACTGCCAGGCAATGTGGCAGGCACACCATCAAAATACAAAAAAGAAAGAAAAAAATTAAAAAAAATGAAGTGAAAGGAAGATAAAACATGCAGCATGTGCGGTTGGGGCAACTATACATGCAACGCTGCAGCGACAACAATGGCAACTACTCGTACATGCGTTGCTTCTGTACTACAGAATATTACACTGACAAAAATTGATTTTACCACTACGATTTGAACAAAAGTTTTAGTTAATCAGCATCCATCTTCAAGCATTAGCTTTAATAACAGCTGATGACAGTAATGAAAAAGATGTAAATAATAATACATAAAGATGTGTCCTCAGCCAAAACTATAATATCTTACAAGTTTTTACACATCTCACTCAAATTCTATCACTGAGGATTCTTACACCATCTAACATATCTTTACACACACATCGTTATTACATATTCTAAATAAAAGGTTTCTAAGTCCGCTATCTTCTTTTAATCTGGTTAATATCTATAATTCTTTTACTATTTAACTAGTTGGCACCTGTTTTGATTCTGTATCCAAATAGAAAGGTAGCTACTGGTTTCTTATATACATCTTACTCTTCACACACAACTTTACAACTTTGTCATTTTCTTTAAGAAATCGTTTGCTAGAGTATTGTCCGTCAGTAATGAGTTCTGCAAATATATGTATTTTCTTATATTTTTTCTAACTATGTAATTCTACGGTTGTTCCCACAATGTTTTATCATAATGATTAATTCAATTGCTAACTTTTATTGTATTAACCAACACATAGTTCTAACAACTTCCAACGATTATAAATTACTAACAACTATAATTAGTGCAACGGTTCATCCACATTATCTGGCGCATATAGTCTTCAGTAATATAATTATGCTCATGAAGCCTCGTGTATCAAGGGCCTATTACACATCAACGATTATTGTCAACAACCGCTGTTGTCGATTGGTATTACATATCAAACTAGTCGACATTATTCCTAAACGTTCTAATAGAAAATTAGAAGAAATAATTAATATTGAATAAAATGTATAAATGAATTAAAAGTTTTGTGAATTTCTTTACTGTGTGGCATTCAAATTAAAATAAATGAACTTTTAAAAACGTTGATACATTTTCCCAAGCGTATTCTGTACATAAAACGTTGCAATCAAACCGAACCAAGTAAAAGTAAGCTAAACTATACCAAGCAGGGCCAAGCCAAACTCAAACCACAGCCGTCCGTTCGTTCATAATCATTCTGGCATTTTGGGACATGTGTTGCTAATGTATTTAAGTAGTCATTTTTGCGAGTGCATTCCAGATGGGAAGGTGCTGTGCCGAGCTTCTGGTGGAACAAGAGGCCGAAACCAAAAATTTTGGCGGCTTTACAATCATAACTCAAACCGAACCCTCAGTTTGGAGCATAACGAATGCATGCAATGGTGTGTCGTGTGGTTCGCAATAAAGCTTCGTGTGCAATCGTTCATGCGAATGTCTCTGTGTGTATATGTGTGTGTGTGCTCCGCAGTACTAGGCGCACTCGTAGAATGTCCATGTTAATGTGAGTATGCCAGTATGCGAATTTGTGTGTGTGAATATGGGTCAAAGTGCAGTGCAATGTCCTCAACATCCGCATTGCCGTAGTTTGACTTTTCAGTATGGGAATTGTGCATTCAGGAATATTTTACGTTATACGTTCATTGCAAGGTTTTTTTGAACTTAGTTTTCATTTTTTTACAAATTTTGCATCTTGTTTGTTGTTGTTTCTGCTTTAGTTGTTGTTCTCTTACGTTATTGTAATTTCAATTGTAATCGTTTGTAGCTACTTTATTCGCTGTGTTTGTTGGTGTTACTGCTCGTATTTCGGAAAGCTGTTGTTGGATGGATTTGTACGTCGTTGTAAGGTTAGACGGGCAGGCACGTTGTTGTGAGCAATAGGCCACGATAACGACTCATACTAACCATTCGAAAGCGTACAACACGAAAGCATAAGCTGTGGTCGTACTTCAGCTTATAGTACTTTTAAATTTTATTAGTGATTCCGTGTGTAAAATACGAAATAAGAATACAAATGTGGCTAACTTGTCTATTTCGTATGCGAGCCCAAGCAAGGATACGAAATGTGTGCGGCTCGAGGCTTATAGTGTTGATTTTACTAGAATGCAATTCATCGAGGGATGTGCAGCATTCCAATTTTACATTGTTAGCTTTTAAAATCTTTTCAATTTTTCATACTCATAAATTCATAAACATTTTATTTATTTATTATAATCTGTATTTCCTTAGTCAACCAATATTGAAAACTAAAATTTCAAGGACTCAAGTATTCAAGTATTTCATTATTACTTGATATTTTCCTAATTTGAATTGCTAAAATATTTGAAGTATTTGCCATGAAAATATATCAATTGAATTGTGCGTTTAAATTAAAATATCTAATTAAAAAATCATGTAAAAATTATGTTAAAAAAATGTAATATTAATCACTAATTAAATTAAAAATATTCAAATTAAAAATATTTTAGCTGTGTCAACCAAAATTATAATATGTCGTATCAAAAGAATCCTACTTGTTCACGAACGACAACGACAGTTTACACCAGCGTTTAAAAATAAATACTCTACATTAAGTAATCTGCAGACATTTGAAGAGATATCTTAGCTATCTTAGTAATTACCTGAAGTTCCAACGCATGCACATTCCATTTCATCCCAAGAACTATGATGACTGAGAAGGTTCTGACAAACAAAACTTGCTGTTACCTTATTTTAAAAAACATTCTGGATTACAAACAATGCCTTAAGATAATGAAGGTGTAGTACTATTTTATAGTATATATTATATATATTATAGTAGTATTTTTTTAATAGATGTCCAAATAAATGGAGAAAACAATAATTTCTAAATAATTCTGACAAAGATCGTTAAAAATCTTGCGTAAGATCTTTGTAAGAAAGATCGTAACAGCGTTTGTAAGATTTTAGCTATTCTGGCACAGAAGTCTTTAAAAAAAAGTTTTTTCATTTGGAACTCGTGGTAGAAAGGTATTTTGTTCTATTTCGCTACCGCTTGCAAGTGAACATTTGAATTTTAATACAAATGTTATGGAAAACCGAAATATATATGTTACATTATTATTATTATTATTTATACATAAATAATTATTTACCGAATTTATCTCATGTCATAAAAGAAATAATAACAGCTATTACTGCATTAACAAAAGCAGTATCAAAAAAATGAATCAGATTTGAAATTATAGCTTTAATATATATAAATAAATAAATAAATAAATAGATGAATAAATCAATATGAAATAAATATTAATCGAATTTAAATATATTAAATATATATATTCGAATTTTCTTAAAGGCAGTATAGTATATCAAAACGTTCACGTTTGCGTCATATTAAAATGAAATTAGAAATAATTTTTCATTTTGTAAAATTTTTTTTTTACATTAATTAATTCATCATTTTTGTTAAATATAATTTTTACTCATTTTATTGTATATAAAAAAAATGTTTGTGCACAAAAAAACAAACAAAATCTTAGCTGACAATCAAAAGACCTGATCAATAGCTGGTTTTTCATTTGGTCTTGTGAAAGACCGTAAACAACTTTTAGTCTTGCACAAAATCGTTGCCAGAATACGAAAGATCTTTCAAACAATCTTTCGCATGATTTTTGAGTGTGGTGAGCTAAAGATCGCTGCCAGAATTGCTCTGTATATATAATATAAAAATCTCATCTTTGGGCTTCACGGAGAGTCAAGCTACCATATATGTTTGGCACAACCTCTTTTAGCAAATAAACTCAACGATTGATTGATCATATATACTTCTCATTATGCAATACTGTTGCTGCTATTGTAGCTGTGGATCAAGGTAGGAAGACGAAAATGTCAGGAGGCGTTGCTCTACTTTGAAATTTTACCTTCAGTAGTAAAATATATACACAATATAATCGTTAATGACATCGCTTTGTTAAAATATTAAAATGGTCTGGGGTCAAGAGTAGAGGTATCTTGAACAAAAAAACTTTTTGTTTGTGATATTATAATGGTCCTATTAGTGGATGTGTCTCTAATGAAATAAGTTGCTTATTTATTATCAAACTGTATGTCTTACTTTAATCCATTTATGTTTTTGCCCAACAGTCTGTTTGCGTAAATATCAGTGTTCTCCTATACATACAAGTCATTTACTTTTTGCGATATTCAAATGGTACTTTGCATATCAACTTATATTCAATAAACAGACCGACATTTATAGTGAAAACAAAATTTCAGTAAGTAAACCTAATAGTTGGCTCACAACCATTAGTAAAATATGAATATGAAATGCACTGTTTACGTATTAATGATATTTTTTAATACTGAATTTTAGTTTTGTGAAACATAGTTTCAGTATATACCAACTTTTAAGTAGCAAATTTACTAGAAAAAATTTTCCGTTATATATTATTGCTACAAACTTTCTGA
The DNA here is from genome assembly GCF_002237135.1 of Teleopsis dalmanni. Classification (NCBI taxonomy): domain Eukaryota; kingdom Metazoa; phylum Arthropoda; class Insecta; order Diptera; family Diopsidae; genus Teleopsis; species Teleopsis dalmanni. Next base: position 940,469 of record NC_051847.1, on the reverse strand, counting down.
CTGTATTACTTTAAAACTGTAATCTGCTGCCAAACATCATTAATTATCATGCTTCAATATTTATTTGTGTACTTAACGAAAAACTTTTGAAAGATTTTCAATCCTTAACCATATTTTCAATTTGTTGCTACTAGGAGTGGACTTTTTGGCTTTTGATCAACTCGCCAACTACAAATTAGTCATGAGACTAAGCAGGAAAAGATAGAAATAAAATCTTTTGAGCACTGATTAAGTATAGGTACCGCTTTTGGGTTACCACAAAGCCAGTGGTAATTTCAAAGATTTGTGTCTTTTATGTGCCGCAACATAACAACAAATCGCATAAGCAGCAGCAACTTAAGAGGATATTGTTGCGACCAACAGGACATGTTGCAAGAAAAGTTGTGCATGTTTATGGCAATATTTAAGGACTATAATTTGTGACATTTCCTTTGATGCATACGTGCAATATCTCATTCACTTGCACTAGTCAATGGCAGACAGTGGCAACTACAATCCTATGCAGGAACCAAATTAATAGCTTAAAATTTTCTTCAGCAATGTAAAAGTATATTTTGGCAGCACATCCAATTTGAAAATTTTGTTTTGTGCTAAATTACTAAGGACATTTTCTTAGATTTTGTCTCGAAAAGTTTCAGTCGAAGAGCACCAAAGTAACTGAAGTCATCACTCATTACAAATGTGACACTAAAAGCCAGAGAGCGAAACAAACTTAATGCGACAATTTAAAAAAAATACTTACATCGTAAATTTCAATATAGTTTCAAAAAAAAACTTAATAAATACAACTTCTACTGGCTTAGAAGAATATTTATGAAAGCTTTTTGTTATATCTACACTATTTATAATGTGAGTATTTTGTATTTATGGGCTAAAAAATTTTAATTTAATTGGTATTCTACTTATTATTATTATGATTATTAGAAGTTAGTTGCTTAAAATGCTAAGCAAAAACCTATAATTATTCAATTTGTTTGAATAATTGATTAACATTTCAGTCCATTACTTGATTTATCATATTGAGAGAGATACACTGATACCTCTATTAATAAATTGATTTCATTTTTACGAGTGCTTCGATGGTATCTTGCTTTTTCGCGAATGTACATCTCTAAGCTGGTTTATAGCTCACCATAACTTCACCTTGGAAAATATTTGAGTGGTCTAATTGAAAATCGAAATTCTCGACTCCTTAAACTTATTTTTTTGACAATATTCAAAAACAATTTGCATATATATTTGCATAATGACTGCATCTGCTTTGATTGAAATTATTGGTATGCTTTGATTAAAGTATTAAGAAGATTGACATAGCGCTTTTGTCTTATTTAGTTCAAGCTTAATTCAGTCTATCATCATTAATTGAACCAATTCAGATGATTTTAATCTTACATGTATTTGCAATACATCCTTCAAACTATCCAAATGTATATCAATCACACGTAACATCAATTAAACCAATCAATGAATGATGCAAACCAAATAAACAACAAAATTAACGTAATGAGAATCCAAAGTGGCTAGTAGAAAATAATCCAGTGTATTACCGCCAGAATTGGTGGCACAACAGCATATAACCGAAATTGAACCAAAACTGAACAAAATTAATTGAGTCCTTCCGCAAACAACACGATTTTCGTGTTAGTTTAAGACAATGATTACAGCCTCACGAAAGCATATTAAAGTCCGTTTGGTGGCACAAATTCGGGTCAAAATCTAATTAAACCACATGTGCTATGCCGAAAGGACAAAAATGATTGTCGTTTGTGTTATTGTATGCGGTCAAAGGATGTGAAATGCGGGATCAGATGTGACCAGCAGCAGCTCGAGCACTAAGCATAACATTAAATTTGCCCAAATTGTTGGCTTTATTATTATTGTTGTTGTTTGGCCGGCTTGGTGTTATATTGTATTATTATTGCTAGGCTTATATAATTGTATTTCAATGATATTGTTACTTGCTAGTTGGTACTTGTCACTTGCTGTTTGCTTAAGGCATTATCCTTTCTGGCATTAACTTTTCAAAAATGTGCCACCGCTTCATTGTGGGCTTAACGTGCTGCTGCTAATGAAGTTGTACAAATCAGCAAGACATTGCAACAACCATAATAGCAACAGTTATTACAGCAAGAGCAATTATTGCTGTTGCAAATACTTGCGGTGAGTTATTGTTGTTATTTTAGTCAGCATAACAACTCGCAGCTATAGACGGGCGAATAATGACGATTAAATGAGCTGAGCACCATTAAGTCAGTAAATTTCTCTATAAACATATGCATTTCGCATCTATAATCGTCAACATTCTATATAATTACGTATAAGAATGTTGGTAGTTATCCTTTTCTGCTTTCCTATCAAGCTTTCACATATTTCGGCTATTAAAGAAAATCGATCATTTCAGTGATTGATGGCAACATTGCGTGCCGCGACAGCAGTTTGTCCTTTTATTGTTGCTAACTTTTTTAAATGTAATTTTTTTTTGTTTTTACTTTAAGTATTGTCCTTCAAGAATCTCTTATCCTTCATCATTTGTCTTATTCTGCTTATTGACTTCTTTTAATGTGGCCCATAAATAAATATATTCTTATGCGACGGAGTGACGCTTGCTTAAACTGCCACACGCCGGCAAGTGCAATATTATTTAATGTTTGCTGTAAGCTTTTGCTAAGGATAAGCACACAATGGTTACAATGGTCTACTGCTAACGTGTTTAAGGTGTTCAACTCCTTGGTCCTGGTTTCGTAGTATCAACTGCGCAGACATATTTAAATATCTTGCCGGTCGGCTTACTTGGCTGCTATTTTGTTGTATTTTTTTTGCTGCTCTTATTTATGTTGTACGAGCCAAAAGCAGTTAAGCTATACAAAATGTAAATATTAAAAATTTGGATTCAGGATACACAGTTTTTAAATTGATACTCCATATATAAAGAAAAGAACACCGCTTTCAGTAAAATGTAAATCATGTATATATTCGCTTCAAACTCTTATAATTTTAATTTTCTATTCAAATTTTAGTTATTACTTACTTACTTACATGGCCATTACAGATGTAAGTCGTTCTTGGCTGCGTCTAGTTGCTCCCGCCAGCCTGCCCAATTAGTGGTTCACTGTCACTAGTTGGTAGTACCGTGTGCCTACATGTCGTAGGCACACGGTTTTCCGTGTGTCTACGGTCCTTCCACGAAAGATGCGGACATTCACTACGCGTTTCCCATGAGTGGTTACGGAATCAAACACCTTTCTGACTGGAGCACTTTTTTTTGTTCACAGGACATAACTAAGCCAGCGAAATCATTGAATATTTATGCGCTCATAGAGGTCATCATTCGAATCTACTATGACACTCAACTACGGTGTCCTTATCCGAGTCTTCTTCTTCGTTCACATTGGAATGGTGTTTGAAATAGGTGGATTCAAACCCACTATTGAGAGGAAATCACTCAATAATTATTCAGTTAAAATATTGGCCTAACAATAGTCCCCTCAATTCTGTTAAAGTGCTGTCACCTTATATCTAGAGCAAAGTTTTACTATTTAAAGTTATCTATCTGGTGTTCTACGCATTAATCCTATCTTTCTCATATGTTGTGTAAGCGTATATGTGTATAAATGAATGTGATAAATGATAAATGTTAGCGCAAATTCCTTTCCTTCCATACAGTTTTGCTAGCGACACGCACCTTAAAAGCTGTGGATTGTAACGCCAAATTTTGGAGGATTTTAACAAGGACAGTAACTGACTTTTTCCGGCTCGATTTCACAGAACCGCGGTTTTTGCAATTACTCAGCAGGACTCGTGGCAGCCGTGCATTTGCAGCATTCGCCGCAAGCGATTAGAAGCAACGAAGAGTATTGCTGCCACTGCAGTTGGCCAATTTGTTGCAGACAAACTTTGCATGCTCCATGCGGCGTTTCGGTATTGATGAAGCGCGTTATGCCGAGAACTACGAGGTTGGACCGGAGTGAAAATTCCGCAGCATGTGAAAAGTATTTTAAAGGTACTTTTAAAGTATTTCAGCAATTTGTACATTATTTCTGCGGCATTTTACTAGTACAAAATTTGTTACGAGTAATTTATTTCAGTTAACACTTTCGCGCAAATGGATTTATTAAAGTATTTGTTTAGTTTTCTCACGCACTTCAAAGAATAAAAAATAAATATTTTTTGAACTCTTAAATTTGTATATGTTGATGAAAGTACCTAATTGGATGGTGTTTCATACTGTATAAGACACAATTCTACGTGGTAATTATATTTTTTAAATTAATTAATTTAATTAATTGGGGTTAAATAAAATTAATAAAAATGAAAGAATAATAATATTTAAAAAAAATGTACACTTTTCAGAATCGAATTAAATACAACTTACCATGAAAAAAAACTGTGGGTAAATAAATTTTAAGTTTTTTAACAAAATAATTTCATAAAAGTTCTTATTATCGAAGTAATAAAATGAACCCATTGGAAATATCTGTGATCCCAGAGGTCTTTCACTATAGAATTCTTCATTTATTTTTCATTTTATTTTCGCAGTTAAAAACATAATTTAAAGGATTTTAATCATTTTAAATATTTACGCGCATAAATAAATAAGTAAACTCACCCATACGACACACTTGCGCCACACAATTCATACAATGTAAAAGTGATAAAATTTTCATTTAATTATAACAACAACAGCAACAACCACAACAACGACAACAAAAACAACTGCAAATGGCCATTGAAAGTAAGAAGAAAAAAGGAAGTTGAAAAGGCAAAAATAATACGCAAATAAAATTATTTACTTTAGAAAATATTGCTACCGAGAGCAATAAACGATTTCTTCACTCCTCACAACACTGCCAGACGCAAGCTCGTATATGTAACAACCAAATATTGTTAATACGCATACACACTCAAGCACACACAAATGAACTCACTACATCATTGCAATTATCTTATATCACGTCTTGCCTCAAGCCAAATTTCCGTTTTAAATTACGTAATCATTGGAAAATGCAATTAAGTGCCGATAGCTTACAGCGCTCTCGATGCTGCCTCTGATGTTGCGCCCTGCGTATACAAAAGTAAGTAGGGCAATACGTTTACCATATCCGTAAACGTATATAGTGAATGCACAACAAAAAGTTTCCGAAAAAAATTAAGTAAACGCAAAATGATGCCATAAACAACGACAGACTTATCAGTAACACATATGCAAGCATTATCAGCTTGATATGCAAACATCAAAAGTAACGACGTAAATAGTCAAGTGTCGCCTCATAAAAAAGAAAATGAAAACCAACAACGAAAACCAAAACTGAGTCACAACAGCGCCAAACAGTCAGAGAAAAATGTTTATTGCAGCTTCAATGCGCAAATCAAAGACAATAGAAACTGTCAATGAGTGAGTGAATGAGTGAATTCATCGCACACATGAAATTGTTGCTTCCTTTAGGTATGTTATGTGTTATGTGCGCTATTATTTCTTTTACTAGCACCACTTTACGCTTTAATTTCTTTTCAACATGGTTCACACTTTAAAGCAAGCGAAGGCAATACTACACTCGATAGCTGTTGCAGGCAATTTAGTTAAAACAAAAATACAGAGATATGCTTTATTAACTTTTTTCCGTGAAGGGTTATTATAAGCTGAAAGATAATTAAATGGCTTTAATTTGTGGTTTTTTATTATCGTCTATAAGGAAAGCTTTAAATCAAATATATAGCTCAATGTGTAAACACATACACAAATATAAGGTTGATTAACTTCATTTAAACAGAAGTGGTATGAACAGCAGATTAAACGTAGTGTATCATCGTTGTTATTATTGTTATTCTTGCAGTTGTTGTTAGCGATGAATATTTAAATTGTTGTAGATATTATTAATTGTCAGTTGGAAAAGTGTTAAAAATATGGATTTTTCGTAGGGTTTTGCGTAAGTCTGAAATACTGGCGATGAGCTATAGAGTTACCGAGATGTAGAAATGTATCATTAAAGCAAAAAGTAAACAAAATGTATGACTATATTAATACTTACGTGTATGCAAACCCACATTCAAAGCAATTGATATTGCGTAGGAGAGTGTCTACACATATACAACTAAGTAAAGATGAGAGTTTGCTTATAGGTTACTTACATATAACGTGAGTATGTCACGCACTTTGCCATCTAAAGTGATAATTTTCTTACATCGCTGTTGTTGTGTTGATATGTTTTTTGCTACATACTATCGTGACAGCAAAAGGTGTCACTAATGCTGATGTTGTTATTGTGGTTGTTGCTTGTGGTGCCTATACTGTTTGTCAGTTGTATGATAACTACTCAGCAATAACACAAACCAAATTCGTGATTTTTCTTGTGCGTCGGCTTGTGGGTGTATTATGTAGATTTCGGGGTATGCAGTAATATTCTCGTGAAATCAATCACCGGATTAAGGGATAGAAAAATGTCTGTTGAAATGGCAAACGCAACGAGAGCATAACATAGGCAAATAACGATAATTGACAACTACATAGCAGTTATTCTACTACATGTGTATTATTCATATTGCTTTATCCTTTTCAGTACGAGGGTGACGAGACGCAGAAATCAAATATGTATTTTAATCGAAAGTGACGTACGATGAATGATTGAGAGGACACTAGTATAAGTTTGAATAGAAAGTAACCCACATTGGTATATAACTAATTGCAGCTAATAAAACGGCCTCTGGTAACGTGGAAAACTTAAAATTTTTGTCTTAAAGTCATTTTACATAGTTAGTCATATGACGAATGGTGATGACCAAAAGATATCATATAATTCTTAAATTTTCCAGTCTTGAAATTTACATTATTATTGCTAGTTAGCGCATTTTGCACTCTGGCGCATGTGTTCCTGAGATAAAAAGGTTACAACTACTGTTATTGATAGACATGCGTATTATAATAGGGAAATTGATAACATTTGGTTTACTTATGTGATCAGATTAGCCTGTAGAAACAATATTTGGTGTAAAAATAAAATATAAAATACGTGTTCAGATTTGAACTCATGTATTAATGAACACAGTTATGTTTGCATTAATTGTATTAATTGTTCAATGATCAGTGAGCAAAGAGTCATTATATTAAACTGTCACTTTTATATTAAGTCCTTTATACTGGTTTGAGTATATGTTAAAAATCAAGTGGAGTAGGTTCATTCACTCCATGTATTATGTATTAATGTATATTTTGTGTCAACGTTACTGCTTTTATTTAGCTATTTTAAAACTAAAACAGTTTTAGTTAAGTTTTTAAAGCGAAAAAATCACAACTGGAAATGTCCTGCAAAACAAAAACTAAAAAAGGAAACTATAATTTTTGTAGCTTGGATAGCATTTAGTGTAGTTGATGTGAGAATAATTAAAAACAAACACTTAAAATAAGTTCTTTCGTAAAAACAATACAGAAAGGAGCAGGCAAAGTATGTAAACACCTCGGCCAATTGTCGCTATCACCACAAAGGTAATTGCATGTCCTTTTCAATAACACAACTAGGAAAAGTTCTTAACACAACAAAAAGCGTTAAAATTCACAGGGAAATTTCAAAATCTGTTAAAACTTAAAATCAGAATTTTACATGACTTCCACTGGGAAAATGCACAAGAAATTACCATGAAATCGTTTCGAACTCGTACAATATGTTGACAAAGCATGGTCACAATTTTTTCGAAGTGCTTTCGTATGGCTTATAAGCCGTGTCAACGAGCAATTTTTTGCATTCTTGAATTTCTATAATTTTTCTACCTTTTCTGTTTTCTTTAAATTAAATATTAAACGCTATCTTTTTATGGCTTGCACTGTTTAACAGTCAAACAATTGTTGTCCTTCTAAATAACGTTGGCGTACATTTGGCGTACAGTTGTTGTAATTGTTGCAATATTGCATGCTAAGGGCAACTTTTGTAGTTCATTTTTCAACAACATTTTTTATTAAACTGCATCTTTGAATTTATGTCAATTGTTCGCTAGGCTGAGGAAATGCAATGAAAGAAGGAAAATCAAAAACTTAAACGAAGAACTGCAAAGTGTGAAAAGTGCAAAATAATAAGCAAAAACGACAGGAACAAGGATTCAACTGCGAGAACACAAAAGTTTGCCTTAATCACTTAAATGCGACGGAAGTGCATATTTGGAGCAACACAATGCCTTGTCGCCATATTTGATATCCTAAAATTAGTTTGCCTAATGGCAGTTGCAACTTCGGCTGGTTTTTCCTAAAGTGATTTTAATAAATAGTAAAAAAATAATCCAACAAACCTGTTTTTTTTATTTAAATTTATAATTTTTGATCAACAAATTAAGTGTTGCTTAGCAGCGCAAACAAAAGCAATTTTTGTGCACTTGGCGTATGATTGACATTTTTGAATTAATGCAAACTCAGCCTTGTGATACTCTTTTTCTAGTGTTTCTATTATGCTTATTCATTTCTTTAAGTACTTAGTGCTTCTATATATTTGTATCCATATTTTGTGCATTGCATTAACAAAGTTTTTCATATCATGCCAGTGGCAAGAGGGCAAAACGGATTTAGAATATGAAAAATTTAATGATAATAAGTATTAATTGGAAATTATTATTATTATTATTATTATTTTTATTTAATTCTCCTTAATGGGTTTTTGGTAAGTTTTGGTGGCCTAAGCCAGTACAAAATATAACACATCATCTATATATTTATTTAAACTATTTTAACTAGTATTTGATTGGTATTTCAAATTAATTAATATTTAAAAATTTGCGAGTAATATGACAGGAATCAATTATAACAATTTTCTGAATGTCATCAATAATTCGCTGGTTTAATTCAAGTCTTCGAATATGCGACAATATGCTTTTTGGCGTTACACCTTCAGCACTAATTATAATTGGAAGAATTTCAATTTTGTTTAGGTTCCAATTACGTTTTGTTTCCACAGCTAATTCTGCATATCGACTACATTTCTCAAAATAAGTCCGGTCATTGGTATTGCAACATCAATGAAGAGTCCTTCTCGAAGTAAAGCACGGTGATGCCTATAGCAAATTGCATAAAATTAACGCTGGAGTTCCGCAAGGTAGTGTCTTGGGTCCTCTCTTATATCTAATTTATACACACGACTTGCCAACGACAGCAACGACATTCACAGCAACTTTTGCTGATGATACTGCAGTCCTTGCAGTTGGAGAAAGCGCAGTAATAGCAGCTAATAATTTGCAAAATAGTATGGACAGTATAATTGCTTGGACAAAGAAATGGAAAATCAATCTGAATAAAGAAAAATCAGTGCATGTAAATTTCACAAATCGAAACATCAGTCATACATTGTGACCGAAAAGTTTCCGGTCATAAATAAATAAAACGCAAAATTCTTAATCTTCATCAATATTTATTTTATCTCCCTTCAAAATATGCTCCATTAGAAGCGATACACAAATGCCAACGTTTCTTCCAATCATCAAAACATTTTTTATAGGCGCTTTCCGGTATGGCTTTGAGTTCCCTCTGCGAATTCTGTTTTACGTCTTCTATGGATTCAAAACGCGTTCCTCTGAGTGGTAATTTGAGGTTGGGAAACAGGAAAAAGTCACACGGTGCAAGATCAGGTGAATACGGTGGCTGTTCGATGGTATTTATTGAATGTTTGGCCTTAAAATCGTTGATAATGTTGAACAAATTGAGGTGAATCGGAACAAGCCGGGCGTTGACACGTCGCATACACAAATTGTCCACCAAAATCAAACGAGCCATCTCACGACCGATGCCTAGCTCTCGTGCTATCTCTCTAACACTCACATGAGGATTTTTGAACACGATTTCCTTTGCCTTTTCAATGTTTTCGTCGGTGGTAGAGGTCGAAGGTCGTCCAGAACGCGGCATGTCTTCGACGGTCGTACGACAGTCCTGAAAGGCTTTGTACCACTCATAAACTTGAGTTTTCGATAAAACTGATTCCCCATAAGCCTTTTGTAGCATTCGCAACGATTCTGCACACGAAATTTCGTTCGAAAAACAAAATTTGATGCAAACTCTTTGTTCAATATTTTTTTCCATTGTTTTTTTCGCAACGCACTACTGAGGTGAACTGGTTTCAACAGCTGCCGTAAACGAACTGTCCGACAGATCGCGCTCATTTTTGGCATAGTAATTAAGGACAGTGCTGCCAAACTACATAAACTTAAAATATCGAAAAATATACAGCGCGCGAATTTTAAATGAGAACCTCCGAAAACCTTTCGGTCACAATGTATACCTGTCTACATCGATGAAGCACAAATCCCTCACGCGAATACTGCGAAATACTTGGGTATGACTTTGGACGCTAAACTAAGATGGAGCGAGCACATAAAAAAGAAAAGAAGTGAATTAGATCTTAAATTCAAATCGTTAAAATGGTTATTCGGAAAAAAATCAAAACTATAGCTTTTCAATAAACTTTTATTATACAAACAAATGATCCAGCCAATCTGGACATATGGAATACAGCTATAGAGTTGCGCAAGCAGAACACAAATTTCCATCACTCAAAGATTCCAAAATTTCATGCAACGGAGTGTAACGAACGCGCCATGGTACGTGAGAAATTCTGACTTACATCGTGACCTCGGAGTGTCAACAGTACAGGAAGAAATTCATACCAAAGCCAAATCACACCAAGATAGACTTAGTTGTCACATAAATGCTGAGGCGCATTTACTAACGACAACTGAGCCAATACGCCGTCTAAAGCGCCATAAGCCGTGCGATCTTTGGGCTTAAATCATTGAAATGTACTACAGTTAATTTATTATTGCGTGGAATCGCCTAATCTGTTTAAATTTAAATTGCTTGTTAGTTATCTAATAACCAGTTGCTTTATGTCTTGTTTTGTTTTATTTATTGTTCTTTAATACTATATATAATAAAACAATTTATAATAAAAAAAAAAAAAAAATTATTAGTTGTTCTTTACATCCTTTTGCGTGTTTTTTGCATCCCTTCTGTTCTACGCACATAATATCGTTTTGTGTAAGGTATGTATTTATAAGATCGCTAATACAAGCAGTCAGTATCTTATACATTGTTGGGAGACAAGTAATTGGACGGCCATTTGCTGGGTTACCTTTAAATCCATTATTCTTCGACATTAGATATGTTTTTCCTTTCGTAAAAATGATTGGAAATGTTGCAGGGTTTTTTAAACATTCATTTAAAAGTTCAGTTAATTTTTGATGGACTGCAGTAAATCTTTTAAACCAAAACCTGATCATATGTAATTAGACAAGTTGACATTTTTTTTCTTGATATTTCTCTTTCTCTTTTTTAATCCAATGAGGAGATTCATTATGTTTTTGTGTATTGGACCACAATGGACTCCAGTAATTTTCTGCACTATTCTTACTTGGATATACGTCGTCTGACGTATTGGCATTGGATCGTATTTTTCTATAGAATTGCTTTTCGTTGCTGCTAAAGAGTCTATTGTTTTCTCGTCTTTGATTCGATAACTTGTATTTACGCTGCCTCGCTACTTGTACACATAGTTTCTGTTTTATAGTGTCTCTTGTGTTAATAATATTAGTGTGATTTGTTTCGTAGCGTGTGTGAAGATTGTATGTCTTTAATATCTTATTGATCCTGTTTTTAAGTCTTCTTGTAGGATTACCTTCAATGTACTTATTTATTCTTTCTAAGTCTCCTCTTAAATGATCAATTTTAATTTGTATTCTTCGTAGCGTATTACTTTTATTTCCATAAATTGCAGCTCTTCGTGGTCCATCTCTGGTTTGTCCTATCTTGCATCCCATTGTAGTAGCAATTGTTATAGCTGATACATATACAATAGTATGTAATTCTTGCAAATTGCTCACATTGTTCAGGATCGCATCATTATTATGTGTTTCAATAAGAAAACTTAGCTTCTTACTAGTATTATTTTTCGGAATGCGTGGCCTTAAAAGAGGGTTAAGGTTACTGTAAATGTCAAATTGGTTTATTCGCTTTGTATTTAAAATTGTCAGAAGTAAAAGTGATTTCAATATGGTCTACTTAACTGCAGATCATATTTTCTTGAGATTTGAGGAGCAGGAATAACTAATGTAACATAAATGATTTAGAATAGTTGCAATGGTCCGTTTAACTGGAAGTTCAACTCCTGTTATCTCTTTAGCTAATTTCAGCTAATTTTTCTGGAAAATGCAATAAGTAGCTTCATTTTTTTCTTCAGATATTCGTATTATATGATTGTTTCGTTTAGAAAGGTGATTTCCTTTTAATGAGTAATTCGTTATATGAAAAGAGTATTATTGTTTTAGGTTTTTTTTTAACTATTTTTAGTGACAACATTTCATTTGTAATAAACGTTAAAGTGATCAGAATGTAAAAACTTGAGATTTGTTCATCCCAATTGCCGTTCATACAGAATACGTACACTCTACCTATCTTAAATTGAACTCTAGGTATTTTTACTATAATCCAATCAAATAATTATTCTGATACTTATGAAAGATTTAACTAAGATTCTACAATTAGAATAATTCACTTTAACTTTAATCATCAACTTTATGCTTCTTAGCCACATTGTACATCAAAATACTATACTACAATACATTCCAATCATTTCAGTTTAAATAAATAATACGATTTAGGTAACAATATGGTGAAGCCATTATTTTCATTCCAAGTTAGATCAACAAAATTGTAAATCCACTAAAACTAATTTAAAACACATTTTGATAAGATTAATTCAAGACGATGGTTCTTACCTATTATTTGCTTATGAGCAACTCTCTTTCTATCTTCACCTATAAATAACTTATCACTAAAACACAAATTTTCAGCTAAATTGCATATTTAGAACAAAAAAAAATGCGTTCATTTCCCCTTTCGCCTGAAAGTTCAAAATTTTGTAAGGATATTCTAACAATAACTTGTATGCAAATGCGAATATCCTTTTTTACTTTTTTCTGTCGAGTGTAGTCAGTACTTTTAGGTCATTTTAGTGTTGTCAACGCAACAAAGAAATTTCGTAAATATGCTCAATTGACGATGAAATAACGAACTTTACTCAACAGCCCCCGGTAACACCCAGGCTTTTGTGCAGCGCTCGTATTTTTTGTGTTGCTTTTCCAACAATTTTATTTCATTTCTGCATTCTGCATTCTGCATTTAAGAATTTTCTTCGTTTTTGGCGTACAAAAGAACACTTAAAATTTCACTTGAAAGTTGTCTTTTGGAAAATTACTTGCTGTCATATTTTCTGAGCAGTAAATTTCAAGAAAACCTTTTCTTTTCCGTGTTTGTGTATTTGTGTATTTGTGTGATAATTGTGTACTTACACAGCAGTTGTATTATGACTGCGTTGTATGTGTGTGCCACTAGCCACTGGCCACTGGCTACCATCGACCCACTTAGCACTGCGGATATGTTATGCGTTAGTGTGGGTAAATTGCTTCCTTCTACCAGTGTTGCATCGAGTTTTTAGTGCATCTGCAGCACATAACTAAAAACGAGAATTTCGTTTGTTTTTGTTTTATATTAGCACTTTTTAGATTCTTTTTTAAAACATAACTTTTGAAATCGTTTTTTCTTCTCTTTTTTTGAGAAATTACTGTTCGCACTTTACAAAGTGGCAGCTTAAAACAAATACCCGCAAGTGTAAGCAGGTCGCTGAAGAAAGTCGAGGAGGCCAACATAATTTTTGCCTTCCTGCCGCTTGGCTGCTTGGCCTCTAGTAATGCCTGAGCGTTGTATCTGTAGTGTAGTATTCATACTACACTTCAGTATCCTTTGCTATCCAATACATCCTGTCTTGCCTGTCGTCATGTGTATCGCAACAATTTTTTTGTATGCAATTTGCGTCGTTTTGTTTCCTTTCAATTTTTAATTCTTTTTGCTTCAACTTTAATGGCCGAGTTTAGAAAATGTTTTTAAATGGCGGCAATTGTTACTAACGAAGAATATAACAAAAGCGCACACAAACATATCCGTGCATTCGTCTTCACACACAGAAAGGACAATAATGGCGTCTCTGCTTGCATTGTTAAATAAATTTTGAAACATAAAAGAAGTTTGCAAAATAACAAAATTAGAAAAAAGTACTCAACTCGTACATCGTCTAGTTTTAATTTAAATTTCCGAAGACAAATAAAAAAAGTTCTTGAGATAGAATATTTGTTAAATACGAAATTCTACAAATGAAAACATGTTAACAGCACTCAACGCTTCAAGTCTGACTTCCAGCACAAAAATTCAAAACAAATACTGTCACTTTTAGTAACTCTCAAAGGATGCTGAAGGTACATTCAAAACTATCCATTTAATCTAATAAACTAGGACGTACATAATTAATAACATAATTAATAACAAATTATTAACTTATAACAGTTGTGTCTTTCCCTCTCTTTTCAACAAGTTCTATTATCATTATAATAAAAAATAAATTGACTTAATCCTAGCAGATTAAAACGACTCACGTTTTTCAGAGTAATTTTCTGATCTCTAGAACTAAAGTCTTTACATTAGAGTATCAGTTGGATAAGCAAATGATTGCACTTAATAATTTCGCTCTTTTTGATTTTAGTAGGAAACTAGTTGATGCGATCGATATGGAAACGATTTTGTACACAAGTTGTTAATGTGGCTGAAATGTTTCCAATGACTGAAGTTAAAAAACTGGATAATATGCGTTCCAAGCATGTTTCATTAAAATGGACATGTAAGGAAGAATGTTGCATGTTCAAGTTTTTAACTTTTTCAATTTGTGGGCATGTTCACCTGTGAGTTGCGCTATAATTATTTTGTGTTTTTCTGAATCAGAAATTCGCTTGCCAAACTGTCATATTTGTCGAACTTCACTTTTAACGACTTTTGTCACGCTTCTGACGACATTTACATTTATCCAATGTAAAACTGAATATTTTTAATAAAAGCATAAGTACACGAGCATATTAGGTCATGCATACACAAATGTGCAGCAATAATATTCCTACAATATTAAAAATTGCAAATTATAGTGTGGCCAATTTAGAAAAAACCTCACCAAAAAACTGGAAACATCGTTTTTCGTGCACTCAGTCCACGTATTTTGTGACCACAGAGTGAAATCACTAAACATGAATTGCGGCTAACAAGCACTAGAATTTTGAGAACTTCAAGCGAAAAAACTATGGCCTGTTTTTAGGCGGCAACGTGGCAAGACGATGCCACAGATACATGCACTCCCATAAATAAAGACACAAAAGCGGTTATAAGCGAAAATGGAAACAAATTAAATGCAATAAAAACTAAAATAAAAGAACACAAATGCAGTAGTTAAAAATTTTGTATAGTAGGTCCCGTGTCTTATAATTGTTGTTTCTGCGTTCTTGCGTTTCTGCCACTTGCCCTGCACTTCTCTTGGCAGTATCTCCACCAATCTTGTTAAACCTAAACTTTTGCTCATTCAATTTTAATGAGCGTCATTTTTCTTTTGGCACTTGTGTTACCGTTATTTGTGGATCCTTTTTATGTTTTGTACTGCTTGCCGCGTAGCATAGGACGTAGCCTGGCATATACGTAATATCGCTGCTCGATTCACAAATGCTACCGTTCCTTGCAGTTCCTTCTTGACTTCGCATTTGTTTCTTGGCTGTGCTCTGTCTTTGGCAATTACAGTTACAATTTCTTTTCTTGCGGCCAAAATGTCACAATTTCGTGTTTCCCGCTTACATCCCTGCGTGTGGTTGGGCTAAGTCCAATATGCATACACTGAGTATAGTTCGACTTGGCTGGCATGCCGTAGCTCGACTGCTCCATGCTCAACTCAACTTAGTTAACTTTAATATGGTTAGCTTTGTTGTGTGGCCGCATAACTCACTTCGGTGGTTTCGCTGTGCTACGCGATATTTACAAACAGTAACACGCAAAATTGTCAGTATCCTTCGGTGTAAATGTTGGTGTGTGTGTGTGTTTGCGCTGTGGATTGTTTGCGTAGTCCAAATATTAAGCAAAATGTATTTTGTACAAATACCGCAAGTTCATAAATTTGGCATTCAAATTAGTTTTAAAACTTTTCTGCCATTGTTTGTGCGGTGCATGCGGCCGCAGTTCCATTACGGCAACATTTAGTGCTCAAGCAGATTGATAAGTGCACCCTAGCAGTCCGGGAGTTCAGTAGTTAATCGCAAAAATTTGCCTAAATGCAGAATGAACTTGCGTGCAGTTTGCTATTCAACCTAAGAGTGACATTCGCGCTGAATAATAACTCCAAACTCACAGCCAAAACAGTTCTCCGTCATGTTGCCCATATCAAAAGTTGAACCAATGGACTGCGTGTATTGTGTGTTTATTGGGCATAATTGAGACGACTCTTTTCATAGTTAAAATTTCACACATATTTCCGGTGGAAACGCTTCACACATCATATCGCTAAGTGCATTTTTAGAATTTTATACTACAATTAATACTCTCCAAATTATTCCAGCTTGGTTACTAAAATAAAAACTCTTTAGTTCAACTGTATTTGCATAAATTTTATGGGACCCTAAAAGCAAATTGTTAAATTTTTATGCTACCTATTCCTATATCGGTTATTGACATGAATAAAATTTAAAAGTATTCGATAAGGTAAGTTAATCGTCTAATTAGAAGTTATTTAATGCTCATTTTGGAGCACGCAAACTTGAATGTAGATAAGAAATTCTAGTTATGCTTTTTATGTTAAATATTTAAGTTAGTTTTTTAAATGCTTTTGAAAGTTATAAAAAGAAAACTATATCCATATTGAACAAGTTAATCGGTTAGCAGATAAAAAAAGTACTGTTCTGTTAAAGATCACATTTACATCAGCTGTTACATCTTCACATTAGTTGATTACAATGTTTCAAGGGTATGGCTAGTGTGGGTAGCGGTGTTGCGGTTTCATAACATGCTAAGAGACCTTAGAATAGACTCGATCAAAAAATACATAAGGGACAGGGCCCTGAAGTTATATGGGAAAATTGACAGGCTATCCTAATTACCACTATCTAATCTTAGAGTAATCAGTCTCCGCGTCAGTCTCCGCTGACTCAAAAAAAAGGATCAACATATAACAAAAGAAACTGCAAGGCCCTGAGCGTATACTAAAACGATATCGGAATACCTTTCGCCATTTGCAAATTGTGACCGTGGAACTGTGGAATTTAAAAGGTCAACTTGTGCTGATCAAATGAAGACACTTGACCAGTGACGACGCGTGCCCTTTCTGAAAGGGTGTGCGGCCCTTCTACAATGTTGTTTTTACGTGAGCCGCTTAAATTAAAAATAATAAATTGAAACATATTAGATGTTTCAGTAAGAATAGTTACATTACATTAGGCAATAATATATTCACAATATAATATTTATAATTTCATCAACAAAATAACATATAAAATAAATTAAATCATAATTTATATATATATATAAGTTGAATACTATATCAATATGGAATAAACACAACTTTTCACATACTTCTTATAACATCAAACCAAATTTTTTCAAAAATTAGAGCTTGTACTCAGAACCATACATGTTTATGCAGTGATCAAACAAAATCGAACAGACTTGCAACGTATAAATGTACTGCCAACTTTTCCGCACATCAGGCGGCAAATATTCGTCGGTGCCCCAGCTAAAATGGGAGAGACGAAATTTTAAGAAATATACTGAAATGTGTGCTGTAGATTTAACCGCACAACCAAGTACTTCGGCAGGTCAACATATTGGATTCGTATGCTTGCAGTTGATATTCGAATAGAACAGAAAATTACTCTCATACAATTCCCACTACATAAATCTCTATTTCTGATATTACACCTTACGTTTGTAACACGCACATTATTTTATTAATTTTTCTGTTGAGCACAACTAACGACAAGAATTTGTGAATGCAGTTGCAACGTATAAATGTGCGGCCAACTTTTCCGCAAGCATAGGGAAAAGACGAAATACAATAGAAATGCGATTTGAGCTGCAAACTTATGAGCACAACTAACTATAACAGCTAAGAGAAGCAAATTTATTGAGTTTTCATAGACAATTGTATTTAATTGTTTTTGCTGAAACTTCAATGTTTGAAAATATACATATATATGGAAAGGTAATAAATAATATTAATTCTCGATGTAAAGATATTTAATAAATTTATATAAGACATTTTGCAAATTATGTTAGGGTGTGCGCTACACACGCACTTGACTGATGTCTAAGCTTATGAGGTTGCAACTTGTTAGGGAAAAATTAAGTGCTTTAGTTAGCCTATGAAGAATGGGCATATTTAAAGTCGGAACTACCTCAAATATTGTAGAAGTTGTAAAAATGGGAACGAAAATAAAAAGTCAAATATTTATTCTGCAATTGTCCAGCTCATTCCAAGAGCAGAACGAACTTCTTAAGCAATTATGTGTTTTATTTTCTTACAGAAGCATGCAGAGCACTTTATTAGAGCACCGAAAGAGTTTCACAATTAACTAACAGTTAAAGTCTTCTCCTAAGTAATGGTATTCCAATGGCTCTAACTGAATAAGTTAGAATAGCTGTCATATTAACGTAACCTAAGTTTATCTTCTGATATAAACTCAGCAGTAGAATATTATCTGTAAAAAGAATTTTAGTTAAAACTTTCAAAGCGGGTAGGTACCGCTTTTTATTATAAATGTTGCTGTTTTACTAGGTAGCCGACATGGGGAGGTCGATTTATATGTACTGATTACGTCAGACATTCCTACAAGTAACCGTCTTGCCACTTTTATCATGTTATGTCAGCACAAAAGGCTTCGAGTTTTAAGTTCACTTACTTTTTCCAGATAAAAAAAGAATACCAGAAAAGCAAATCAAAATAAGTCAGGAATAATGCTGTCTTGTCATCTTGACCCTTTAGGAAGGGATTTATTCAATAATTATACGAAGCAGCGTACTTATACTACACCTTGTGTAAGTCTAAATTAAGGTCCGAGCTGTTATTCTTTAGATATTCTCTCTTAACGTATTGATTATCTTTACAGTTTTAAGGTCTGACCTTAAAACTGCATTTGGTTTGGCCTTAATTTGGTATAAGTAATTACAAGCCAAATAATATGTATAATTAAAAATATTTAGTGTTGTTTTGTATTTATGTCATGTATTTTACATCTTTGTAGATCTGCAATTCAGACAACTAGAATTAATGATATGTGTGATTGAATAGCTAGGTATATATTCGAAGAATATATAGTGAAAATTCCGTTATATTTCTGACGTATTTTTCTGATATATTAAAAACAATCAAACAAGTTATTTCAAAACATTGAGCTAAGTTGAACACGTTTCTAGATTCCAATATCAAATATTTGTTATTAAAGTTATATCGACTTTTTCGCAAAACTCTTGAAAAATTAACCCGAAAGTGAATGTGGGCGTAAGCCTTCAAGCATTGTTATATATTTGAAGGACAATTGTCACACAAAACAAACAAATAAGTAAACAAACAAACATAAAAATCAAACAGAGCAGCAAGGAATTTATGTCAGCGAAAAGCATGTAGAATCCTTATAGTTCCCCCTTAAACATACAACAACACACGCAAGCAAACACGAATGAATGCTTAGAGAAGCATTCACCTTTACAAACTAAACTGAAACTTTTAAACTTGGCCGATATGATAGAATGAGCAAACTGACAAACAGACTCCGCATTTGTGTATTTGTTGGTGCAGGAAGCACGCGCCAAACCGCAGTAAACAATGGCGAAAGCCTTTTAACGCAGGCCAAGGCACGTTTGTTAAACATGGTCCTGACGGTAAACTTCATTAGAAACTGCCAACGAAAAAAGACGACAGTAACAGCAGCAGAGACACCGACTAGCGTACTGCGAAAAAATGTGTTATTGAGAGCAGGCAAGGGATTCAAAGCCAACTAAAATGAAGTGACAGCCAAGTGGAAACTGCAGCTTTGCTACGTCAGCGCTCAGATTTCAAGCTAAGTAACGAAGTTTAGTGAATTTTTAATTAGCGAAAATTTCAAACCAAAACAAATCCTTATCCTTATCCTTCTCCTTATCCTTATTCTCATATTGCTGATGTTGCTGTTGATTTTGATGCTGTTGCAATTTGCGGTGATGCTTGATGGCTGAATTTGGCGCATTTGTCTCCAGCTTTACAAAGGACAATTGGTGTAGTTGTCGTTTTCGTGAAAAGTGCGCTTTTCACTTCAAACGGGCAACAATTAAAACTTTTTAACCTCAATGCGAACGTGTTTGTTAAATTGCGCATATTTTGTACGGTGTGTTTTTTGTTCCTCTTAATTTACAACCAACAAAAACTGTATTTGTGTACATTTTTTGCAATTATCCTTTTAATCCTTTTATTAATTTTTTCCAAGTGTTTGCCTGCGCCTGTGCCTATGCTTGTGTATATTGGCACAAACATGCTGTAATGTAGAAAAATTTAATCAGCAAAACAAAGGCGATAAACAAGGCGCAAAAGTTGTACAAAAGTTAATTTTGTCGTTTTGGCGCCATTTACATTTAACTACAAAAACATGAGCCACAATAACAAACAACAATAGCAGTTTCAGCAATGGAGAAAGGACGACAACTACAACAACAGCCGCTAACACCAACAATGGCACTGAGGCAAAAATCGCCTAACAGTGTAAATAACAAAAAGTCTACTATAATCACAAGCACAACAAATACAACAACATCGAATACTAAAACAAACAAAAGGATACTAATCCGAAGCGTTTAAGTGTAAGTTGACCCAAAGCGTTCACAAGCCACAGGCCGCTGCGAAAATGAGATAAACTCTTCCTTTGGCTTTATTTAATTTATTCTTTTTTTTTCCTCTTTCTTTTAGTTTTCTGGCCTTAATTTTTTTTTTAATTCCTATTTTATTGTTCTTACTTGATTTTTAATGAAAAAGAAAGAAAATTCTGAAAAATTTATGCTTAAATCATGGAATCGCTTCACTTTCATAATAAACGTTGATGATGAAGCAAGTCTCGAGACACTACATTCAAAAACCGATGTGATTTGTAGCGTGAATCACTTCGGTCAATACCGAATTTAAGAATGATATAAATATCGAATAATGATCATAAAAAAAATATTATATCTTTTATATTTCAAATACTTCATATTATTCTATAGCTATTTCTTCTGAACCTAACCTAACTTAATATAGGTTAAAGTAAAGTTATCGGAATACAACTGTATTTTCTAAAAATGCGATATTATAATCGGTAGACTGCAAATGGTAACAGTCTTCAAATATCTGATTTAGTTTTTCTAAAATTTTTTCGAGATTCTAAACTTCAAGTTCTTCTTAAGGTGTACGGTTTTTACCGCACGAACGGTATTTTAAAATCTGTAAGTGCAATTGTACACTCTTTTGGTAACAATTGATTGATTCTAAGAAGATAGAATTAATATACAGATATTCTGTATAGAACGCCTTTTTCAGTTTTCCTTTTTTAAATGTTCTAATCTCTGTATTAAGAAATCTCTGATAGGTATATGAATAATATAACGTGAAAGATTTCTTTGAATATAGATTTTATGGAAAAATATGAATTCGAATTTGTTAAATACCGTTCTCAAAAAGAATGCAACACACCAATATACAATTTGTCAAAAAGAATCATTCATTTAATAAACCATCTTTAATGGATTATTAAAATTATTTTTGTCGCAAAGTTGATAACATTGCTCTCTTAACCCATGTAGAATTGGAGCGTCACTTGACATTTATTTTGTTTTCAGTGTGCAACTTTATTAGTTTATCTTAAGTGTTTTATCAGTTTATCTATATTAAACTGATGCGAGGACATTGTGGACTCAATTGTTAACTGAAAAAAATAGAACAAGCCAACGACGATTTCTGTTAAGAAAATCAAGAAATTAGCAGTACAGCTTATTCTGGACACGAGACGTTCGAGCCAGAAATCTTACACAAAATGAGTACAGCAACAGTGCTAAAATTTATAAATTATCTGAGACTGATTTATTACTAATGAGAAAGGGTTCCACAAAAGATCTTTAAGATTGCAGTATGCCCAAAATAATAATTAAAGATTCTTCGCTTTGCTTCAGCTGGGGGTTCTCGCTCTATTGGAATGCTTAGCATAGTTCATCTATGTCTTACCTTTAAGTTTGTGTTTTTATTTAGGCAGAATAAGAAAAAGTGTTTTCAAACCCTGATCGTCGTTGTGTTGATATATGTTTAACAGGTAATTACTAAAATGTTTGAATAATAATTACATACAAATAAAAACTTATTAACCTACGGCATTTATTCAATAAATGGATTTATAGTTTAGTATCAATGAAATCTAAAAACTAAAAATTGAAAGCATCAAAGACTATGGGGATTTTCGGGTTTACGATTCATGAATCACATATTTTGCTTGACAGTTTGTCATTTCCGATTAACAATAAAATTTTTCAGAAGTCCATTTTTCATTTTATTCAATTTTTTGCAGTTCTCAGTTTAAGTTCGTTATTTCGATCGAAGGGATTTTGATGGAAGCCACATGTTGGCTTAAAGCAATTATTTATTTAAACTGTCACAAAACCAATACATTTGACCTCGCAGGCATGTCACATTTCTGCATAGCTATGAACCAATGATGGGGCTTGCAGAAGATGTACAATACACAAGTAGTGGGATGCATACACTTGCAGGAACGAATGCTCTTCCAATCAATGCAACACCATCGCAATTTAATACGTGAGACGTGTCCTTTTTCGACAATATGCAATTTGTGCAGTTTATTGTCTCTTTACTTTTATTTATTTTTAATTTTATTTTACTTCTACTGGTTCCTTCTTTATTTGTTTTTATTTGGCAATTGTTTTTATTAGTTTGCTGCTCTTTGATGACTTGTTTAAACATTTTATTCGCGCAAACCTAAAGTTTTCACTTACAATAAATAGAAGCGATTTTTGTGGTCACGGGTCGAGCACACCGAGCTGCAATTCTGCAATTGCAAAATAAACTAAAATAAAATAAAATTAAAAACTCAATAAAATTAAGTAAAAAGCATAGTACGCAAGTTGCCGGACGACGACGACTGATGCTCAGACCGAAAATAAAGTAAATGGAAAATTAGAGACCAACGAAGCTTACTACAAAATTAACGAAATAAAAGCAAAAGAACACTGAACACTGAAATTGTCCTTTTCCTAGTTTTTTCGCTTCTAATTTGTAGTCGATTTTATTTGGCATTTTTAGTCAATGATACTAAATTAGCGAATGTTAAGATGAGGAATATGTAAAATGTAGCAATTCAAAGTTTAATTTGATAGTAGTTGGCCTGCATAAGGCATAAGGCAGATAGCATCTGGTTCCAATGCAATCAGGAATCACATCAGAAAATGCACATGAGCGGATCGAGCTTTTTTTAAATAGAAAATAAAATTAATTGATAGTTGTTGGTATGGGAATAAGTGCACTTATAAATAATCTTATAATCGTTATTGTTTTCATATCAGCGATGAACTTAATTTCACTATTTGGAATAAAATTAACCAATCTTGTTTTTACAACGCATAGTTAAGAGCACATCTTGCTTTTACTTCAAATATATTTAATTTGATAGAAATTTATTATATGAGTGGTTCCTTTCCTATTTTCAGATAAGCAGCAATTTTTTTCATTCCTTTATGGACTTTACTAAAACACTTTTACCGCTAATGTGATGTTATTTTGACCACTAATATTATCTTATAATACTGCATATCATATATTACAACAAAATAGTTTTCTTTTTTGCTGCCATGGTTCGAGATTTCAAAGTTTGATTTACATTCAGTTGATCGTGGGCTTTAATAATTTCTAGTTTCGGTTTTCTGTTTAAGTAGAATTCTATCAAATAATCACTTGTAATTATCGGAAATATTGCCGAAGTTTTGTCACCAGTGCGAGAGTTACGATATAGCAATTTATATTTGGTCTACTCTGCATACAAGTATACAGTTTATGTTTCAGGAAACTGGCATATATATAACTATAAATAAATTAAATTGTACGTTTTTCTTACGTACCCCTCTTATTATTGTATTATTGTATTATTGAATAAAGTACAGCACGAGTTCTAAGCCTAGCACTTGCAGTCCAGAAAAATTATATACGAACTATAAACTAATTAAATAAAATTCGATTATTTCCAAAGACCACTGATGAAGAGTACTTGGCAATACTCGAAACAGCATTGTATGGTCAGCCAAACTTCAATAAAATTAAAATAAATTTTTGTGTTTGTCCTTTATTTCTTTCTTTGTTATTTAAAAACCCCTCTAAATTATTGTATTATTGAATTAACATCAATATTGACATTCTTCAAATGTTAGCACAGCTAATGTACTTACGGCACTATCGTATGTACTGAAATCCACCACTTCGTCATAATAAAATTTATAATAAATATTTCTATTATCTCCAATTATACTGAAACTTTAACTAAACATTTGCATATATTATAATTTTAATAGATAAAATATAGTTTTGCTATCTTTATGTATATTATACTCTCGATAGTAATGCTGAAAGACAGAATCTAGCTCAATTCTGTAAGTAACTGGTGTTTGTTAATCACTTATAACACCAGAGAACTTTTTCTATCTGATATTCAATAATTCAAAATTTGTGTTTATAATTCACAAATTTTTCTGCATTAACTTCATTGTTTACGTTGACCTTATATACTATAATTCCTTTCACTTGTATTATTTGACTTTTTCACATACTTCTCATGGCATTAAAAAATTGTTCCATGTTTTTATAAAATTCAACTAGTATTGTATAAGGTCATTGCAAAAGGATGTATTATTATTTATTCAAATTTATTATTTTTGGATAAGGTGTTCTTGAGACGATAAGGTGTACGAGTATATTACAATTTGAAAGAAAATTAACCATAATTACTGATTTTATTATTTTAAATATTTTACATAACGTAGCTTAAGAAAATTTTCATTAAATAAAATTCGTTTCATTGGTTTTATTTCCCATAAAAATCGGCACTGCCCAAATAAAATACAAACTTATTTCTCTCATTGCAATCATTTTTTCCAGTTCTCTTATTTTTAACTTTATATAATTTTGTGTATTTTACATTGCATATCCGTGCATATCCTTTTTTTTCTACTTTCAGTTTTAAACTTAAGATGAAACTAGAAGTTTATAAGACTAAAAATGGAAAAACTTCGTACACAATCCTTGCCATAAAACAACCAAAATTTGTTCATATTCATTATATATATATATGGATGTAGATATGTATATATAGATATATATATATATATATATAAGTAGATAGATATGTTGCTATTGATGTGTTTTAAAGCAATCTGATGCCGTTTAATGGTAGGAACTAAGAATGAGAGAAGCAATTGAAAATTTATTTTGTGTGGTCATTTTGCACCTAATATAGCAAGGACTTCGAGTCTCATTTCAACAAACATTTGTAAGTAATGACAAAATACTTTTTTTAAAAATAAGCATTTATGTGCACGAAATACGAAGTCTGTTTATTTAATGTATTTAATTCTTGCTCCGCTTGCGAAGAATAATACTATATGCGGAAATTTAGACACCGGTTCTTTAATATGGTAACTCATTCAAAGATTTGCCCATGTATATATGTGAAGCCGCGGCTATGAACGTAGCTGTTACTTGAAGCATTTTATACGTTTTCGTATTTGTTCTGCAGAATTTGTCCGCAGCTCTTTCCTTCTTATGCCCAAATGTACAAATTTGGAATGACCATCATCGTCAATTGGGTTGCAACTTCTTTCTGTAAGGACTCAGTAGTTGTCGCTTAGCTCTTACATTTATTTGAAACTCACTACAAATTTATCGAAATGTTATTTATTTCTATTTAATGTTTTTCTACTGAATTTTTGATTGCCAAACTAATTTTGTATGCAGTTTGTGTTTTGCGTGCAAGCAGTTGGACATAAATAAAAATGGACAGACGGACAGTCTGACTGTAATTGCAGTCGAAACATACTTCAGCACTCATCTACAAACACTGCAAACACCAAAGAAATACAAGTGTAATGTTTTGTCTCTTGAAACATAATGTTTCAGTTCCGGTTCCGGTTTTAGTTCTACTGACGGCATTCAAGCAAGACAAACGCATCTTGTTTCGATTTCTTATGGTCAAATTCAATACTTGCGATGTTCTATGGATTGAAAGGGTCAGCACACTTGCCAACAGAAAAGTGAATTTCTTAAGATTCTCAGTAAGTCCTGAGTTTTTTCAATTTCTTTTAAAATTGAGCTGTAATGTTGCTGTGCTTCTGCTGCATGTATGCCTGCGAGTAAACCGCATATTGGCAATATTTAAGCTTTGAAGTGATTGGTTTGCATAATTTGAGTAAGTAAAATATTTACAAACAAATTATTTGAACATCTTTTCTCTATTTTTATTATTTTTCTCCATGTATTACTAAGTGAAAAGCAGAAAAATTTTGTTATGCAAAAAGATTTTTAAGTTTTCCGAATACTTCAATTTTTGATACAGAAAAATATTGAATGCGATTGGCCTATTTTTAAAATAAAAATGATTGAATGGATCTGAATGTTGGCTTCATTTTAAAATGTAATTGAATTAAAAAAGTATTTCAAACAAATATTTAAATTTCAAATAAGCACGAACTAAATGACTTTATTTTTGTAGTTGCACAGTGTTACCCTCTCTTGTTTAGATCTTCAGTAGGATTGTTTAGGAAACTTTGTCTTATAAAAATTTACACATGGGGATTCAATATTCCCCTCAATTATTCTTGCCATAGCTGTGAGAAAAATGAAGAGAGTCATGTGTTGCCAAGCATTTGCAAAGAAATTTCTTTGTACAGTATTTTAGTTAAAGTGTTCCTTCAAATTGATTTACGTTAAATAAGACCTATTTAATTTTTAAACTACAGCATATCAGGCTATCAAGATGCTTATGTGTACAGAAAGTTCAATCTTAAAGCAATGGTACTAAGGTACCATGGTACCTAAAAAAGTGTTATTTTCACATCACTGTTTACAATTAAAACATCTATTCTAGATTATGCTTATCACAAGTAAAAGCCTAGATTATTTTATGTAAATTAATATTCTTTGAACGGATAAAAAGTATTCCCCTTTAATTTTCAGAGCACAATAAATCTCTTTATTTTAGTTATTGTTACTGACATATGCTATATTGAAATTTTTAGTACTTATACTAGCACTAAACACTAATTCATATCTGCTCAATCCCTATTATCACATTATATTTAGGTTAGCAATATGCTTGCGACTTACTACTTAGAAGCAATTAAAGCTTATATATTTTATATATCTATATATATCTAAACTGCTTTAATGAAATAAAGATAAAGATAAAGATATATATAGGTTGTATGTGATGTCACGTGTTGGTAATTTAATTTGTTGTAAAAGTAAGTCCTTCACTTATGTACTGTCAACATGTCATAGAAGCAAATTTATTACAGCTAAATTAATACTATATTTGTACCATTATTATGTTGAAGCTGTTTAAGCTAGTGCACTTAAGCACTTATACTCTTTTTTAACTCGAGATTTCTTCAAAACCCCTCTCTACATCTTGACTAGATTAATGTTTATCATTAATCTCAGACTAAGCAATAATTGACCTCAGATCTGCATACCTCCCAGAGGAGCCTGTAACCATTCTAAGATTTGATAACGCGGTGTTGGTAAGTCTGTCAGATTTCGCAAATAATTTTAGGGCTCTATCCTTTATGTATTTTTTAATGGGATCAATTTTGATGTCCCTGAGGATGTCATTCGTCTTAATGTACCATGGAACTTTGAAAAGTTTTCTCAGAGCCTAGCTTTGTGCAATTTCTAGCTGGTGAATAGTAGTGTTTGAAGCTTTGCTAAACGATATACAACCATATAGAAGTGACGGACAAATTATTTGGTTATATATCAGTTTCCTGTTCTTAGCATTGAGATTTTCATTTCTGAATAGTGGTTGGAGGTAATGAAGAATTTTGGCACAGCTAATTGAACATGTTTAAGCCACGTGAATCGTTTGTCCAACGTGATCCCGAGATATTTAACGCTATCCTCTCAATTTATCACCATATCACCCACTCTCACTCTCGGCGGATTCTGTCTCCACTTACGCATTATAAGCAGAGCCTTAATTTTTTCATTATTGATTTTTATTATCCATTTCTGAAAATACTCCAGAATGAGGTTTATATGCTCTTGAAGTGTGTTGGTTATGTTGAGAGCACATTTGTCTGAGTATAACATACACGTATCAAAAATAAAATAATTTAGTTCGTGTTTATTTGAAATTTAAATATTTGTTTGAAATATTTTTTTTAATTGAATTAGATTTTTAAATCAACCCAACACACAAATCCATTTAATTAAGATAGGAAATTTATTTCAGTTTTGTAGTATTTTGGCGGAAACGCATCAATTCATGAACCAAGCCCATGGTGTTTACTGAATGCCAAACCTTACTAAGATATATATGGCAATTAAGAAGGTAATCAAGAAAAATTTTGTGATCAGCTCGGAATTGATCAAAATTATATTCGAAAAAGAATTTCAATTGATAGTTACGTGAACTACAAGGACAGGTAAAGAATTTTAAGTTTTCGAAAAAATTCATTTGCCAATTAAAGAAAAACGTCTTAGGGTTATATAAGTTATCCAAAGGCAACCCAAATGATTATCCTTTTAGCCGCACTTACTAAATTCCTATCGATTCAAAAATTTAAAAATGGCTTTGCAGCAAATACATTTCTTTAATAATTACTTTATATGTATGGACATATTTGTTATTGTTTATTTGTTTGTTATTTGTTTATAACAAATGCAAATAAAGTTCATATTAGTGGCCTGAAGTTAACAATAATCTTTAATCCAATAAAACTTTCTGATTGGTAGTGTTCCATTAATTATCCAAATATTGATATAATTGTCTTTTTTTCAATTTAATATGGAACTTAATATGATTATTTCGAATCCTTGCATTTGTCTCATGGAGTCAAAATTACAATTTTAACTGCATTCCTTGTAGTTGCACTGAACTGAAACCAAACCACAATTTGTCTGTACATGAAGTGGCAACACAAATTATTAAAACTAATTTGGCCTGTAAGAGCGTTAAACGCATAAATTTGTGGCAATACAATTTTGAGGTAAGAAATATTGTAACACATTTAATAAATATGTTATGGTCTTCCCAGCCATGGCGCAAATGTAGAATATAGTCTGAAATGTGTATACGTGATGATGCGTATATTTGTGGTTGAAGTGAAATTACCAACTTCAACCTGCCAAGATAGAGTTTATACCTTGGTGTGTTAGAAACAGTATGTTAGCCCGGTTAAGACCTTTCAAACCATTTATGCACTTTGCTTGCACACATTACATCCGAATTCACTGGGAATATGTGCTAGTATTCCACCCTTTAATATTTAAGTCGCTGTAAATGAACGAATGAAATTTTATAAATTTTTGCTTATTTACAAGAACGATTCCCAAAATCAGAGTTACCACACTGCCAAGTGCTGTAACAGATTTCCATAAAGTGCTCACTTAAATGAAACTTAATTGAATTTTCATTTGTGCATTAAACCAATTTCCACATTCAGAAGTTCCCTTCAACTGTACGACTTGGCTCAATAATTCAATTTGCAGAGAAAATATTTACATAAAGTATCTGGCAGCACTAAAACAAGCAAACGTTTTGAAATATGTTTTCAAATTTTCCTCCATTACTGTCCAATGAGTAGAAACACAAATTTATGCGTAAATCCTTTTAAATTAAACTCCAAACACAAAATTGGTTATATACTTTGCTAATCCTTTGGCAATTGCATTAATCCATTCGGCATGTAAGCAAGCAAGACTGATACTTCATACTCATGAAGACAATCACAAACGAAAGCTGAAAATTTGATTTGTTTTCGTTGCTATTGAGGAGGGGTGTGGTTGTAACGCTATTGCAGCAGGGATGCCAAAAATGGGCAATAAATAAATATTTTGCTGCTGCCATAATTAAGCAATATAATTTCCTCCCCGAAATTCGTTTAGCTTCTAATTTGCACAAATAAATTTGCTATTATTTCATATTATTTTTGCTTGTAGTGAAACCATTTCGCCGGAATCTATTTACTTCCCACAAAACAAAAGTGTTGCATTGGTTTTTCAAGCCAAAATGAGTTGTAAATTACCAATTGGCCACCAGCAAATCATCATCAACATCATATGGGACAATAATTGGCTAATTTTGTCATCATTGCCCAGAATTTGATGACTTTTTAATGCAGTTAATTTTTGCGGTTTTTTGATAAATTTTCCATTTTAGATGCTGGTTTCATTTTCGTTGTTGTTTTTGTTATTGTTATTGTTATTGCTATTGCCGTCCCATTC
Organism: Teleopsis dalmanni; assembly: GCF_002237135.1. Classification (NCBI taxonomy): domain Eukaryota; kingdom Metazoa; phylum Arthropoda; class Insecta; order Diptera; family Diopsidae; genus Teleopsis; species Teleopsis dalmanni. The sequence goes on along the minus strand of NC_051847.1, from coordinate 910,104 downwards.
AAATTGACTTTATTGGTCTGTGAATTTTTTGGTTAATTTCTGTGGTTTTCTTATTTCCAAATTTAATTTCGTATGAAACAAGTTTACTAAATTTAATTGAATTTATTTTGATGTCCCCTGACGCATTGGTCACAAAATCTGGTTAATAAAATTGCAATGAAATTATTACCTCTCATTGAAGTTGACCCAACAAGTTCATACAGTGTTATCGGGCTGTAAAATAAGTAGAACTTTCTTGTCTCTTTAATATCAGGTTAGTTGTTTAGATAACAGAATTGAGGGAAAACTTGGATATAATACGAAAATAGTTTTCTTTCAATTTCCAGAAACTTCAGCATACATGCATTTTTTTACATAAACTTCCCGTATATATGAAATATGTATGTAACACCATGGTAAGACTCCAGAGAAAATAATGCTGTTTCAAATTTTATATAATAAACATTAAGTGTGTCATTTTATATAATTTGTATTCACTGAGAAATAGCAGCTCCTGGATACCAGTATTCGACTTCATACTGCCGTCATATTAAAAGAATAATACATGATCAACTAATTTTCATAAATAACTACACTTGTAGTCTAACTCAATGAATCTCAGCCCTGTTTTTGTTTAAGGAAAACTTTCGACAAGTCCAAAACTGGGCGGTACGCTAGCAATAAAATAAGTTCAAAAGAATTTTACTTGCTTTTAAGTACACTTTGTAAAATAGTTTATGATAGAATGAATCCTAAGCAAGAAAAAAATAGCTTTTATCGTTTCTACTTCTAAAATTTGGATACACACTTCAAGAACACAGCGACACACAAAAGTGCTGAGGTACTTTTGGTTAACCAGATCAAACCAGAGAGCAAATAATCAAGATGAAAATCATTATGGCTGTTTTTAAAGTATCCTTCCATCCAAAGGCTTAGTTTCCCTTAACACTTTGAATAGAAATATGATGTTCAAATATGTTTTATATTTTGGAATCATAAAGAGGACCATCAAAAAGACTAATCTTTTTTAAAAATATATGAGTTCTACTTGAAGTTTTAACCTTATATATTAACATACATTCATTTACTTTAAAGCACTGCTTGGAATTAAGTAAGTTGATCCAAACTGAAAACGGCAATAGTATCATTCAGATTTGTCACTTTCGTAGATCAAACGGAACGTAGACCATTTGCGATTCATTTTAATGAAATAATAAACGTTAATAATATAAAATCAAGTCCTGCGGCATTTTATACGGTAAGTAACCAAATAAAATACAGTATTTAAGATCGCCATTCAGAAGTAAATAATTTCTGTTATGAAAGGCAAAGGATATGTATCGTTGGGTGTATGTATGCAAAATACATAACATATTTGCGATTTTTATTTAAGAATGAAATGGATTATTTGCTCAACCGAATCGTGCGAGCTTACGCCGCGGTAAATACGATTACGGCGGCGTTCGAGGGGTTAATTAAATGTTATACGTGATAAAAGTGTCGCCATTTGGTAATTTTCATTTATTTATTATTATTAATAAATTTTCATGTCTGTGTTGTTCATGTTGCCGTTGTTGTTGTTGTGTTTTTCGTTTTAAGTAATTTGCTTTTGAAAAGTTTTTTTTGCATCTGTGCACAAGTATGCGGTTTAATGCAAATGTGTGTGTTTGTGTGCGCAGCATTGACTTCCGTTTGTCGCAATGGCTTCGAATTTGTGTTGGCGTCTGTGCATGAGTACGTGTGTGCGTGTGTATTGGTCTTGCTTTATGTGCGTTGTTGCCAAATTAATGAGCAATTTTTTTGTTACTTGTAAGTTAAACATGCAATTTCAATTTTACGATATGTGAAATAATAATGATTTTTTGTAAATACACATTCGCCACGTATACGATATGTGCATACGAAATGATTGTGGATTGTGTGTTATAGCAGATCGGTGTAGGTTCCGCTTGTGGGTATTTTCTTTTAAGTTCCATCAAAAAACCTATCCGAGTACTGTAGTTTTTTTTTCATATGTTTAATAACCTTCAAGTCGTCATGAGTGAAGTACACCCACATTTCGAACGATTCGAGTAGGCATAATACTGAAGTTGATAATAATGCTCAACAACAAGGATAACAACACTGTTGAATATAGGCGAAAACAACAATTCCTACAACAAAACACAATTCCTTCTCGCTAACATAATGGAACGAAATGCCTTCAATTGTCGTAGTAGTAGTTCATATGTCAAATTCTGGCACATGTCCAAAAATTACCATAAAATATTCTTAACACAAATTTTGTTGTTATTAGCTACGTTACTGGAGTCAAGTATGTTCGGTTCGCAAGATGTCATTCAAGGAAACAAGGAACGATAAGCACTTTCTGGTGACAGTTTTTTAAAAGTTAAATGTGAATCTTTCTAATAATTTCCCATTCAAAACCATATTTCCATTCACCATAAATATTCCATTCCATAGATTTTCAATAATATGCGAGAGTTAAAAAACATTATTTGGTAAAATATATTTGATATCTGTCAAGGTCTGCAAGACCGACATCTCACTCATATTTCCATATCGTAATTATGTCTTCATTATTGTCGGTTGTTTGTTTTTGTAATTTTTTCTCAATTTCTTCATTTGTTAAAATTGGGCGAGCTTTATTTGCTTTTCTTCCGTTTTTTATTTTTATGCCAATGGCTTTGTGAGTAATATTTTTGTTGTTGTTGTTGCATTAATTTACCAATGCACTAACACATATGCACTGAAAATGAAGTGATGCAACGGAAGCGGAAGTTTTTATTTGCACTTTTGCATTTCGCTAAATGCGCAATTTTGTTATGCGCCAGTAAATAAATAAAAGCCATAAGGACTACTTAGAATATCCGGAAAATCCTGTAAAAGGCAAGCAAACAAAAAATAAAAGAAAAATAAAAAAGGTAATTGAAAACTAACAAAATAAAAGAAAAATCAAATTTCGGGGTTTTCCTTAGTGGAAGGGATGCACTATCCATTTAGATTTCTAATTAGCTGAAAGGATGCTGCAATTTTTTCTTTTACTGACGAAGGGCCTAAGGGTTAAACGTTTGTGGTACATACACGTACATTTGTGTGGTTGCATTTGAAGTGGCAAATCATATCTTTATTTTTATTTTGGATTTTTGGATATTACATATCAGCTTAATTGAAATTACGTTCTTGTAATCAGTCATAAATGTGCGGTTTCTTTACTTTTGCACTTATGAAACATTTTCAACACAAGACCATAATTCATCAAAAAATCTTTTAAGCCCATAGCATTCCTTTCATGTACTTATGTAACTTTTTCAATTTAATTGAACAGAGAGAGGTGCCAAATTTTACATAATACACTGACTAATAATGAAATTACTAATTGAACCTAATTTCTTTACTAATCTTGCATACCATAAATAACTAATCTACAATTGAACCGTCGCAATCAGATTTTTAGAAAACAGTTCGTTATAATGCATCAAATTTCAACAAATTCCTAAAACTATTATTCATAATCAATAATTTAAAATGTAAAAAAAAGTATGTTATAAAAAAGAGAAAAGAAGAAGCTTTGGATTTATCAAGACTCAATAGTTATTACGCAGACAGTTTTTTTATAAACCAATCACTTGCCATATACGTATTTACATTTTTCAGTTTTATTTCTTAATCCATATTTTCATTATTAATTACAATACAAATTATTTCAGATATATACTGATACTGTTCCGTGTGTTAAGAGCACTGTGTTGAGCTTTTACGACAGGTAATTGTGTTAAAAAAACTATGAACTCTGACATTACATAACTCGCAATAGCAGTTAAAAAATTTTCAAATGTGAAAAGCATGCCTAATGTGAAAGGTGACTATAATCTATTAGGCAGTATCTGTACTGTTTTGAAGTATAACTGGTAGAACTTGAGTTGACTATGCGACGTCCAAGCAAAGAAGAAATCTGGTACTATATCAATTTATAGCGGCAGAATTTTCTCCAATGGGACGTTTATTGGCTCATTAGCTTAGCACGTGTTAACAACATCTTAAATCCACTTAAATCCAAGCCGCGATTACTTCCTTTTTGCAGACTTTAAAAAATAGCACTGAAGGGAAAGAGACTTTGAACATATTTAGCATATTTAAAGCATATTTAGGACCTACGTATCTTTCAAGAGAGGTGTCGAAATCTTATAGAAGAGTTGGGATGATTGTAATACTATTCAAGGAGAGTACGTTGATAAATAAAATCAAATTTTGCCAAAATAATTTTTTTTAATGATTATCCTCAGGACTTATCAGAACATACTGATTGTATAATTATAACAATTTAAATTTTTAGTTATCCAAAAAGAATTGTTTATGTCTTTTAAATATGAAATATGTACCAGAGTATTCAAAATTAAGATATAAGGTTGACATTAATTGTCTTTGTTTATTGATCTAAATTTGAACTTTGAACTAAGAACAGAAACCATCAGATAACAAAGATTCGTCCCTTAATCGATAAATTGTACCTACTCTGATCACTTTTATATGCCCTTTAACTATAATGCCTAAAAAATTATTGAAAATATAATAATATTTATTAAACTATTGAGTCAAGTAACACTGAACTAAATGCACTCACTAAGCTTATTTTTTTTAATATAAATAAAGTTTTACAATATCAAAAATTTACTTTTTCCTTCCACCTTGTCATTATATAAATGTCAATATCCCAGATTCGCTTGTTTATGTAATTTAATAAAAATATATATATGTTAATTTTCTACTATTTCAATATTAAAAATAACATATTAATAAATATAACAGACAATAGCTCAGGTTTCATTAGTTCATAGATATATTTTTGATTATTCGAAAGTCATCATTAACTGCGGATAAACTACAGTTGCTTCTTTATATTTTAGCATTTTTCTTTTCTCTGGAATCTTTAAAGTATCTGCTTACTGCTTCTTCTTCATTTATACAAAAATTCCACACGTTTATTCAATTTATTTGGGAAAATAACTTTACGTCAAGATGTAAGCTAAGCGTGAGTTGCTATTTTTAGTTCACAACTTAACGGAATTAATGCTACTATAATCACTCCAGTACGTCCGCTTATCTAATGACTGTGTGTGCACGAGCTTGCGAATGTATGTGTGAGCATGTCTGCAGCTTTAACTGTAATTTACAGTCAAGTGCAATTAGACTAGTTTCTATGCTTTACTACAACTTTAGTTAGGCCTGTCAGTTACTGACATAGTTTTCTGCATAAAACAATTCTTATTGTTAATCTTTGATTTTTAATTTGCAGTAGAGCAACAAAGTGTGAAAAAATTAATTAAAAGTATATCTTATCAGTGATCGTTCAAGAAGTATCCGTACAAAAGTTGTTCCCAGCAATCAGAATGTTGGTTTTAGAAGACTAGAAGACACTGCAAAGATGTCCGTTAGTAGAGTTTTCATTGCATTAGTAATACAGCATTTGTATTATAAAGAATTCTGTTACATACATATATATAAATCAATAAATATCTACAGCGGTTTTTCTTAATTGTAGCCATTAACAAAAAATGGTTTAATCTCCTACAGAACTGCGTTTCGAATTGCTAATAAAATGTTAAATAATAAGAAATCTATATGAAATACACATTCGTAAATTTTAGTATTTCCATATACATATATCTTTTTATGCAACCTTATAAATAGAGTATGACATATTCATAGTCACTCACTACTACCGGAAAAATTTTATTATATCGTCCCAGCTTATTAACTGGACTTCACGCTTTGGTTGCGCGTAGATCTTTTTTTGTGTATTTGTGTGCATGTGTGTTGGCAGCAAGTTGAGTCTCTTCTGAATCTTATTCCAGAGTGCACACCAACTATAAATCAACACCAAACAGCTGCTGCAACTGAACTGCAACTTTGAATGAGCATTTACAGTTGCTTATCCCCATGCAAACTAGCGAAAATAACAACAATAAAAACAAGAGCAATATTGAGAATAAGCAAAAGAGCACAATCACATCCATACAAACAAGAAGAAAAAGAAGAAATCCAAAAAGTCAAAAAATTCTGATGATAAATAAATCAAAGCAAAAACAATGTGTGTCAAGTTCGTTTGGAAGCACGAAGTTACATCGCACTGTATATCGCGTTGTGCTCATTACAAAATTCCTACATTGCGAGAGACATGAAGCAGACAAAAGCTTCACTGATCAGTTTACGCTGAAGTCGTCTCTCAGGGTCTCACTCTTATGTGTGGTAGAGAAATACTTTTTTACTTAACAAAACAATTGTGTTTGCTTCATTAAAAACAGCTGAGCGAGATTTATTTTGATTTGATTTTGTATGTTTTTTGGAAACTGAGTTTGGGAGTCGTATGTGTGTGTATGTTGGCTTATGAGTGTGTTTTTAGTGTATATATTTTTCGAAATGTTTTTGATATGCTCGTTTATCAAATTAAACACAACTTTTAAAAGGTAAATGAACTTCCGGTTCGCCAAATTATGCTGGAAATTCCTAAGCAACTAAAAAACTAGCCGCTCTGCTTGTGTTGATCATGTTTCTCTCGTCTAATTTATATCACCGCCTGCCTAGCGACTGCTCTCCCCCTTTGATCCACTAACTCATTATGGAGTAAAACTCACAGCTGCTTTTAAATTTTTTCATCGAAACACATTCACACGTATCTATGGGCTGGAATAGTTTTTTCTATCATTTGCTCCATTTTATTTTATTTTCCCATTTTTAGTTCTACCTTGAATTTTGCACACAAATGGCGTGTGTCTTGTATATTTACACTAAACAAATTTTAAGCAGATCTATAAAGAATAACTTAATACAATTAACGCGCTTGAAAAAAACGTTATTTTTTTAAATGTAGGTAAAATTTAGACGATACAGAATGTATACTCGGAGAGAAAACGGACTGTTATATTATATTTTCAACGCCTTTAACGTCACTTAAAATTTAGAACATATTTAGTCTTCTTGCTCCTACATAATTATGTACAATCATCAAACACAAAATGAAATCAATTATATCAGATCACTATCAAGAAGTATTATGAAAACCCAATTGTACCATCAAATTGAAAAAACTGTTGTCTTTATAGAAGTACGGATTCGAATAGCAAAGAAAGAAAGGACAAAGACAAAATTTTATATCCTGTTTTATATTTATTTCATATTCATTTCATTTATAGTCAACTAAATACGTCATTTATTCACCTGCTCACATTCAAAAATATCTCTGTCTAAAAAAATTTTCGTCTCATCAAGTTGACCAAGAATATATAGGGCTTATATCTCTATAGTTTAATAATTTTGAATGCAATTTTCTGCCACTGACTGTGCGAAGGACATGAAAATAGGATGCTAGAGAGAGCAATTAATTATCTGATAGAAATTCTGATTATAAACAAATTCAGATTTCATCCAGTAAATGTAGTTATACTTTCAAAACGTAAAATTTGTATAAAGCTTTCATGGATTTATTGCATGTTTCTTCAAGCATATAATTTTTTCTGTGGGTGAACCCTTACTTATAATAAATTATGTGTATTAAATTACCTTTATATGATGTTTGATGTAGGTATCAAGAATTTATCCATATATCGCAATAACTTCCTTAACTAAATTAGATTTAGATTTTTTAGTACTAGAAGCGTATCAAAAAGTTTCATCGCCTAATCTTTCATGTACTTTTTTACAATGTCCATTTATAGATTCTATTAACGAGATGATTATTTTCATATATATTCTTATCATTATCTTTATCTTTATCATTATCTTATTGAAATGTTTAAAATTCATTAATGGTAATTTTGACAGTCTTACTATTCAACACCTTTGTGTACACACCTGATGGTTCTATTGCCTTATAAATGTGTGGATGAGTTTTGCGTTTTCTATATATAGACGGTAATCCATATATATACATATATAAAATGCTCTTCCTTTGGGTTTTATTTTGCATTGCCATTGTATTCTGTTATCTATAAATTTCTATAAGCTCTTATAAAGTATTTCAAATGCATTTACTAGTTCTAAGTACAGGTTGCTTTTTCATTTGCACACTATGACTGTGTTGGTGGTTCTTTTTTGGTATGTCAGCGTGTTGATATTGTACAGACTTGGAGATAGTGAGAGTTTTGTAGAAGTAGTGCTTCTATTCATCTGGTTATTAAAGATTGGTTTTCAATTCAATAATTTTAAGTTCGAATTGTTAACAATGCAATAATTCTAGATAAATAAATGGATAAGGTAAATAGATAAAATTATCTTCAATTTTGTAACTTATTAAGATGAGCTTAAGAACACCATGACCGTCAAGCAAATGTTTTGCAATCAGAAAAAATAATATTAAGAGAATTTAAAAAAATAAAGGTTCATAAATGAAAAATTTGGATGTGATATTCATATAATATGTGAGTATCAACTCAATATTGTTGAAAAAATCATTCTTCTTTGAAAACAAATGGTTTTTGTTTAAATTTAACTAATTGCCACCACCTTCAGGTAACTGAAATAGTGACAGTTATAGAAGAAACAAATATATAAATATAAACCAACTATAAATAATATGCTATGGAGAATAATTAGTTTTCAATATACGTGTTCTGTACCCTTCATTTTTGTGTCACAGCATAACAGGAGTAGGCAGTATCCAAAATTATGTGACTTTAATTGGAAGAGCCCACGTTGCTCTTTGCTTCATTTAGGAATAAGAAAACGTTTGAGTTCAATTCAGAACTAGTGTATCTCTGCGGTTCTATCTTTTATCTGCGCAAATAATTACTTGCTTACATAGATACTCGTATGAACGCGAAACTATATATAATAATTGGTATCTTTTATTGTATTTCATTTCTTTATTGTTATTGTTTTTTTTTTTTGTTTAACATGTATTTTATTTGCTTTATAATTTACTTAAGCTCTTACGAATATACACAATTATGTCGTGCACTACATAGTTTTTGTGTGTTTTTTTAGGTTTTTGCATGTCGTATTTATACATTTTTATCTCTCATTTCACATGAAATTTTAATATTTGGAAATTTACTGTTTTGTGTTGTTGTTCTACTTGCTTTCTCGTACAATGCGAAATGTGAAGTTTGATTTCGTGCACGAGTTCCTTTGTCTGTTGTTTTATTTGTCTGTATGTCCAAAACATACAAGATTTAACATACATACATGTATCTCTCCGTATGTTTATCAGTTTATAAGAAAGCACTCCGTCAGTCCAATCTATCGTCTGTTTGTCCACTCATCTAACAGTCCATTCGCATGGGATAGTACATTTGTGTATCTCTTATTATGGCCCACATGCGCTTCGAATTAACTTTGTTGTGTGTTTCGCATAGATAATGTTCGTACTCATTTCCTGCCCCGCTTCCCCACTTGAATTCAAATGTTAGCACTCTTTTAATGGCTTTGCATTGTGCTTCTAGCGTCTTACCTTTTCCATTTCTTAACTTTTTACTGCTTATGTGCCAAAGTGATAGCGAGTATAAGTGCGATTGTGAGTGCGAATCGAGTCGAATTCGAATTCATTTTAACTTCAGTTCTCTTACAAATGCCATATGCCTCCAATATAGCCATAAACTAAACGTTTAGGCTTATTAACGGTTTTGGTTTCGCTCCTCCCGCTAGCCATAAGCCACGGTACACCGTCACCAGATAAGCACAGTTACGATAACGCGTATCCAGCGCAAATATTTCATTTCGTACTCGCTTCTGTGGAAGAGGGAAGTTCGGTGTGTAGTTGCTTTTTGTCTGTTTGAAAATTTGAAGTCGTAAATCATAAAAGCGTCTACACGCACGCGCAATTCAAAATCATGTTCAGTTATTTTTAACATTAAGAAGAAACATTAAAAGCGAAGATTCGTAACGAAATTCCGCGGAAATTTAGATTTTCTAATTAAAAAATTTTAGAACAAATAACGCATTTCACTTAGCTGTTTAGCCGCCTTGCCGTTTCATTTTTCGTTGCTAACTGCCGTTTACCAAAAGTTATTTGATTTATGGAAACGGTTTAATATTTTTAAAACAGTTTAATTGCACTTTAATTCAAAAAACCGTTAAATTTCTGGATGAAAAGACAAGAAGCTACTGACATTACAAAAAGTGCAGCAATTAGCAGTGAAGATAGCATAGCAGAGTCAAAATAAATTCGACTAGACTGTACCAAATACACGAGTTTATGCATGCATAAGAGAATTCAAGCTCTGGAGATGAACAAATGAATCACTTGTACATAATGGCTTGTTGTAATGGTAGCACAGCTTCCTCTTTTATCCAACTGGCGCATAAGAGTCATTTCTTCACCACACGCACAATGAAAAGATTTGAGAAGAAAGTGTTCAAGTCAACCTGAGTTGTTTACAGAAGAGATTATTTTTCAAGAACTATATTTGGGATATTAGCCAAAGTTGCTTATTGACTATCAAATACAACTCCTTAATCTTCCCAAAACATGTAATGAGGCTAGACATGTAATAAAAATGGAAGATAATCACTCTCAACAGCGGGTTATAGTGGACAAAGTTTTGAACAATCTATATAAAGATAGTCGAAGCAGCCCGTAGAATGATTTCGTTAAAATAGATTAACGATAAATAGAAGTCCTTTCTAAGATGTAGTACACATTCGAGAGTGATAGAACAGCCTAATTAGCCTGATCTCATATTAAAGATCATCCGGTAACATATTACTATAAGATATATTATATTATACTATAAGACTAATAAAAACAAGTTAAGAAATTATAGCATTAAATGCTTTATGCTGAATTAATGCTTATTCATATAAATGCGAATACAATAAATACGATAAAATATTTGTACGAATATGTATGAGACTAGCATCTCTCAAAATTCAATCTATTACAATCAAACTATATTAACAATATATATCAGTTCTTGAATAACACTAATAAGTAAAGAATAAAGCTGAAAGTAAGTAGATACTTTTGACTTGTCTTTAATGTGATAGTAAAAAACAGATTTATTGAAACAATTTTTCTTCTAAAACTTGATACAAATTGAATCATTTCAGTATTTATGAACTTGAAATTAATTCTGATACTTAAAAATCAGTTAAATTTCGTTATATTATTTTTACTATTATGGTGAAATTAGCTGTATTGCTTCCACCAAATATACTTAAAAACTTTTTTACTTGAAGTTCCTTGATGCGATTATATCGTGCCGAACTTTGCATTACGAGATGCTTAAAGTGTTTGCAGAACCAGAAAAGATTCATGGGCATCAATGCCCAAACGAATAACCTTGCCAAGTAATGGTACTGCTAATAAATAAAAATAGTAAATTGTGAATAGAACAAAAGCAGAGAAAATATTGTAGTTAAAAATTCAGTAAAAAATTAATCCAACGCGAAACAAATCCAACCGCTGCTGTTGCGGTAAGTTTACCTCAGCTTCTAAATGCCATCACTTTTTACTGGCTTCCAAACCAATTAATGCCAACGCAGTGTTGTATGCCTCATGCTGAATAATAGAAAGCAATGAAAAAGCATCTGAAAATCCGTTTTCAAACGGAATTAACAGCAAATAGCGAATTCCGAATGTTTGCTGATAGCCGCAAATACGAATACCAGCGCAGATAAGCCGTAATACTCGTACGTTCGAAATGGCACAAATGCATGCAGTAGTTGCCACATGCAAAGAGTGCTGCATGCTGAACGCTGAACATGAAATGTTGAATGCTGCATGCACGCGACAATGCGCATCGCATCAGCTGCTGCCACTGCCACTACAAATGCCACTACCAATGCCACTACCACTGCCATTGCCAGTTATAATGCCGATTCTGCTTCTCGTCGGTGCAAAGTGAGCCAACGTTCCAAGGTGATGCGCACAAAGTGTCTGAGAATTTGTGCGCGGCCTACTTTCTCCACATTCCTAGCTTACAAGTAAAATAAAGAAAAACTCAAAGAAACCGCGCATAGACAAAACGGCGATGGAGGTGAGTATTACAGACCAATGCCGAAACTGTGGGCAATTGAATTGGCTGTACTCATCGCAGCGTGTTAGGCAACGCCGAATGATCTTCATATTGCCATTACTTCATTCGAAAGCAACATAGACCAGAACTCTGTGATTTTCAGTTTCTGTTTGGAATTCATTTAGTCTTTCATCTGTTGAGCTCTGTTTTATTTTTGGAAATGTGCTTTGACCCTGCTTATGAGCTGCTAAGCATGCGCAAAGGCGTGTATTCAGCCTCTTAATTTATTAATGAAGTAGCTCGTATGTGAGTACAATTATTCCAACCCAGTCACACTCCTAAGTTAATGTAAAGGTATGAGCCAGAAAAGAGGACAGCCATGAATACGCTACTTGCCTGTAACCATCAAAGCGGTACTTTGCGGCAAAGATTAAAAGACAGAATTTCTTTGCTTATGTAATATCATCTCTCTTTGCAGTTAGTCACACATTTACGTAGACCTATGAATCTATTGATCGATACATTCACTTCAATTTTTTGCGCACAATTGCGGAAACCCCAAGCGACACAGTTTATGATTTTTCTTTAAATTTTTTTATCAAATCTGAGCAAAGTATTCTCTATTATCTCATCGTATATAAAATACAAGTATTTTTTTCTTTAGTCTCTATGACATAATAGCTCTGCTACTTAAAATAATATAACATATAGAATATTTATAGAATAGCGAAATAAGAGGAGGAGCACATCACATCAAATAAAATATAAGTCAGAATAGAAATCACTGCTATGATTAACTAATTTTAAGAGACATCGTCTGTCTTAGCATTTATACTTCTTAGTCTATAACTATCGAAATTGACATCACAACCAGGGATAGGCATAAAAAGGCTACTGGTTTAAAACAGAGCAAATCATTGTCTCCATTGCTGCTCCTATAGGTCGCAACAAAAAGTCAATACGAATTCTACAATTTAGATAACATATGTTGTTTATATTGGAGATGCCTATAATTTTAAAGGATTGGGTTTTACTTTTAATTTTCACAAGTGAAAGAATTGTTGAATCACACTTTCAAATTATTTTAAGTTGATAATTATAGAATAAAAAATTATTTATTAAAACGTTTTAAAATGTGTCTTATATAAAGCTAACAACAGAGAGAAAGGATTTTTTAAACTTTTGACCGTTCAATTTATTTAATAAAACTGTAAATAAAAAAAATCTAAATGAAAAAAGGAGATATCCCATAAATTTAGCCAACACAAATTGGAGATGATGCTTTCCCAACAACTTTGTTGCATCGCAAATTCAATGAATTTCCATCAGGCACTGCGCTAAGAATGACTGCTCAACCGTGCAGGACATTAATGCCAAACAGCCATTTTGAATATTGATGGTAACGGCAGTCACAACAGGCAGCATCAGCATTGGCCATGGCACCGGCATCCGTATCGGTATCGGTATCTGAATCATCAACTGCAACAGTAGCAACATCAGGAATAGAAAGCCCAAGCGATTGATGCTGGCACTGTTGTCACTCAATCGCATGTCCTGCAATGTAGATGACATGTCAATTTTTGTCACAAGTGAATACTTAAATTTTTAAAAAATTTTTGCGAAATCGAATGGAAACACTAAAGAAGCCGCGCAAAGCAAAGTGAATTGGTGGTCATTGCCAGCAGGCAAGTCAGCTGCTTATTTCTCTTTTTAGTTACCATAAGAGATTGGATGTTTGTGTGCGAAATGCTCAGTGAATTTGATTAAAGAATTTTGGATTGTATGCGTTGAAAAGGGTTGAGGTGAACAAAAGAAAAAGGACAAATTAATTTAATATATTTGATACCCAGGCATTTTATATTTCTGTTAGAACAAATCTACATATTTGCTTTCATTGGCAGTTCTTTTAATTTTCATTGCTTCGCCACTGGATGATTAATAGCATAGCAATTGCAATTTAAATTTATTCCAGTTTTTCTGCAAAATTCTACTTTAATATTGACTTTGGTGATAAACAAACGCGAGGCACTTCATCATTTGTCAACGGGCTCACAAAAGATACTGTCGCCAACTGCACTAAATGAGCAAAATGGTAAAAAACTGCATCATCAAATCACTGAAATTTAGAGGAAAAAACACTACTCGTAATAAAGAATAAGGATTCGAAAACCACAAAGAGCTCAGCAGAAGCAGGCAGAACCCATTTATGAATTAAAATGCAAATAATTCATGTCCAAGTTAGAAACTCATAAAATATGCAACCAACTAAGACATTTCAATTTATTATCCTTTCAATTTACACTAAAGTACAAAATCGACAAAGAAATAAAAACGAAAACGAAAATGTAAATGTGAATGAAAATGAAGAAAAACGATTTTCAAATACACAAAAATTCTGCATATTTTTAAATGACAATAAATTTAAGCAAAAAAATGGAGCCCCATCCTTCGAATGCCAAAACATTCCAGAACTCAAAACTCCCCAGCACTCACACAAGAAATGAAAGTGTTTATGTTTCACATTTAAAATTTTAAATTCGCATAACCACAAAATAAATTCAGCTTTGACTACATTAAAGCAAATCAGGACGCAGGATTTGCACTTTCTTAAAAGAAAATTATTTGTTTACGCAAAATTCCTTAAGGACTGGCCAAGAAGGCACATACAAGCTAAACTTCATTTCACATCTGCACTTTCTGCAATTTCTTCAACAATAACAACAAGCCAACAACAATATAAAGCACAAGCAACAAGAAATCTATAACGACATCAGCAACAACAACAGCAGCAATGTTAAGCAACAATTCCCAATTGAGGTGCACTCCTAACAGCATCTTTTCTGGACAAGCTGTCAGTTTGGCAATAAATAAATCAATTGCTCGAAAATTTGCAGTTTGAACAACATTTCATTTGTGCATTCTGGGACTTTGTTTGGTTTAATATATCAAGTATTTGGTGCAGACGTAACCACAGCATCGTATCTGATTTAGGAGAGCGAAATTCTCTTGAAGTGGTCCTTAAATACTCGTACTCCTGAAGACACAAAATATCTTCTGGAAATCAATTACTGCACAAGTAGACATGAAATTTCATCTTCATATAGATGCGCTTTAATACGTGTTCATTAAGAAACCAACTAAATGGGACATGCGATCAATGCAAGTCCATAACAAATGTCTTGAACACAAAATCTATTATTGTCTCTACTATAATTGCACTCGAGCGTAATGATATCCTGTCATATACCCCAATCTTACTGCTTAACGCAATAATAAAATTATCCTTATTAAGTTTATTAGTGCCGAAAAAAAACAGTTCTAAAAACTGAATTATATACATATATATGCCTATATGTTTTTTTTATATGTTTTCATTTGTGGCAATAAGAGAACATTCTATGTTTCTTCAAACCGTATCATCTTATTAATAGAAAAGCATTGTCTTAAGATCATAAACGCAAAGAATCCTAATAATCATTAACTGTTAAAATTCAATCACAACACTTGTTATATGTTACGAGTATTTTAAGCGCAATGGACAATGTAAATGTGTCCGTATTGCGATGAAAAGATTTAAGTTATCAGGTTCTGTTAATGTTGAACCAAAGTCAGAGAGTAAGAAAGCTGCTCTTTTAAATGAGCGGAATACTAGTGTTCGTTGAAAAGAAAGTTCCTATACTAATACTCTCAAAACTTTTAACACAAAAAAGTTAAAACCACTTTCACTTTTTTAAAATTTCAACTACTTTTCTGGCTCTCAACTATGTATTATTGTTAAGGAGTGTGGCAAAATTGTGACCTTGCTTTATGGAAATCTACGGGCTAATGAGTCTGTCGTAAATTGCAATCATTAATTTCTCAAAAATAATCTTTAATAACTTTAGAATCTAAAGATCAGATGTGTAGTAACAAAACGGAGTCTATGCGCTTATTAAACAGAGCAGGAAGCTCTGTCACTACAAGAGTCTCACCCTAACAAGAGTCGGAGAGGACTTAGCTTAAATTGCACTTAACATAAGCAATAAATTAATTTCTCCCAGCATATATTGGCATCGAAACAAAAGGAGCATAATCTACATTATACAAAATATGCTCGTATATAATCTGTTTATTTCAGGGTTGAACAGACATTATTCTTTACATATTTATTCTATAAAAAGCTTTAATTTTGAATGCTTTAATCTTTAATACTTGGTAACGACAAGTGGAATGAAAACTTAAAGCAATATACAAATTACATTAAAATGTAAAATACAACAAATGAGAAAAGATGCAACTTCAGTCAGAGTATAAAATTCAATTAAGGCTTCTGTGGCCAGTATCAGGAGTGCAACTAAAGTGGACACACTTAAGGCCAAGTTTATTTGTTATTTGTGGTAAATAAAACAAAATTTGTTTGTTAATAATTTAAGCAATCGAGACTAAAAATTGACATCGTTGCAGTTGCAATGCACAGGACCTCAAACATTGATAAGGATATATTTGTTTGTTTTATGTGTTCAATTCATTAGAGGTCTAGCGAGCAGTCTAAGGTGTAGGGATGTGAATATATCAGTTCTTGGTATTTTAATTTGCAACTTTATATTTTGCCATTGAAGAGAAAAACATTGATTTAATAAAATAGAAAAATGGCAACCCAAGTGACGAAATGTGAAGTATTGGACATTGAACACAAAGTAGTGTCATTAGATGAAAATAGGTGGTTTTTATATACGATTAAAAAGGAATTCGAATTTATCATATATGTTAATTATTGAATCAAAAACTTTTACTCGTAATCGAACCGAGTCAATTCAGTTGTAGTGTAGGATAAGACTTCTTAAATTCTTGAAATCTAATACAGTAAATTTTAACAAATTAAAGCAAAAAATCCTAATACAATTTTATTAGTAATACAAATTTATTTATTAAATTAAATTGTTTAAATAATATTTTTATTCGAAACCTTTCTAGGAAAATAATTCGTTCATAATTCATATAATTTCTTACTCGAAACCACTTTCGGTAAACAACGTCCTCCAAAATTTTAATTTGTGGAATTTAACATCTTCAAGAGTATCGAATTCCATATTAATTTTAAATAAGCCATCAGCTAAGTGTCACTTGCTTGACTCAATGAATTTTATTCTATGCATTTCACTTTAAAAAATTTCATGAAATATTTTAAATATTGCAATTAATTATTACATACCCTCAGGTGAGTGTCAACACATCGAAACTAATGGCACATGGCAACATTTGCAGTTACTCCAACTACAGCAAGGAGTAAGTGTGCCACGCTCCTACCAAACGTACTCAGGCTTCTTTCAGCATATTTGAGTGATGTACCAGGCGCACGTACGTGGCGCAGTGTGCGAATATATTACGCCAGCATCTTTACAGATACCGCTAGATACGCTGATGATGAGTAATGATGTTACTAAGCAATGTGTACTAGAAAATATGTTAAAATATGCATGATGTCCTTGCGGCCATCTGCCAAAAGGCAACAAGCAAGAAACATTTTTAAAATAAATTTTTTGTGTAAAAATATACGAAATGGAAATTTGCATAAAAATCTACTCATGAAAACTTTCTATGCAGACACTGTGGGTTGTTTCACTATTAACAGCATTATTAGCAGCTTATTTCTTCCTCCTGGCTCTCATTCACTTGTAATCGCAATTAGGTGTATGACTATTGAGAAAACATAACATCACTTGACCTTATTTCCTTGAGCTGTATCCTCAGATTACAGAAGAGGCGAAAAAGAAATTCATGCTAAAAGTACAATAATTTTAACTTAATTAAAGCCTCGCTTTGTGCAAATTTAGTTCCAGTATAGAAGACGAAATGAAATATGTACACTTTAATTAGCATACATAAGTAATTGGAAGCCATTTGCTCAGTCGACTACAGACCCACACATTCGCAGTCTCTGCCCTAATCATAATATTCATTCTAATGATAATAGCTAGTTCCATAAGTGACGCAAAGTGCGTCCTCTACTCAGAAGTTTCTGTTCAATGTTTTCTTAATTTTCTTTAATTTTCTTGTTCCAACGCCAGTTGCAACTGAATAGAACGCGCCGTACAGCCCAAGCAGCAGCTCATGTTCCAACATTTAATACTGCTGGTGTACGTTCCTGTATTTCAACGAAAAAATCACTGTAAGAATGTGAAACCCTTCGTCATATTTAAAGGCGTCAACTAGTCAGTTGGGCAATCTCGCAGTCAGGCAGCCAGGCAATCAGAAAGCAACTCTGTCACCAATGCCACCAAAGTCAAGTCAAGAGCCGCTATTCATAACAGAAATTCATCACTCGACCCTGCAAGTGGAGTCGGCAAAACGTGAAAAACAAGAAAAAAGTGTTAACACTCAACACCGAAAGGAGAACATGTTCAGGAAGCAAGTTCAACATGCTTCCATGTCTGCTGTAGTCAGCAGCAACAGCATTAGTGGCAACATGCATGAGTTGCATCTTCTATTTAGGAAGCAGCACTACTTCTGCCCGAATAAGATGTGAACATATGGAAAATATGAAGCGCAAAATTTTATCAAAATGCCTTGATGAGTGCAAGTTTTCTGTTTAAAATTTTTAATACCAACAATTCTTCTCTTCTGTAACATCCCTTCCATAAAACTTAAGTTTCCTAAGCGGAGAGAGTGACACTTATGAGTTTTTATTTGATTCTATGCAATAAATGAGGGTCTGCAATTATAGATATACGAGTATGGATGACTGCTTCGAACAACCTTGCTTCTTATGCACTATAAAATTTCTGGCCATTATATTATCATGTTTTAATTTATATATTCTTTGTAGCTATCACTACACAAAGTCTCTTAAACAATTATACACAAATTATTAATATTTATCCTCTCTCAAATATCAAACCATATGTTTTTTTCCGCAAAATATGTGATCGATTCTTTAAATTAAATTTTTTTATTTAAATTAGGAATACTATATGTGGCCTAATTTCCTGGATTGAAAGATCTTTAAATCATATAAATAATTGGGACAACTATGATATGAAATACAATTTAACCATGATGAAATTTTATTGACTTATAAGGATGAAAATTTTTAAAATTCTTTTGTGTTTGATGTTTGATTTTCTTCAAAAATATAGAATTACGGATTCTAGAGTCGAAAAGTTTCTTTTTTAATGTTTTATTTGTCAAAAGGTAAAAAATTATTTTCAATATCTACAGTAAAAAGTAAAAAAGATTGATTAGCATTTTCGAAACAAGTTATTCTTAAGAAGGTTATTAACCTCTTGGATTTAAAGAGCAACAAATTTTTTTTAATAAATTGCTATTTTACTATTCGTAAGAACTATGTGTTATGTTCTCTAACTTCCGAGGAGTCCTCATTCACAATTACTTCCTCACGACTTATTCTCTGGTTCTCATCTTGCCTATCACATCTTCAAAAATCGAACGTAAGGCAAATGACTTATCGAAGAAGATGGTGGGATGGAAGGTACTCTATGAAAAGAGTAACGATTGAAACCTAGGATTCTGTGCTATAAAAGCGAGATGAATAAAGGACTTTTTCCAGCTTCCATTAAATAAAGGAACAGATATTGAACTTATGTGGAGAAGGCTAGGAGAATTCAAAATTTTAAGTAATCTCTATAAATAAAATACTGAACTAATAACTTATGAGCAATAGACCACTAATATTCGTATTGTAAAAAATTAGTATAATCACCCTAGTCAAAAAATAGAAAGAAAAATATCGCATGTGACAGAAAAGTAAGAAAAGTCAATAACGCTTATTATTAATGATGAAAGTGCTTAGAGCAAAGTTGAAATGTGTTAAGGTGACTTTAGTTTATTGTCTTTTAATGTTTATGCTGGCAGTGGCTAAAAGTTTTCAATAACAACACAGCAACACAGCAATACAAACAAAACAATAAGAGCAGCAATAAAATATTATGATATATATTCATTTAAACTTACATCTGCAACCGCGTGGCAACATCAAAGTTGGAAGTTTAAAGTTGGGATACTTGCAGCAGTCGGCAATCACAGCGAATAGCAACAACAATGAAAACAATCGCAATTGCAACATCATCATTTACGAATACTGCAGCGGCAGCTGAAACTTTTTTCTCAAACCACATTTTTTGTATTTTTTTTATTTGTTTAACTATTTATGAATTTTTTATTTCACTGCTAACCGACGAGGAATTCCAGTGAAGAATTTGGGTGGGTGTTTCTGGCAAAGGTGAGAATCACAGTCACTACAACAAATCAGCAAGTGCGGCGCAGTGGCAACAGCAAGAAAAAAGTGGCAAAGCAGACGAAGAAACTAGAATACCGTTGGTAACTGAATCAGTGTGTAGACGGTCGAGTTTGCCGAGACAGTCCAGGTAGTAGAGGCAGACGAGGTATACGAAGCAATCGTGGCACTTGTAGATGCAAATCTCGGTGCAAACTTATGCATGCTTAAGTGGCTCATATTTTTTAACAGTTGATTTGCATGAGAGCGTCGTAAGCGGTGTGGTGCTGCAAGTGCAGAAGGCTTGCAATTCATTTCGTTGAGCTACCAGCAATAAAATTGGTGTAAAGGATGTGCATCGGTGTGAAGTTGACTTTTAATTGCTTTTTAACTGATATAAAATACAAAGAAACGAGGCAAGCCACACTCCTGCTGAAAACTGCAACGAAAGCTTTATTGCTCTGAATTTGATTAAACTTGAGTTAAATAAACAAAACACAAAAAAATTGTTTGGTTTTGAGAGGTCGCAAGCAGAACAAGGACAGCTCGGAACACCGCTCGTTTACATTGTCCTGCGAAAATAATTCTGAACTTCAACAAAAACTCAAATAAATCATTTAATTTTAAAATAAATAAAAATAATCCTTTTTGTTTTTAATTGAATAAATTTCTGACTTCAATTTCCTCTACTTTACTCAAGACAAGAAGATAAGACTATCAAGAATATGTAAATAAAAATTTCTCAACTAAATAACAATCTGAATAACTAAATAACAATCATTTGAAAAAATTTTTCTTTAATATTTACTTAATAAACTTTTCTCCTAAGTTATTTTGCTAATATTGAGTGAAAACAATCTACCTAATTCTCAATTTCAACAGATATTGTTGATAAACATAAGACTGTCAAATATCAGATTAAATACTTTTTCCTCTCGACCCACTAACCATTTGCATTGGTCTATGGAGATTATTCTTCTAACAACAGCATGGAATTAAAGATATAAAATATTTTAACTTCGTATGATATTCGTATGATACAATTTTCCATCATAACAATTATATAAACTCATTATCGTATATTTCATTATAATTTAAATATAGTGAAAAAACCGAAAGAAATTTTCGTATAGAAAGTATATAAAGTACGTAAATACATTCAACAGGATAAAACGATCTGGCGAAGTCTGATTTTTCAATTTTTTTACAATAAGGATTTTTGACCACAAACTTTTATGTTTCAAATACTGGTTATTTATTGGAGTAACCAAAACCAATTAACAATTCTTCGATGAATATGTAGAGCCGTATTAAGCATTTATAGACTAAATACATAATAGACTGACATTTTTAGGTGGAATAGGCTAGGGTTGCTAATATGACGAGGGTTAGGAGAGATATATGAAATGTTTTAGAAATTTTCAATTAGTATTTCTGCCAGAATGTTTCAATGCGCTGATTGAGTAAAGACAATAAAATGTAGTAAAAAACCACAAGTACTCATAAAATTTACCAAATGAATCTAAATTTATAGTTTCAATTGCGACAGATGTGACAACAACAACTGTTCATAGACTCTTTTTACATATTTAATATGTAAAAATTCAGCCTCTAATTCGAAATAAGAAGCAAAATCATGAAGAAATGCAATTAATTTAATTAACGAAACTTAACAGATAAAAATTCGGACCCTTACCTGTATCGCTAGTAGTTAGACTTCACGAAGCCAAATCCACTTTCCCTGATTGTCGTATTTATTCCAACACTTCTCTGCTCCTTGTATTCTTCGTGCTAGAATTATATTTCACCTTTTTCACTGCCAGTGAACATTTTATACAGTTTAGTGGTTTTTATTAGACAAAACTTTTTCGCTGAGTTTTCGGTTGCAATTTCAAGTAAAATAAGAAAATGAGAATAACATCAGCGACCACAAAACGCGCTCTAACTGCGGTTAGGGGTCGCAGAAATACAAAAATTTACACTGCTAAAAATAATAGCGAAAATAATTACACCAGCCGTGTTACATCCGCTGTATCAACACATGCCGTTTAAAGGTAAAAACATGAATTCTTAACAAACATCCGACTCCACCTTCATTAACCCCACTTCCTTCACCTCCACTGCCGAAAGACAGCAATAGTATTTGTTATTGTTATTTGTACAGAAAGGTAAAGGGAGAAGATTAAATGTTTCCGCATTTATGGCACATTGTGGCTGGGCTCTACGATAATACTAGAGATAAGTACGAAAATATAAATAGAAATATTTTTTAAATATAATTACTTTGTGTAGAGGTACATGGCAAAGGGTGGTGTAAGTCTAAACTCACCCATTGAAAAACAACAATATAAAAACTGAACGTAAGACAACTAAAGTTATCTGAAAAAGCTTCCATTGCTCGTATACAGTCTTAAGCAACAGCTGATTTTCAAATTCAAATTATATAACTTAATCTACTACTTATTATTTTGGTACTTTTATTTGACATGCATTCGTATCTGTATCCAAACATCTATTCTTCATGACAGGAATAGAAACCATCTCCGTAGAGATCAGTAAGATTTTTCCGTGTTATTCGGAGTTGGATTAAAACATCACTCATCAAGAACTTGATAAATTTGTTTTTCTGTATTTATATTATTTAAATATTTATTTATAAGACAAATTATTTTTAATTTGCCTTTCCTATGTTTTAAGAAATACGAAAATATAAAAATGTCTAGATCAAAAATCTAAGGGTTTCAAATGATGTGATCATGTTGGTAAAAAGAATTAATACAAATAATTGTGATTGGTTTAAATTGCGTCCGTTATACCCGTTATAAAATTTTGTATATGTAAGTACAGGTTGTAACGACACGGATTCTCCCGTTTCATTATAATGTATGCTGTCTCTTCCAGGGGTCGCTACAATAAATTTGTATTTGCAAGAAGAGGACTTCTCAAATTAAAAGTGTTATGTTTAATGTATTGTTTATTTAAATTATTTATTATTCATTCAAAATAAAATTTATTCATGCCTATTTATTTAAAATTTCATAAAAATATTATATAAAACAAGAAAAGAAATTAATTAGGTAAAGCTTGGATGAACAGGTAATTGTTTCTTGACTCGGATGACACGTTGACCATGGAGGTTGATAATTTGAAATTGATGGCGTGGCTCCTAAAAGAACGTTGGCAATATTGATAATTTGGGATTGATGGTGTTGGTCTTATATTCCTGTGATGTGACTTTTGATTCTACCTGTGTGAAATAAAAGGGTTAGCAAAAATTATGTTTTTATTTATGGAATAATTATATAATATGACTTTTGATTCTACCTGTGTGAAATAAAAGGGTTAGCAAAAATTATGTTTTTATTTATGGAATATTTATATAATGGTGTTCAAGTACGTTGACTTAAAATCACCTTCGTACTTTTAAACAATTATATAGATATTTTTTATGTACTATACACCTAGGCTTAAAACCGCCAGTGTGTCAGACAACTTTTAATACTTAATTAATTTATTTTATATGTTGACATATAATGCCACTGAGTGATCATACAAGACTCACTAAATTCTTAGAAAATTGCGCCGTCTTTTATATGCATCCTCTTGAACTTTTTGTGTAAAGTATACAAAGCTTTGAGTTGATCTTAGTTAAACTTAATGCAATTTAACACTTTTGCACAAAAGCTTCCTTGTGCATGTTTTTGCAGCGAATTGCATTCTGACGTTTTTTTACGTTTGCAAATGTTTGTTTACATTTTTACTTTTTACATGTGCGCGTTTTTTAAATTGAATAAAATTTATTAAAATAAGTAAAATTAATTAAAGATATCGGAGTTTTAATAATTAATTTAATAATATTATTTCTATAAAAACCGCGTTTCCTTTTTATTTAAATTACTCCAAGTGACGTGCGTAAAATGGTAGTGTCAAGGTATTTATAATTGTTTTCCAATTTTCTAAATGATAATTATATTTAATAAATTCATTTATAGAAACATCCAACTATTGAAGTATGCTGTAGACGGTAACTATTTATTTATTATCTCGATGTAAATTTTAATGCACTTTATTTCTTACAGATGATTCACCAATAACAATAAAGTCATAATATGTAGGTTGAAAATTTGTACAAAATTTCCATCCTTACAAGGTATCACAATATTTTATTGAGTTAAACTATATAGCAACATGGAAATTCTTGCATTTCTACCTGAATTAGTTTTAGATCCCAATTTATATTAGGTATAGTGTCAACGCCTATGCATTACAGTTCGAACTCAAGATTTCCGAGTCCATTAAACTTTTGAGGTTACTTTGCTTTGATATTATTCGTAAGGACACTGTTTTTGAGTTTTGTTAATTCTAGTAGTGTTATTACTGTGCTTCTTAATGCCCGTTTCATTTACTTTCACAACGATGAAGTTTCAACATTTCTACAGCTTCATGCCCTGACAATTACTCTTGTTGCTTTACACTCGGTTGGCGGTTCTGCGAATAGCGCTAAACCTGACATCACTTTCGTTAACTCATTGAATTCAATGATTTTATCTAGCTTACGATTTCACGATTTACTAACAACAATACAGTGTTTGCAAGTGCATGTGTATGAATCTAAGATTTAATAAATATTTTGTATGTGTGTGTTCGATAAATTGACAACGATGTCATTTTAAGCCTTTCGGTACGCACATATACACTGCAACGTGCGTATATATGTGTGTGTACACTTAATTTAGTATTAAATGGCGCCTAAATCAACGCATTAGCCTTGGCTTTTGTGTGGTTGCCAAAATCCACTTATTTTGGCACATGAGTTGCCATGACACTCATTATCATTTGTGTTGTTGTTGGTGTTGTTGGTGTTGTTGGTGTTTTCGTTTGTGTAGTTTGTGTACTTGTCATATCATAGCCACAATCTACAACTGTTGTCCTTACTTTTGCCATCACTAAATTTCCTTTTTCAGCATTGGTGGTGTTGTTGTTGTTGTTATCATTGCTTTGGTGGTAAATTTTATTTAAGACCTTTTCTTTCTGAAGGCTTTAACGGGTTCAAAACATTTGCTAAGCCCAAAATGCGATTTAATTTAATTTTATATTTGAATTTTCCATAACGCACAGCGTAATCCCGTTCATTGGGATGTAGGGCACCATGATCCCGCTTAGTATAAAACTCACCTGCGTGTGCTTTTGTTGGTTGATTTTCATGGTTCACATATTTCCATAAATTTCCAAATTAACAACGCGGAAATTCCCAAATTTATCCACAAAATTATCTTCGCTAATCAACAAATCAGTTCGATGCCTTTTGGCAGCATTTGTTAAAATTGTTATTTGGACTTTTCCCAATCAGCAAAAATATTGCTAAATTTTTTTTCTCATAACATTATTGAACTTGTATTTGTATTTGCATTTGAATCTGCTTTTGCCTTTGTTGTTATAATTGTTATTATAAAAGTGGTATAAGTATTAGTAGTAGTTGTTGTTGTTGTTGCTGCTGATGTGTACACGAATTGGCTCAGCTGATTAGTGATGCTAGTTGGTGGAAATTCTGTCACTCATGTATTCACCTCAATGGTGCCTTGGGAATAATCTGGTTCGCGTATGTACGTGTGGTCAAGCCTTTTACACTATTGTGTGCAATTAAATAAATGCACATTTACACACCATGTATGTAAAGATGTGTATGCAAAGTACGCGGTTGCATTTCATATGATTACGTTAATCCTTTGCGTATAAAACTAATAAGAACACAGTTTAATTTAAAAATTCTAGTTTTGCAATAATTTTGCATTTTGTTTAGGCAAATATAAATTAGTTTGGTACAGTTAAACTCCGAAAGCATGCATTTCGGAATTTACTGAATACCCAGCCACTAATAACAATTTTTGCAAAAGTCGCAAAAAATCAAATTCATTTAATTTTGTAATTTTTCCTTAATAATTTTTAACAAACCACTGATAAAAATGAACACATCACAAAAATGAAACCTGTTTATTAATGAAACTTAACTTCTAATATTGACAAGATTACTAGTTCTTTCAGAAGTATCTTAGGCCTAGAACAGTAGTGAGGCGGTATATCCTTAACTTAAAAGTATGTGTTAAATAAAAAACTGCTACTATCGCATTAGTAGGTTGCAATCTATAAGATATACTATGCTGTCGCAGAAAAATTTAACCTCTTTCAATTAATATAAGATTATATATGGTTAACTGACTGTTTTACTTTCTTCTTTTAGTGCATATAGCATGATGCAATTTCAGAAAATTTTTGTCTAAGTAATTCAAAATTGCACAACTTTAATAGCAGTCCAGTTTTTTGAACTAATTAGGTGTTAGTACTTTCATATCACGTACTTATATATTATATGGCGCAGTATTGTAAGGAAGATATTTAAATCTTGAACACTGTATTTTTTTAATGGAAAATAGTACTTAATTGCTGCTACCATCTTATCTAATTCTCTTTATATAAGGTCCTGATAAAGAACTACCATTCTTTGTAGTATGGATTTATATAACACCAAAATAAATCAATTCCTTAATTGGCGTGATTAAACCAAATGTCTATCTTGAAAACAAAAACTGCTTATATACAATCACAGATATATATATATATTCCCGACACTTCCCGACACTCCAAACGGCTCCCGTAGCCTCCCAAACCACTTCCCGACACTCCAAACGGCTCCCGTAGCCTCCCAAACCACTTCCCGACACTCCAAACGGCTCCCCTACCCTCCCAAACCACTTCCCGACACTCCAAACGGCTCCCGTAGCCTCCCAAACCACTTCCCGACACTCCAAACGGCTCCCCTACCCTCCCAAACCACTTCCCGACACTCCAAACGGCTCCCGTAGCCTCCCAACCCACTTCCCGACACTCCAAACGGCTCCCGTAGCCTCCCAAACCACTTCCCGACACTCCAAACGGCTCCCCTACTCTCCCAAACCACTTCCCGACACTCCAAACGGCTCCCGTAGCCTCCCAAACCACTTCCCGACACTCCAAACGGCTCCCGTAGCCTCCCAAACCACTTCCCGACACTCCAAACGGCTCACCAATACTTACTTGCCATGCATCAATACTTACCTATGCTCTATGACCTGATCTATAACCTGGCCTATGACCTGATCTATAACCAAACCTATGACCTGATTTATAACCTGACCTATTACCTGAACTATGACCTATACAATAGTCATCAGTCATAGAATTTTAACAAACAATAAAAAATAAAAACTCTGACCTTATTTGACCTCATTTAACCTCATTTAACCTCATTTAACCTCATTTAACCTCATTTAACCTCATTTGACCTTTGACCTCATTTGACCTATGACCTATGACCTATAACCTTTGACCTTTTTTAGCTTTTTGAGCTTTGAGCTTTTTTGAGCTTTGAGCTTTTTGAGCTTTTTGAGCTTTTTGAGCTTTCGGAGCTTTTTGAGCTTTCGGAGCTTTTTGAGCTTTCGGAGCTTTCGGAGCTTTCGGAGCTTTTTGAGATTTTGGAGCTTTTTGAGATTTTTGAGCTTTTTGAGCTTTTTGAGCTTTTTGAGCTTTCGGAGCTTTCGGAGCTTTCGGAGCTTTCGGAGCTTTTTGAGCTTTCGGAGCTTTTTGAGCTTTTTGAGAGCTTTCGGAGCTTTTTTGAGCTTTTTGAGCTTTTTGAGCTTTTTGAGCTTTTTGAGCTTTCGGAGCTTTTTGAGCTTTCGGAGCTTTTTGAGCTTTCGGAGCTTTTTGAGCTTTTTGAGCTTTTTGATCTGATATATTTATTTGATACAACAAACCAGTTTGTTTCTGTTATCTTCTAACTGAATATACCTATATTAGTTGTTATCTATTCAGCATATGATGTCATATTTAGCAAAATTCTTATATTTCAGACACTCCTACATTCATCTGCCGATCATATTCAACATGAACGTTTGCACAGTTGCATCGAAGACGAATCACGAAACTAATGCCCAGAATTAAAATATCATGTAATTTGTACCCCGAAATTTACACTACGCTACTCAAATAGTTCTTTTTAAGCGTTTTAAGCTTTTATAGCACACGTAAACTTCGGAAATTAGAATGGAAGAATTTGAATCCAGTATCAGTTTGTTTTCAACTAACAGGATTATTGACAACAAATAATAAAATGTGATTCATCAGTTCTTTTAAACATTGTTATTATCAATTTTCGTTATACTGAATGTACTATAAATATTGAAATATTTCTCATTATAATATTGAAACAATTAGTTTCACTAAAGATAACAAATTCTAGGAGATAACTCTCGTGTATAATCCTGCCCTAATCCTAAAACTAAACTAAACAAACATTTTTTGTTTTCGAACTCATCACTGTTACATAAATTGTACTTAAATCTAATCATAGATAGTATTTTAAGCTTCAATATACACGGTTTTGTGAAGTTTATTCTTTTATCTGACACGTTACGCACATTTTGCAACGAAATTTTTTCAATGATATTAATTTCCTACGAAGTTCTAATGGCTGCTGTCCCTCACATTTGCAAGCGAAAACCAGTGAGGAGGTGGCAGCTCTGGTGCCGCAGGTGCTTACAGTCGAATATAATATCGTATTTGTTAATATATATGCTTCTATTTATGAGTGCCTGACTCTGTGTGTGTGCAGACATGTAGATGTGTGCGATTGTAGTAGTTCACCTTTACATTTATGCGTGTTGTAAACAGGAAATTTATATGACAGCAAACATTTTATTTGCTGCAAGCCTCCGATGCAATTGCGATTCGATTGGGTTTGCATTGAATATTTGCGAGGAGAATTTTTATCGAAAGCCATTAAAATGTTTAATAATTTTCAAATTTTGGAATTAAGCAATGGATGACATATTTAGCACGTAGTTTTGTACTAAACATGTCATGCATATATCACTTGAGGAGATGCCCCACAGTTCAAACCAAAATATTGCAAGAAAAGTCGGATGAGATATGTAGAATGGTAAAGAACATTTGTTAAATGATTTCTTGATTATATACTTTTATATTTTATATCTATAATGCAGAGAAATGTTCATTTGAGTAAAAAACTTATAATAGATAGTGCTCTGATTCTTCCCTTGTGGGATTATATCGCTTAAATATGCTTTCAAACTTACAGATCTTTTAATCCACAAAATAAAAATTTTTGAAAATTATTTTAAATTCATCTGTTTATCTGTAAAAGATCTTACAAGCGTCTTTTAACTGATGTAATATTTTATAAATTCAGGATGCGACAGAATCTTTCTCTATCATATAGACATCAATATTTTCTCTTTACATCGATATATATGTTGATGATACTTAACTACCTAGTGAGACCGAAAAGTTTTTAATATTTTAGTCTGCGGCCTGAATCAGCTCTGATGATGAGTTACAAAACTTCTTAATTTTATTTTGATTTAGTTCAGTTTCAGAAGCTTCAGCTAATGTTTGTCCAATGTGCATCTATGATGACTTTATACCTTAACACTTTGATTTGTATGACGACACAGGTTTCGTAATTTAATTATAAGTGAAAAGTTTATGTAGTTATGATAACATGGAATACCTGATAACTAACCATTGTATGTTATTATAATTTTAGTTAGACTTCTTGTTGGTTCGTTTTGACATGTTCTTCCAAGGTTAATTTGACGTCCAGAGTCATATTTAACACATATAGGGCAGGGTATTTCAACTCCATTAATACACAGCGGTAGACATGTCTATTTGTCTTTCGTGCACATATACTGATTGCACTATCGGCACAGGGATCAAAATGAATTTAAATTGATCTTTCTTATTCGGGTGTTGCTGTACTATCAGGGAATGCTGCATTTTTAAAATCAACCATTATTGGAAAGTATTTCATATACAGAAAATCAGACTGTACACTAGAAAGTTTCTCTGTCGAACGCAAACTTTATTCTGTAAGATTAGAATCTTTCTGCTCAGTTTTCATTAAAGTATTTTTGTGCATATCTGTCGTAGGCCTCTAAAATATTTGAGAAAATATTTCTCTTCTCTTCAAGCTATTTTCAATTATTTCGGTAATTAACTAAAAAAATTTTTAAGTGTTAAGCAAACAGCTCTTAATTTTTTTTTGAGACCTTTAAAAACATTTGTAGTTATATATAGGTCTGTATCTTTATATAGAGATTTAGTAAGTTTAGCAATCGGTATTAGTTCTCCTACTATGATTCGGAATACAACTTTCAACACTACTAAAAAAAATTTGAGCAATTTGATAAAGTAAATACTATTAAAAAGATTTTTTTAATTAATTTCAGTAAAAAGTTTTAAAAAATATGTTATATAAAATTTAAGATTTCCGATGTGGTTATTACAATATTTAGATAATATAAAATTAAAAAGCATTGTAAACATTATCTTTAATATATTCTTTTATTTTATAATCGTCACAATGATGACTTAATGGATAAAAATTTAAAAAAAAGGAAATCGGTGAAACAAACTTAAAACTTCAACTAATAAAGAATAATGAGTGATTCTCAAGCAGTACTCAATCTGGTTCACTAATCCTTAATACTTGTTGAAGATCAAGCTGCTAATTAAATATTTGCATTAAAAACAGATTTTGCAGTCCCGAGAAAATCACGAACACGAAGAAAACTACACTGAAGTGGTAATTTAAGACGTACACCACTCGATGGTGCACAAAAAATTTGAGTACACTTTTCATTCAACATAGTCGCGAAGAAGATGTAATTTCAAGGATGAAAGCCTCCAAAGAAATGAGCAAATAATGAACTCAGCACGCGAATCAACAAAAATTATAAGGATAAGTTCAGTTGCATAAGTAATAAAAAAATACAAACACTTAAAAGGCGAAAACGAGCAGAAACTTGTCGGCGACAGGAGAGCGGTGTGGAAGAGATTCAACCAAAAATATGATTAATGCAAAAATAAGCTTAAATTGTGCAAACATATACCCACTGGTATTCGGATGCGAGCACAGCAGATACAGTGAATACGGCAAATACGCCCACAGAACAAGTTAAAAAAAGCAGTTCAAGTTTTTTTCGGCGCATACCTTTAGTCTTCGTTCTTCGCACACTGAAGAGTTGAAGCCCTGGCCAGCACGCAGCGCATCTTTGTCGCCTGTTACGAGTTTCTGTGCGCCTAACCATTTTGCTGAAAGGAAACTTTGGATGTGTGTAGCAGGCAGGAGCTAAAGAATAATTGTCGCGAGGCTTTCATACCGTTTTGTTGCCACCACAAGGCTCTGTCTCCAGCAATCAGAATAAGTGGTGTCTTCGCAGCTTCGCAACATTCGTCAACGGAAAGACGCCGCCGTTGAGCAACGCACCTCATACGTATATTTACTTTGTAAAGACTGACCTGCCCTAATCGAAAGCGAAGTGAAGCTGCATTTATTCGGGTTTCTATTCGGGAAGCCCGCATAACAATATTGCATAGCTGAGCGCAGAAGAGTGGAAGCTCCCGATTTATTCGTTGACTCACACCAGTTCCAGTTGTAAATGTGGTTGCCTACTCGTTTACAATATACATTTTCTCCTTTCAGGTGTACGTTTTCTCTTTAGTGTACTCTTTTTTTACTCTGTAAAATATGAGTCATTTTGTTAACTGCACTCCTCTTGTTCTGTGGTTAAGATACTTTTGTGCTCTCTTTGACTGATTTCTTTGTTACATGCCCATTATTCCGCACTGGTCCTGCGTTGTATATAGAATATTTGAATTAAAGCTAAGCGGATGTAAAGTGAAATGCCGGCTAAATTGAAGTTTTCCGTGTGTTTCCGTTTCGTTACATTTCGTAATTTCATTTCAGAAATTTGTGCTTCATAAAATCTTCGCTTTGTGTGTTGGAATTTTGAAAGGGTTCACATGATTGCAACGCAAGTGGAGAAGGCTTCTGGCAAATTACGTGGAATTTTAAAACTTTTGTAGTTTCATTTCCTTTGTAACTTAACCTTCTTGCTGATATCCAAAATAATAATATGAGAATCAGAGCAAATCTTCTCCAACTTAAAACTTACGATATTGCTGAACAGATTTAAGTCAATTTCCAATTTTTCATATAAGCTTGAAATGCGTAAGGAACATGATTAGTAAAAAGGGACTTTAAAGAACTTTTTAGATAAAATTCAAGTTAAATTTACCAATAAAATAGAGTTACACTGTAACCACAATCCATGTATTGAATTGATTTAATATTCACAATACAAAATATTGATTAATATTATAAATACAGATATTAAGTAACGAATGTATATGAACTCAAATGAGCTATATATGCAATATATATATTTATATCCTCCAATACTATTATAATTTAAACGGAACAACTACTTTTACATTTTTAGACGTTGTCGTATAAATAAAATTATTTAATTAAAAAATAAATTTTTGGTGCTTACAAAGGCATAATTTTGAATAAAAATAAGTCTATTTTAGCATAAAAACAACTCATATTAAACGTTAAGACAATATATTGACAATTATTTTAAATTCCAGTACAAACTCTTTTCAGAACTTTGAAAAATTTGCAATAGTCGAACGCAGTCCGTACCACGGTAAGCATTGCGACACACCAAAAGACCTTGCAGAGGTAAAAGCAGTGCAGGAAGGAGCTTATAAAACCTATAAAGGCACGAAATGGCAACACAATGTATTGCTTGCATACACTTAAGGAAGAATGGGCACTTCTAACCTACACTTTGCAGTATTTTAGTGTTAAAGCCATATTGAGGAAGGACGAAAAACTAAGGCGTCAAACCAAAGTAACAAAGCCGAACAGCAAACACAGCACAGCACAGCTCAACTCAGCACAGCTCAGCTCAGCACAGCGAACACAGAAAAATACAGTGCAACTACACAAAAGCAACGTCCAAAATCAGAAAATTTAAAAATACAACACAAACATTTAAAATAAAACCAATTTTAAACAAAAACAACAGTAAAAAAGTGCCGTCAGCTGCATACGAAGAACGAACAGCAACAAAAATGACAA
The DNA here is from genome assembly GCF_002237135.1 of Teleopsis dalmanni. Classification (NCBI taxonomy): domain Eukaryota; kingdom Metazoa; phylum Arthropoda; class Insecta; order Diptera; family Diopsidae; genus Teleopsis; species Teleopsis dalmanni. The sequence goes on along the minus strand of NC_051847.1, from coordinate 876,974 downwards.
CAACAAAAAGACCACAAATACAATAATACCAACAACAACACGAGGTCCAAAGTCTATTAACGACGCTACATTTGGGGGAATTCCTTTGTAATCGGGTTGCAGACTATGCACGAGACAGTAATAATAAGTACTAGTGTAACAGCAATATGGGGCAGCAGGGTGCATATTTGAGAAAAGAGTGAGAGCATTAAAGCAAACTATGAGCAAAGCAGTAGTACAAAGAGATTAAAGAGTAAAAGAATTGCTATTTACTTGGAAGTAACAAAAACATGAGATTATGCGCCTGTGCAACAACAATGCACGCAGCAGTGCTACTGCGGATCAGCTTCAGAGGAGGTTGAGTAAACAGCAAAATAAATGAAATAAGCAAAAATAGAAGAGTTTACTATGCCAATGCACCGTAAATTTTGCCAATTTAGGCGCCGACTCATGTCGGTAAAATTTCGTGTAAAAGCAACTAAAATTGCAACTGAAAATAAAATGCAAATGTAAAATTTTTCAAATTATCTAGAAGCTGCACTAACACATAATAACTTAAAATTTAATACACAACTAAAAGCTATGCACCGGCATACAAAATATGCATGTGCTGCCTGTCTGCTGCTTGCAACATTATGACCACTGCTGCTGAGCTGGTGAGCAATATTTCTCCAAGTATTAAGTACGTACTGCGCTTGTCACGCCAAATATTGCTACGGATAAGTATATATGTATGTATGTGTTTTTAAGTTTGTTTTAAACTGCAAAATACAACCAAACAACAAAAAGCAATAATAAGGGAAAATAATTCACTTGCTCATTCACTCATTTAGCCATGAAATGTGAGTTGGCAGTACGCCGCACCTGCCGTTCGACAACGATTGTAGCTACGGCGATAACGACGGCGACGACAACGGCAACGCAACGGCAACGATAAAGATAAATATTTCCCCTGCTCTGTACTGCGCTATACAATATTTTGTCTCATCGGTAGTTGAATTCTGTCAGTTAAACGAAGCACAAAGTTTCTCGTTGAGTAAGTCCCAAGAAGTTGAAGTTTGGCATGCAAGCAATTCAGTTAAAACGGAACTATCACATCGAACAGTTCGTTACAAATGTCCGACATAGATACCACACCACTGAGTATACAAATCAATAGACAACTTCAACATCATTTCTTGACATCAGACACATTAGTCACTAAGTCAGTCAAACTCAGTCGATTTGTCCTTAAGTAATCAAGTCATTAGCCTGACAACAACATCAACAACAACAACAACTGCACGCAAGTCAGTCAAATAACGGTCGTTGAACGCATCCACCAATTGTAACAAATTTTAATGTTGGAATGGGGCGATAGGTTGTACCGCCGCTACTCTACTTAAATCAACTTGTCTTAAAGTTAATTGGGACAGAGAGCTGAGCAGGCTAATACAAGAATTTAACTGATTAATAACGACAACTACCGCTGACAAAAGTGCAATAAGCATTCGTTGCCGTAACGTTTTAATTCGTTCCGGTCGTTAATTTGCAATCTTGCAATCGTTGCCGTAATTCTATTCGCACATTCCGCATATCAAAGTCCGGTATTTTGATTAAACGTCAAATAGACAATTTAATAAGACAATCCTTTATGCGTATTGCTTTAGCACGTTTAAGCATTACGAATGCAAATGCCGAACTCACTCGTACTATGCTCGGCTAATGTCGCGGTTTTCCAACAAACGAACATACATGTTGGCCGATGCCAATGTGTTGGCGTATGTTGTAACGTGTGGAGTGTGGAATGCGCGTAACGATCGTCACTCAGTCAAATTGAGTTCGAACATGTCTTCTTGTTAGCTGAGGTTTGTAAGGCAATAGGCCAGTAGTGCAGTAGTGCAGTGGCAACAGCCACACGAGAATCAAGAAAGAGCGGTATAAGTGACAGTTTTCAGTAACGGCCGCAATGCCAACCCCAAAATGTGTGTGATTGTGTGTCCATCAATGTGTCAAAAGAACGCCAATTTTTTTAAAAATACAACACTAACAAAACTAATTGGCCTTTTCTAGATGGCCAGACAGAAACATTTTTAGTGCTTTTACGTTGCAGTCAAGTGCTATATAAAACATGGCTTGCATAGAATACAAAACAAATTTAGAAAAAAAGATTTTATGAACTTTTAGTGCAAATTATATATCAGCAAAACTTGAATTAACTTTTCTGGCAAATTGATGTTCATTTGGTACTGAATCCAGTGAGCTTGTGAATTTACCTGTTTTTAGTAAATGATTTATCAAAGGTAAGTGGTAATAGTAGTAAGTATTTAACATTAAATTAATAGACACAAATTTACTTCGAAATTCTGAAATCTTAATAAGTGGTAATCACATTTTTGTTTTCTGGCAAGAAAAATTCACTTCTTCATGTTCACTTAAACGTGACACCCTCTCAGAAAAATGTCACACAAATGCATGACTAAAATATATCTTAGTTCTTAAATCTTGTTATCATAATTCAATGTATAAGATATTCTCACACGTCCATGGCTCCTTACGGCTTAAGTACTTATAGTATAAAATGATAAAAATAAGTTTAGTCTAATTTTATTTAAGCCGAAGATCTTTTTTTGATGGAATAGAAAGGAGGCACATTCTGCGATAGAAGTATAATTCAAGTTGTTTACTGCCAAAATTGCATAGCATTGGGAAAAAGCGTTTTCTTTTCAAGACTATAACTTTGACTAATATTTTGAGATCTGTTATAATGAACAAAAGCTAAGTTCTTATCAACAATATTAGTGATTTTGGCATTAAACACACATTAATATGAAATTAGAATTAATTATATTCAGGTTAAGTCTGTGGGATTAGATATTATTATGACATCAACGTGAACAATTATCAGTTATATCAGTATTTTGTTATAAAAACCAAGCTTAATATAACTAAAATGAGGTCTACAGAATTACATAAGCCTACTGCTTAAATGTAAAAAATTCCTATTATATTCTTTTTAAAATATTATTTCATTAAACACATCCATGAAATCATACCTGAGGAAAATATATCACAACTGGTAACAACTCAACCGGAATTACTTGTCTATATTATGCTTTAGATCTAAGGGTTTACACAGATTCTTAACCTACAGTATTCAGGTTAACTTCTAAGAAAAGTTTTCTTAATGATATAGTAAGCCAAATGATCTAACTATATCGCAATTCCTTATAAAATTACTGACCCAGCCATATTTTGTGACATGAGTTACCTACTTGCCTTTTTATTAATGTTATTCTATCTTTCAATGGATTTGTATAGTGACTAAAACGACACTACGGGAAACAGAAAATAAGTCCTGAGCAATAAAACGTTCATCTGTGCGTCTTTTTGATAGCAAGCCAGATAGTTTTAAAGTTCCTAAGCTCAACAAATACAATTATCTACATGAACTATTCCTGAATCCAAAAAAACAATTTTATAGAAAGAATATAATGGTTGACTACGTCATAAATGCCAATTACTTTCAAGTAACTCTACTTCCATTGTAGATATTTATTTGGAGAAAATATCACATAACAGGATATTGAAAGATATCATCTCATTGTTTTACAAAATATCATGTTAATAAAATTTAACTTATATTGTATCTATTTATTTCAAACCAAGTTTTTTGAAAAAAAAACGTCAGAGATGATTGTCAAAATAATAACTTGTGTTTTCAGTGGATTTATTTATTTTGAGATATTTACTCGTGTTTTCTAGTTGCATTGATTGAAATTTATTTCTTAACTTTCTCACTTTTTTTCTCCATTTTTTGGGTCTTATCTTAGTTCGTAATATCGTTCATTTTCCTGCTTCGTATCGTCAGGTTGTTAATGACATTTTTGGCTTTCTTACATATAAATTATCATCAACCATTTATTGAATATAAGAAACATTGAAACTTTGTGATTTTCTCTAGAAATTTTAAAAACGTTTTGCATTAACTAAATCGTAAATACTTACCCATATCTAAGAATCGAATATTCAAGATACAGGGTTATTGATTTTATGTTTCTAAAGCAAATATAAATAATTGTACATTTATTGATTTGTAGTTTGTAGATTAGTTTGTAGTTCGACTAGTGAAAAACACATCATCTGTACAAATATCTTTTATTTTCGATTAGATCGATCAGAATTGAAGAATTAAAAAACGTGCCTTTCACACTTTCAGAGAAAATACAATATTATAGGTAGACCGGCTTTTTGTAAATGCAATGGTTTTACAACAGTTTCTTGTGGATGTACTCAGATATCATAAAATTATGTTTTGACATATCCATATAGCAAATAATAATCATCATCACTAAAAAAAATCAATGAAAAAAGTCGTCTTCATTTTTATAGCAAGTTTTCACAATTTCACCTGGTGCAGCTGTTGTTAAACAATCCATATAGGAATATGGTCAACCTCAAACTAAACATATGATGGCTTGAATTGTGTTTGCCATATGGCATTAAACAAGTGGTACCAAAGAAAAACTAAGAATTCAAAAATAATATTAATTATTATTTTTAATTGTGTTTTTAATGTCTGTTTATTAGATGTAAGTCAACATGGCGACAGCATAATAGAATATATTTTTATAGGTCTTAAATTGTATCTATGTATGCATGTGATTCTCCAAATTTCGTAGATTGTTATTGTTGTAGAAAACTTATACATAATCCATTAATCTACTGAATTCTTAATTAATAACGTTCATCATCTAATAATACATATAAGTACTTATACTTACATATAAGTAATTAATGAATTTCTAGTTAACATGCTCTTAAAATACTCTTATCCTCATATACCTTGATATGAAAATGTCACTTAAACTTCTTTTTTTGGAAATATTTCAAGTTTTTTAATCTTATCTATTAATACATATAGAATTATATAAACCATAAGTTCACGTAACTTTTACAGTTCTTTTTAAATTTTATAACTAAAAGAAAAATTTATAGAAAAATGTCTATGTTGAAGATTGAGACTATATTCCATACCTGAATGCCATAAGTTGTTATTATTAATTATTAATTATTATTAATTATTAATTTCTATAAACTAACGCTATATGAATTTATTATACTAACGATTCTAAATATTAATATATATGAGTATGATTGCGATTTCTCCATACACCATCTGCCGAGACTTACCTACTTATTTATTTACTTACTCACTTCCCAAGATATCCAGGTTTAAAATTGGGAACTATATACATTAATCACACTAATAAAAATCACACCATTTGGTGCAAATTAATACATGCAAATTTTATATTTATTATATTAATGAGGAGTATCAACTAATGGACATGCCATATAGCACAACTACTTTGTGTTAGTAGTTAGTTAAAAATTTTTATATATTTACCCATATACATGGATATTTAAAGTAGTAGGAGTGATATTTCAGATCATTGAATCATTGGTTGAAATGCGGATATTTGTCTTTGTCAAATTTGAAAACTTGCAATAATTTAAACAGAACGTATTTATCAACAAATTTTTTTATTTGCATTATTTGTTATCCATACTTTGGATATTCGATCCATGTGATTCAAATACGTCTATTCGTATTCCCCAAATTCGAATAATTTGGATTACGAGTATATTAACAGAACATTTTTATACATGTTAAATTAGTTAACCAATTAATTGACTAAACTCACTATTATGATTAGACATATCTGATTAATCAAATTATCTACATTTCAAATTATCTAAATTTAAGTTTTAACTGAAACTTTTCAGTTAACTTTAATATAAATTCTTTTTAACCAATTCGTTAGTGAAGTGTAAAATGTTTATCTACCTTCTTCATATCAAATATGTGAATGATTAAAAAGTAAGTATCTTAAGCCTTCATTATTTTATCAGTAAACGATGTGCTGGTAAGAATTTCGAGTGTTCAGCTTAACGAGAAATGAAAAGTTGTGCGGCACGGAGGAGGAGAGATAAATATTAATAAATATTTTATTATTGCACATTCATGTCACACGGTCAATAACTTTTTGCTATTTCGCCAAATCATTCCCGAAAACTTTTCTTCTACTTCATTTCTTTTTGGGCAGTACTAACCGAATCCATTTACCAACTTACGTGACTTTCTAAACGAATTTTATATTAATAATTGGACCGAAGGTATGAAAATACTACATGTGAACACTCATTAAGTGTGAAGAAAGCTGGAAGAAAAATTGAAAAAAAGAAATCAATAAAATAAACTTTAAATAAATGCTTAAATTTTAAAAAAATATTGACTGTAAAATGAAGTTTTTATGATGTTAATAGCGTTTGGAGTAAGACTATCCTTATTAACACTGAAATGATCGTAAACAGTTTAATTATTTAACTAATATTTATACAAATTCGCAAGAATATATTTAAATCGCGCTTGAATTAACAGAAAAGTGCAGTCATAGATCACTAAACCTTATAATGTAATATACAAGTAAGTTGGCAAGGGATTAATTAGGACACACATAACATATAGCAGTGGGAAAATCTATATTTTGAGAAACTGAAAAGTTGCTTTTCCAAACTCCATATTTTCGAACTTTTTGCAATAAAATTATATACAATTATTTTTGAATATGTAAAGAGATTTTCTTTAAAAATTGCAAAATTTTTTCTTCTCCTTTCATTATTTCATTTTTTTTTTACTTATTTCCTTATTTGGTGTTTAGTACATTTACCTTACACTTTGACTTTTGCTTATTCTAGTGTACATATATTTTAGTCTTTATTCGATATTTAGTGGTGTTAGCTGATATTTTGAGCTGTTTTACCTGTTTTAGTGCTTTTTTTTTTATAAATAGGACGCTATTTACATGCTTAATTAGAATCAATCGTTCAGTAGTGCAATTTAAATGCAGTTTTTAATTACAAATACATGGGTTAAGTCATCTATTAAGCTTAAATAAATAATGTTGAGGATTTTTCACGATCTATTTTTCATCAAGCAATGCCATTTTTAGTTCAAAAATCAGTAATAAATTAACTGGCTGCATTTGCTGCTCCAACTAACATGTGATTTAAAACTCTACCAGAACCTCATATACTGATGATTTTTGAAATATTTTCCAGCAGTGCAGTTCTGCGTTTAATTTTATTACTTCCAATTATTTTGCTGCCTGAAATAACGAAATAAAGAAATCTACAAGAAAATACTTAAGAAATTAACTAGGAATTTAAATCATTATGAAGTCTCACACAATGAACAGTGAACGCTACTCTTTATGGTTAAAATGCCAAGAAACAAGCTAACTGAATTCCAAACACAAGTTAACTGTGTCTACAGAGAAAAGAAATAAAAGAAAAGAAAACACAAATAAAAAACAAAAATCAGCTTTTCTCTACTTTTTTCGTAGACCAACTACATTAGTCAAAGAAAGCTGAAGATAGAAGAAAAAAACAAAAACCAAAAAACAAAAAATTATTCAAAACCAAACAAAAGACAACGAAGTTGGATAAGAAATATGTTTGGTGGGGTTAGACGGGCTGTTAGTTGTAAACTATGTAAAACAGAAATTTTTAAAACCATTGCTGCGACTATTACTGGTGCTGCTACTGCCAACAACAACACCAGCAATCATACCAACATTCTTTCATTGGTACAACGACCTCTTGCTTTGCAGTTTTTTCGCTCTAGAAAAGTTGAGTAATTTTTAATAAAGTGCTTTCACACAATCTAGAGTAACAGCGAGTACCGAAGAGTATGACCAATATAGTTGGGGAAATCTAATTTAAACACAAAAAAATTTTCTCTCGCACAACCGCTCTAAGATTGCTTTTCTGCTTTTCTGCTTTTATACAAAGACAAAATATGAATGACTAGGTTTGGTCATAAAAAAGCAATACAATTTAAAACAAACGTACATTGCAGGCTATTAAAAGCTAAGAACTTTGCGAACGGCCTTTAGACGACCTACGCTTACACAAGGCGAAACTATGCGATGCAAAGCATTGAAATGTGCGCATAGGTGTGTGTATGAAGAGAGCATATATAAACAGATGCTGCCTCCACAATGTCTCCGAATTATCTTTGATTCGGCATGTGCTTAATGCGCTCTTTTTGACTTTGCAAATTGCTTATATTTTTGCCTTTGCCTTTGCTTTTGCTTTTACTTCTGCTTCTGCTTTATTTGCTGCTCTTCATTTTAGCACATACCAAACCGGTATGTGCATATTACGGTTTTTCGTATGCTCAGTAATACAATAACGACGTTGCTAACATCATCGTCAAATATATTTAGCTCTGCGTATGGCTGGAACACATCGTTTCTATTCGTTTTTGTGTTGTCGTCGAATTTGTTGCTTCATTCATTCGCGTTTGGTTCGTCCGTATGTTTCGGTTGATTTTGGTTTGGTTGGGTTTCAACTTTTCAGACACTGGCATTCCGTTGCTTCGATAACACAGTGCAAGTGCCAAGGGTATAAATATAAATATAAAGTTTATTATAAAACTGAAAAAACAAAAAAAAACTTGAATAAACAAAAATTAATTTTAACAACACAAAAAATAAGTAACAGATAAAGTGTGAAATATGAGACTGACACAAGTGCTGCAATGCTAAAATTTAAATAAAGAATTTTAAAGACTTGTTAATTAAGCGCTAGACTAGTCCGAATCGATGCAATAATGGACCTGCATATATGTTAAATTTACTAAAAATTTGCAGTGTACGAACTACGAAATAAACCAATTCGAAACGCTGAGTTATTTGACAAGTTGTCACAGTTGTCATAGTTATCTGTTAAATACGAAAAGACGGCGCTAGACTAATTAGAAAAAAATTGAGAAAATCACAAAAAATTATCTACAAAATTATTAATAATTATAAGTAATCACAAAGTGGTTAGTAAGTCGCTAATTATGAACTTGTTTCGTTTACGAATTGCATCTCGTTTGCCAGCGGTTCGAATAGAGCTCGTGCTCAAACAATCAACATTAGGCACACTGCAAAATCTACTGCAATTGTAGTGGGATTTTCAACCTAGTGTATATGTGCTAAGTCGGACTCTGCTCTAGGCTAGCCATGTCTATCGGGAAACTTTCATACGCGCGGCATACTTTAAACCGGATGTGAACTTGGACACTGCAATTCATTAACAATGATTAAAATCGTACTCTTAGACAAAATAGCGTTTGATTTCTAACAGTGTATAAATTACACGTAAAATGAAAAACTTCAAATTATAAAAACAGAGTGTATCGAAAAATGCATACAAATTTCATAGCCATCCACAATGTGCTTCTCGACAAATCAGTACTAACTCTACAAATAGACCAAGTAAAGACTGCTAACGGCATTTCCCTTGCCAGGAACGCAGGTCTTGGCTTTACTTTTTCTTATTAAATCGCAGTTTAATCTGCGCATTTATTTAAAATTAGAAAAAAAACTGAGCCGCTCACGTTTAAGTTTTCATTTAATTAAGTCGTAAATTAATTCGCAGCTTAATGGATTCTTTTCCGACGTTTTTGTATCCGAACGCTGCTACTGCCGAGCTAATGAAAGGTAAATAATACAATTAAAATATAAATAAATCTAAAAGATATAGAAACGAAAATGTATGGAAATCTACAGAACTTTACATGTAAAACCTGCTATACACACTGGAGTAGTTAAAATTTAAAAATTCTTATTTTTTGTTAACTTTAGTTAAGCATATTAAGCAATTCATTTATTTAAGTTTTTCGCATTTTAATACATATTTCAATTATTCGACACTTTATTTCCATTTATGAAATATGATACCAGTTTGTATTTAACACAATCTATGTAAGTTTAATTCAAAAACACAAAAAGTGCTTTGGAGGTAGTCAAGTTTTGATTTGCTGAACTATTTTAATGTTGTTGAACTTTTTATCTAAACTTGACTCTTTAAAGGTTTGTTTTCAATTACTTACAGGTCGCTTTTTCTTACATTTTATGCCTCATAGTTTTCATCACATGAATGCAAATAAACATGTTAATCGCTTTGTCTGTTATATAAGATTCAATTGTGATTTTCTGCTCTGACATTTTTCGAAGCTTTACAGATCTACCGCTTTCATTAGTAGTGAACCATAGAAAATATCGAAACTGTTGTTGCATACTATAATCGCAGCATTTTAGATAACATTTCATATAAAGTGTTTAGCTTATTATTTACATTTTGTAATTTTTCATTCTTTTATTATATTCGAACATTCTGCGGAAGCATTCAATACCCAAATACCTATATACTCATCTATCTACGACAGACGAATGTGACATTTAATGCCTAAAGTTCTTAGTGAAAATGTATTAATAATATAATTAAATAATAATTTTTGTAACGGAATGAAAATAACTACTAATACTATGTATATAACGATCTTCACTAAGCAATGTGTTTCTTTCTATTCATCGTTAGCGTGAATGTATTTTTTATAAATTATTTTCAAAACTCCCTTCTATATGAAAAACTTTCTTTTAACTTCAATTTCAATTACAAAATTAAATTTGAAATAAAGAAATTTCATTTAGCAACAGAAATCATTACTTCCCCAAATACCTACAGTGTGAGATAAGCGAAATGCTCCATTGAGCCTATCTCTTTGAAGATCGAAATGCAACAACCTGTAAATTGAAAACTGTTATTATTTATACAGAATAATTTTAATACATATTTTATTTATATTTATGTTCAAATAAGCCGTTCAAATGTACAAATAACCTGGATTAATTACAAACTATGAGACTGTTCCTATATTAGATTGAAATCGGGGTTTCCCCAATATTATTTTATTTTATGTAAAAATATTGCTTAACGACAAATTTTATATTTTAATTGGCATTAATGAAGTCAAATTAAATTCATTTAATTTTCTAGTTTAGTTTTATATCTCACATCTTAACAAAACAAAGTTTTTGCAAGTAATACTCTTGACTTAAAATATTCCACATGGGCGCAATTTATGTGGAAAACCCCCGCTTTTAATACGCCACACGCGTACAATTCCACACCTGCAGTTGTGATCAAATTACTGTGATTGCTCACTTGTTCCAATTTTATTATTCCTTATCATCGTCATTAATCATCAGCGTCACATTTTGTCATGCGTTAGCAGTGATAATAACGTAGGCGTCTCTTCGAATGTGACAACTAAAATGATCCAAAATGCATGATGTAACATTGCCCAAATATTTAACCCCTTCACTTATTAACTAGATAAATTCCAGCCCATATGAAGTCACTAAGTCATTTGAGATATGTTTTAATTTACATGACAGTTGATTGATTAAGCGAGAAAGATCATACTTGCGTGTGCGAAGACACAATTTTGGAAAATTTGATTTGTGAAGATTTTCGGAAGTTTATTTTCACGCAAGGAATCTTTACAGTTCGTTGGAATTTGATGTTGTTTTTTTAAATTAAAATTAGGTATCTTAATAACTTCGTCATCATTAACTTTGCTACCTCAACGGTTCTACTTGAACTTTGACCACGTGTAACGCTTCTCTCTTTCTGGTTTTGGATCTTCACATTCACATCTTTTGCGTGTAATTTAACAATGACGATCCCTCTCTTCTTCGGGGTGAGTGGAGAAGATTTGTTTTCTAAGTTTCGCTTTCGGATATGAATAATGGCGGGATTTTATATATACAATATATATATATAATAAATGCAAGAATAAAATATAAATTTCCCACATGAATTTCTGATATATACAACCATTTACACATTTAAAGTATTGAAAAAATTTCACTATCACTGTAAGACTGTGAGGTTGCCAATACCTTATGGTCTAGATGAGATAAGAATAAAACAATCAGCATTTTGGGCTTCAGCACACCTGCAGTTTATGTACTTACTGAAGTAGTATCGAGGCAGTCCACCATGGCATCAATGCTTCAACGGCAGGCAGTGTATTCCGACAAACTGTGCAAGAGCTGCAATGATGACAATGAAATATGTTAGAATCTGGTCATCACTTGCAATGTCTTTACTTGAGTCCTACACACCGTTTCTTCATTGGCTTGACACAAATAATAAAAGTATCTGGCAAACTGAATGGTTTAACAAGTAGAATACCAGGAGATAACAACGGTAGTTACCGTTAAACTACCGATCATGCTTCGGTGGTTCTCGTGACTTATCTCTACGCTTGTGAAAAGACTTTCTTATATATTCTTATATATGCCAATGATTTAATCATCAGACGAGCCTTGATGTAAGGCCTTATACAAAACAAGTCCTCTACTATTTATCAGTCCAGTTATGATGTTGTTTATCACCGCTGCCTGGTTGTTTCTGAGTGTTAAAACCAATTTTTTAATTTGTTGTAGGATTAGCGAGGATAATGTTAGCTCCTAATTTAATACAACATAATTTTTTGGGGTCCCATCTAATCATGATTTTAAATAACTTGTCCGTGTAGAGAGCCTTTTATAATTAACATACATTTGTTTCCTGTTGTGTGTGGCCTTTTTTGCTGGCGTGAGCCAATGTAACGGCGGTATCATTTTCTCTATTGTGACCCAGACTTTCAATTGCGGAATCCTTCCTTTTACAACCATTATGTTTTTACGCTAAAGCAGTATATTTGGTAGTCTTCCTTTATTTTGATATAAATTTTGATGGAATGTGGTGTGGTTATTTGTATATAATTTAGAGTACTGACTTTAGATATCTATTAATGTAGTTTTCTGGGAAAGTTATGTGTAATTATTGAAGAAAGTTATTTGTATTAGAGTTCTTTGTAAAAATAGTTGTGAAAAAATTGCAGGACGATTACTTAATAAGTGCAACACAATAAATGAAATTTTTAAAATTAAAATTCTCTGAGCCTCTCATCTTATACTATATATATTTTGAAATATTTGATTATTTATTCATCGCCCCTGTATTAAGTTACTTAACAAAATGTTTAGATACAATGCGTTACCTGGGTATTGAAAATTTAATAAAATAGTGTATTTAAGCTCGTTCTACAGATCTATTAATGATCTTTAGTCAGACAGTTTAAAACTATTTGAGACCTTTAGAAGAGCAATAGCGAACTTGCAGTAAACTAACTTGCAGTTGACATGTTTAATTTACGGTAAAAATTGAAATTATGTTAAATTTGACCCCAACCAGAAACACGCCACATCTATAGCACTTCGACAGTTTCAAAATATTTAAATAAAAAACAAAAAACCAAGGAAATTTTATACGTTTTTTACATTTAAATTGTTAATAGAAGAGATACATAAGGCTACGTTTAATTGTATCTGCAATAGACGAACACTTAGGCACTTACCAAGCTCATCTGCATATTCATGAGTGGTAAGCGAGAAAAAGAAACCTCAACTATGAATTTACTGAATCATGGCAATGCCGAAAGAAGCTCAAGTAAAAATGCTAAAAACGTACCAAAAGCAATACAAAACGCAAAATTGACATTTAATTGAACAAAACACTTTTGTGGGCCACAAAGCCAGAAATATGCAACTAATCCACGGATATGTAGACTAGTTCCGAAACAGTGATAACGAAAGCCCGCATGGAACTCGGCAATTGCAGAAAATGGGAAGTACATAACAGATGGAAGCTCACTACGTTAGTGATTGACAAATAGACGAAGCGACGAAGTGACTGACAATCCGGGAGGCCGTCACATGGCAGTTAGTGAAATATACTACAGTAATGAAATGAGAAGGAAAAAAAACTAAAGTACTTGCAATGCTGAAGCCGATTTCCATGCAAATGCCGCAGTATTTTTATTGCTTATCGCGTTCCCGAACCGTTTCGGAAGCGGTAGAACGCGCAGTAATGAAATACAAAATAGTGCCACAACTACTCATGTATACTGTAGGAGTCGTCATTGGTGCCAGATATTGGAAGCACTCAAACATAAGACGAAAGGTGAGGTGGAGTTGAAATTGGAATTGTCACTGTTGCTGTTGCTGTAGGTGTTGTTATTGTTGTTGCTTTTGCTGATAATAGCGGGGTTGAAGGAGTTTTACTTCTGTTGTTGGTGGCAGTGGCACAAATGTAAATACAGTAAATGGAAATGGAAATGGCAATCGAAAATAAAACGAAATAAAATTAAGAGATTTACATACACATCCGACAGACACCATTGCACTGTGGAACCAAATTTAACTGTAAAGTGCCACACACCAATTTTTTTCGATTTCTTTTTTTTTGTTGTGATAATGTATGGGAACGACATGAGACAACAGACGATTTCATTGAAAATGCATGAGCATGAAACCGATACAGGACGAAAAAATGCTATTAACATGTCGAAAAAATTAAAACAAAAGGGAAGAAAAAAAATAAGTTAAAGACTCGAATAAATGCTAAAAACATCTGAAAAACTGAACGAATTCAGTCGTTAATTTGAATGGCTGTAATTTATCTTTATTGGTTTGGGAATACTTTGAAAATATTAGTGGGGAATGTACGTTATGCAAAGCAGAAACAAAAACCTACGAAAAGAAATTCCTACAAACTACATTTTATCAAGATATTCATATTAAATTTCCAAAGCACTGAAATCAAGATTGGAGTGCTAAGTTTAGTACGTTAACTTTGAATAAGCTAATGTATTTTAACTACTGATTCGCTAATTGCATCACAATAATACTCACAATAATTCAATCAAAAATATCATAACTATCGAAAAATTCACTTTGTTCAAGGGAATACTGGTCTAAACCATTCAAATATGACAATACATCGCATAAATAAGCAAATTCAAAAAAAAAACAAAAAGGAATTAGTTCAAAAAAAAAAACACAACGCAAAATTAGTTCTTATTTAGTATCATTAAACTACTTTATTATTAATTGTAAAAATAATATAAGTAATCAAATTTGATTTATATAAATTAATTTTTCTAAATTATTTGCTCTCCATTTTCGGTTTTTTTTTAATTGACTTTTCAGTACTTGAGATGCTATAGTGTAAACACTTCTTCTAGTAATTAAAGTTCTTAAGATTAACTTATTGTGAAATGCAAACACAGTATCGGTTAACTAACTATTTTTGCTTTTATGAGCCCAAGAAGTTGAAAGATAATTAATTTTACAATAGCCATAGAATTACAGTGATTGTTTCTCCTCTTGCATTTTTGAATAAGCTACCAATATCATGCGATTTGTCAGCTTTGGACTTTGTTTTATAGAGTTACCCAAAATACTGCGCTTGTGCAAATAATCGTGAAACTTTTGACGCTTTGAAAACAAACATCCGTTAACTTATGGCCGAGCTATTACTGACAACTCGTCGAAAATAAACTCAGAAGAAGCTGGTGTTATATAATATCTAGGGGATACGTTTTGACTAATCTTGAATTTCACACTTAATGGCAAGGTTCAGTATATTGAAATAAAACATAGACTTAACTCACAATTACAATTATGTTCTAATTACATTTACTTTCGGAATCACGAAAGTGGATACCCTTATGTACAAAAAAAATAATTAACAATTCAAGGTAGAACTAGACAAAAATTCGTTAATTACATGGAAACTAGAGATCGCTAACTATAAACATTAAAAACATTCGAAAGTTTTTTATTCACAAATGGAAATGTGTGAAATTTGAAGTGTTGGTTTAATTCATTGTGCTCTTTATTATCTTTATTGCTTATTTTCGAATGAATCATTATCTGCATTACTTTTCAGAATAGAGCAGCATCTGTACGTACTCAGCTGCTGTCTGCGACAAAACCCAGATAACGAAATCTGCATTACCTCAAGTTTCTGTTGCTGTGCCTCCGAACTAAAATTATCAAGATTTGCATATATGAACTCAGACGAGAATGCTTGACACATCATCAAACACAAATACAATGAAATTCATATTATATGTGTGTGGTTTTAGTGCTGATATAATGCACATTAATCACCTCAATTGTGATAACATTTCGCTTCTTTGACTTTGACTCTGAGTGGCAGTTTTTCTTCTTTCTTTGCTGTGAAATAATTTAGTTAAATAAATATGTTTTTTATTTACAAATTTATATGACTCTGCTTACCTAGGTTATTTATTTTCGTTTGAGATACTTGCTGTCAGACTCAAATGTTCCATACCAAAAACAAAAAAAAAGCAAAAAATATAAAAGTTAGCCAGACTTTGTACTTATTTCAGCTTCAGTTTTATAATCATTTTCTGTTTATACTCTATACTTTTGCAATTTATAGCCACAACAACAATAACATTCTCAACTACAGCTGCACATTTTTGCAATATATAAATCTGAAATTTATATAAAATATTTAAGTTTTGTTTTAATTTATTCGTAGTTTTTTCGATTATTTTTGCGAATGGAAAAAAATCCAATAAAATATGAAATACGACGAAAAAACATTAAAACTACAAGTACAGCACACATAAAAATATTTTCCATTGATATATGAAATTGATACATTCAGTAATAATAAATTAAAGGCAGAGCAACATCGATACATGTAATAAAGTATCTACAACCAAAGCGAACTTCATAATTTATTGGGAAAAATTGCAAATTGTAATATAAAAATATTAAAACTGACTCGCAAAATAAAGAGAATTAAACAAAATACATAAATATGAAATATTTTATTTTAGTCAATATCATTAGTTCTATAAAATTAACATAATTAATTCTACGCTAATGTCAAATGAAGTGAAAAATGAATACAGAATTTTGAATTCGAAATTGGTTCTAACCATATTTAAGCTTCTTATACTTTCACTCATTGAATACATTTTTATCAATCTTCTAACATGTTACATACATATCTTTGGTCAACTAAGTGGATAGACATAATTTTTGTTAAACGATTACTGATGCTATTAAATTTTAATTAATTAAGACTGTTCTTCTGGATCGGAAAACTAATTTATTTCTTAAATACAATTTACAAATACCATACATATTGCCTTAAAGAACAGAAAACCCAAAGTGGTTAAACGGGGCGGGGTAGTGTTAAACTACAGAAATAGTGTTCTGCCTGCTACAACAATAATAATTGAAAGCAACATTCTTAAGCAGTCTTGGTTTATTGGTAATTGTGATATCAATTTAAAAATCTTCGATATATAGCTCTACTCTATTATACATAATTGGAAGTGGAAAAATTTCACTTTAAACCACCTAAGCAAGAAAGTGTAGAAAATCAATTCTCCAGTAATGCCCCCAACTCATTTTTATTAAAGATTTTCATCAATATATCAGCTCAGCACACAATTAAAATTCCAACTTTTATAATCCTGCCATCAATGGCAAAGTACCACTGGTTTAAGGAAAGCAAATTTCTTAATATTCGTAACGAGAAAATGAAAACTCAATCAATTCTACGCTAATCCTTGCGGCAATTTTCATTGCACAATATTGCGCCAAGATATGCCACAATTGGTGAACGCATCGTACCGCGTCCGTTTAAGAGAAGCCTGAAGTGCGAAGAGGCAACAAGATGAAAATTCGATTCGCGGGAAATTGTGAAGATAAATACAAGCAGTGTGTAAGGCTGAAGGATGAAAACAGAAATGGAATAAATGGTAGCAGTGTTGAAATTTTGGTGACTACTATAGTCATGAATGTTTCCCCAATAGCGTAGCTACACATTATAAGCGGCGCTATTCCTGATAACAGTTCCAGTAACACAGCTGGGAATGAAATTGAGTTGAAGAGAACGTGGTTGTGGAAGAGGGAATGTACATGCTAACAAGTAAATGGCAAAAGCTGAAGAAGCTCTCAACGAGTAATCAATTTTGCTATAAATCCTTTTTGCTTTCACATTTTCAACTTTGCCGGTTTTCAGTTTTTATGTGGTTTTACATTTGATTTGTTGGCGCCTAAACGTCTGCACGCTTACTGCCAAATTCCAAAGGTTTTATGTAGTGAAATGGTCTGCCTGTATGTCTGTCTACATGTCCTTTTGTTTTGATGACGAGTTATTTGTCCGTCTGTTGTTCCATTTATTTGTTATATTTATGTATTGCTCGCTGGTTGCTGGTTGCTAGTCACTCAGTTGCGAATAATTGTTTCAAATGTTATATTGTTGTTTTGTAGGAAGCGTCCAGCTTACAGCAATCGATGTGCCTTTCAACCAAGGAGAACCGTGAATAAGCCTTTCCGCTTTTATGTGGCTTTAAGGAAATGTTTGCTGTCAATCACAGATGAGAACGGCTTATTTTTGTTGCTGCTTTTGTATTGCAATTGTGGGCGAAATATAAGCTTCCGAAGTTGTCAAACTCGTAGATATTATTTTTGCATTCTGTACTAGTTCACTTTGCTCTGAATTCTGAATTCAGATTTCATCATTCACATTAGTATCTTTCACATTTATAAGGAAAAGTGGAATCAAAATGACAATGAGTGCACTTATACACACCTTTTACTTCTTCTTATCATTTGAAATGTATCCACAGTACGAAACAACTAAATGTGCATTGAAAGCAATTAATCAAGTTTCAGTTTCTAATAAATATTAATTATTAGCTTTAAAAAAAAAACTAAGTAAAGTGAACTACTTATATAAATTAGGCAGTTAAATACTACTTCTAGGAATAATATTGATAACATTTTCCCTCTCTAGAGAGCACTTAAGTACACATTAAAGAACAGAAGAACAGTAATTTTAAATGTTAAATGTATCTTTTCCATACAAGCCGTACAAACATTTATTCAAAAAGTTTTAATGTATTCTCTCTGCAATGCAAACGCATACATTCGCCAAGTCATCAGACACTAGTACTGAAAATTTATAGCTTCAACGTGTATGCGGCGAAAACATCTGTCAAATGTGACAGCCTCAGGTGAAAAGTATCTCTTAGATATCATAATGAGATAATATGAGCGCTGTGTCCGCTGCTACTGCAGTTTCCACTGTTGCCGTCGCTTGTGTACTTACATCTGCGACGAGGGCATTGCGGTACGCGTTCACGTAAAGTCGAAAAGGTTTAAAATGTCGACAGCAAGTTGGCTAATACGATTTTGCAATGTGATAAAGTTGCCGTCGTATCTATGCGTTTGCTTCATAACTTTGCACACATTTGGTATCTAACAGATACTCTTTCAATGTAAACATTTTCGGTCTTTTTTTGCAAAAATTTTAAACTAAGCGCAAAGTACAATCAAAAAAAATAATTCACTGCCATTTGTTGACGTAATTTAACCAAAAATAGCGAGAATTTATATTTTATTCTCCAACTTTTTGGATTTTTTGGACTTTTTATGTTCGTCTTGTTCTTTTGTTGGGCTTTGTAGTCGCTTGTGTATCTCAATTTGTGCGTATTCGGTGCTCTATTGTGTACCGTACATTCTTCATTTTGTGGTGTTTGTATGTTCCGACAACATTTCTGGCTACTTTTTGGTATTTTTATTTTAATTAGAATTTCAATTTCTGGTCTTAAAAGCTTTTCATGTGATTTCATTACTACAGCTTTTTTTTGTTTCTTCAATACAACTTTGAAATAACTATTAAATTGGATTTCTTTCAGATACTTTATTCTATTTGTTATTTTGAATTATGGGACATCAGTTGAGTTTTTTGATTTAATATAAAAAATGAAAACTCGTATCTTGAATAGCAATCGGCTTCCGATAGCCAGGATCTTATAGCTTCTTTCAATTCAATTCCAGATAATGTATTGATTTACTGCTGGTTATTCGGTCTTATCGTCTCAAGCATTTTAAAATGTGAATTCGCTGTAATTGTAATCAAATTATATTATATACTTTGTGTTGTAAGAATGTTATTTGTCGATTTTTAAGGTGGAAGAAGTTATTCTTAAAACCTTAATTTAACTACTGCAAGAATATTATAACTATTCTGTATGTAAGAATAACTTCACCTATTATCTTTTAATTTGCATTTTACGAGTAATGAATCTTTTAAACAGTTATGAACGTAGTCATCACTAAAAATGATTTCATTGAAAATTTTAGTTAAAAATTTTTAGGTATTGTTTTTAAAAGAAATTTTAGTTGAGAGCAAAATGCCTTGAAGGCCATTAGGAAAGCTAACACTGCGTTTTTTCTATGCTGAAAACTATTGGTAAAAAATGGGTGTTATAACCATACATAATTAAATGGCACTATTTGGTTTTAGACGGCGTGTAACTTAGAACTGCACTCTGTATTTGGGTCCATTGAGTGTCACACCATCCATTGCGTTTGGCCTTATGATTCACTTAATGCCATTGATCTAATATTAGTAACTGGCGGAATCATCTGCTCTGAGACTAACTTAACGCTACTTTACAGTGGAAGGCTAGTGACTACGGCGATGATTCTTTTCTTAGACATCGAAGTGTAGAGAGGGCTAACTTTAACAACTCAATATAAAAGGCATTTTAAGCTTTGTCGAAGCTTCAAGATGACTTTCAAACCTCTGAGTTTCTTATATGGCAACACAATGAACCTAAAGCTAAAAGTTTCTATACAAATTTTTTAGGTGCATGCAATTCTTCGTATTAGCCATGATCAACAAATCAGCCCAGCATCCCTTGTTAAATGGTTGAAAAGATTTTTTTCGTAAATTTGAGGCCAATGATTTTTGGTTAGTAGTTTTTTGACAATGCTGCCACCTTATATGTGAAGTTATTGACAGCATATCGAGAAAATGTTGGCATAGTTAATCTGTCGCGGATCCGGTCATTACTTTAAATGAGCAATATCATGAGACGATAAAGCTTGAAGAAGCTATGTGTGATACATCCTTAGCTTTAAATCCCATAATTAAAAATATTTGCGCTTAATATCCTAAAGAGATATCTTGTTATTCAAATAAATTAATTATAAAATATAAATATTAAATCATTAAAAGTCATTAGAATTTTCTAAAAGAATTAAACTAATTTAATAAAACTAATTTCGTTCAATCTTTTCATGTGGAATTACTGAATATTCTCAGCTTTTTGAATGGATTAGGAATACTTTTTAATACAGATCACTTCAATGTGTTTTATAATTCAATTATTGCACCTCACATTGGCCAGTGCTGATTTTTTAATTCTTTTTATCTGTAACATTCACAAAAACTGCTGCAAATTGTTCTATTTCAATTAAAGCTACAATGAATGTTCATCACTGCTAAATTAAATAAAAAATAATATAATTTTCAACCATTTTTTGTAAATATTTTAATTTGAGCATGTAACTCAGCTTAGTACAAATTTCGGGAATCACTCTTTTTGCAGGCAACGGCAGTATTTTACGATGTGAAAAAATTACACTATTAGTTCACGAAATTGGATTTTGCTTTAATAGCAAAATAAAATTACATAAGAGTTACCAACACACATGAGCCGCGCAATAAACACTTTTTTATGCATTATTCATGCAGTCAACAAAGCAAATAAAAAAACAAATAAAGCAAAAATAAACAAAACATTTGAAAATTGTCAACTACAAACTAATTTCTATGTAAAAAAAAACAACAAAATTGGGTAAAACTCTCACTATCTCGCTCTGATTTTACTCTTCGCCGCTACGGTGATTTTATTTACTTTCTTATTTTTTAAAAATATTTAGAGAAATAATACAACAAAATCAAAGCAACAACAACAGTAAGCAACTACGCTATACGCTAAGGTATGCGAGCCTACAGTTTTTACTTTAAATTGTTTGAGGCTTCACAATAAAAAATATGACATTGCACAGCCCAGCAGCGCAGTAGCGCAGCGAAGTTAATTTTCAAAGCGTATAACGCAGCAGAGATGCACCGTTACACCTACCATGAGCAACAATAACAGAACACTTGCAGCTCTCTATATTTATATGATTTTCTAATCTCTTTTTTTAACTCTGCTACTTTATTTAGCATTAAAGCGCATTGGGAAAAGGAGCAATTCGAATTCAACTTTAATGTTATTGTATGCTTTGTGTCGCCAAGGAAGTTCTGGTTGTTAAAGCTGCTATAATGAGGCGAAGGTCCCTTTCATGTAGAATCCAACCCGCTGCTACTTGCTTATGCCCCGAAACTTCTCATATTGCTGTGGCAGTGCGGTATACGTTTATGTGGGGTGTGTGTATTTGCCGTAGGCGTTCCCTGGTTTCCTGGTGACCATTTGCGTGACCAGTTCTGCTGGTTCATCGCTTGTTTTTGAAGGTGTGCAGGGCTCTTTGTTTATTTTTGACTTAAGCTTTTTCATTGTGCATTTTTTCTTATTTAATTTCTGTATAAATTTCATTTGTAAAACTAAAAATGGATTTTATATTAGAAAACGCACAAAAAAATATTAGAAAACACACGGAAAAATATTAGAAAACGCACGGAAAAATATTAGAAAACAGTTTATTTCATAAGCGTTTATACGGTTATCATATTCTGCAGAACGACCTAGTACATTTTTGAGATGTTTAAGTTCATCCGTAAAAGTGAGATTATACGTTACTCATTAATGCAAAATCTAATTAGATGAATACGAATCTCTACTTATCTATAAATAACTAATAAAAATGACTTGTTTACTTTCGAATACACCTTATCGAACTAAAAATACATATTAAAACTTTTAATTTTTTTTTGTAAATACATATAATAAAACTAGAAGAAATAATTATTTATTTCAAAATTTAAAAAAATTTTCAATGTATCTCAAAATATCTTAAAACATATTTAAAGAAATTAAAATGTCTCATTGTCTCCCGCAAGCTGCACCATTATCGGTTGATATGCCCTCTAACTGAAATTTAAGTTAGATCCCTACGAATGACTATTATTGTAAATGAAGATAGAACAAAAATTTAAATGAAGCTGCCTCATATTCAATTCTCTTTTGAAAAATTGAACTGAATACTCAATATGCATGTATGTATGTTAGGTTAATCAGTAAGTCATTCTGAAAGGCAAAATTAATTCATTTTGCTGATGATAATACATATTAAACATGATTTTTATTTTATTTAGTTAAAATTATAGTTATATTTATTTATAGTCTTTCAGAAGTGGCATCCGACTTGTCACAGCGTTTGTCACTGGGCATTGCGGAGTTAAAAAGCATCTATCGAACCTAGATATAACTAGAGACTATAGCTGCAGACTTTGCTGCGAAGAAGAGGAAACAGCAGAACACATTTTGTGTCACTGTGATAGTCTCGTCAGACTCGGACTTCGGTACTTATCCACGTCTATTCACTTATAACGGAATTAAGCGCATCTCTTTAAAGAACATAAAGGCGTTCTTAACTGCTACTCGTCTATGGAACTAAAGTGGATATGTCACAATAATCCTCAAAAGGTGCAGTGTCGGGTGACAAATTCCCAACCCGTTTAAAATATAATCTATAGTCTTTCAATTAAATAATATAAATAATAATAAGTTCGAAAACTAAAACAAGATCAGAAACGCTAGAACTAAAAAGTAATCTTCATGTGATAAAATTGCATGTTAAGAAATCTTAAAAACTTGTACTAATCATTTTCATCGGTCATACATTGTGACCGAAAAGTTTTCGGAAATTCTCATTTAAAATTCGCGCGCTGTATATTTTTCGATATTTTAAGTTTATGTAGTTTGGCAGCACTGTCCTTAATTACTATGCCAAAAATGAGCGCGATCTGTCAGACAGTTCGTTTACGGCAGCTGTTGAAACCAGTTCACCTCAGTAGTGCGTTGCGAAAAAAACAATGGAAAAAAATATTGAACAAAGAGTTTGCATCAAATTTTGTTTTTCGAACGAAATTTCGTGTGCAGAATCGTTGCGAATGCTACAAAAGGCTTATGGGGAATCAGTTTTATCGAAAACTCAAGTTTATGAGTGGTACAAAGCCTTTCAGGACTGTCGTACGACCGTCGAAGACATGCCGCGTTCTGGACGACCTTCGACCTCTACCACCGACGAAAACATTGAAAAGGCAAAGGAAATCGTGTTCAAAAATCCTCATGTGAGTGTTAGAGAGATAGCACGAGAGCTAGGCATCGGTCGTGAGATGGCTCGTTTGATTTTGGTGGACAATTTGTGTATGCGACGTGTCAACGCCCGGCTTGTTCCGATTCACCTCAATTTGTTCAACATTATCAACGATTTTAAGGCCAAACATTCAATAAATACCATCGAACAGCCACCGTATTCACCTGATCTTGCACCGTGTGACTTTTTCCTGTTTCCCAACCTCAAATTACCACTCAGAGGAACGCGTTTTGAATCCATAGAAGACGTAAAACAGAATTCGCAGAGGGAACTCAAAGCCATACCGGAAAGCGCCTATAAAAAATGTTTTGATGATTGGAAGAAACGTTGGCATTTGTGTATCGCTTCTAATGGAGCATATTTTGAAGGAGATAAAATAAATATTGATGAAGATTAAGAATTTTGCGTTTTATTTAAAATTTCCCGAAAACTTTTCGGTCACAATGTATGCCAAAGAAATTTGTTTATTTTCTACTACTTCTGACAGTTAATTTCCTACAAATGCTTTTTATTCATTAATTTGACAGAGTCTATGTTTGTGTTTGTATTTGTGTCCGTATTTGTGTTTGTGTTTGTTTGACTGAGCGCATATGTGCAGTTGGCTGGGTGTACGTGCATTCATGTAATTATTTTTTTTACTTTTCCAAATATTTCGTCAGTGTAATTAGATATTTCATGTTGTCATGCTTGGTCTGAGAAAACCGTTAGAATCATATTTGTTGCTGATATCAGGTATGGAAGTGTGAGGCAAGAAGAAATGCAAACACAGATTGCCATGCTGTTGGTCTTTTTGACCGAAATAGAAGGAAAATCGGTATCTCAGCAACAACAGTGCCACTGGCCTTCCCATGACGGCTAAATTAAATCATTTGATATGCATTAAAATTGCTTTTTCTTTTCTGGCATTACGGCAAAATTTTGGGCTTATTTTCTATGTTACTTTTTCAGGATGTAGGCGGCATCTACAAATTTCTAACTTGACTCGGAAAATTCCTTTTTGTGTGGCAGGCAAATTACAAATTTTTCTGAAAGTTAATGAAGCTCATTTTAAAAGATTAAAGTATAACATTTTTCGGATTCCGAATAAGATTTTTGGACACCTGGCTAAAAATAAAATAAATCTTAACAGAAATGTTTATGTTGAGCTTTTATTATTATCCTGGGGAAAAGTTTTCAAATTCATTGTAAACTATTAACAAAAATATTGAGATTAACTTGCGGAAAAAAATTCTGTATTGTGTTCAAAAATGTATTAGACTTTCCATCGTCTACTAAAAATTTTTTAATGGACTTGAAAAATATTCCTTAGGTATATTATTTTTATTTCTGATAAGTTCCTGTTCCTTTCCCGTTAAATCGTTTATGCATGTATCTACAATTTTGTGAACCAGCTAAAAGTTAAAAGTCATAATTTTGGCGTATAAATTAAACTACTTCACACTTTTCACTTTCCACTAGAAAGCAATAAATTTTAAAAATCAATAGCCGAGGTCCTCCGAAATTATCAGGCACATATTTTAACCATTCTTTCGAATCGCTTTATGTGTTTTCCGCAAAAAGTCTTTTATAAAAATTTCTGTTTTTCACTTTATTTTTCCAAAATAATGTAAACAATTTTTTGTTTTTAGTGTTGCTTTACCACTTTTACGGGGAACCTCTGAAGCAGGGAAAAATTCTGATCCTTTGCCCATTTCAGAGCAGCTGCTATTTTTCATTTTGCATATTTTTATTTAGATTTGATTTGTTTGTTTTTGTTGCTCACTAAAAATGATAATAATAATAATAATTCAGAGGAACCGAACCGAACTAAACCCCTCGAAACCCCATCGACAACTCAGTATATTCTTCCACCTACAAACGAAGGACTCAAATAAACTTGAACGACTTATGCTGATATGCAGCAATGGAAACGCGTGGAACGTGGAAACATCTTCACTATTTGGTAACAAAGCAGAACGTTAAATTTTTCAGCATAAAAACAAATTCTTTTTGCCTTTGCTTTTCTTTTTGCTCATGGAAACGAACGAGTTAATGTAAAAATAGTTTGTAGGCTTTTAGGTGTTTGAGATAGGTTGGAAGGTAGTGTGGTGTGTATTGTTGGCATACTTTAATGCGGTTGTTAGAGGAATGCTGCTGCTACTGGCAGTATAAAGGGAGGGGGATGTTTGCATTGCAGTAGTAAAAGTCATAAACTATTTTTGGTATGTTTTTAGGCTAGCACCACGCCTACTTCTTCCGTTGTTAGCGCACATAAAATTTAAGAATGGTAATATTGCATTTCATATATGTATTTATTTGTTTGCTCTGCTTCGGCTGCTTAGCTGCTTCCGCACTTCCGCACTTTGTCGAGAAATTTTTCCACAACGACGACTGCCTGTAGTGGCGAATTTCTTTGCATCAATTCGTGTTATTCTTACTTTTGACTATGTTGTTGCTGCTATTGTTCTTCTTCTTCTTCTTGTTGTTGTTTTTAGGTTAAACGTTTATTGTAGCCAAAATACATTTAGTGTTGTTGCTGTTATAGTTGCTGATGTTGTTTGCCTTGTTGCTTTGTTGCCTTGTTTTTTACTCACGATAAGCGTACATAAAAATAAAATTGAGCCTAAAAGATGCAAAGTTTCAATGCAAATATATTCCACATACAATTACAACAAAAGGAATATGAAAGAAAATAGAAGCAGAAAAAAAACATTGCTTGCCTTCTTATTCATTTGGTTCATTTTGTATTGTGAAATACCAATTTTGTGGGTGGCTGAGTGAGACGAGGGTGTAATGCAAATGCTCGCGGGACTACGGTTTCATTTTTTCGCCTTCATTGTTTTGCAGTAGTAAAAACTTTAAAATATTTGGCGCGCGAAATATAATTTCAGTCAGCATTTTATTCTGCAATGTTCTTTTGAATTATTTCCTTTATTATTTTTCTTTTGTTTCTTCGCTTTTTGTTTGTAGTTGTGTTTCCTTTCTGTATGATTTGATATACTGGCAAGGAAAATGGGGCACAGCATGTGAAATTTCTTTATGTTTGCTTACATATTCGATTTCTTTCCGATTTAATATTTGCCCTGTTCTGCTAATACGATTTGTTGTGTGTATACGTCATTATGTGTGTATGTGTGTAGTGTTTGTATGCTTAAGAGTAAATTGAGCAAAAATAGGATACTTTATGCTTGACTTTATGGCGCGCGTGTCGATTTTCCTCATCAACAACATCAAATCAAAGCCGAAATTAATGGCAGAAATTTCATTTCATTTAATAATTTTATTTTATTTCTCGTTTTATTTTCGTTGTGTGTCTGAAACATCAAAGTTTTTTCATTCATTCGTTTGTGTACACAATTTTAAATTGAAACTTAATACAATTTTCATCTTTTTTTACAGTACCTAATAATGGGGAATGGGAAATATCCACATAAAAGGTAAGTCATTCACATGGAAGGAAAATCATAATTTTTGCACTGAGATTTAGGGATTCCCAGTGTGCCGATGTTTTCCAAATATAATGAATGTAAAGGAATGTACGATGAATGTAAGGAGTATACGAATGTACGAAAATATATTATAGGGAGAAATATAATTACGACTGACATTTTCAATCAATTTTATTAATTTCATATTTAAATAACGCATTTTTTATGGAAACTATAAGAAATTATTTATTTTCTTCGGAGAATAGTCGATCAGAAGATGTAGAATGAAAACGGGCTCGGCGTTGTGCTTATCTTATCTAAGATGTCACCTAAGAAGACACCTGAAGTTGTGCTATGTTGACTACGAAGAATTTATTTACAGATTCTAATGTTCGGTTTATTATTGATTATTTTGTTAATAGTTTGGAGTTAAATAGTCTTACTAGTAATTAAAAAAGCAGCGATATCAGGAGGGTTAGTGTTACGAATTATTTATTTATTTATTTAAAAAATAGGCTATGAATGCACCCCGACCTCAATGATCTATTGTGCGCCTAAAGGCCTAACTAAAACAATTCTAGAGTATTTATAAATCTCGTAATTGCTCTGGGCTTAATTTTACCTATTTGATTTGGGACTAAGATTCCTTTTCCAGGGTAGTCGAGTCTACGTCTTGCCGCCGCTGGGCAGTTGCATAAGATATCTTCTGATATGACAGAGTCGACAGGAATCACTTTCTACCGCATCTACAATCTTCATGTCTCCTTGAAGAAGTTCAGTGTAGATTTTAATATCGTTTTTGCTAAGGTTAAGGATAGCGTCAACTTTGATGTGTTTAGGATCAGTGAATCTTTTTGACTGCCATATACATAGGATAACTAAATTTTTTAAATGTGAAATATTTATTCTAATCTGTAAATCGAATCCCAGAGAATACACACAGTTTAATAAGGCTAGAAAAATTAAGTGTTTAAGCACATTTTATTTTTGCATTATTTCTTAAAAATTTCTGTTACTACAATAGTATATTTTTATCTATTAGGAAGACATAAAAACGCGCTCTTTATTTCGGTGACTGTAATTATTAAGGCGCCAATATCAGACCAAATCTGAGACTTTTCATTTTTGGTTACTAGCTTTAAGAGTTAAATTTTATTTTTATTTTTGTATTTTCGGTATTTATAGTTTATTTCACTTTCAGCTCATAAAATATAATGAAATAAAGCCCAAGCAAATGATGAGGTCCTTAATTTCATCCGACTTATTTATGGCTTTTAGCATCATTAAACTTAACATTTGTCAAGCAAGATTTTCGCAACATAGAAGAGTCCTCTTCACAAAGTCAATTCAAGGCTTTGGTGCGCACGTCTGTTGCAATGTCTACAACAGACAACACCAGTAGACCTACTGCATCGACACTCCTAATTTATTTAGTCATGTGCAGCAATACCACTTGGTACCGCTATTCCTCTTCTTCCCTCACCTTCCTGCTATTCGCCAACACTATTAATGTTGGTTTGTGTTGCAGATATTTTCCCCGTCGCAACTACAATTTATCTCGCATTGTCGCATAAATTACAAAAAACAAAGCATAAAATTCAATGGAACTTCAACAACCCTGACTTCTAGCTGCATGCAACAAAATACATAAAAAATTGTGGCAACAACTAAAAAAGGGCATAAATGTTAAAAATGAATTTTCAGGGCGCCTACTAATGACTTTGCGCAAAATAGTGCTTCTTCTTCGAATGTTTTCGTGCCACATGAAAAAGCCAAAAAGCTACTACTTGGAAAAAAAAAGGTTTAAAAAGAAAAGCGGAAACGGAAATGAAAGCGACCGTAGCTTAAATGCAGCATAGTGAAAGAAATACACGCAGCAATTGCGGCAGTGGTGGGAGTGGTGGCAGTGATGGCAGCAGTGGCAGTAAACAGCCAATGCGATTGTCATGCAATGACCTCATTAGAATTTACAGCTGACAACGTACAACCGCTATGCTCAGAGGCTCAGGACAGCTACACGCACATATCTCTCTAAGGACACGCAGTGGCTGCAACATAACCGCGCGTGCAATTAGCGCAAATGTACGGTTGTCATTGCTTCATTCAGTCGCAGGTAGTGCCATTGCCAGAAAGAAAAGAAAGGCGGTTCAACGGGACGCGTTGTACTAACAGACGAGCGGCAACATGTTCATGGCGCAACAGTGACAATAATGTTGGTGGCGAGAACTATAAAGATAATAATGATGATGATGATGGTAATGGCAGTTGAAGATGGTAAATTGGTAGAAACCTTGATGACGCAGTTGATACTACGACATGTGTGGAGTGATAAGCACGTTTTTGCAGCAAATTCGAGTGCATCCTGCGGATGCAGACATTTGTCTCAAAAAAATGTCACATAGCATTGCATGTCATATCCGTCACATTTGAAACATTCGCACTCGCTCAACATAAATACTCATTTATTTACACAGTGCCGCACTTAAGTGCAGCTACTAAGGCTGCATTACCAAGGATACGAGTACTCATTGCACACATTTTTATTCCTTCTTGGTGAAGCATGACCAACAATAACAAAAGCCATCACAAAAAATAGGAGTGACTTGTAAAAGGCAAAATTCCATGAATGAATTCAAGTAGAAAACGAGGTTATATGGATGATTTGTTCCCAGCTAATGCGCCCGGTGTGCAGTTGGTGCTGTGGTTGCTGCTGGTCCTGTTGCTGAGGATGATGTTGTTGATAGTTGTTAGAAAATTGCTGTTGCTGTTGTAGTTGTTGACTGTGAGCTGTGAAATTTTTGTGACATTCGGTTTGAATTACTCGATGATGACAACAGGACAATGACATTGACGCTTATGTTGTGTATGAGTGCATGACGTCTACTGTTGCTGCAGCTCACCAAGATCATCAGCTTGAAATTCATCATAAATTGTACATTTGTTGTAGTCTTATTGGCTTAAATTTAAATTTCATGTCAATTTTCATTCATACTTGAGAGTTTTAAAATTAACAACTTTTTGTCAATAGATTTTTTGAATAAAAATTTTTTGAAGAGCAAAATATTTCACCTCTAGATTGTGGGATCTCTCACATTTTTGGATGAAAGATCTCTTTAATTTAGATAACCAGTGCTAAATGTTACTTACTTATCTACTTAGGAGGCTATTATTGATAGGAGTCGTCCTTAACCGTCGACCAATAGGTACCGAATCAAACTTCTTTCTAACCGGAACAGATTCTTCCATTCACACGATATGACCAAGTCAGCGAAACCGATAAATTTTTATGCGTTTTCCTATGTCAATTCCGCGGTATTGTTTAAACAGCGCATCGTGCCATTTAATTCGATACTACTTGCGTACGCACATCTTCCGAAAAAGTTTTCTCTTGAATGTCCTAAGTATTAGATGAGTAGTATTTATTGACTTAAAATGTGTTTATAAATTAAATTTTGTATATGAAATTTTTATTAAATACTTTATTCTAATAATCATTTCAAGAAAGACTTATTTAGTACTATATATTTCAATTAACATAATCAAGTTCTTATTTTTTATTAAAAGAAATTAAAAATTAATAAATATTGTTATTTTGATTAAATATTAAAACAATTTTAATAAGTAACTTAAGAATATCTCGTTAGACCCCGAATAAGAGAACCAAGTCCAATATTCACATAAACCCTAAACCTAATTCAAAAACTGGCTCATTTTCTCCTCTAAATTTCGTATAAAATATCTACTATTTTTGTGGCATTCTGCTTGCCTAGACAGGATGTTATCCTTAAGCTTTCAAACTTATTACTTTCAAATGTGAAATAAGAACAAGTAAATAGGTTTCATAAGAAAACATAATAAAATATGCAGGAAATATTTTCCTCTTTAAATAATTGCACATTAAAGCTGTTGTTATTATGCTTTCTCCTTATTTAAACGCATGTCGTCCTTATGAGCACATAAAACACATCCACACAAACTACCATAACTATGAATACAACTACAAATTTGGCGTGACATTCCCTCTTCAAACACAGCAAGGACTCCAGTTCAGCTTTTTGTCCACCGTTGCTTTCTTGAGACCCATGAGCAGATAGACAAGCACGCCACTTTTTTCATAAGTAAAAAGGACATAATGTATTGTGTTGTGCGCCACAAAGATGTTGTCATACTCGTGTGGGGACTGTTAAGGACATAAGAAAAAAGCCAAAAAAATTATAAACAATACTAGAAATGTATAACAATAACATAGTAAAAGGAAAAAAGAAAACAAAAGGTAAGCGAAACAACAAACATTAAAATGCACAACTACAACAAAGCAACAAAATATAAGAATAACTAAAGGAATTTTTAAAGAAGGATCCTTCGCACGCCTGTAATATCATATGAATGAGCTTTTTGCTATTTAGAGGAAGCCAAAACTGAATTTATATATTTTCATATCCAAAAATTTCCTCGTTCACTCCGTGCATAAGATGCACACCTAGTAAACGCACAGCTGGCGGAAAGTATCAGATTTGCAAGGAAACTAATATGGAATTATGAGAACCCCTAATTTTTTTAGTAGTATGTAAAGTATATCATATCAGGGTTTTCCTAAAACTATCGATAAGCTCTCTTATAGTTTGTTCAAGGTCGTACATATATTCTTTACAAAGTTCAGCAGACTTGCTTCATTTATATAATCAAAAATATTCTTAGGATACCTAAAAATGCGTTTGGGTTTTTAAAAATATCTTATTAGTATAGAGTGCAAAAATGCAATTTTAACGCACTTTGTAATATCAACGATTCCCACTGAAGAGTTAGTTATATTAGGAAAACGAGAATATATCATGATTGTCAGAAAAATATCTCATCCATTTTGTATCAAGTTTAATGTAAGTAAGAGTAAGTGCTAGGCAATATTGTTACGTGCAATTTCTGGCATACTCTAAACTGATTTCCACATTATAAATGTAATAAAGAAACAAGAAACTAAATATTTGGTATCTAAAGTGTATCTAAACGAGACATCGATGCAGTTTAACAATTCTCTATTATGAATCCTGGTCATAGGGAATATTTTGGGCAACTGCAAGACAGACAAGCTAGCCAGAGAGGCTACAGCTAATCACTATGAATACCTTAACAATCTTGGCATATCTTTGCCATCATGCAAAGATTTGTTTAGTTGTTTCTGTTTCTGTATTAAATGATGAAAGACTTATCGCTGTAACATATAGGCATATGTAAAAAAGTTAGCTGCGGTCTTTTAAGGAAAAATCAAGTACTCTCATTCAGATGCACCTTACAGATATCAGTGTTGAGGTACGATCGGCTATCGGCCGCAGCCGATTTGCGAACCATGCTGGAAGATTGAATCTCCCTTTTAATCATTCCTGTCACAGTAGAGGATGATGGAGAATGATAAAAATGCCTAATATCTTCTTTATTACTGTCCAGCTCATGCTTGGCGCGGATTTACTATTTTAGAGCTTTGTTTTTTAAAGACTTTGGTCCACTCCAGGATTTACCTCTAAAAAACATAAGCTTTGCCAAAGGTTGAAAGTGTTTTTCAAACTACTGAGTTTCTTGTACGGAATAATCACCCGTGTAACCAAACCTAGCCTAACAGTGAAATGTAATCCTTTATTAAAACTCTGAGAGAGTTTCGAATCTATTAAAAATGTGCTTCCAATATAACAAAAAATTGCTTTTTGGATATAATATCATCGGAAAATGTATGTAGCATTCATAGTGTGTCAAAAGAAATTTAAAATACAAACTCAAGATGAATGATATCTTCTGATATCATCACATATATTCACTGTATATGGATTAAAAGCAAAGTGTGGAATAATCTTTTAGCTCAGAGAAACACACAACAGGATCTGTCACACCGTTGGTGATCACTATGGACCCATAGAGTGTAAATGGCGTTGAACAATTACACCGACTGCCACACTAACCTTTAAGATTGGTAGCTCTTTATGAGAACGTACTAGAATAAAAGATATGGCCTTGCATAGGAGAAAACTCCTATGGTATTACGAAAATCTTAGCTGTATATCAGACTGTTCGAAAATACTATTTGTCGTGTTGCACACCATTTCCCGGATAAGAGTTCTGAAACTACCAGCCACGGAATGAAATGTTTTATAGTATTCCGGTTCACTCTACTCTTACTAGTTAAAAAATATCCACAATAAAGCTTGACATTTCGATGGTGTAGAGTGAAGCGAAGTACTCGTATTACGAAGTAGGGTGACTTTAGAGTGAAATACTCAAGAAGGTGACACTTATTTTTACGCAATGTACTTATAAGTCGCCATTTTGTCTACTGTTAGAAATGAATACGAAAGCAATAACAACAACAGCACCAACTACAACAATAACAACAGAAGCAATAAACGACAGAATGCAGCAAATTTAATTTCATATATTTTAGTTTTGCATTCCATGAGTAATTTTCTTCTTTTAGCTTCTCGCCTTGCGCCTCCTGCTTCGTTCACTTCGTTCATTATTCCATTTCGTTTTTAATATAAAAATAAATGTATTTTGTATTTTTATGGCCGTTTTTTGTGCCAAAAGCGAAATCTTTTTCAGAATGAAATGGCACGTTGCAGCAAGAGTCGAGTATGGAACGGTGAACGTAGCCGAAAATAATGGCTTAAAGGCTTCCGTAGGGTTGGGAATAGAATGCATGGAAAAGTGTTGGCTGCTGCCGCAAACGACTTAAGCTACTTTAAGCCATGGCGCCATTTGAAACAGAGAAAAAAGCATGAAATGAAACAGCATTTAGTTTAAAATAACTTCGCTCACTAATACCAAAATAATTTAGAAAATACATAAATTCCAATGCTGGTATCAAAACAAACGTAACACACATACGCATGTACACACGTACACATACACATGTGCCTACATATTTGCATGTGCACAGAGGAGTAACA
The DNA here is from genome assembly GCF_002237135.1 of Teleopsis dalmanni. Classification (NCBI taxonomy): domain Eukaryota; kingdom Metazoa; phylum Arthropoda; class Insecta; order Diptera; family Diopsidae; genus Teleopsis; species Teleopsis dalmanni. Next base: position 842,774 of record NC_051847.1, on the reverse strand, counting down.
CAAATATATGCAAAATTATGCTTGTGTCATGCAGAATGTTTGCTCCTCTCTAACTTATGCTAATTAAAAATTTGCACTTTCTGTGCGAGAGTGAGCTTATCCTTCCGTGTGCCCGTCCGTTTGCTTGCCTGCCAGCCAACTTGCCTGCTTGCCCAGTCGTCTGTTTGTTGGCTCAGTTATTTGTTTGTTTGTTGGTATAGGTAATTTGTATGCGTTCTAGAAGTTAGTCTTGCAGATTTGTGCTGGGGTATGTAGCAATATTTGTACGTATACGTGTATGTAGTAACATATATGGCAAATAATGAGATATGCGCATACAGTAATTTATACAGTGTGTGTGTGTGTGTGTGTGTGTGTGTGTTAGTATTTATTTAGGTAAGTGTGCTTGCAACTCTTTACATGCCACAAAATGTAAAGGAAAAGCAATACTTGTAATGAACGTTTTGAGGTAAACCATAAATAATGAATGAAATCAACACAAGCCGGGATACACGCACCTTGGCATACTTGCCTGAACGTGTATTCGTCTGATGGTGAGCGGAACTGTGGCAGTGTGGTGCACGTAGAAATTTCCATGTTAAATATAACAAAGTAGTGTCTCTGACATTTTCAAAGTATTTATTGGATTTCTGTTGTGGTTCGTACAACATTCACAAATATTTGCACTAAATTAAGTTGCTCAATCCGTCTGTGTCTATGTTTGTCACTGTCCTTAAGTATAAAGTTGCATATTAAATTGTGCTTATCCTTTAATTGATAAGCTAGTTTGCCATCTAAATATCGTTTAAATATGACCAATATAAGGGTCTGGCAGAGTTATGAGGTTGCGATATGTAATTGGAATTAATTGGTGAGTTGATTATCTAAATTGAGTTTAAACAGCAACAATTAACGAATTCGATTTGAATAATGCACAGTTAATGAGCTGTTGCAATTTGCCGACAGTCATTTGTTCGATATAGTGTGCAGTCAAGCAATATTTTTTTGTGTCCCGTACAAATGAATACCTCAATGCCATCATGTTTAGTAGTCAGATTTCCACACAGATGCACTACAAGAAGAGATCACGGCTGCACTACAAGAAATCTTTTAAAAGTGCCCCGCCTAATATCTCCCGGAAAAAACGGCACCTCCAACGTGCAGCAACAACTGTCCTAGTTCAATTGAGATCAATATATAGCCATGTGCTAAACGATTACTTATCATACGTAAATGCGTCAATACTGAATTTTCATGATGTGCTCATATTTTTTACTGATCCAATGTACACACTAACTTGAGGCCAATCGACCTTTAGATCCACTCCATTGAAGTGGCTAGGGTTCTCCGACTTGATGATAGTTGACTTTAACTTAATTCGTACGTATACTTAATCTATTCTTAATCCTAAGCTATTCCTTCTCCTCTCACACTACTCATAGCTATTTATATCATAACCCATGCATATGCCGTTGAAATTATTTTTATGTTATCTACTTTATAGATCTCTACGGGCTACAACAACAACACTATATAGAATACGATATAAGTATTTGAATATTATATGATTTCAAAATAGCTTATAGACAGTTATAACATTATTGTACCATAAATTAAAACTATTAATATAACACTTTCCAACAGAACTGAATTTTTCAGGTACTTTAAAGAGTTGTGTGCTATTGAGCGAGATTGGAAAGTTTTTTATAAAGCTTAAAATACTATTTCATTCGTGATTTATTAAATTCTTCAGTTTCAATTATACATTTTCACATTATATTCTTTTGTGTATTCATTTTTACACTTTTGTTTTGAATTTACACCATTTCAACTTCACGTAACTTTTGGAGTAGTTTTCAAGGGAATCAGAGAGAATCCGACCAGCTTTCAATAACAGTATGAACTATAAAACAATATCAATGCAAGAAAAGTAGTTCCATTCATAACCAGCACAACCAACATTACAAAATATATTTTTTTCGCGTTCGGTTGCCTGTGAAATTTCAGGGCACGGAAAAGTTGCAAGCATCATTGGCCTTTCACTTGAGTGGCTTCATGCAGCTCCAAAAAAAAAAAAAAAACAAAATAAATGCAACACTTTTAGTTGCAATTACTTTTTTCCTGTACACTTTTTTGGCAAAAAATTGTATCCTTTTCCTATCCGAGTTTATAGCTAACAATGTATTCACATCCCATAGCAGACTCCCTTTTGCAATTTCGGTACGCTTATTTACGATCGCAGTTATAATTATTATTATTTTTCTTCCTTTCTTCTACAAATAGATAAAAACACATATATATATATATTTATTCGTCTACATTTTTATGTTATCTCCGTGAATTGAATTAAATTGCATATGAATTTATGATATGGACAATAAAAAAAGGACATACAATAACGCTTTGTAAAGATTTAACAGCAAATCTGGACTCAGCAGCAAAACTGTAACGCAAACTCGTCAAACTGTTTTCAGCCTAACCCAATTGGCATTTAATGAATCGAATTGTATGTGTGCTTAATATTGTGGCATTATAGATCAACTAAATAACAGATTCCCAAGATTTGAGCATAGCCTTAAAATGAGAATTATTTTAATAACCATCAAAAATCAAGACTAGTACAATATTCGAATAGTTCCAAAATACGAAAGAGAGATTTATTTCTCCACATAGATATTAACTAATTCATAATTATTTCACTGACTATATTTATAGTCGAAAAATACAAAACATCTTCTAAATGCATTATCAAATAAAAAAGTATTAATTAATTATCGTTTACTTGACTAAAACAGCCGTACTTCCCGTAGAAGTAATACTATATGTCACATAAGACTGCTTCTATATGGAGATTTATCAACCTTAAGAATTCAGGAAAATAAAGAATGTATTGAGGTTGAACTAATATCAATAAAGATAGGTGTTCAATGTTCAAAATTCTGAAATTTGTTGAAATGCTAAAGTGCATCAGATATGAGCAAAGATGAGGGTCTACTAAGATGACTGTATGTGACGGTTTAACTTAACTGCCATAACCTAGATGTACTTGATTTTTAAACTAAATTCTACCTAAATGAAAGAAATGAAAATAATCTTTTGTATTCTGGACTTTACTGTTCCAACTAAAAAATGTGATAAAACACATAGCTTGGTTTACATGTTTAATAAAACCAGCAATATAGAAAGAAAATGAAGAAAGAATTCTAAAAGTTATTTGCACTAAAAATAATAAATATTTTCACAAATCAATGTCACGATTCACAAATGTTCATAAGAAGAACGCGTTAAGCCATAAATTGCACAGCTGCGTTTCGTTGTCTTGAAAAGTTTCATAGTTTCTTGGCTTAACCCGAGCTATTCAGTTTAGCAGTAAATTTTGATGAACGACGCCGGCAGTTGGGGCTACCACTGCTCTAGCCCCAACTGCTGGAGCAGAATAGAACTGCTGGAGCTGCTGCTGGATTTTGTGTAAATGAAGGCGGCGCGCACGGCGTGAGAAAAGATTAATAATTGCCTTGCTTACTGAACTGGAAGACTTTGTGGTGCCACAATCCACACACACATGACAAACACACACGCATATCTACACTTCAAAAAATACAAACATTAAAGGCGCCCTTGTGCCAACATACTTGATTGTGGGATGGCACACTCTTGTAAAAGCTACAAAGCAACTTCATTCATGACACAGTAATAGTAGAATCAGTTGTGGGAAGTATTTTTAATAGATAATCTAAGGAAGATACGAATATTTGTTATAAGGACTAAAATGCCTAGTCACGCCACTGTCGTTTGGTTTATGTGTTTTTGGTCAAATTTGTTTATTACTAAAATGCAGAAGCATTAACTATCTAATTTTAACTATAAAGACAAAGGCATTTTCATCGAGATTTTTCGCTGTAGTAGAGGTCTGCTTTGCTGTGGCGTCGTAAATAGTTTGGAGGGAGACAAAGAAGTAATGTTCACATATGCTGTCGCATATGCAAAACACTACCACTACTCTATATTACTTTTTTTATTTTTGGTTTCAATTTACATCACTGCTTTTACCTCTGCCGCTGCCACAGCGCAGCTGCCTCAACGTTGACGCTAATGCTGCTTTTGCAAACAATTTAAATGGACGTTTTCTACCGACATAAATAACTGCTTTAGGAATATTTTTGCATAAGTACTGACACATTTCCTTCCATCAGCTCTGCCTGTTGGCTTTTTCCTTATTGTTGCTGGCTTTGTCTATTGTGTTGTTGTTGTTTGTGTGCTTCAATTATAAAAACCTCAAATATTTTAATGCAGTAAAATAATAAATATAATGTGTGGATTTTTAGTCTAATTTTCTTGAATTGCTTCGCTTTTTTTACTTAAATGTTCTACTGGAAGTAAGGGGCGGAGTGCTGAACTTCTAGTAGAAGCTGCTCATCAGAGTGTTCAAGTGTGTTAACCCTCTAGTTGCCAAGAATGCCTTACGGCAGTCAACAATGTAAAAAAACCAAACATATTGTTTACCACCATTTGCTACTTATAATTTGCTGAAACCTCTAATCTTAAATAAATGATGCCGAATTTGATGAACTGCATTTATAAATTATTTTCTGGAATAAATATTGCTTATTTATTTTAAAACTATCGCCAATACTTGTTTCAAACATTAATAAACTTAGGAACTGAAGGGTTAATTTAACAGTTTACCTAAATTATATTCCTCACATTTATCCATTTATATCACATATAAAACCAATTAAGTATTACTAGTTATCTTCCCATCTACATATATTCCCATGCATATATAATATAATATATTATATTATATAGTATATTATATATATATTATGTATATTTAAGTTTTAAAAATATAATGTATAATGTACACAATCTTATAACGCTCAAATAAGAGATTCATTTTCGTCTAATGTAATATCTTTTGATCTTTCGTTTGAAAATAATAATATCTTTAATATGAAAATATATCGAAATTTTATCCAATAACTTAACGAAACAGGTTATCTTTCTAAAACAAATTTTCTTTGCTTCTAGAAAAACGTGTTGATATAAGGAAAAATATAAATCCATTTAATTTGATGTTTCAATTTTCCTCCGGCGAATGAGTTCACTCCTCCTAATTATCTCTGGGTGCGTAGAACGTGCATAACATAGTTGCATGTTTTAATGTCTGTTATCTAATATAAATTCATTGGTGTTTAATCTGAAACTGTTTGAGTGCTGCACGTTATGTCATTAGCAATGTTTCCATAATCTTTACTATACGTTTTATTGTTTTTCGTGGCTATCGTAAATCTCAATAAGCGCTGAGTCACAAATCACTTTTAAGTCGCGCACCTATACTCTGACATTAAGATCAGAGTATAGGAATGTCACAGAAGAGCTCACAGACATGAATAGTTTTTCAAAGTTTTCTGTTTCTTCGTCCATATTCTGTGACCGCGTGCAATTAATTAAAAACAAACAAATTTCAAATTGCACATCAGGCACTGCCACACCCAACCAATAACACATCATACAACATAGTCAAATGTTCTTATCCACTCTCGTCAACTATCTTCTGGCCATCAGTTGTGACGTTGTACGCTTAACATATTAAAGAAAAGGACACGTCTGAGGTGAAATGAAAAAAATTAAATCAATTGAAAACTGCCCACACTTTAAACGTTTTTCAATTTAAGCGCTCACTGCAAGCAAAACAAGCTCAAAGATCCTTTCAAGCTGGCTGACGTACTGTCCGTGTACATGAGGATATGTCACCGTTGTTGTTGCCATTGCTGTTTCGCATTAACCCTTGACGTTTATCAGGTTCGTCGCTAACCATTCAAGTGACTGAGGAGCTGTAGTTTATTTTTCTTGACGTGCATGGTTTTTCATGGCTTGGTTGTTTTTCCATGACATGCAATGGCTAAATATACTTTGTAAATATTAAATTACAAAGAAAAATGCACTAAAAATACTGTTTAGTGGAAAAATAAAAAAAAATATATAAAATTCCAGAATGAAAAGATGTCGGCAAGTGTTTGAAAAAATTTTCGCAAAAAAGTTTGTTGGCTATAGAAAAATTGGTATTCATAAAGCTGAAGAGAAAAATATCTTTGGTTCCATTTCAAAGGTATGGAAGTGAGGCGCGTGCGGCCGACTTCTCACTTTTCTACTGCCAAATCTACACCCCGACGGCTGTGCTTTGGGGTTGCAGCAGCAGCTCCACAGCTACGTACTTTAATAATGTAACTGCAAAATATTGAGTTGGTCTGACAACCGCAACACATAATCCTACTCAGGTTTTTCGGGTGGCCCGATGGTTGTGTGAGGGGTGTATATAAAGGTAACGACACGGTTTTGCCAGTACTTCTGCCGTGGCCGTGTTATCGTTGTGTGCTGTTATCGTTGAATTTAATGTTTTTCTGAGAAGAACGTGGTACTAGCATGCAACGTGCAATGTAGAACGTGCAACGTGCTTCTTGCTTCAGTCGTGCTGCTATTCTGATCCATTCTTCTATAATATTTTTGCCTGGTGCTTAGCTTTATTTTGTATTTAAAAGCAATAAATGGAACAGTGCACAGATTTTCCGTGCCAAAGTAGTAAAAACATACAGTAGCGCGGCAAAAATGCAAGGCACGACCAGTATAAGATCCTACTGGAGTAGAAAAACAAGAAAGAAAGCAAATTCAAAAATGAAAAAATGGAAAGACTACAGGAATAATAGACAAAATAGCATATTTTTGTAGTATTTTATAAATATAGTTTTTATTTTCCTTTCTACTTAATATAAAATTAGCACAGAGAAGACCAGCAAATGGTTTACTTTGTGCGAGTTTTTCTGCCGTAAATTTACTTAAAATACATTATTACTGTATTTTACTTGAACACTTCAACAATCGCTGGTAACTACGTAAAAATTCCTTTTTACCCTTCTTATTATATATGTGCTTTTATAGTAACACATTCACCATAATCATGCATATCCAAAGCGGCTCCGTTTTACTCTAATGACTGCAAAAACTAAGCTCACTTCAATTGTGTTTTATGCACTCACTTAATATAAAAACTAACATCCTGCCACACTCAAAGACAAGTGTCCATTTTGCGGATACTACATATACATTATAAATAACACACTTAACTTACTTTGCCCCACTCGTCTTTACCCCACTATAGCCAACCAACAAATGCTGGCACTACTCAACTTCATTTGAAGGCATTTAGCCAGTATGTGGTACAACTGTGCTCCCTATCGTCGCCCTTGACACTTTACCTATGGCTTCAAGTATCGGCTTACTTGGCCCTTTTGGTATGCCAACCTGACGCTTGTATTTCCGTATCCGCTCGGAAGTGACTACGTTTATTTGCATTTTTCTCCATTTCCTTCAATGGTACTTCCCCGCTTCTGTGTTTGTTAGCAGCTATTTCGGTCATAAGTGTAGCAGAAAATGAAATAAAAGTAAACAAAACCTACAGAATTGCAGATATGCAGAAATGAAAAATTTTATTGTCTTCCCTTCTTTTTATGTATTAAATAGTGGCGTAATTTAGTTTTTATCTAATAAAAATTTTGAATAGAGAAATCTAATGGCTTCTCATAGTTGGCACAGGTTATTGCAATCTCAGCTATGTACATACTTGACTTACGTCACCTTCTTTCGGTATCGTTCCCAATAGAGTCTTACACATATTTTTCAAAAAATCAAAAATTCCATTATGCTCCATTTGAAAATTGTTCAATCAAGTTTTTTCTCGTATTTTGGATTCTGTACTGGTTTAAAATATATATAATATGGGGTGACCCAGCAAGGGATCGCGGATAATCTGTTTATCAGATTTGTTAGTTTGATTTGTACAGGCACTAATGCATTTATTAAAGTAAATATCTCTTGGACAATAAGGCATTTTCATACTTTCATTCGGTTGCTCCTTTCTAATAATTCCTTATTTAAATTACTGCATTAAACATTGAAACATTTTATCTGATGATTTCTGCTCATCCAAGTATGTATATATTGAACGGAGTTCTATTTTAATCATAAAAATAAAATTTGTTTCTGTTCGCTTTTATCTGCGCTTCATCAGAAAAGTAATAGCAATCAATCTTTCTCTACTCATACCAAGAAACCATAATCCTTTAAAAGGATGTAAACTTATAATATAGAAATCGTGGTACACATATATTGTACGAATAAATGCTTCTTATGTTTTAAAAAAAATGCTACGAAAATCCTTAAACTCGCCAACTTTTATTATCTCATCAATTTCGTGATTTGCAATGACTCTGATTTATTTCATATTGTGCGATAAAAGTTTTGTAAATCTTTTTCTGATGCTATCCTGCAGGGCCAGCAAGTCTTTGAAAGTTTTCGGGTTAACTTTGTTTTTTCTCTACGCCATTTGACCATTTTAATGTGCCACTTTAAAAACTACAAACTACAAACTACAAAGGGGCATGTAGAACCAGAGCAAGAACACGTCGAAGACAATAGCCACATAGCTTCGAACAAAAAACTGCAAAACTAAAGTCACAAAGGACTTAAAATACACAAACACTGATGTGAGGTTGTATAGACGGAAAGACAATTTAATAAAGCTGATTTAATACAAATACTCACACGCTTACTCGCAGATACAGGAGAACGAACCCATATTAAGGAGCACAAATATGCTGTCATCACGATTATCCACACAACAGATGTTTGGCAGTGTCACTATATCCTGTTCCGTTTTCGTAACTCTTGATTGTGCGGATGTGTTTGAATCTAAAAGAAAATAATTCAGTGCAAATGAAATTACATATACGTAAGGATAGGCTAGTAAGGATAGTACAAGAAGTGTAAGCGTTTGCCTTTTCATTCGTATGGGGCTGCCCTATTGTTGGACACTATATTCCGCAGTAATGTATGGAAGAGACTTCAGCTATTAAACCAGCAGCAACAGCAGCAGCAAGAAAAATGTGAGTAACTACAAAAAAAGTCCTGGTAGCGCAAAACCCCAAAAGTACAATAGAAACCGAAACTTACTTTTGGTTTTGTTGTTGTGGCTTGGACAAAGTAGAAAGAACTTCACAGAAAATTGAAATTTAAAATTTATGCAAATGACGTGGCAGAAAAGGTGGTGAGAAAGTTCCAACAAGAATGGATTCGTAGTGATTTAAAAAGTTTTGGAAATTTTAAATAAAACTAAGTCGTTTCGGTACTGGATTGAGCTGGGTGGAGTCGGCTTCAGCTAAATGTGCAATGTAACTGAAAATATTTGTATGGAAAAGGAATTAGGAATAAAAAATCCTTTATGAATTTAAGGCATTAAACTTTAGTATTATGGACTTGCAGGCATATTACGGCCTTTGCTCTTCAAAATAAAGTGCAGACTTTGAATATAACTGGTTCCTACTCATGAAAACTTGAAATGTGACGTTAAAAGAAATATATGCAATGCAGTGAAATAATTTGTGTTTTCAAATGATTACAAAGGCTTCTCCGAAAGGAATAAATGATATTTTGAAGAAACCAAATGATTAGAGCAAATTTTTTAAAATTAAAAATTAAATTCAATTGGAAAACTAAAAGAACTTGTCACTATGAAATATAACGAACTTTAAAACTGAAAAGTCTTATTATCAATTATAATTCTACCTCCTCATGAATATCATATATTTCTTAAACTATACCTATTATTAAAAGAATCTGCATAAATATATATATTAATCCTTTTTTTTTGAGGTAGATGAAAAGTGTTGAAAACCTGACTGTAAAATTTGAGAATGCATTGAAATTGAGGTTCAGCACTTAGTCTGTGAAGAACAATATATATCTACCCCATCCCAATAATTAAATGGAAGAGAAAAAACTGCAAAGATTTAGTATTAATATAGATAAATTTATCCAAGTCATAAATAAAGAGGAGAATTACTTAGCGTTAGGGTTAACTTATTTGTAGGATGGAGTTCATGTTAGAAGTATGCTCTGTCCAGACGTTTTTATATCCGCAATTGTATAACGAGATACTAGAATAGATGTGCACTAGCTATAATATCAAGCAAGAATAGGGGTAATACAACTTTCATACATATAACTTTCATACATATAACTTTCATACATATAACTTTCATACATATAACTGTCATATTAAGGAGTACAAACGTGTCAATTTTATAATACCTCCTCCTTTTAGAGACACAGTGTTGATTTCTCATTTCAGTTAATTTTCCACTTGGTAGAAAACAATTTACCTTTATGCAATCAATTCAGAACCTAAATATATGAAAAAGTTTTATAATTATAAATTTATTATACAATTTTATTTAAATTTTGTTGTTATTATAGTAAATTTTTTATGGACTTAATTTGCGAACGAACGAATTAAAACTAAAACAAAGAGAAACTGTTTCACCGCATATGTTTTATTTCTTACTAATTTTCACCCGCAGGATAATGAATTTCTCGTTAATTGAGAAAATTCAGTAAATCAAAATAAGTTGTAATACATTTTGTTTATCCGCCAATTCCCTTAAACTAACAAATTCCATATAATCCTCACCTACTCATTTTGTCTTCATTTGCATAATGTGAATCCCAATTTTGATGGCTCGACTGGAGAGAAAATCATAAACGACGAAATTTTATGATGACTCAAATCGAAATTGAATCACAAATGTCTACTTTGGCTTAATTGCTTTCCCGAGAAGAAGGATAATTCCAAGCAGCTGCAGATAAAAGCGATAAAATTTTTATCAAGGGGTGGCTTGGGGAAGAGATGTAATGGGTTTTACATTAATAAAATCAGCAACAAAACAGTCGCAAAGCTCGGAAGCGTGAAAATTAAAATTTAAAATTAATTTGCCGCCTTTGAAACAATTTTATGTTTGTTTTCCAAACAATGCATCTCTTTACGCTGTGTAAATTGCTTAAGAGCATAAAAACAGCAAACAATCAAACAAGGATTTTTTCCAACAAAAACAAAAAAGTTTATACTGAAAAAAAATCACAAATGTTTGCGATGTAAAAAAACGCAACGAAACACAAAAGACGAAACGCACATACACGCTCATACACGCAAATGCACGCACATACACGCCAACAGCCGCTCACTGAAGCAGACCAACATACACAGGACACATTCGGGCGGAAGTGCGCATTGTTTCCGCTTATAATAAATTGTGCACATTTTCTGAATGTGTAATTTACGCACTCGTCAGTAAGTAAATTCCAGATTTAAGCATTTATGTATTGGTGTACGTGTGAATGTAAGAATGTGAGAATGTGTGCGAATGTGCAATTAATACGAAAGTTGCTCCATTGAAATTATGCGGAACACACACAACTGCGGTTCGATTGTAGATACGAAAATGCCAGCAGATACGCACAGAAACACGCGTTTAAACGCAACTTCGCCGTTGAATAAAACGCATTCGATTGAATGTGTCGTTGAATATATCATTGAATATATCGCTGAATGTGCCGGACAGGTTAACAATAGTGCCCGGTAAAATTAAAATAATTGATTATTAATTCAAATGGAAACCAGCACAACAACACTGCTCTGCATATGCTTCAGGACTCTGCTGATGTGCTGATAAAGTGTGTAACAAAAAGCTCGTAATAACAGTGGGAGTGGCGGTGGCAATTACAACAATAAGTAAAATTATATTGTATAACACAGAAGATCGCTTATCTCAGCTGCCGTTGCTTTGCTTTCTTAATGTAGTCACGCAGTGCGTATGAGTTTTGGCTGCGCCCACGTTTGCTATGTGTCTTATCGCTTATCTTAACTTAAAGGCTTTTGTTCAAACGCAGACGCCTGACCGAGATTACCTGTGTGCGCTGAATTAAATTAAAAGCAATGAAAACTATTTTATGTCTATTCTAAAATAATTTCTTATCTGACAAAGTCAGTGAACCAACATATTTCCTGCATTTTATTGTTGGTCTTAATATGAAGTCGAAACTTTAAATTATCAAGTACGACTACTGGCTCGGATGACGATAATTTGGCAATGGAAATTTAGTACCCTAATTAAACCATTAATTTTGTATTAATCCTATCTTTAAACGTGTCAATGAGGCACATTTCAAACATATTACTTTAGAAATTAAAATGAAAAAATATATTACTTTTAAGTTATTTTGATTCTCAGAAACATGATTGTTAATCATTTCTGAGTTGAGTATGGCTTGATTATTACATATTATGAATAATATTTAGCAAAAACAATGCTGAAAACAAACAGTACTAAGTACTAAGATCTCTCCGAGTTCCGACTTCCTTAGTGATATCGACCAGACATGTAGTTGCTAGAGTTATGGATAACGATCAACTCATTAAGGTTGACTGCCGACCTAAAACTATTCTGATTGAGTTTCACGTTTTCAAAAATTCATCTTTCGATTAATGAAAACGCTTTGTTGATGTAGAGGGCATCCGGAATATATCAGTAATGAATAAATTCTGTTCACTTTAGAATGCATCCCGTATATATTTTAATTTCATTCAAAGTGTTCAACAGTATCCTTTAACTATTAGGATTTGAGGTTTAACGAAGTAAATTTAATTTTGAAATGATTGTTAGGTTAAGACTTATTTTGAAATCATGACCTTAAAGATTTTTAACACTGATGTGTTATATTCATTCATCAACAAAACTTTGTGTTCAGACATTTAATTCTCATGTATTATTTGTACTCCTTAATCATAAATAGAATGGCTCAAGCTGGAATGACAACTTTGTGCAACAAAGTTCACTTGAACACAAATTATGGCCTTTTGTGATACCTCTGATAAGACACTATCTTTTCGTCAACTTAAAGGAACATCTTAAAATAGAAATCAAAAATATCACACACACGAACAGCATCCTTTTGAGAAGCCATGACTATCCCATTTCATTAAGAATAAGCAATCTAATAATTATAATGAAAAACAGAATTGTCAGGTTATTTATTACTGAGCTATGCCCTTAAAAATTTTACATCCTCTCCTAGGCAATGATGGGACGTTACGGAAGTACAGTTTCTTTCCCAATAAAAGTCGTTAGAGGCTCTATCAAGCCTTTCTAATATGCAATCGCATGTCAAACACTCAATATGTTAATTTAATATGAATATATTATAGGTATGTTGTAAACTGTTACTTATTTACTGTCAGTTAGTTTGTTTTAGCTCATGCTAGCCTTTAGGTTCGGTTGAACCAAAGAATCATTCTGAACATTTGTTAGAATTATTAATCAGTTCATTTTATTCAAAAATTTTCATATAAATTGAATAATTAAAATGAATTTGTTTTTTATTATTAAGAACTTTCAAGAAACTACGCATCAATTTTAGAATATTAAATTTATTACTAAAATGGGTTATAATAATATATAATAATGTACCTGAAATAAAGTCTACGGGATCAGATAAAAATTCTTGTGGATGAGAATTTTCTATATCAATGAATTTGTGGTAACTTTTGGGTTCAGATAGGTTAGGTGAAGTAAACGGAGGAACAAATCCTCCAGATATGCAGTTATGTATAGTTAAAATTTTAGGCGATATTAGAAATAGAGTCGATCAGTATTCATGTACCTAAAATACAAAGAATTGATATAGCGCATCGACTTTTAACGCATATTATCATTTATTTATTCATTACAGTTGTTGAGCGAATCAAACTAAATAAAGTATCGATTTTAAAAATAGTATTAAATCTAGTATAATGCCCCTCGACTTATGAATTTATTCTAAAAAATTGTTGTTGAGAAGTTTTGAAATGATCCGAAGGAAGATTATCTTAGCTTCGCAAATTTCAAAGCTAACTTCTTTAGCGATTCGTAATTATTTTTGAGTTATTTTTTATTAATTATATATTATTGCCATTACGATTAATTACGTACTCATGACTGACTGCAGGTAATAACTTTTCTGATGTTGCTTTAGTGCTTTTTACATAATTGAATAGTGAAATTTCTGCACTTAATTGTTGACCGCCTGCTGTGCTCGATGTAGTTTATAAAATGTTTTATTACAACGAAACAATCTACAAAAACAATGCAACATACTTTTTCTAGGACTTATTGCATATTTCCTGCCACTGAACTACACACCCTACACACACACACAAATATGTCTTTGGCTATAAATTATTGCGTGCAAGTCGTCAATTAAATAAATTTACTACACATTAATTGTGCCAAAAGTTTTCGAACATCGTCGCTGGCTGGCCTTAAAGGCAGGAAATAGTATATACACCTCACCGGCTGACTTATTCCGTAATTTCTGTTGACGCCCATTAACCTGTGAATTAGACATCCCCTTTTGCTAGGACACTAAAAGTTTCCCTACTCATGCATAATGAAAGGAAATCTGCTGGCAGAAGTTTAAAGGTGTAGCACAAAAAAGATAAATAAAAGTGAAAAAAGTGCAAATCTGCAGTTCAATGAAAAACCATGTCAACTCTCCTGCTGTGTTTTCCTGAGTGACTCTTGGCCAACAATTCATGTCTTTTGATTCTAGTACAACTAGTACAACATGCCCCTCTAATGTTTAGCCATAGTGTACAGCAATTGGTCTTGACTGTAATGCATTAATGTGGCTTTAAAGGACCTGGTAACTTCACACCATTCTACACCTGTTGTAAGTATGTGTAGAATTATTTATGTGAGCTCCACTCTTGATATGTTTAGTATGCAGCAATTAAATAAAATACATAATGCAAGCTCTCGTTGCCTCAGTTAGTATAGGCACACTTTTGTCTGGTACTATTGTTCCTGCATTGGCATGATTGAATAAATTCTGCCAAAGCTATTCTTTTTTACCTCGGCTATTTTTTACGGGTACAATTCATTGTGTTGTGCACTCAGCCTATCACGGCATGACCGCCCGCCTATTGATGCGTGCTTATTGATCAGCTTATGTGGCAGCTTTGCGGGAATGTCTTACTGCTCAAGTACACGTTCGCAGTGGGAAGAATAAAGCAGCTGCACTTCATTACTGGTTGGGGCACAGCAGGTTGAGTATGCATTTGAACTAAACTACCCTCTCTAAATTCCCTCTCTTCTTTTAAATGTCTCTAAATATTGCATAATAACATCAGTTTAAGGAGTCAAAGTCTGAACCCAAAATGATTGGAGTGTTTTTATGAACATTTGTGCATTTCAGAACATTTCTGAAATTGTGCATTTAACTACTTAATTTTACTCATAGATTATAAATAGATATAAATATCAAATAACCCTTTTACTATTTATATAGAATATTTTTAAAAAAATATTAACAAATTCCAAATAGCTAGTCAAATATGTACATAATTAGTATACAAAAAGGAAAATTCAGTTCAGAATTGATTAATTCTATATAAGTTAATTCCGTATATAACAACACCGCTATTAACATTACCATAACCTCTATAAGGACATTAACGCGTCTAAGAATAAGTCAAGACGCAACGCATAAAATAAAAATAAATAATTCCAGCCATAAAAAAGCCATCATCAATTGTATCCAATACTGGCTTTCAAGTTACCAACTTAACTAACCCTCGGGATTTCACTAATGAATATAATAAAAGACAACCTTAATTTTTTCCAGATCAACAGTGAGGCATTCAGAAATCATATAAATATCACCTTAAATAATAGAGTAAACAATTTAGTTTTCGTTTGTGTTTTGAATGCATTTAAATTTACAATAACAATAGCGAATCGCAAAAAAAATGATTTCCAGAACCCATAACCATTAGTCATTAAGGATGTCAGGGAAAATACTGACATCCTCACATATCGACAAGTGTTGCTAAGCAGTCTATCAATTGACAAAGAATCAGAAAAATGCTGACGATAAAACAACAAGCAGAGTTCGTCAGAGTGAATCGCAAAGCTGACATAAATTCGACTTGGCAATCTTCACTGTGTCGCTTACTTATCCCAGCCGTTGCTATTTTTATTTACACTTTTTCCAGAGATGTGCCAATGTTAATGCGATGTGGGTGGGTTGGATGCGTTGGCATTATGTTCATAATCCAATTTCAATTTGTTTTAAGAAAAATTATTATTACTAGCAAATTAACACAAAACAAAAACTCAACGGATGGAATATATTAGAGCGTCGTTGTTATGGGAAAGCAAATATGGTCCTCACTTCTTGGTGCGTTTGATGCTTGGTCGGATTTCAATCAGTGCTTCAATGTGTATGCGGCCCTAAGCAAACATTGCTTTAGGCAAACACACACAAAACCTAAATGAATTGTCTGATATGGCGGCATGATTCGACTTTCCTCTGCAAGGAACCTATTTGTACAGGGTGCTTTAGTGTGGGACATATTTGTTAAGAGAAAAATCATATGTGAGTTTTTATGTATTATAGGTACGTACTAGGAACTAAAGATAAATATGTCATAATTTCAGATTTCGCATTGTCAAAAATCACTTTTATATGGATTAATTGCATATTTTACTCTCATTATAATGTTACAGATTTTCTTAGATATTTACGTTATATTATATTTTATATTAAACTAGTTTTCATATGAACAAAAGCTCTAATACTATTGAATGACAGCCACTAATATAGTTCTCTCTTCTTTTTGCAGCTACGTTTTGTGAAATTTGTAAACTACTTATGCAACTACTTAAGTAAGTAAAATGATTTCGTAGTTTTTTAGTAAATTAATTCAATATTTCTATTCTTCAAGTATGATTTATCATTGATAACCAATAAAAATAACATATTTTTTCCACATTTTTTATATATTATATATATATATTATATATAAAATAAATATTTATATATTTATTTTAGAGAGACGTTAATATGTAATTTTAGTGTAATTTTAGTAAGCAGAGAAAAACAATTATCTATTTTATACAGAAAATTATCATTGAATTTATTAAAAGCCAAACTGATTTATGATTTTTAAGAAAATGATGTTATGGTCAAAATAGTAATTTCTGAAAGTTTTTCTAATCAAAAAAGATGCATATATAAATTCTACACACGAACACCGTAGAACCCTGTATTAGGCATATTCGTACGTGAGCATATATTTATTTAATAAGATGACATTTTGTTGACAATGTGGGCGTGTAAAAGTGGATGTCCTGGCGTTTATTCAATCAGTTTACTTATTATATCATTTTTATGTATATGAATCCATACAAATATATATTATATGATTGTATATCACTCCCTGATATGAGAGTCCTTATGCGGATTTATATAAACGACGTCAACATTTACGTCAGCTGCCTTGACTGCATATGACATGATACGACACGACAGAACCAAATCAAATCAACTGAATACACTTCACCTTATTCTTGTTCAATACAATTCAAAATCATCCGACTCTGCCCAGTTGAGTTTGAATCCATGTTGCTTTGTTGTCGCAACACGATTCATAATGCATTGAGTCTGTTGAGTTCGTTGAATGAAGTATTTTAAAATTACTTTGTGGCATAAATTTAGGCGCATATTTGCATATCTCCTGTAGTCCAATGTATGTATGCCTTTGTGTGTATATTTTCTGCGTTGACAAGTCAATCAATACCTAAAAGTTATCATAGTAGCTTATGTAAACTAAATTTTAACTGCAAGTCAGTGAAATAGTATTTTTTCCTTTTCTTTCCGTCCTTCTAAAATGTGAAGGCTTTGGTTTAAATCATATGCAAATCCTGTCATACTTCTAAGTTTAGATTTTATTTACTTTTTGTAGGAAAATTGTGAGAGTTGTCATCGGTAATACATATCTGTTACGGTGCTTGTTGCAGCTGCTGCAAGATCATAGAAACTTGTAGTTTAACAAAATTGGATGTCATTGCTAACGAATTGCGATTTTTTTTTAATTTATCTTTTTTTCTTACTATCTGTGGCTTCCTGAAATGCATATTGTTGATTACAATTTCACAAAAATATGTTAAAATATGTTAAAAATATTCGGTTACTAAATGATAACGTTATGTTACAATGTATTATATTTCTTTTGGAACTATGTCTTTCTGTCTCGTATTAAAAAAGTCAGTAATGAAGATTATACCGAGAATATGATATGGTCCACTATTACAGGTTGTTAGTCAACCAGATTGCTAAAGCTTGCAAAAGAGATACTATAATCTTGTGTCGAAATAAAATATTTGGAGATGAAGTAAAACTTTCAATTATTTTTATAGTTAAGCAGCTTAAATAGATGGTTTGAATGTTTAATCTGATTATATTGCATCGTATATTCTTTATTAGCTTGTTTAAATGCCACTGCTCTGTCAAATGATAAGACAATATTCTGTTGATACATGTAACGTTTTAGTTGCTATTTATTCTCTTTTAAACAATGTAATATAAGTAATTCTTTAGGCATACATACATATTTTTTAGGTGAAGTTCTGCTTTTTCTCTTTAAGGAAACATTCTAATCTTCTCACCCACACTGGCTAGGGAATTGTCTTTACGTCTCTGAACCATTATTGCAAGTATTTCAAAAACCATGAATTTTATTTTTAATTTAAATAAAGAAATACCATAATCTAATTTTCACAGCAAAAATAAAGTTATTATTTTTGATTTTGCACTTTAGTGTCATCATTATTATAAGCACTACAACGGATGTCCCGTCCTTGTCTTTTTCAACAAATCTTTAACAAGAATTGTATGGCTGTAGACTTTAAAGAGTTTGATCAATCCACCTGCCACTGCAGTCTTATGGATTCTAATCGTATTTAGTTTGAAACTGTAACTTATTTCGAGTCGTATTTCATACATTGAAACCAAACGATTTCATAGAACTATTAGCTTGAAGGCAACTAAGCGGTCAGATACTAAGTACCTAAGCCTCAATTCTCAATATACTCAATATACTAGTACATATAAGACCATAGTTTTGTAATTATGGTAAGGATACAGTATTAGCTAATCTACAATCCTATTAATTGTGCGCCTGCTCCTCTACGTGTGACATTAATAGCAATGTTTCGGCAATGTTTCGATGTCTTAATAATGATAGGTATTGTTATTAAAGCCAGATAGAAATGGAACCATGCAAATATCTCCGTACAGGAGCTATCGACTGATTTGGATACTAACATGGATTCTGACACCGATCACAGAAAACCCGTATGGTCATATCAGTTTACTAGGGATGCCGGTTTATAATTCAGTTTTAACTGGAATGTTCAATTTCTGCCATTTTTATATCTCCACTCTTAATGGTTTTATCAATCAATTTCTGTCGAATTAATTATTTCTTTAAATCGTTATTTTTATAAACTTCCACTTGTTAATGAAATGGAATTTAATTTCACGTCATCCTTCAACTAATATCTAACAATACCGTTTGCTTAAGACGAGGAATTAGCTATATGGCATACTAGAACATATGCCAAGCAATCTAGTATATACGTATGTAGTGAATACTATATATACTTACAATTCCACCCAAATAATATTCGTTCATGTACTTATAGCAACAGCGGTGTAGGTGGCGTATGATGAACTCTCAGTTCCGAACAGAAATGTTTGCAGTGTAATTGCAATTTCAACTGAAATCATTGTTGTTAATATTTTTCACACTTATTTAACCCTGACAGCTGCTTTATTGACCCATCATAAATATTATTAACTTTTTTCCACTCCATTGTTGGCCTTTGTTTAATATTATTTTTTCATTGATTTTTTTTATATTATTTTTGTTTACTTTTTGCCACATCGTCAACTGTTAAACTTTTGCAGTAAATCGCATCGAATCGCATCGAATGCACAGTCCTTGTGGTTGCCGATGTAAATTAAAGCAATTAACAATTCATACTTCACGTATTTAATTTATTTTTTATAAACAAAATTTAATTTTTTCAATTTGCACTCTGCAAAACATTTGTCACATTAATTAACAATTAATTTTTTAATGCAAATGCATTTTTAATTAAAATAATTTTTGACTTTGCTGAGTGCAAAAAAGATACTTTGTTTATTTAGTAGATACATTTTTATTGGAAACCAGTCGGCCAACCAGCCAATCGGCAAACTGGTATGACCCGTCATAGCTTTTGTATTTTGACAATTGTTTATTGCGGTTCTGTTTGCGTTAATGAAATTAATAATATTACACAATCTCCGCATTTGAGTTAAATTGGTTTTTAAAGTGTTTTGTTTTGTTTTTTAAGTTTTTCATATTTATGACGTTTTTTGTAAAATGCGGAAATATGTCAATTGGTCTTCGAAAATTTTGGTTTGCAATAATTTATGTCAGCGTTTTGAACAAAAATTCACTTGAAACTTAATTGAAATATTTATAACGATATCAATTGCGATATATTAATATTATGATTTATTTTGATAATAAATCTATTTTTATTTTATTTAATATATTATTTTATTTTATATTTTTATTTTATTTAATGTTTTTATATTTATTGACAATGAATATATTCATGTTATTCTTAAACACATCTTTTAATAACTTTTATGGTACTTTAATGGAAGACAATTGGTGCACTGGCTAACGCCAGCTGATGTTCCCAACAACAGACTGCAACCTCAGTTTCTTTTGGCTCTACATTTTTTAATTTAAAAGCATAAACGTATGGTTTGAGGGAAGACGGTAATTTGTTATCAAAGTACGCTTATCATAAGTGAGATTTCAAGGTCCATTGTATTCTCATCTAAAATTGTGCTAAAAATAACCATGTAATAATAAATATGAATTACCTTAATTACCTTTAATGCCTTAAACATTGCAAATATTCAAACCTTGGTTTTCTATAAAAACTTTCAAATCCAGTGACACTTTTATTTTAAATTACGCATTTCATTTTCTTTTTTTTTAAATCTGATTTGTAGTTTTTATGTACAGAAAGAAGTAAATTTTTACGCCTTATAAAAGTTTGTTTGAGTGTATAAAATTGACTTGATGGAATGATAGAGATTGATAAATTATTTATTCAGTAGACATTTTAAAGCAGCAAGCAGCAATTAAAGCCCCTCAATTCTGCATCATAAAATCAAAGCTAGTTAAAGCATGTAGAGAGGCAAGTGACGGCAAGTGAAGTACTTGCCTCCATTTTCTTCAATGGGTTATGTGTAACTTCTCGGTTAACATGGACCTTATATAAAAAGACTAGATTTTATGAATTCAACAAAAACAAAAGCGTAAACTGTAAGCTTTACTGTAGTTCTCTCTCATCACTTGTGTATAGAAACCTATGCAGAGAAAGTGTGCATTCCATATAGCACTCTTTGTAGACTGTATAGTTGTTGAAACTTACAGGAAAAAGAAAAAACTAAGCATTTGCTCTATGAATTTACAGGAAGTACTTTTTTCACAGTTTGTCAGATTGTTCATAAGTAATAATCTCAGATCTATTAGATTACTTGAATTCGACGGGATGGATTAAGCTTTTGCCTTTTCATGTACTAAGGCAATTTGCGTGGAATATGAGATAAAAACGACAAAAAATATCCATACCTTATCCATACCTCGCAGTGTTTACCTTATTAAAATAGCAGAAAAAGTTAAACCTTTGCATATAGATTGGGCACTTATGTCATTTCTACTGCAGACATATGTGCCTCTATTACGATTTTGCGTCGACGGTGCGCTTGTTACTCATACGCCAGGCGCAACAATTCTATTTGATTTTGTGGTACTTGCAGTTTCTGTGAAAATGGCGAATATTTTTTACAAACTCAATGTGACTTTCCAGTATCAATTTACGCAGCTAACGCAACTTCCAAGTATGAACGCACCAACATCGACATGACATCAGCTGCAATTGCTCTTGGCAACTTTAATCGACAACCAAAATAAAAACTGTTTTGTGTTTTGTTCTTGTTGCCACAAAAGTAAAGTCCATAAAAAATATCAAATAAAAACAAGCATTTTATGTATCGATGACTTCAGTTAAGAAAAATTTGCAAACAATTTCAATGGTCGTATAAACAAAAAAAAAAATAAATGAATAAAGAACCAAACAAAAAACTTAAAAAATCAAAATAAAAAATGACGCAATTTTGTTTTATTTTTGTTTATTAATAGTTTTTTTTGCTTTTTCATTTTTACTTTTGTCTTGTCATTGTTGAAACGCGCTCAAACTAACGTGCACTTATACACGCACACTTGAGAACATACGCTGCGTTTCTTTAAAAGGCAAAAAACTGCTGCTACTTACAATTATTTTTTTTTTTTTGTTTAAAGTATGAAAACTAGTTTTGTAAACAAAAATAGAACTTATTTTGCTGATTGATAAATGACCGATCAAGAAAGCTAAACAAATGCGCTATACTACGACGACATATATATAATGAGCAAAATAATGGAATTAAATAACATATATATATATTTTAAAATGTTAAGATCTTCACCTGCAACTCCCGCACCAGCGCCCACTCTCTCTCATTGTCATTTCTCTCTCATTGCATCATAATTTAGAAAAGTAAAAATAAAATTGCTAACTGCCATGTGTTGTCTGCCTTGTGCCAGAGCTGACGTTTGTATGAGGTGAATGTATTTTAAACACCTTTTGCAAGTAAACAGCACTGCTGCGGTTCAACTGCGGCTCAGCTGCGGCTCTGCCGCTTCTATACATATCAATTTACGTTTGCTTTGGTTAATCTTATAATTCTGTAGTGACAAAATAAACGTCAACTTTTTCCTATTCTCCTCTGCTATATTCTATATAAAAATATATGTGAGCTAACGTGTAGGCGACGACTTACCTTTACTTCAGAGAAGATTTTCAGTGTGGTTGTAGTAGTCTGTCTCTGCTTCTGCTTCTGCTTCTGCCACTGCCACAGTTTTGGCGATAAATTTAAATTAGCTCCCGTTTGACTTTTGTTGAATTTTGTTACCACAAATGACTGTGAAAGGCGGCGAAGGCGCAGAGGCAAAAGTTTACTTTTGGGATTTAGGATGCTAGGCTCAAAATTTTCAATAAAAAATTTACGTGCATAAAAACTTTTTTACTTTATTAGCAGCAAATTACTTTTGTAAATAATTGTTTGAAACAATACACAAAAAACCAAAAAAAATATATAATTAATGCACAAAAAAGGACACTTTTTACACTTTTAATGAATTTGTAATTAGCCTTGTGCAGTTTAATGAGTTTTGTATTTTGATTGAACAAACTCTAATTTACTTATTTCAAGCAAAAACAAATATTGCACTCTAATTTATTTATTATTAACATTTCGCACAACCAATGGCATTAACTAACTTAATTAATTGCATTGAAATCGGTTCATAAAATTTAATTATTTAATTATTAAAATTATTTATTATTATTTTATTTTATACCTAAAGATATTTACCACAAAAAATGAATTGTATAAAAATGTTTTTTTGATTTCGTTTATTATTAAAATATTCTACTGGAATAACTTCAATCAATTTATTTATCATTTTTGTGTAATTTAAAATATTACTACACCTGAAACTACCCACCAGAACAGAAAAGAAGGCAGGAACCTAAATTAATAAAATTGTTTCAATAACTATAATCGGAATAGTTCATATATAAATTAAAAATAAATAATATATTTTTCTTAATTACACATTTATTAAGTTACATATTTAATGCCTTGTATACTGATGTTAAAAAATTTTTTTTAGTTCCGTTCCATTAACCATTAATTTTATAAATTTTAGAAAAAAACTACTTCAATTGTTAACATATTTTCACTTATGTTATATATTAATTTTTGTGACCCCCAAATTGATACCATCAAAATTGTTTAAAAGAGGAACTTCCAGTAGTAAAAGTAATTTGTGAGGTATTAACATAACACCGAAATGCAAACATCTAAACATTAAGATAAGGATATATACATAAATACAATTGCACATATACATTCCATTTTATTTCATTTTAATATTTACAAAAGAAAACAACGCCAACAACAATAATGGAAAATGTTAAATTGGGATATGTCAAATGCAAACGAATAATTTATTGACACAAAAACGTAAGGCGGAAGGGGATAGGCGGGTAAGAGGGTAACCTGAAGAACTTCACATGTGTTTTTATTATTATGCTTGCTATTGAAGCCCCTACACTTGTGGTGGGGCTGATGTCTACACTTGGAAGCCCTTTTGACACAATTTGTTGTTCACATAAATTGTCAAATTCATGCAAAATTGTGGCATCTTCAGATGGACAAATCAAAGTCATGGTAGCTAATACCACAATTTCATATTTTCATATATTTATTTATGTGTCATGCATCTCTACCTCTTCTCCACTTCCTTACAAGCACCACTTCAAATTTTCGCAAATGACACCATTGCACTTTGCCTTTTGTGGAATACCCATAATATTGAGTTAAGTTGTTGGGTTTGTCGTCAACAAACACCCAGAACTAAACACTTTCATTCATTTTAACTGCATTTTCGTGTTTTTATTTTATTTTCATAACTTCTTCTTGTTTCCTCTTTTTTTCTTTATCTTTTTATGTTACAGTTTTTGTCAGCTCCCTTCGTCTCCAGCCGCTCCACCAACAAGGTTCAACGTAGATTAATTGCTTTTTTGGCATTTATTTTTCTGCCATTTAACAATAAATCCGAGTGAAAAGAGAAAAATATAAGAAATATAATAAAAAGTTTAATAATCGGAATATGCATAGCAAAGAAACCATTTTTTATTCCATTCTTTTTCTATTTTTTGCAATTTTTTTCGTTGCTTTTCCCAATGTTTTTTATTTCAGTGTCCATAAGCTTACAATATTTTGCCTCGTTCAAGTCCTGACATGAAATATACATTGTGACCGAAAAGTTTCCGGAAATTTTAAATAAAACGCAAAATTCTTAATCTTCATCAATATTTATTTTATCTCCTTCAAAATATGCTCCATTAGAAGCGATACACAAATGCCAACGTTTCTTCCAATCATCAAAACATTTTTTATAGGCGCTTTCCGGTATGGCTTTGAGTTTCCTCTGCGAATTCTGTTTTACGTCTTCTATGGATTCAAAACGCGTTCCTCTGAGTGGTAATTTGAGTTTGGGAAACAGGAAAAAGTCACACGGTGCAAGATCAGGTGAATACGGGGGCTGTTCGATGGTATTTATTGAATGTTTGGCCTTAAAATCGTTGATAATGTTGGCTCGGTGCGAGGGAGCATTATCGTCATGAAAAATCCATGAATTATCCTTCCACAATTGAGGCCGTTTACGGCGGATATTTTCACGCAAACGTCTTAAAACAGTCAAATAATAGGCTTTATTGACTGTTTGTCCTTCAGGGACGAATTCATGATGCACCACACCACGAATATCGAAGAAAACAATCAGCATTGCCTTGATTTTCGAGCGACTTTGGCGTGGTTTTTTCGGTTTCGGCTCGTCTTTTCCTCTCCATTCCGATGATTGTTGGCTTGTTTGCATGTCGTACTCGTAGACCCATGTCTCGTCACCCGTTATGATGCGTTCCATGAAAGTTGGATCGGAATTGGCACGATCAAGCATGTCTAACGAGACCTGTCCACGATGGTGTTTTTGGAACAAATTGAGGTGAATCGGAAAAAGCCGAGCGTTGACACGTCGCATACACAAATTGTCCACCAAAATCAAACGAGCCATCTCACGACCGATGCCTAGCTCTCGTGCTATCTCTCTAACACTCACATGAGGATTTTTGAACACGATTTCCTTTGCCTTTTCAATGTTTTCGTCGGTGGTAGAGGTCGAAGGTCGTCCAGAACGCGGCATGTCTTCGACGGTCGTACGACAGTCCTGAAAGGCTTTGTACCACTCATAAACTTGAGTTTTCGATAAAACTGATTCCCCATAAGCCTTTTGTAGCATTCGCAACGATTCTGCACACGAAAATTCGTTCGAAACACAAAATTTGATGCAAACTCTTTGATCAATATTTTTTTCCATTGTTTTTTTCGCAACGCACTACTGAGGTGAACTGGTTTCAACAGCTGCCGTAAACGAACTGTCTGACAGATCGCGCTCATTTTTGGCATAGTAATTAAGGACAGTGCTGCCAAACTACATAAACTTAAAATATCGAAAAATATACAGCGCGCGAATTTTAAATGAGAATTTCCGAAAACTTTTCGGTCACAATGTATAGTGTGAGTGAGCATGTTGACGCCTAGGATTTAACCTAGGTGAAATGCTGATTTTCATTTTGTGCGCGAGAACAATAAGTAATAGGGCGCCTTACTTTACTCCAGCCCTTCTCTTATTCGGATAGCCCAATTGCCGCATGTCGCTGAAGTGTAGCATATTGTGAGGCGCTACTGGCTTTAACGTATAAATAGTGGCAGCTCGTAGTAGAAAAGTTTTGTCAAAAAAAATGCAAATACTAAATAGGAGTTGCAATGTGAACAGCCTGTACTGCGCTACAACTACGTATCTTGCATTTTGCTGACAATAATGTTGACTGCAACTGACTTTATTATTAAGTGAATATGAACTCCATACCGGAGGTACAAATACAATCGTTTACTTTTTGTCCGTTTCTATTTAAGTTTAGTAATTTAGTTTATGTAAGTGCTGGAGTAACAAACACTGTCTGTAGTGTGCACAAAATCTGCTTTTTTAAAGGCATTAGCACACAATGCCATTACCAACTCGCATACTCTCGCACATACACATGCAAACACATACAAACGCTTAGTCTACTTACTGTAATGCGATTAAATCGCTTGTTATGGCTGTCAACACGAATGCTTCTTTTGTAATTCGCTTAAGTGTCGCTTGACGGCAACCAAAGCTGGCAGCAACATTTTATGCTGCCCCGAAATTCGCAACTACAAAAGAACTTTTCTTTGAAGACATTTTTATTTAAGTAGTGCAAATAATATTATTTTTCTATTTCTCTGCTATTGTCAAATCTATGCACACGCAGTCAGAAAAGGACACACTTAAGTGGAGCATATTTCTGCTTCCTTACACATTCAACCAAATTGGAACTAAGCAGAAAAAAATGTTGGCACCATAATTTACGTTTGCACCCAAGTCCCTTCCAACCTTTTAAGTACGAAGCAGCTTCATTCTGGTATTAGCGACAGTGTGAATATGACTGCAATTGCGGCTCTAAAAGCGTCAAGGGCCAAACGGTTGAACATATTTTTTATCCCTGGGTGACATAAATTTCTCTTGCATTATTGTGGCACCCACATATGTAGCGGAAAGGTGTTACACTTGTCAAACACACAGATTCGACCAGGTTACACAAGAAAAATCGTTTAAAATTTCTTCTTTTTGTTTTTGTACACCAACAATTTTGATGTTTCACAGCCTTTTTTAAGAAATTTAAATCAAGGGAAAATCATATGATAAAGAAAAAAGAAATATTTTTAATCAGGTCACTATATTCTATGATTTATTTCAATCATATTTAATGTGTTGAATTTCAACGGTTACCTAAAGAAACTAGGGAACAGGAAACAATATTGAAATATACCAGCGGAATTTCTTGCCCAATATAGAAGCAGCTGAAAATCTTCTGCACTGGTAGAAGAATCACATGATATAGTTAAGACGAATCTTGAAAGAGTTTAGTTCACTATAGGTTTTTTGTAAATTTGATAAAAACAAGGAAATAGCACAAAAATCTACTATTTGTTGTAAATATGTACACATTGTAGCCTCCTTTTTGATTAAAATAATGGCTTTCACTTTCGAACTCAAAGGAACTAACTAGAAATGACTAAACAAATTAGTTTTGTATCCATTTTAGTTTAAATGTAAAACTTCTTTATCGACTTTCATCTCTGCCTGACAGTTTTATTACAGCAGGACCTTTAAGGAAACACCTTTCACTATCGTGACTTTTTATTTCCCTGCACGCCATATTTTACAAGTAGTTTAAATACGGTATTCACATGTTCCATCCACACTTGCTTACATGTGTTTAATGTGTGTTACCCTTTTCGGAATGTCATTATTATGTCATTTCGGGGCGTTAAACCCATTTGACAGTTGTAAATTTCATAGCTTGACACGCCTTTATATCCTGTTTATTTATTCAGTGCCTGCGATTCTTGATTAGTACGTCGAAACGCATTGCCGTTGGTTTGTGAATTGAAAAAGGAGCAAAAAATAAGAAAATGAAATATTTTTCTTTCGCTTTTATAAAAATGGACGAATCATTCTTGAAATCAGTTTCTGCTTGGCTCAGTATTGCCGTTGGCTTTGTTCTTGACTTTTATTCTAATATTTTATATTGCTTGTTTATTGTTGTAATTATTTGTTTTGATTATGGCACATACCAGTGTTGCGTGCTCGAATACTTCATTGCTTTCACTCGGCACTCGTGAAAGCATTTCACTGTGTGCTAACATTTTTATGGCGTTTTTGTTAGTTGTTTTTGTTTCTAATGCAATTAGTTTTTACTATGAAAATTCTTTCGTAGTAATTGCGGATCATAGCTAAAAACAATTTGAAAAGGATTCCACCCAAGCGACGTATTCATTCATAAATCTTAAAACTATATTAAAAATATGAATATCAGATATTTCACCAAATAATATATGAAAAAGTCTTGTAAAAGCAGATTATTTTCAAATGTATAAAACTCCCTATATAACACTGGTAGTAGTTGCCACTAGTGGTTTCATCAAACAATAAAATTACCTGACTCAATCAACATCAACGAGGTGGAATTTGAATGTGTTAATAACTTTTGATCAATAAAAAACTTTAGATTACTGTGACAATTAGAAACTGTTTTTCAGCTTTCAAGAAATACAAATCAATGTATGATTAAAAAAATTACTCGTCTACCACTCTTAGAGACACAGAAAACACGCCTTACCGTAGTTGTAAAGAAAAACATGCGTTTTAATCTGAAGTTTGCACCAAAAGTCCGACCAATGTCGGCTTTTTTCGAAACAGTACACGATAATCAGTAACAAATTAATTATAATTATAGCATCAGTTGTATAAATCATAATAATCTTCTCAAGAGAGCAAGTAGATTATGACACGACAGACTAACTCTATAGCTACTAATATTTGCTCTTAGTATTGAGAAACATTTCCATTTTGTCCTCAAGTGTTGATAATATGGTATACGGTTTCAATGTAAATGTCATCATTGAATATACTACAGCATGACATTTAATATAACGACAATACAGCACATGACAACCTCGTGACAATCATCTACTACGTTATTTATAAAACCGTTTGAGAGCAAGAATAAGAAAATGAAGAATGACTCGTATAACTGCAGTGATGGGAACAAATCCAAATGAAATGAATGAAAGATAACTTTCGAGCTGTCCTCATTCAATTTACGAAAGTTGCCACCAAATCCACTTAATTTTCGTACGTGTCACATCACGCAGGGCATCGCAATAGCTCAAATCTCTCGTCAAATGCCATTTTAATGAACTTTGGAATTAACAAAATAAAACATTTTGGTGTGCTTCACCGATATCAAAGTTTGTTTAAATTTGTTAATAAAATATCATTTTGTGTTCAACAAGGAAAAAAGCAAAACTTTCTTAATTGCATTTGCCATGACTAAAAACTTTCCGAAACTTTCAGTCAACTTTGTTACTTTGTTACGATTGCTTTAAGCATAAAATGAAGCCATTTCAGAAATTAAAAACGGAAGTGGCCTTTATCTTCAATGGATATACACAATGAAAGGAAGAAACTGCATTGAATATTTTGCAGAGCATTAATAGAAGTTTATATTAACGAATTAAATAAAAAAGGACCCGACAGAAGGATGGGTTCAAATGTACCTTACGTGAAAATGTTACTTAAAAAGTTATACTACACAGTAGCAACATAAAGGGCAAGAACAAATTGAATGCAAATTATAGCCATATTTATTATTAAAGTAATTATCGATTTAAGACAACTTATACTTATATCTTCCCTTAACACCTAATTAAGATAGTGTTTAAGGAACATTGATTACGTCAAGGAATCTCTTCAAGCAAAAATCCGAATGATGTCGGGTTCCTTTTAAAATCTATTGTCTTCTAATTCATGGTGTACATAAACTGCAGACGAAATAATTGATTTATGTTTATATGAAAGATACTAATAATATTTCACTTTATTTTTGTTGTTTTCAAAATTACTTATCTTAAAATTCAACTAATTTACAAATAAGTGTACATTTACATAAATAAATTAAGGATCTTAGAATAATTAAATAGTCATGAAATAGAAAATTGAAACAAAATTTTATTGACTTTTGTTTAATTAAACTTCGAATTAGAAGCATTAACAGAATATCGTTATCGTCATATCGTCGTAACATAGTTATCTTAATTTAATTAGCATTAAAGTCTTTAAATTACGAAGCGTACTCAAGTAAATAATATCTCAAAGCATTTGCTTACATTTCAGATGCTCGCATTTCACAGAAAAACGTTTTTTGATGTGTGGCCATTAGCACAGACGAAGGCACAATTGTGACGTATGCGGAAATTTGTTTAGTAAACAAAATAAAGTCAACAAGGCTTCATAAAAAAACAAACAAAAGCCTATTTTCATATCCAAAAAGGTAATTATGCATATTTAATCAAAATTTATAACATTGCATGCCTAAAAATGATTTGAAATACCAGAGCAAAGCACAGCACAGTAAAGCGTAACAACCGAAAAGTATGCTACGAAAATCATAATTTATTCATTTCGGCAACTTACGAGTTTGCTTTTGCATAAAAGATTCCAGTGTTTGTGGCAGCAACAGAAGCACAAGAAACATGTTAATTTACTAATTGGTTATGTAGACATATGTAGGGTATGACACACCCACAATTTCTTTAGCTTTTACATATAGAAAATTTGTTTACCATAAATTCGTGCAAATCAAATTTCAGATTGAGATACAAATATATTTTTCAGATTTTCTGATTTTGCTGACTGTGTAATCAGATAGCAAGTGACATTAAATAGAAACCGAGAATAGGTTTAGTTGAGTTTGTGGAAATAACTGAACATTTATCCAGTTGCCTATGATATGTCAAAACTGCAATTTACACAGCAAACAAAAACAAATATTTGTAAATAAATTCGCTCATATTCTCGCACAACATCCACTTTCCGACAACTTGGACATGAAATCATATCGCACTTAAGTACTCCTTCCTGACAAATAAGCTCAGTACAGAATAAAAGTGCTATTAACAAGTAAATTTATTTATTTTTTCTTCGAATTTATTATTCGTTCTCACTTTTGTTTTACGTACTCCTTTAACTGATTTTTACTCTGTGTATTTAATTTCCTTCTTGGCAACTTTTGACACTTGGAATATGCCAAGGCAAACAAAATTTTGCAAATCGACCGCTTAAACTCTGCCATAAATTCCAATCTACCAAATTGACCTCAAACAATGTTTAAGACTACAAGTAAACCTCTCATCAGTGGCAACAACCTAACTTGAAAGGAGCGGAGGAATTTCGAACAAAACTCAACACATACGGAAGGAGTCAGTTAATTTATTGATTGGCCGCAACCTCAGCACAATTTATACGAATGGCCTAAATATCGCAACAAACTTTTGCAACCGCACTAAACGAACTAACCGTACCGCCCGAACATTCGAGCACTTTGTGCCATAACAAAAGCTAACAAAGTATCTGTGCTGACTTTCAGATAGTAATGCGAAACTTTGCCTGACAAAACTAACTTCAAAAAAATTATATTAAAATAAAATATAAATTTGAAAATCAACTTGACTTTTGTTTTGCCCACAATGGCTGCATTTCCGTATGAGCGCCATTTAAATAATATTTTCAGAACTGTTTTTATATAAACCGTAGACAATGAATGGCAATAAAATTAAATGAAATAAATTTTAAAGCATACTTGGCATACTTTTAGGAGTATACAATAAACCAATTCAAGCCAAAGTGATACACAAAAACTGGTGAATGACAAAGCAGTAAGCAAATATGAAAAAAAATTATTTATTCTGAGAAAAAGTGGTTGGAAAAAATTTTTCTCAAAGCAGGCAGGCACACATTAAAAATGTAAAGAAACGTGCATATAAATTCGTTTTAGTAACTTGACATAGTAAATTGATAAATGGCCATTGAGGAAAAACAAGGACATAAATCAAGCAGACAGTTAGCGAAAAATATAGACACATAACTGGCTGATATATGATGCCAATGTAACTCTGACGCCTTGTCTACGTTTCAATTCTAATGGTAAAGGAAAAAGCCCAGGAATGTATTTTAAGGCTCCACAACGCCACAGAAACACAGTGTGTTAAGAGGGAAAATAGTGCTGGTACATAGCACGAGACATTAAACGCATAAACAACCGCTACGGTATTAATGGTGCTTTATTAGCGACTAATGGCACAATTGGTGACGTAAATGAGCAGAACAAACTTTATGATCTCCTGTGACAAAGTGGCTAAGTTTTTCGTGTGAATATTTGCATAATATTCTATTAATGCTGCAAAATATTAATGTGCGCTTGGTTACAATACTGCCAACTCCAAATGATTATAAATTGCATCTGTGGGTTTCCATAATTCGAAGAATACTGAAAATATGTTTTTTAAATAGTTTTCTTTGTGGTTCGCCTCTTTTAGCATAATTTTTTGCAAGAAGCTCCTTAAAGGACACTTCACATTTTAGCAATGCGAGAAATAGTAACCAAACGAGAATGTAATATATTCAATATGAAATGTGAAATAAACCTATTAATGTATATATAACATATTATTATTTACAGTAATAATGACACTTTATCTATCCATTTCAGATAAAGCATTAACTACTTAATATGACTTAAAACTATTCCACCGTGCTGAGAAGTTTCATTAGCAAAAAATAAATCATAAGAATGAAAAAGAGAAGACCACACTTTGCTTGTAGTTTTTATACATATGTAAATAATGCATGCGCTTTGTGAAACATAAAGTAAATTCTTATTTAATTAGTTGCAAATTTCGGAATTTAAAATAAGTGATGTATAAATTAGAGGCACGCTTTTAGGCGTTTATTTTGACAATACAAAAAAAAAGAGAAGCAGAAGATGCAATAGCAAATGTAAAACAATACTAAATAATAAAAAGAAGCAAAAAGAAACAGAAAGAAAAGGCAACGCAAACGGAAGAATGTTTCTCTAACAACTTAACACTTGCGGCAATTTAATTAAGTTAACTTAGGCGCCCGAAAGTATACTTTCCAAAAGCACTTTAATTGACATTTAAGCTTAACGCTTAAGAGAGATTTGAAAAGTTTTTTAACAGTGTAAGCGGCGAAGTGAGAGGCAATCAAAGCAATTTGAATGAAAAGAAAAACGATTGGTGGTTAAATTGCGTCAGAGACGTTGGGGTGTATGGAACAATGAGTCTGTGTCTAATAGAAAAAGTAGCATAAATTACAAACTCAATTTCCTTTTCAAGTGTATTCGAGCATTCATTCGCAAAATCTATACTTAGAGAAATGAAAAAATGAATAGAAAGTAAATCAAAAAAAAGTTTGCAGAAATAAAATTAAGAAAAATTATACAGAAATGAAAGAATTAACAATATTCGGAAAAGTTTTGAGCAAAGTTCATAGGAGCAAGTTTGTTGGTAAGCGAACTATATCGGAAAATACATTCAGCAAAATGCAATAAGCAGCGCAAGGGAAGCTGATGAAATGATACTGAGATAGTCTGATACAAACGTAGGTAAACATATGTACAATACAGATAGACAGTAGATGCAATGGTGTAAGAAAACTAACAAAAAAATCTCATGCAATGTCGATTCGCATAGGACATGTTATTTCAGTTTCTTTTTATTAAAGTAATTAATTAGTTTGTACAAATGTATTGTTCAATGTCGCTCCATGCCTTACAAATTTGCTCTCAGCGCAAGATAATTTTAACAGAATGGGCAGCGGAAATACACTAAACTCAATTTAATTTATTCTTTAAATTTTATTTTCGCCAAATATTCTAATTTATATTTAAACAATCACTGAGTTTCAATAGTTTCTGTGCTGACGTTAACGAACTGTGACGCGAACACAATATTTAAGCCTCTAACAAATGTTATTAAAATTAACAATCACTATGAAGCAACAATTGCCACAAAGTCCTTACACAATTCAGCAACAACATCAACCAAAATGAACCAACAATGCGATTTGGTGTTCCTTTCGTTCCCCTAGCAACAATTTATGCCTCATCACAATGTTTCTAAGGGCCCTGTTGCTTTTCGGATCTTTGTTTTAAATTTTCAAAAAAATATTAGTCAATTCTTTTCTTAAGCAGCAAATTTATATTTAAAATAACAGAACCAGCTGCTTTCTGGGAAATCAGTACTCTTCTGGGTTACCTGCCGCACAACTCTACGTATGAGTGACTGCGGCGCTGTTAAATATGCCGCAAAGTGCGTTGTGCCTCTTATCGTTCTTTTCCATCCTTTTGTATGTTTAAATTGTTTTTACGAAATTTTCTCATTTGGCTTTATAAAATTTGAATTCAATTTTAAATAAAACGGCAGCATTTTAAAGCGTCTATAATTGAAAAAGTTCTTTCTTTAAACTTAACCGCATTCAAAGTCTACCGGTACTTTATTTTGGCTTGTTTGTTTACTGCTAAAAACCGATTCAAAATAAGACCTAACAAATCAATGGCCACAAAAGAAATACTTTAAATAGCCACAAAATGCTAGTAACTCAACAGCAAATAACAAATAAACCTGCAACTAGAACATAATTAAAAACGAAATCCTTTTTAGATTTCGAGTTGATAAAGGCAACCTCAATTTGTGCACAATTCCGAACACAATAAACACAAAACTGACTTACATGTTTCCTGACCCATCCGAACTATAATAACCCATAACATAAGCTGGAATATCAGCACATAGTACAGGTAAGTCTGTGCAATCCCTGGAGCTAAGAACACCAACCACACTCCTATACCAATAAAAGCATCTATCAATGTTTGCCAGAAGCAAATATCGAAAATAATAAAAACACAGAGAATTTTGTAAGGTATTTAGAAAAATATATTTTAATAGCAGTATTTGCTGCAATGCAAAGGTATTGTGACAACAAATTTATTATTTTATTACTATTAAGCTAGTTTACTATATATTAAGTAATTGAAAATTTAAACATATATTTTGCGGTGTCTTTTTTGTCCTTTCTTATTACGTGTATAGATCACTAAATGTGAAGGCAAATTCCATATAAGCTAAGAAGAATTTGGATACCTAGAGTCTTGAATAAATTGAATTAAATCAATCACTGCGTATGAAAATTATATCAACAATATATTTCCATTTTTAAATGAGTGTATATCAATAGAAAGACATTTCGACAAAAGTTTCCATTATTCAGTGAAATGAATTAGCTTTCCATTATTTGCGAAACAGATACAGAAAAGGGTTAATAATTATGTTCTCCTTTAGAAAGAATACCAAAGACTGCAGATACTATTCAGATTTCCGAAACGCTCTCACGTTTTCATTTCATAGTTGGAAAAAACTCTTTGGAAGCAATTCACAAGGATAACGGCAAAAGTCATGTCAATGTTTTTTTATTTAAAAATTTAGAACTGATTTCGTTATAAATTTAATTTCATTAATATTCATGCTTTAAACGTTGAAAAAACTATTTATTCCTTAAGCCCCAAATTTTAATCTACTTTTGTGTATATTTTAAGTCAAATATCTAATGAAAACTGAGAACTACTTTCTTTTTAATATCACAATAAATTAATTTGTCGATGAATATCGGCCCAACAACATATCTGGCGCATAAAATGCAAAAAAAATTATTTTCAATGACTCCAGCTCTATTGCCTAGTCCGAGTAATTTTCTAAATAGCCACCGGAAGCATTTTACATTTAAAAGTAAATAAAAGTGTGGATAAAATTTTGTAAATTCCAAAAAAAAATGAAGGAAAATCCAACTTCAATCAGATTTCAATTGCTTTGATATTACGTAGTTGCCACGAGCCACAAATGTAATTTTGTCACAAAAATCAAAGTACAAAGGAGGGGAATCGTGGTTCTCGAAATTTGAACTACTATCGCATCGTTTTACTTTAATTTTCAAAGATATTTGAAACTGTTTAAATTATGAGTTTGTG
This sequence comes from Teleopsis dalmanni, assembly GCF_002237135.1. Lineage (NCBI taxonomy): Eukaryota > Metazoa > Arthropoda > Insecta > Diptera > Diopsidae > Teleopsis > Teleopsis dalmanni. The sequence goes on along the minus strand of NC_051847.1, from coordinate 806,817 downwards.
TTATTTTGAGATTTAAAATCACTTTAATCTGACTCAGTTGTTTTACTTTAATTTGTTTAAAAACATCCATAAACTTTGCACTTCTACTATATGGTAGGTGTAACTTTTTATTGCATATTATGTTTCTATAAAAGCAACTCCAGGCATTAAAAAATATATAGCATTTGCAACTGACAGCTACAATAGTTTTTGGTTGTTTATTTACAAAGAAAGTCATACAGTTTAACTACACAAGCTTTTAAACTAGACTTTAAGCAATCACGCCCTCGAATCAGACAAAAGGGAAAAAATCGAAATCATGAATAAGTTAAAAAGCACTAAGTTTCTATTTAAAGGGAAGTATTGTTTCAGCAAAAAATTTTATAAAAATCCCGAAAAACAGCTGCTGTTGACAGACTATTGGGGTGTGGAACTGAAAAACAAAGTCGATGTGTCAATTTTGAATTGCATGAACAACACAGAACACGTCAATTGTATTCATAAAACAAACAAAAGAAAGCACAAAATGACATTCCCTTCTATGACACCTATTGATATGGAGGAATACAAACAAGAGCTCATGAAAATTCACACAAACCATCTTCCATTCTACAGAACCGACAACATTCTTCACATATGCATAAATATTATTGCATACACACAGGCGCTTTTTTCGGTGCTGGGCATTATTACATGCTAAATATTTTCATATTTCCTTCTGCACATTGTAGACAATAAAATTTAAAAACATCCATCAGTACAATGCGATTCGAAATATTCGTTGCATGTCCTTCAATTGGCTTTGTACTCCGAGCATATTTGCGCCTATCGATTGTAACAGAGATGAAATAAAAACCATTTAACTATATAGACCTATGTAAACGTAGAGAGTCCATTATGCAAATTGATATTTTTTTGAGCTGTGCAAATAACTCGTAGGAACTACAGATCTATATATGCCCAATTCATCTTTTGATTTGCATGTTTACAGCTTTTTTAGTTCACATAATAGCTTATATTTATTGATTTTGGTGGACATAAAACTTAATTTACATAAGTATTGTACAACATTTAAAAAAAATAATAATTAATTCGTAAGATTAAGTATATCCAAAATATGTTAAAACCACGAACAGTGCAGTTTTTATAGAACTGCTTCATATGATCACTTACTAATGTTTCCATTTTACATCTTAGATAGAATGAAAACTTCTCTTTTATCCAAATATATACATATATATAAAATAATCTGACTTATCTTGATAAAAGAGTTATACTATAAATTACAATTTTTTAAATTATTTCAATTATATGTACAGGAAATCATACACATAATTTTATTTTATAGCTTTAACATAAGTTTAATTATGTTCAATGTTAATATTTCATTTGCAAATAATTAAAAAGGTGATTGTTCGGCAATTCTTAAAAGTTTGCGATCACAATATTATGTCTGCACATATATGTATAAGAACCACCTCCAGGGTAAGGATCAGCAATAGTCAACGTGAGTTGCGTGGAAGTTACATTAAGAATGCCTCGCATACTGGTGGCGCAGAAATTATCCAGAAGTGTTCAAATCTTTAAATATTCAGATAAATAATAAACGTTTTGTGAACCACAACGTGATTTCTAATTATTGTTCTCATTATATATCTTCGGATATATCACACATTTCACTATTTTCTTGTTACACTGATTATTTTCTAAAAAAAAATTTACATTTTAGCTTTATTGAATAAATTCTCGTCCACTTTGTTGTACGAAACTATTTATGAAATTTTCTGGTCTTACCTCATACTGTTCCCTCGTCGCTCAGAATTGCCAGTTTCTAAGCACAACTAAGAGATTTGAAGAACTTTTCATATTTCTGTACTTTTCATTCATTTTATTTATCAAAATTTAACTGAAACCTCTTACCGATTTCGAAATCCGTGTTTTGCTGGAATAATTTTATTCGTTCGTCTATTTTTCCAACAAAAGTCTTTCGGTCCTGCGAGGCGTACAGCACTTCACCAGCGTTCGGTGCAAATCGTATGCACGTGTGGTTCACGCCTGACGCAAATGCAGTGTCAACATCAACACACCACGCCGCCTAGCTTAGGGTAAGCTTGTGTGTGGGTCTGTTTATGTTGACTGAACACACTACAACACCTTCCGCAAATAAACGAGCACAAAATTTCTAAGTGAATACGAACCCGTTGTTGCGTGCTACCCCTCTTCCAAACACTGTGAATAAGTGCATTTGCATTGTCTCTCACTCTACTGTTGTTTTCTTTTTCGTTGTTGTTGTTGTTGTTATTGTTGTTGTCGTTGTCGTTGTGTTTTATTTGCCCATTTACTTATTTGTTTGTTGGTTTTGCAGTTGTTCTTGTTCTCTTTTACTAAATTTTCCTTTTTATTTATTGTCGCTTTGCATGCATATTATGCCAATTTTATTTATGCCTTTTTTCACTATCGTCAACTTGAAGTGCGCAAATTAACATGCTACACCATTAACAGTGACGTTGGCAGTGACTGCCACTGCTGTTACCTACAGAGTCTATTGCAGGTAACAGCTTTGGTTGTTAGACATGCCTGACATCGCAGCTGCTCTGCAGGCACTGCATTTATCTGTCTGCTTGTCATAAGTTTACTGCTGCTACTCAACTTAACATAAGCTCTGATTACAAAAATAAACACTCTGAAGGATTTCTCACCAGCCGACAACGTAAAGCGTTTGTTAAGTTGTGCAAATTATTTTATTAACGTACTCCGCTAGAGTTGCCAGGCTACCACCAATACTAATAAGACTGTGCGTGTATGAAACTTCCCAGCGGGACTTTCAGCGCTGAGGGAATCGATTCCCTCAGCGCTGAATGGTAATGCCTAGCGCTGATTATTCAAATGAAACTCCTAATTACTTTAACACGTGCATGTCATTGCGGGCAAGCGCTGAATCGTTCGATTACCTTTTCAAATTTGTAATGCAACATTTCAGCGCTGACATGCTCGCTTACCTTTTCGAATTTGTAATGCAACATATCAGCGCTGACATGTTCGCTTACTTTTTCGAAATTGTAATGCAACATATCAGCGCTGACATGTTAGCTTACCTTTTCGAATTTGTAATGCAACATATCAGCGCTGATATGTTCGCTTAAATGTTCAATTTTACCTATGCTATTGATTTTTAAATAAAATACTATAAATTTTTTTGGATAAATTATTTTTTATATTTATGTTTTATACAATTAAAATATTAATATTTACATAAGAAAATATAACATACTTATATATATGAATATTTTTCTGGAAATTGTTACTAAAACCTTGAAGAGATTTCCAGACTCGACTCGATCACTTGTTCCGGCTTACCATCTGAACTTAAAGCATCTGTAAATACAAAAGTATGTTATTGTATACGCTAAAGTTAATTATGTACAATATACCATACCAAAAAGTGCTGCTGTCACATTCTCTAATGCTCTTAAGAACTTCTTGCCTTGGGTACCATTCTCCAAAATTCCAGGAAATTTTTCGCGTAATTGATTGTTTTTTAATAACGCGTCTCATTGATGCAGTCTATAAATAACGTAATAGATGAAAAGAAATGTATGAATTAGTAAAATTGTTACATGTGAATATATTAATAAGTTGAAATTGAAAGTAAGAAACGTATATAATTTAACTTACAACTACTTCAACGGCAGTGATTTCTTCATTAAATTGAATTAAGTCCTCCTCAGTTTGAATTGTAAAATTTTCCAATTGAATCAGCTGACTACATTTTACCCCTTGCTTTAGAATGACTCGTTCTTGACGCAGTAGCATGTACATAATACAAAACAAAAATTTCAATTATCATTTTAAATATATTTACTTAATTTTGCATATACTTACAGTGAGTTTATGTGAAATTACAAATTATATTTTATTTATATTTTTGTTTTTTATTTGATTTTAAAAATTAAAAATTGTTCACTGTTCGCACTTCACTAAAATCAAAAGCAGACTAAATGTATACAATGTAGGCAAAACAAGAAATTCTTAACTCATATGCTTTTCTTCTTCATTCTTTTATAATTTCAACCCCGAAATTGCATATGTCGAACACAAATGTCGAAAACAAAGAAAAATAAAAACGAAGAGCTATTACCTCCTCGCTTACTTTTTCAGCGCTGGCATAATGGTGCCGCTGGGTTTCAACCGTACTATGCATCAGAAGAACATAACTCGAAGCTATTTTTGTTTTGCGGGTACCACAGTCTGGATTTGCTTGTGTATTTAATTTCTTGCTGTTGGCAACAATCTTCTCAGCGCAGGTACGTTCGTACATTTGCATATTTATGCATTTGTTTTTATTTGCACAGGCTTCATGTCGAATAGGTGTGAATGTAAGTGTAACTTAAATGCTGGTAATTAAGACTAAACAGTGTAGAGTGCATAAGTCACAACTTGAAAATATTTACTTTGCAATTACAGCTCAAATTGAGAAATCATTTGCTATTTAATTTATTAAATAAACGCAAACACTCTAAATGCTCATATTAATCTATTTAAAATCGTTATTGCAGTCAAAGCAATTCTGAGCAATTCTGAGCACATAAATAAAAAACTATCCGATGGTTTGTATTTATTTGATTTTAATTATTAAAATTGCAAATTAAAATTATTTCCATATATTTTGAAAAATGAAAGATACGGTAAAAGATATTTTGCAGCGTAAGAGTGAATAAAGCGACGTTTGCTACTTACTGATATAAAAGAGCAATTGACTCCAGCTGGAGTAGTCAAACTATAAATATACTTTGATTCTACCGAGCTATTATTGTACCTATCCTTCTATATGAGACAATCTTTTGGTGGGAAGCATCTATTAAAATAAACCGACATTTTGGCCTTCATTCGAAAGGCGGAATGTCTTTTGTTCAGTTAGGGTCTGTTGTAGCACAAAAGATCAATCATGGTCACGGTGCTCTGCTCAAATGGGAGCTAATACCCTGTTCTTTCTTATCTTATCTGTTAAAGTTAGTTGGCTAACGTAAGGGTTGGATTCTATGCTCCACTGCCACAAAAACTCTATTCACGTTGCTTTATTTGTGGACTATGTCTATTCATATCCACAGCTCTTGGTTAGCCCGATCGCACCTTCTCAAAGGGACGCTATAAGTACGACAAATGATTTGGACTTGTACCTCTTAGATAGTTCTTCAGATCTTGCGTACAAATGATGGCTCATCATCCATAGTATTACAACGGGCCATTATTTGTGCTTTTATGTATTTTCAAAATATTTATTTCATTATTTTAAACACTTTTCTATAATCCTGTAATCACATCTGTTTTATTTAGATATGGTGTCTTTATTTAGAACTTCAAAAATATCTATGTGCCCATACTGATTTTTTGCTCTAACGGCATGTTTCTTAGCAATATTTTAACATAAGATAAGCAAATTAATGATTGCTTATATTAAAATATGGATTATCTGCAGTGAGCAAATAACATTTAAATACTGATGGATTATTTATGTTGAAGCTATTTGAGCCAGTGCACTTGAGCACTTTTACTCTTTCTTAACTCGAGGTATTTTTAAAACCCCTCTTTACGTCTTGACTGGATTATTGTTTATTACTTCATCAGATTAAGCAATAATTGACCTCAGATCTGCATACCACCCGGAGGAGTCTGTAATCATTCTGAGATTTGATAACGCGGTGTTGGTAAGTCTGTCCATTTTCGCAAATAGACCCTAATATTGTTTGGGAATTCTAAGCCAACTTTTTTCCAATCTTCAAATTTAAATTATTATACTCTTTTCACAGTTCAACACAAGACTTAAACAATCAAATAAAAATATTTCAAAAACTGTATGAGCGGGTATCAATGGCAAAGTGTCTTAGCTTAGGCACCACGAAAACAAAACAGAATAAACTATAAAAGCAAGAAGAGAAACAATAGCAAAAATCCAAACTTTGTAAGCTAAAAATGTCAAAAGTTGTCTTGTATGTCTTTCCATGTTCTTTGGATACTTCCATTTTTTATTCTTTCATGTCATTTGCTAAAAATTCAGAGTTGCAGCAATCTTTTTTATATTAGCATATTCCGCAGTTGTTGCAAAAACTTCGACAGCAAAAAAAGGAAAAGCAGCAGAAGTGACGGCATGGCATCCGCATCCGCATTTGCACCAATATCTGTGTTCGCATCGAGTATCTGCATACACGCCGCCAGCTTCGACTCCAGCTCAGCATCTGTGGCAGTGGCAACATTTTTCAACTCAATTACTTAACAGCGTAAACGTGTAAAGCATTCACAAGTGAATTTTCGTTGATTTAAGCTACCGAAGACATGACAATATCGCATGAATCCATGAGTTGAGTTTAAGTTTCATGGCATCTTTCAGTTGGAGCAATTGTTTGCTGCTGCTTCTGTTCTGCTTGTAGTGACTGCAGATGTTGTTATCAAGTTCTGACGTTATTGACAAGTTGCTACTTTCGGCATATGCAGATGTTGTTGCATTAAAACCAAAAGCGTGCAACGCATGCAAATTTTTCGTACAGAATTTTTTGGATTTCGTTGTTTTCACAAAAATTTCTCAACATTTTCTGTTTATTTTTTGGCATTATTTTTATTGCCAATAGTGCCGTTGGAAAGATTTTTGTTGCAGCTTTTGACTTAAAATAACATTGATCTTGCAGATTTAGCAAAAAATACTTTTTGAAGTCTAAAAATTAAAGAAAAAACTAATTGGAAGTGCAAACGAAAATAAATTAGTCAACATATTTTATTAAAAATTGCTTACATTAAAGTAAGAACTGTGGACGAACTGTGTAGTGTGATTCTTGCAATTGCTATCAAATCCTTAAGTGCAATATTCACCTCACCGCTGCCTTAAGCTGCTTTATTTCCCACAATTAAAAAAAAATACAGTTTAAAAATAGAAAATTCATATTCCGTTCACACGTAAATAAACAATAGACCTCAAGCAGTCAAGTAAGCAACTGCAATAACAAAACAGGACATTAAAAAAATTATTGCATATTTCAAGGCGCACTGGTATAAAATATTTCGTGAATTTCAGTTCTTCATCAGAAAAACTATTCGGTTGCCAAAAAATTAAAAATATATTAAAAAGTACCAAAAATAATTAAAATAAAATGAATTTACTGAGAATTTGCAAAAATGTTGATTAAATAAGAACCTTGAGTGCGAAATACAATATCTCAGCTTGACTGACTGAAACACCCCAGCAAGGCTGAACTATTTTCTGCTGAGTTGTTAATTTGCTGTAATTTTCTGCAAACAAAAGCAAAAACTATTCATTTTAAGAATATTATTTTTGTTTTAATAATTTACATAAAATTTGAACTTTTAGGCAATAGTTCATTAAAACGAAATTATTACATGCATTTCTTTATTTGTTTTTAATGTATTTACAGCCCTGCTTGAACTGAAATCATTTGCCGATTCAGCTAGTGTGACAGCAATGTAAGTTTACATCCTTTATTATTCTTCCAAATTCTACATTTGATATATATTTTTCATTAAGTTTCTAAGTTGTAATTTTAATTAATTTTAATTAGCAAATTTATGCCCCCGTCAAGTGCAAAAAGTTACAACTTTACCAGTTTGCAACATTTTCTAGTTCTAATAGTTTTGAACGTAATTCCATTTTATTTGCACACATTTAAGAATTTTTCAATTAAGCTGCAGCGCAAGAAGAAGAAAAAGGATCTTGTGGCCCTTGCACAAACACTAATCAAACACACACCCACAGGCTGCGTGCCTTCGCAACAGCACTAAGCCAGTGAGTATGCAGTCATCCAAGCTAAACTGGCAAGTAAACAGCTTCAGCGCCTAAATGAACACAAATATGACTTCCGTTCTTTGTCTAATGCTGAGATCCTTGTCCTGTGTGTGTGCACATATGTGTTCGCCTCGACTTTCGTTTGTTTGAGTGTTGCTGTCAGTTCCTTAGCCATTTATGCAAGTTTGTGTTTAATTTGCAGCACTAATTTTCATCTCAAAATTTCATAAAACTTTGCATGCTAGCGAATAATTTTTTTACTAACTTAAATCGTAGGGCCAGTACAAAAGGATATGGACAAATAAATCAATAGCCTCTCAAAGTAATTTCAAATTTTAATATGTGATTAGTTTTTTAATATCTCCAATAGTCGCTACCGAATCGTTCGAAGACAGCACTGCAGACTAAAAGTAGTTATCATTTTAATAGGATTAAAAATTGAGAAAAAATAGACCCATCGATAGTTTTTCTTTTTTTTTTTTTGTTTGTCGCAATTTTTTAACTCAATCTAAAGCAGTTTAATATATTTAGCTACTGAACATAATTAGCATATAATAAATAACAAATTTGATATTTATCCAATTTATTATAATGAACCAATTATAATATCAATTTTGAAATTTAAATACGATTAAAAAATATTACATTTCATACAAAACATAAATTTTGAATTTATTTTATCGGCATTAAAATGCATTTAATCGAGAATCTATCTAAAAAAGCAACTAATTTAAATCATATGCAAATTTTATCGAAAGTATATGGGCGTCCAACTAGAAATTTAAATAAAATTTATAATGAATATTATTTACATATGGACATACATATGAACACATAAAAGTAGAAATTAAAATAAATTTAATTTGGTTAACCGCAGTAAAACAATAAAAATTCCGCCAAAAAGTCCAGTCGCAAATTACGTAGGAATCGTGCCGTAATTGGCAATAAATTAGATTTTCAGCATAAATAAAGTAGAAAACTTAGCGATAAAAGTGCAACATAAATGAAAAAAAAAAACAAAAAAAGAAAAAAACAAAAATCTGTTAAATGACAGCAAATTCCGGCGTAATTGCCAAAATTTTTTTAAATTTATAATTAAACAAATGAAATGTTAGCCTCACTCAGCTCAGCCCTATGAATTCAATAAAAGTTTTTCAAAATTTGCGGCTACCGCATTTTAGTAATTCCACATTTTTAAATTTAAAGGCCGTTTAAATGCATTTCACATGCAACATTTAAAAATAATTTAAAATAATTTTCAATTCTAAACAAAACAACAATAAAATTTGCCACTAAACCAGTGAAAAAACGTAGCTGGCTGAAGCGAAGAAGAAAGTTTCTGTGCAACTGCAAGAAACTCATTAAACTGCCATCGATGAAGATGGAATCTTCTTCCCAGTCAAAATGTTTACAAGACAAGCAGAGCGAAAACTTTAAAGTTTTGCTGCGAAATATAAATTTTGTGTGTAAAAACTTTACAATCCAAAAACAAAGAACGCTGAACAATGCAAAATAACCCATAAAATTTCTATTGGTAAAGTTTTTCTTCAACTCTCGCAAGGATATATAAACTTTTCTTCCTTCTTTGCGCTTTGTTTTCAACTTTTTCGATGTTTGGCGTTCTAACAGCCAAACACGCATGATAATTAAAAAATCAGTGCATACTTTTAGGTACATTTTTCAACCCGTTATTGACTCTCTGGAAAGATTGCGGAAAGTATTATAAATAGTTTCCGGTATTCTTGGTTATTTCTGGTTTTTTTTTTCGTATCCGTACAAACGCCTATACAAAAATACTCGTATTTGAACAGTTTATTAATTAAAGAATTTTAAGATATTATAGATGAAAAAGTTATTTGACTTTTAAACATTATGTTAAGTTACAGTTTAATCTATATAATTCAAATATATTTAAAAAGCACACTAACTTTGTTTATTTACAATATACTAAAGCGCACTCCAAGCGATTTTTGAAGCCTTAGTTTACAAGTAAAGAGTAATGTATAAAATACTTTCACATATTATTACTATTATAGTTAGGGCTATGTGTGCAATACGGCAATACAATATGAAGCGGTACCCGCTTTAAAAGTATGACTGTGACTCTAATAATATTTCAATTATTTTATAATGAAAAGAGAGTTTTATATAAGGAAACCGATTCATTCCTAAGTGTGACATATCGATTGCGAACGAGCAACGTGTGGGGTACAGTGGAGTACAGCAATTAAGACCAGATTTCGATATCATCACTATTTTTGCAATATGGTTAGAATTGAAGTTCATTGATTAAATCAATTTTTCCGCCACCAGTTTTGACAAAAATACATTTTTAAAGAAAGAAACTCAATTAAGACTTCGCCAATATATTTTAGTTAGTTCTATATTAATAAGAAATCAAACATTTGCTGTGAATGAAATTTTCGTTAAACTACGAAGAATTTAGCTTCTGAATTGCTAGTTGCAAATCCTCTCGTCTAACTTATAGGAATCATCGCCATTTAAACCAATTTAAATTAGATAGTATTTATTAGATCACCACTGTCATGCAGATTTATTGTCGATTTATATATCTCTGCTCCTGCTATTTGAAATAGTTTCCACAATAATGAGTTTAAATTTGATTAACTTGTTTATGGCCATTAATTAGATTAAAAGGTCTGTATTCTACATAACCGCAAATTAATTTTATTTTACAACCATTATTTAGTCCAAAAAACGATCAAGGCTTGGGATATTTTAGGTAAGCTTTATTTTATTAACTACTTCTAGGTATAAGTTTTGTAAAACTTCTTTTTACCTTTTGGCTATTATCTACTAATCAGTAGATGTCGAAGAAATACCTAGCTCATGATTACACAACTGTAAATTCGTCTCAATTTCATGGTAAAACTTTACGGGAAAACTCATAAAATTTAAGTTTTTTTAATGACGGCCACTGAAGTATTGCCAGAACGCAGTTGCTAAGTTATAGGAAGGAGGAGGATGCACTGAGATCATTCGGCAATTCTGAAAATGCAAACCTTAGAAATCTGACTATTTCGTTTAAATATACAAACCTAAATATACGCAGTGAATTTTTAATATTGCTTAGGTTAATTTCATTTGCAATGCTGGCAGCAAAGCAGCATAAAATCCAGTTCTATACAAAAAAATTATTAAAATGTCAACAATAGTTTTTAATTAAGAACTTCTGCACTAACAAGTCACTCAAAAGTTAATTTACATTTCATAAAAGATGTAGTAGAAGCAGTAGGAGTGGCGCAACTTCCAACTGCAGCAACAATGAGCTCGCCACCTACAATGAAACTTTAACAAAAATAGATGATACGAAAAGATATTTAACTAAAAAGCTCTAGCGAAGGCAGCATTAAAAATGGAAACAAACTCGGCGTCAACAACACATGTAACGACATGACTGAGTGCACGCCCACAATTACACACATGACACTTGCAAAAGGGGCGTTCAATACACAGTTCTAGTACAATGTACGCTAGGCGGCAGTGACACTGACTGTTGCTGCTCCATGTTGATCGCTGTAACACTGCCATGTAGTAACTCTGTGGTAACTCCTCTAACGAAACTACCAAGCAGTAGTGAAAGGAGCAAAATAAATAAAAATTTATATCCACAATTGCAGCGTAAAAGTTGCAAATTATATGACGGAACCATAAAGAGGGAACTACGGAGTCCTTCCAAAACTAAGTTCAGTTCTTATTGAATTTGTTAGCCTTTCTCTGTACCAAAAAGTTTTTCTAATTTATTTCCATTCCGAAATGATCTATGCTTACGCTGCAAATTCCAACTTCGAGTAATAAAACTGCAATTGCAATGCAAGTAAATTCCCGCAAAGCGAAAGATTTGTTTCCTTTCGCAGCATAAAAACACATGTGCATATATCAGACCCTTTACTGCCATCGTATCTGCAGACGCACCCACATATCAACAGTCATCCCACTCCGTTGTTTCATGCGAGCTATGTCGTGTGTGTAATAATGACGTTGATGTTGGAGCGCGTTCGTTAGTGCAAGGAATCCGTATTAAAATTCCAGGAAGAATATTTGCAAAGTCTTCCAAATATTATGCACAAAGTTCTATCGAAAATTTAAGCTCATTAAGCATTTAAAAGTAGTTTCGAGAATTTTGTTTCATGTTCTTAACGACTTTCAACTGAACAGAAAAATCAACAAATTTCAAGAGATCAAACGAGTGCAATTTGAAAGCGGTAAACTTAAAAGGTTCCAACACCTAAAAGAGCTTTTGAATAGTTGAATGCTCGCATCATCCAAGGTGTTTATTTTACATTTCACTCAGAATAGTTCCTATTTGTTTTCACTGATTGAAGTTGAAAAATGCAGAGCGGCGCTTTGCAAAGTAAAATTTTTTATTCAAAAATTAGCAATGAAATTAATGAAAAGAATACAAAGTGATTCCAAAAAGGGTTTTGATGAATAGATTTTTAATAAAAATTTAAAGGGTTCTAAAAGCAGAACTGAATTAAGCCCTTAGCGAAATTTGAAAATAATGAAAAAGTCAACATTTTTTACTCAATGCGCTTTCTTTAAAGATTTCTCACTTTTACAAATTACATATGTCACTGAACATTAAAAGATTTCTGCCATTTTAAATTTTTAATATTTTTTAATGATTTGGAGAACAGAAGAGATGTAATCGCCTAAGGTTAATAAAATACTACACACTTTCCTTTTTTATAATCTTTTCAGCATTTCAACTTTTCTCATTGAACGAATAATCGCATAATATAGATATATGCATTATAACTTTTTTTTATTTTGTCTGCAGCCAATTGAGAGCAATCTGCTGACTTCCGTTTAGTTTTCACACCGATGTACTACTCTAATGGTAATACAAAACGGATTCAAAGATCCCGGTTTTAATAAAAATAAAACAGAATGAAAACATACATCAAAGGATATATCGAAAAGCAGATCAGAAGGTTTCGCTTATATCATATTGACACTAATGATAGCATACAATTTTCTCTCTGGAATATGGAGCTTCTCTAAATTTCAAAGACTCTAAATTCAGAGACAGGCTTTTCTCATATACGCTTGGTATCAGTTTTACCCAGTATCTGGGGTTATTTCATTGCTGTGCATAGTTCCGTAAAGGTGAAGAAGTCAAATTGCTTGCTATTGCAACTTGTACACATTGTTTTGAGTCAAGTTAAAGAAAACAATTACACAGAAACTTTGGCAAAATGCAAAACTTTTTGAATTGCAGTTACGCATCGACTTTAAAGTACATAAAATTTGATATGTTCATTCGCCGCAATTGCAGCTTTAGTTTGCGTTTTTATCGAAGCAACTTTGTTTGCCGCGCTTTATTTCAAGATGCAGAACGGGCATGGCGTACAGTCGCATAACGTACCGTGTGGTACTTATGTCAAAACTCATAGAAACAACACCCTAACCAACACCCATGCAGGCAGCCCGCAACACTAAGAATATGCACTAAGAATTTTTGAGTTTAATTATTTAGTTGCGGCAATATAGCCGTTCAAATGAAATATAATATAAATAGTTACCACTTTGCGAAGTTGAAAAGTTCTAGTAGCAAACTACTAAAATAGTTTCTAATCGTTGACTGAAACTGCTTGCATGCTACTTCAGACGCTTCAAAAACGCTTGACTTGTGAGGAATATGCCATTGTGCGCAACCCAACAGCCCCACTTATTTCACAGACCTACAATCGCCTATTCGGTTGAAGGTGAAACTCCCATTGTTTCATTATGTGCGACTTAATGCATTGCAGTAAAAATTAAGCTTCATGTAAAACTTTGCCTCATCATAAAAATTTCCAATCATTTTGGTACGTTGGTACTTTGCCACAAGCCTGGTTTGGGTAAGAAGTCGACACGAATGCACTACGTCTTGGTACGACTCTCCCTTAGAAGAAAAAACTTTTGCTATTCTTGTGTATCTTCAGTTATTTTCTCGGCTAGCATTATTATTATCATAATTGCATAAACTTACAAAAACTGTCTTTTATGCATTTAAGTTTTTCCTTCCGCTCAACTTTTTGCATAACTCAAGTTATTTCCATTTTCATGAGAATTCGAAAATCTATTTTAAATTACAGAAAGAAGCAGGCGGGGACACACGGCATCTAAACGAGCGGCGCGCATTTTAATTATCAGGCAACATTGCTCAGTAAATCTCCGCATATCCTTGTATTAGCGATGTCGCTGCGAAGGCGGGTGTCGAAAGGAAAAAGTTTTAACTTTAATGTAGGCGATAATTAAGCCGAAAACGAATTTTGCACGCCGAAATTACGCCTGACTTAATAAGGCAAAGTGGTGTTTCGGGCCACTTTTACTTGCAATAATAAATTCCAAGTTATTAGTTCCAAATTTTGGTTATGCAAATAAAGTGAAAATGAAGACTAGCCATGTCATTATTTCAGCATAAATATTTTGCACGGATCGCTTTATCAGGCATCTCTTTTTAATTTCACATAAATTCTCATGAAATAAAACTGGTTCCTTAGACTGAAAGATATCGCAGAAATGCAAAAGTACACAAGTCAGAATAAATTTCTTAAAAATCGAATACAATACATGTACGGTCTTAACAACGGAAACGGAAAATGCGTCAATATCTGCTCTAAACAATTAAACAAACCAGCTCGAAGGTGAACTGTCAGTGCTTTATTACGTTCCCTTAAAAAATATTGAAACTTAAACGTTTCCTATACAATAAATACGAAGGAATTTATGGAATCAGGACATTGAAGGTAGTCGTTTTCATCTTCTGCATGCCAACAAATAATAAAGTGGTTAAGTGCTTTTATTGGGAAATTCTGTGGAATTTTGGTTATGTTTTGGTAAGAAAGTATTTGAGTTGAGAAGTAACATTTGTTTACATTTCTGTATAAATGAGAAGACATTTACTAACAATTCTCGATGCATATAAAGAAAATCATGAACAAATTATGCGGCTTTTGTGTTAAAAAGAAGTCTTACCCGTTTTTGAGAAGCGTTGAATAGAATTCAAATAAATACAAGAAAGTTGAACTCTTGTATCTTTCGTAAAGGAATTGTAATTAAATAAAACAAAATCACTAAAAATATGTTACTTTTGCTTGAATTCCCAACAGCTTTTACCTTTCACACGACCCGAGCACGTTTCGCTTAATTGCAGGAAATTGATTGCTAATCGCTATCTTTTGCTTCCATAAGTTTATTTGCATTTGAAGTTCTTTCCGCAGCTTTAATTTCGGTAGTTACTTTTCTAAATTTTGTTACCTGATTTCGACTCATTCTTATTTAGATTTCCGTTTTCAATTTATTTTCATTTTCATTTAAAAATACTTAATTTCTATTTTCTTGTGTTTTTTGTTTTGTGTTTGCTTAAAAATTTATCAAATGTTGAAGCGCAAAATAATATTGCCACCTACTTTCTGCGAACGCCTCACTAAACAAGCAATTGATGAAGCAATCAACCGGAAACGGATGCCTTACTTTGTGCTGAATTGTGCTGTGTTGTACACAATTTCATGCTATTTGTTGCGCCATCATCACTGATTCGGCATTCACGTCTAACATGGACATCACTACTCAGAGAAAGAACAGCGACAGCAACAACAACAAAAACAACTGCAAGATGAATGGAAAAGTGCTATGTAATCAACAGTGTTGCCACACCGTCGTCGCCATATTGCGCACTATGATTTATTGTGAGCTCAGCTTGCACCACATACGCCCACTTTAAGACATCTCAGTTGTGTTAGAACGCCTGCAACATAATATCAGATACTTAGTATTAGTTGCTCGCCCTGTATCCTGTTGCCAACTTTCAAATAAAAATGTCAGATTTAATTCAAGTGCTTGGCTGGCTTGTGGACTTTACCAGATTTTTTCCATTTTTTAGTAATGACATAAATATCAGTACAAGTGGATATTATGCAGCTATAAATGCGCTATATCTTACTGGAAAATCATCTTGGCGCTTTTCTTATTCTATAAATATTGCAACTTTTTCATGAACGTGTTGTTGTGGATAGTAACAGAATTTATAAATATTTTGTAAAGTTGATGGTATCACAGCTGCACATTTGGAAAGACCCATAAAAGGTCCATTATTCTTGTAGATTAATTCTTTTTGTTTACGACTACTGCATACCTGTGTTCACCACAGATCGGCAGTTAGGCTTATGACTGATGTTGTACTATTTCCTCATTTCATGCATCTTTTGACTCGTACAATATTTCCTGGTTCACATATGTCGAGTGTTTTCTTGCTTTAAATTACTCGTGCTTAATTCTTATATTAAGCTAAAAAATAATACAGTTCGAATATTTTTAAACTAAATGTTTATTCTACACGTGTCATAGAAGCACAAAAGTCAGAGATAGAAAATGAAATTGCAATCACTTGATGTACTGCTATGCACTATACAATAGTCATATCAGTCTAAACAATTTTGTTTGTTCATTTTAATAGTCATAGCAACCCATAACTGCATTTCGGCCAAACGCAGCAGTCCTCTCCAGTCGCCTCCCCTGTTTGTTCCTGCTGTTCATATTCCCTCAACTTGATCACTACGATTTCTTCCTGTAACTGCTGTTTTAAATACCCTTCTCGCTGGAGCACAGTCATCAATTCTCAAGATTTGACCGAGCCAGTGAAGCCGCTGGATGCTAATTCTCATACAGCTTGTATAAAGCTCATACAGCTTGTAGTTTATTTGGTTGACGCAGACGACGCCAACTCCTAGAATTCCAAAGATCTTGTCAAGAAGTTTTCTCTCGAAAACTTCCAGTGCTACTTCAACATGTTGTGACAGCGTCCTTATTTTTGCGGCATACAGCCATACAGAAGCACAGGCAGGGGCAGAGCTTTATCGAGAGCCCATAGGCTCATACAGCTTGTAGTTTATTTGGTTGACGCAGACGACGCCAACTCCTAGAATTCCAAAGATCTTGTCAAGAAGTTTTCTCTCGAAAACTTCCAGTGCTACTTCAACATGTTGTGACAGCGTCCTTATTTTTGCGGCATACAGCCATACAGAAGCACAGGCAGGGGCAGAGCTTTATCGAGAGCCCATAGTAGCACCTAATGGTAATGGTAACTCTTCGCCTATTTTTCGGCCTGGCATCGTTGTTGTTTGTTACGGCGGTGGCAGGTTAAATAAAATCATTTACATATTCAAAAGTATTGTCGCCAGATACACAGTCAGTGTCGGAGAACTCACAATAACCAACATATACTTCATTTTGTTTTCATTCACCATTAAGTATGATTCTTCAGAATAATAGTAGCCGAATTGTATGAACATTTAGCTGGAACCTATCGTTCTCACTACCTATGAAAACTTTTAGGTGTTCTATGTTATTTATATAATTTATGATAAAACAAAGAATTTTATTACGCTTTCATCGTTTATAACTTAACCGCTCAATATATATGTATTACTTAATTATTTTATGAGCCAATTGTGGTGCATAAGCCGCTATCATACTCGCTTTCATTGTATATTAAAAAATTATATCTAACACTTATACGACGGGGCGTACGGCCAGCGTGCAATGCGGATGCCACTTTACGGTTGTGGTATTTATTTACGTCAACGGTGATTTGCTTAAATATAATAATTTTTTATTGTTGTTTCTTGCAGGCACAACAGAAACGCGCGTTTCATATTTATTGTTCTATAAATATTTAAGCGGATGCTTTGCATGGCATGCAAAATATTGATCATACGCTACGTTGTACGTTGCAGTCCTACGTTGGCTGCCGCGAAACCCATTTAATTTCCCGCTTTTCGGTTTAATTCGGCAAATAAATAAAGTATTACCAATATTAAAATGCCACTTAAAATTCTAAAATAAATCATTTAATTGATTTTAATGTTTGGCATAAAAATACGAAAACGTGGAAGCAAGTTTCGTTTCACGTTCCAAGGCAAACAAACAAAAGTTATTCTTTTTTTCAATAAATGAAAACACGTTCAATTTTGTGTTTTTTCATTGAGATTTTGTATTGAGTTTTTGTTGTGGAGTTTGTATCGCTTGCCGTAATTTTATTGTGCCACTCATGCAATAATGCAATAATGCAGCTTAAATGCATGTGTGCATGTGTGCCGTCAGTGACATTAAAACACATTTAATAGCTTTACAAATCAAAGGCTAAAATATTGCCAGAAATTGGTAGTTTCGCTACTACAACAAAAACACAAACAACAATAACAACTACAGCGATTGCACAGCGTTTACAGGAACGGCAACTATTTTACACAATTGTCCCAGGGTGAATGTGGAAGAGTGTTCTTCACCGCACCGACGTGTATGGTTAAAGTGGCAAAAGGACATTTCATTTATAATTTATCGAAAATGAGCACAACAGCGCATTTGTTGGCATTAACCCTTGTGTGTCGTACAACGCCAACTTGGCAGTTTTACGATTTTTACAATATTTTATTTTAAATTGGTATTGGAGTTGGTGTTGGTGTTGGTGTTGGTGCCACTTATATATAGGCAAATCCATTTGCATGCCGTATCCACATATCATGGCTATATGCTCATTTATATTTTATATGATAATAAGCTACGAGAATATCTTTTTAATTTTCATTTAAAATGCATTGCTTGAACCTGTCGTAAATGTGGCTGCTGCTTCTCCCGTTGCAATTCAAATTACAGCTGCACTTACCGCTCCACTTGCCACTGCAGTTGCAGTTGCAGTCGCAATAAAGTATCTACGTGCCACATGCATTCGCACATATCACAGCATTTAAATATATGAATAAAAATGGCTCTTTGTTATTTTTTTGTCACTGCAACGTGTAAAACGCGTAAATAAACAAAAACACGAAAATGTGTTTATTTGCGAAATGAGATTTAAATTAATGTGATTTGTTATTTATGCCGCTACGTGACTGCTTTTGTCGTAGCTGCTGCTCTGCTTTTGCCTTTTAATTACTAAATTAGTGTTAAGGCATAGCCGAATTGTAATAATTTAAGTTTATCCCTTACATTCGAATTCGAATTCGAATTCACTTGTTTAAGAACTGTTGTTTGTTTGCCATTTTGCTTCTGTTCTTTAGCAAGACCCCTCATCCTTTCTATCATTCATTAACATCATTAAAACAATTTTCTTGCTTCCTTTTTTATCCCACGCCAACTCAGTCCAACATTTTAACTCAATTTCAAACTCGTTTAAAATTCTAATTGATTTCAAATACATCAATGCGCTGTCGCTTTCGGTGTCCTTCTGCCATTTTGATGCAATTTACAAGCAAATTTCCCAAACTTAAAATCATTTTATGCCAAAATTTTATCTCGAAATCCCTAGTGTTGAGCTGACAATACTGTTGTATTGTTGTTGTTTTTCGTTATTGTTTTTGTTGTTATTGTTGTTGTAACTTGTAACATTCAAATACAAATTCATTGAAATTGATTATAAATTGTTGCTGTCAATAATTTTAATACACAATGTCTGTCATTCAAACCTTCCTCCACAATATCACAAACACAATTCACAACTAACATCTTACGCCTAACCCCTGTATCCACAACTACTACTGCACACATCACATATAGTGCACAGCCTCGCAGCGCCCTTACACTTGCTTAATATTCGAACTAACGAACTACACAAATAAGCATATGCAAAGCGATTGGAAATGCTTTGTCCCCAATACAATTTCCATTTGTATATGTATTTGTTTAGGGGTTCTTGTATATATGTATGTATGTATATGTTATATATGTAAGTAAGTGTTTGTATTTTGGAGTGTAGAATTAAGCTCACACAATCAGTGATTGATTGGAATGATTGATTTTTGTTGAAAAAATGTTCAATATTTATTTACTGTACTACAGACACACATACTTTTCGTCCGCCTTCTTTGGTGACACTCTGACACTCTTTGGTTCTCTTATTTGAGTTGAAATTTTTTTGTATGCTGGTTTTTTCATGCTGCTTTTGATCTTCAACTGTTTTTCGTTACTTTTTTCTTTTGTGCTGTTGCACAGTCATTACTTATTAACTAAGTACAAGGGGCGTTTAAATCACTCTAACTTCTTTAAAAGCAGTTGTAGTGCTTCTAAATTTTTATTTAAAAGTTTGTTTATATTAATACTATTAAATGTCAATAGAGAGACTATGTATTATTTAAATATTAAGAGGAGTTCCATTAACATTCAGCAGTCATCTTCACTAACTAAGGATTGTACGTATAAACCCTTTCCTTATTGCAACCTCACAAAATAGGTCAGTGATCACAAATTGCATGATCTTCAATATCAATTGACATCATCAAAACACGTAGTAATAAAAAAATGTGTATCTAATTAAAACCAAAACAGGACGTGATTGTGACACCATCCAGTTAAAACCACATAGTTTCCGCAAACCTGTCTTCAGTTTCATACCGAAAAAAATGAGAAATCTTATTACTAAAATATGTTCTTACTTACTTATTTACTTAAATGACTATAACAGCCCATTACTTACATACTTACATTGTCTTCTTTCACTAACCACCGCTTTCAATATTCTTTTCTCTAGAGTATCATCATTCATTTTCACTACATGATCGAACCAGTGATACCGCAGATGTTAATTCGCTGAATTATACCGACGATAATTTTGCGACGAAACAGTAATAATATAGTTGTTAAGAACGCGTTTGTTCTTATTAAATCGCAAATAGTTATACCACAAAAATGTTAAGAACGCGTTTGTTCTTATTGAATTGCAAATTATATCACGCTTCCAAACACTCACATAAACGCGTTGGATGATATATTTTAGTATTTTTTGTTGACTGATTGTAAACTGCCGAGCACTTAAACTCGTAGTTTTGCTTATTAATCTATTTAAAGAAATGACTACTTCAATTCTTTTGAATGTAATTTAGTCTTTATTTATTTGTATTTGTTTGAGGAATAAGTTGTTACCAGTTGCACGAGTCAAAAACAAAGAGGAAGTTTGTTAGCTTAAACCCAACACAGAAGCTGCTCTCATTACTCTAATCTAGCTTAAAGCTTACTTCATTCTCCTTTTGTTGCCAAACAGCTGTTTACTAGTGTTTGACAACGTTAAGTAGATGAAGTCTTTTATATAAATACTAAAACCAAGATTTACGTTACGGAGATTTAACAATAGTGTTAATCCTAATTATTTCCATGATTTTGATTTAAACTAAAACGAAATAAATGTAGCTTTGCTTTTCCTATATATAAGTTTCTAATACTTTTACTAAACTTTTTCGAATGACCAACATAATATAATTTACAAATTTTATTTTAAGCATTTTATCCCTTTCTTTAATAATAGTTTCATTTATTCTGAAATTTTTAAAATAATAGTTACATGTACTTTATTGATGATCTTACAGAAATAACCGATTGCCAGTGTCCTCATGCAAATCTGCGAAATTTCTTCTTTGGCAGAATTAATAAATCCTTTTAAAATTGTTATAAAAATGTTATCAAATTTAAAGAGTTATTATTCTTACATTTTATTAATAAGACATTATAACGTAAAATAATTTTAAGAAAAATGCTGTACTTCAATAATCTTATAGGATAAGTGTTCGAAGTGTTCGAAACTTATTGATTTATAAAATATTATAAGACTTAAGTATTTATATTAAAAATTCCAATATTTTGTTTATTTTTCAGGTTATTAACTTACTCACTGTAGTGCTTTGCCAAATTGACGGTATAATAAATTCTTGGCTGAACTCATGCAATAAAGAATAGCAAATCAAGAACATCCTTTGATAAAATCTGAATGATATTGTAAGAAAATGGAAAAACTGCCCAAAATGTACAAAATGCCAGAAGACGTTATGCTTAAAAGAAGAAAAGAACAACAGCTACAAAGACCTTAAAGGTGCTTAACTTTTGCGTTCGTGCATTCGTGCGTCTCTAGACGTTGATCAGGATACTCGCCAGAAAGAATTTAGGTAATAATCCAGCATGTTTATTTTTTTACTCGCTCAACTTTACTAACAATCGCATTCATCTATTATTACATATTCCTGCACGATTATTTACATGTAACAATTCTATCTTGATTTCATTTTGATTTGATGCCATGTACGCATCATTGACTATATAACAAAACGAAAATGAACCACTTTCTCTTGTCCCTCATCAGCTATGAATATTTTCATTCGGCATACTAAAACTGCCGACGCACTACGGCAGTCATTAATTTCAATTTTGCACTGCCAATTGAGCGCACAAGGACTTAAGATGCAAACACTTAAAGCAAGCCACGTACGCACTTTTACGCAGTAACCCAACCGAGGATACTGCATTGGAACACAGAATTGTTTCCGGACAAATATTTTTTATTAGATTTTTTTTCCTTATACTTTATACCAGTATATAAACGACAGCACATACATCTCCATGCTTCAAAGTAACATCATGTGCACATTTTTATTAGTGCAAATAGTGTACACTTGTGCGCGTGTAAGTGTGCCGAAGACAAGAATTATTTATTTACAAGTCAAGTGAGCCGAGTACGTTTTTCGTAAATTTATAGCAAATAAACGATGAATTAAATTACACACTTTGAGTGCAGCGCATTATAAGGCTATGTAGATCCAGCACACACGGCACACACCGCTTCCATCTGTGGCCCACATAAAGCGGAACCAGCAGGCCAATTTACGCAAACAAGACGGCACAAATGAATACATTATGACAGCCAGGCTCTGAGCAGGACGTACCAAAAGCAATAAAAAGAAAATTGCAGAAAATTGCCTATAAAGTGTATTTGAATTCGTGATACATACATCCACATTTGCAACTTTTATCCTACATTTTAACAGAACTTGCACTCAAAATTTAATATACAAATTATGAAATACGCAAATTATTCAGAAGAGTAACAAAATTTTTATGCATTTTTGGTGTTTTGATGAAACCTTGAATCAGTTGAAATTAATTACAAGAATCGACTGTTTCGATTGTAATTCCTTAGCTGCTAGCATAGCCAAAAGTACTGTACTGCTCCCTTACTGGTATTACTATAAATTCTTTAAAGGCAGTTTATACTCATATACATAAATTTCATCTCAAAACATATTTGTAATAAAAATTTTCATAAATTATTATTCGTGCATAAACAGAAATCAGCTACCGACTACATGGCCATTCCGATTACTTAAAGGACATGCTCCATGCATGTCAGGCATGTGGTGCGTGCATGCGACGGGTATGCTAATGGCATAATTTCGCTTAATAGCATTGGTGAATGTGGTGTCCGTGACGTGAACATTGAGTGCATACTACACGCAAACACAAAATAAAGGTCTTTCGTCCATCATAGCCAACATTATAATTTCTTAAACATTCTCAAGAATGTCAAAAATCTAGTCAGATTTTTTTTATTTTTTTCTAAGTTAGCTGCTTAGTCCATTATTAGATCATGCTTAGTCATAATTACTGGGGAATCCATAAATGGGAGTCCAGTAATCTTATTGTTGAATTTTGGTTAATTGTATTTTGTGAGAACAAGAAAAAAGAACATTTTTGACAATAAAAAAAAATATCTGTACGTACGTAGTTTACAAATTTACACATTATGAATTATTAGGAACAATATAGAAAGAGGACCGCCTCTGCGATAACTCTCTTTAGGCAGTCAAAGCTCTTTTTAATAGTTTAAACCATAAATGCAAAGAAGCAAGGGAAGTTTAAATAACAGTGTTTATTTATATAAAAACACTCTAAATTTGCGTGTAAGAAATGTTTTTGTTACTTAGACAAAGATTTTTATTAATGTGTTTGTAGTGCTTTTGGCATAATATAAGCTTTCATTAACTGTATTTTTCGATATTAGCAACTAATATTGTCAGAAAAGTGGCTCTAGATGGCTCTAGGATTAAAGTGGAGTAAATAAAAGACGTTAATAATCAAACAAATAACAAGAAACATAAGAAGGATATAATGTATTTAAGATTTTTAAGCAAGTCGAAAAAATAAGCATAAATGGGTGTCGATGGCAAACAATTACTGTGTGTGTAAAGGCAAACTTCCTACAAATTATGGTTCTGTATTTATACCTCATTTTTTATGATGAAATTACATTACTTATTGATCTCATCAAATGCAAATTATTAGTTTTTTTTAACGCTAACTATTCATCGCCGTACGGTTTGGTCCTACAAAGGGTTTTTTACTCTCACTCTAATGAAACTGAAACGAAAACAAGTCGTCTCGTTGCAAATAAATTTTAAATTACTCAATTGCAGTTCAAGCGAAAAGTGTAGCGTACACCAGGACGAGTGCTGGCTGGCAGAAAACCTGGAGAGATGCCGCCACATAAACCCTGCAGAAAGTCGTAAAACTGCGACTGCACTGATGCTAGGCTTTATAATTCATGCAACGATTTACAATACCCCACAACCCTCGTGCAGATTCACACACACCCATAAGACGACATCAATGAAAGGATACACAGAGTACATAAAAATCAAATTTAAATTCCATTGTAGTCCTTGCGAATTATTTTGCATTATGAGCCACTGTCATGTGTACGTATGAACATTTTCCTGCTCACACTCCAACTCCTCTCGCACTCAAACTTGAATACACACGCACTCGCACGTATACAAACACACATATACGCATGCATATGTGTTTCTTTTCATTTTCAAATTTTGCTACATTTATTTTTTGTTTTTTGTTTTCTATTTTTTATTTTTTTATATTTTTATTTCTTTTTTGAATTCGGCAATATTTTATTTTTTATTTGATTTCAAGAAGACATTCTTCGATTTTAAATGCGATTTCAATGGTCGCCGCAGATGAAAAATGTTCATCATAAATTTTAGCGCAACGTGTCAGCCCCCCTCAAAACGCTGCAGCTTATGCATATTGTATGTGGCTTGTATCCTTTTAGGGCGTTTCTTATTTATTTTCTTCCTCAAGTTGAGACATGTTTGCATGTAGCGGTTGTGTTCAAGTTTTTTGCATGACTTTTTGCGTGTCATACCAAACTTGTCTTGTCCGAAAAGGGAAAGGACGAAAACATAGAAATTCAATGAAATGAAAAAATACGTATCGAATTGAAATTGTGTTGTCATCATCAAATTTGTGCAAAAGTGCCCCCAAAAAATATGTCATTTATTTAGTTGAGGAGTTTAAGATACACTCAAAAATTACTTTATTAGATTAAACTTTTATTGAAACATATAAGAGAAGTTCATTTTCAAGAAATGAAAAATTTTTCTAAGAATACTATACAACTCCTTTGAAGTGTTATTAAAAATCTCTTTCTTAATGCATTGAAATTATACAACTACGTATTGAAATTCTACGGACTAGTTTTCAGTGAACCTATATTCATCACCAATTTCCTAGTGATATAACATAACAACAGTGCGTCATCTGGGTCCTTCAGCACAGTAAAGTAAGTCTTAACAAATTTTACAAAAATGAATGTTTCCTTACTTTTTTGATATCAGAATACAATCACCATTAACCTAGTTGTGATGAGTAAACATAAATAGTAATATAAACCAATGTAAATGTTAGTACTTTACAATCAAACCATCGTTGGACATACTCGAAACAAATGTATGGTGAGCCATTCATTTAATTCAATTAATTAAAAATAATATATAAAATGAATTTTTGTTGTTGTACTTTACTACTTTGCGAACTTCTATTTATTTCTGCTGTTAATATAAAACTATTAACCATACACACCATATCTCTTGAATTATTTGTAAAAATTGTCTGGCTTGCCCACGATTAACAAGGCTCTACTGTGCTGTATACTTTAAAACATTCAACGAGGAGTCTATATATAATAGTTCTATAAAATGTCAATTTATTTTTTTCTTATGTGTTCAGTGGCTCAAAACTTACATTAATAGGCTTATGATAAGAGCAGTGTAATATTCACTATACAGTGAACTATACACTGTACCAGACTTACAGGTGCTAGGTAAGTTTTTATTCATTTATAATTAATTTGAACCATACTAAAATTAAGTTAAACCTTTAGGGTGGATCTCTCTACCTTCTATACTATTACACACAAAAAATCCCCAAGCTTTGATTTAATCTTTGTTGTGTAGAAATCGTGATATGAGAGATATAGGTATGCTTATGTGATATGAAAATCTATTCTGTGGTCAAAATTTGTACTTTTTTTAATATTCCCAAAAAAAATTTATAAAATGAGACTCATTACTCATATTTTTTGCGCATTTTAGCTTGAAAAAATTTCGTTTTATTTCAAAGTTTTTGCTTCTACTTTAATAGAATTTTGCTACTTTTACACTCACCTCTTCAATGCAAGTTAAAAATTATTATTTTGTTAGTTAAAAGTCGAAAGTAGGATGATTTAATATCAGAAGAACAGTACCAAAAACTGCTACTAAAAGCAACTTTAAAAAAGATCAAAAACAATAAATTTTCTCAATAATCATGTCAGCATAAAATGAAATATTTCAGCTTTTTTAGTGATTTTTTATTCCATTTTTTATGGTTCTGTACATCTTTTGTGCAAAAATTTGTGTAGAAATTTTCAAATTCAACTCACGTTTTGGCAGTTTGCTACAAAAAGATACAAAAATGCGCACATACATCAAAGCAACTAAAGAAGAGCCAAATTTCCTCATTCTTCTCGGTGACTTTTTTGTTGGAAATGCAGTCATGCAACCAAATGTGCAATATTTGTATAATTTTACTGCATTTTAATCATATCAGAAGTAAGCAACATATAATCTTGTATCGAAGAGTTGCTCTAAAATTTGCCAGCAACAGAGCGCAAGGAAAGATATGTCCTTTCGCTGTAGGAACAGCAATTGCTGTTGAAATGCGAATTGAAGTGGTGCCAAAACGACGAAGGATTTCAGAGTCATACCAAATTGAATAGAATTAAATTTAAAAGATTACATAAATATTTCGTAAATTCAAGTTAAGTAAGTAACGTTTAAAGTTTGCCCAAGCATAATAATTTCTTAAAATAATCCGCAGATTATTAACAAAAAAAATATGTGTACATTATGTATTCTCTTTTGCATAAAGCCGCCACTACTTCTGCGAACACTCCCTTCTATTGGAGAATCTTTTATTGATGCCGTTCTACATACGACTATTGTGTCTAGGGCTCGTTTTGCCTTAATTCATTATTTTTCACATTTTTGATGGTGCTACTGGAGAACAAATACCCTAAACGTTCTAATTGAGGATCTGTCTAGCTATGTATGCGCTCGACTTTCACAGTGTATGTCCAACCAATTGAAGTCCTTCCATACTTATAAATTAAATTGATCCACAAACGAATATTATAAAACTGGTAGTATTAGTAGAACAAGTTAATTTCTTGTATTTTCCAACATAAAATTTTATTTCATAGTTTAATTGTCCATTATATACAAAAATGTAATTTTGTTTCTTTTCACAGTTAAAATATTTATTTGTTTACAAGTATGTGCTTGCTTCAGGTATTCATTAATAAATTGGATTCGTCAGAAAATACAAAACACACTGCATTCATGCGAAAACTTATATAATTTTTTCTTAGTAAAATAAGAAAATTATTTATTTAATAAATTATTTGCAAATAAAACTAATCTCTTAGACAAATACCATGTCAGGTAGACCAAGAACAAGGGATGGGCAAGACTCATAAATAACAGACACAAAAAATTCTACTCAACTTTGGCAGTTAAGTTTTGCTTCAATAAATAGATGGACATATATTGAAATTCTCTGCATTTTATAGAATCAAAGAGGAAACTGTTTTAAATACAACCACAGGCGCACATTTGATCAAAAAATTAGTAAATCTCACAAATTAGGGATTATTAAATTCATTTGTAATCGTTTCTGGGAAAATAATTATAGACAAACGAATATTCATATGCATGCAAGAACGCATAATTTAATCGGCTTAATTGTCCCAGTATAAGTAAGAGAACTTCATTTATTTATGAAAATATTACTTTTGTATTTATATAAAAGGAAAGCTATAAAATTTGAGTTCAATACATATAAATTGTTATTATATTCGCAATGCTTATTTTTATATTCTTCTAATATTTAGTGTTAAAACATGTATACTTTTATTAAACATTAACATTTTCTTAGCAACTTAATTATATTTCTTTCAATCTTTCTGTCTCTCTCTTTCTTCATCTCTCTCTCTCTCTCTCTCTCTCTCTCTCTCTTTCTCTCTCTCTCTCTCTCTCTCTCTCTTCGTGTCTCTCTTTCTTTCTCTATATCAACCTCTCCCGTTCTTCTTGTTTGTGTTTGCAAACTAATCTTTAAATTTTTAAAGAAATCAAATTATATATCGTAAACTCTAATAACATCGGATAACTTAATTGAAGCTTTATATACCATTATATATAAACTGAATAATAAAAGTTAATTTCCTTTATTATTTGAAATTTGAATTTTTGGAAAATTAGCTCATTGTGAATAAAAATATGTCATATACAATGCATTTATCACAATCTCGAATATTATTTTTGAAACATTTTCACCAAATTTGGATTTGAGTAATACAAATTGTGTTACAGGAATATGATTTATAAGAATTGGATTGACCGGTGAAAATATAGGCCGCTCTGGCATATAAATTGAAATTTAAGATAAAACATCATATATGGAAAATTCATAATTGTCAATAAATTTATTGATATCATTGAAGTATTTTAATATTCAAACTATTCAGCGAAGACGAATAAAAAGAAAGCGAAATCGAAATCGACCGTATAGATAGTTTCATATCAAATAGCTTTAATATTCAAGAAATAAAAAATAATCATAGTTTGCGTTTGCGGTACTTTTAAAGTAATTGAAGTTATAATTCGTACCTGGTTTGTTCGTTTGGAATCTTATTTTATTTTTTTGTTTAGCAATTCGATAGACAAATAAGATTTTTGTTAATTTTCCTTTATAAGGACTGAATTCTATTTGCATAACAATTACATTGATGTCTTTTAGTTTGAGTTTACTTATTATCACATTCATTAGTTTTTACCTATGGGTCATCTAACACATGCAAGCATCCTTTCAATTATATCCCTTGAAATTTTCGTCCTTTCGCAACTTTGGTTGAAAAATCTACATCTTAAGTATATATGTGCACGCCTCTTCCCTTTCAATGTGTTTTGTTCATATTTTGATTTGTATTTATAACTGTTTTTACTTTTCTTTCTTTTCCATCCATTCATTTGTGTTTAGGAGCATAAAAGGATAATAAAACACCAAATTAGCGAAATTAACATTGATGATGATTTATTATGTATGTGTCTAGTAGCAATATATAAATCATTTTGCTCTGTATGGCATTTGTATGGGTGGAAAGTCCAAATAGTAAAAACATCAGGAAGGCAATATAAGACTCTTACTCTGTACTAGGAGAAGCTTTGCAGTAAATCAAAATGCAAAAGTAGTTCAAATGGTAAACAAGGAATAGGAAGAATGTCCTTTAGACATAGTTAAACTGATTGTAAGAAGGTGGAAGTAATTTCCAGTTCTTATAATCAACATTTTTATTTCTTTATTTAATCATTCGAAACTTTTTCAATGTAAATTTAAAATATCTTGCAGTATAAATTTGCTCACATCATTTTTCTAAACACTGAACTACTGTAAAATGAACTGAAATATTTAGAGAAGTAGGAGAAAGTCTTTTTACTCATTTATTTACCTATCCTTATGCAAATAAACCCAAATGAATGCATAAATTTCATTGTTCTTATACCCGTCCTCGTATATATGGACTTCATGTACATGTATTTCACATGAATAAAAAAATATAAATAAATACTGTAAACTATAATTTTAAAACATATAAAATTTGATTTATTATTCTACGCGGTCATTGTTGTTGCAGTTATTAAAACCGAAATTGTTGCCATTGCCAACGCATTTTGTAGTATAAATGTTGCCTCATTTGCCGTGGCACTTGGCCCAGTTAGTGCCGTTTTGCCACTGCAGCTACCACAGCCACAGCTGCGGCTACAACTGCTAGTTATATTTATTATGGTACATAGTGGCAGAGGTGCACATATCCTTGCACACATCCTCATACAGACCCACGCTGCTCGCAGTTTACAGTAGTCGTAATCACATAATAATATTTGTTTGGCTTAATGTACTGATTGCATGACTGCGAGTTTGTATTTGC
Organism: Teleopsis dalmanni; assembly: GCF_002237135.1. NCBI lineage: Eukaryota > Metazoa > Arthropoda > Insecta > Diptera > Diopsidae > Teleopsis > Teleopsis dalmanni. The sequence goes on along the minus strand of NC_051847.1, from coordinate 776,905 downwards.
AGCCATTTTTTCATGTTTTTTTTAAATTTTGCCTTTTAAATACACAGGTTCTGTTATTAATTTCGTATAGAAATAGAGAAATCCTTTTTTGAAATTTTTTTAACCTGCCACAGTTGAAGTGTGATGCAATTACACTCGAAATAATGCCTTTCATGAATTTAGTTACTGCAGTTGTCATAAAAATTAGGTCTACAGAAAGTGCATTTATGTAATATTAATAAATTTGGTTTTATATGCACAAGCAACAGCGACTGTAGTATAAAATAATTATAAATAAATTCATCATTTTAGTTAAATAAACCATTAAATGTTATTTTCATGAATTAATCGATAAGAAAAAGTTCAATTGGGATAAATTGATTGATACCTAGATTATGCAAAACATTCATTCAGAAATATTTTATCATTTACTGAATGGTGAACTGCTTGCTTAAAGTACCTTTTCGAGTAACACTGCAAACCCTTTATTTTAAATGCTGACTTCATTATCATTTATTATCATTATCATAATACTACTTAATATACGTAGTATAAGGAACTTCTCTAGTAAACTAAAAAAACATTATTCACATTATCATCGCTTTCATTATCAACCGAAATTTCTTCTCTTAATTAAGATTAACTTTCGAATTTTTCATATTAACTTTTATTCTATGCATTAAGTATCTGCTTGAAAACCACAACAAAAACAAAGTATCATTTACAGCTTTATGTCATCTTAAGTAGCTTAAACAAATTCATATCATTACTTTCTCTCGTCACCTTAATCCTCACTAAAATACCGAACTAATTACTTCAAACACTCAAATCAGAGTATTTAAATATTCATTAAAACTTATTTACCTTCTTAGGCTACTTTAACGAACAGCCACTCCGACATACTTCGTCTATAAATTCATTTATCTGCATATCTCACTTATGCTTCTTCTTCGACGAGTATCCGCCTCAGCTAATCTTCATTCATAATTTTATCTCTCACTGTTGCGTACTTCAAAACTACTTAAAAAGACATTTAACACGCATTCGAAACACTTTAAGTTGTAGAAAAACACATAACGCAGCAGTTAAATGGAATAAAAGAAAATAACGGCAACGGGGTTAGAGATGCAGAGATATAGAGGGGTTGTAGGTGCTTTAAAAGCTGTTAAGGCTGTGAATGCTATGGAGGCTGTAGAGGAATAAGAATCAACTAAAAGGGAAATGATGCTAATTGTTTTAACAGTTTCTGTCAAGTTAAGCACAATACATAATGAAAAGCTTTTATACCACATTATAAACTACAAGTCAAAGCAACCTCTTTCGCAACGTTCGCCCGCCAAGCATTCATTACCTACTCACACCCACTACTGTCTGAAGCCATCCACAAATACAACCATGAAGATTGCGACTACCCCCGCTGCAAAGTTGATGCGCGTTGTCAATGGCATTGTCGATGCTTTCACTTTGACGTCCCACTAATCATTTGTAATGTCATGTCACAGTTTATTTCCGCTTCCGGTAGCACACTTCTTTGAGTCTCTTTGTCTATGGTCTTTCGTTTCATTTGGCTTAGTTTCTATTGCATGGGGATGAGTTTAGTAGTTTGAGTAAATTTTGACTCAAAGATGTTGGCATCAGGTAGAGAAGGAGTTGAGATCTTTTTCAATTCATTTTCTTTGTTTTATTAAACCTTAGTGTAAAAGTTATTAGCAACGTGTGACGTTAAGTGACAGTTGTCAATTAAAATTACTGTTCTTGTCAGCAGGACTTACGGGAGGCATTCATCATAACTTTTTCTTACTAATTTCGTCAATAAAAACAATTAAGAATTTTAGTGCGGCATTTTGGCGTATTTAATTTTTTTAATTTTAGTATTTTAAATCTAGGAGATTAAAATATATCGTTTTTTAAACAGCCTTAAATAATTATATTACGATGTCTTTTTAGGATCACATTTCAAAAAGAAGTTCATTATTTTGGAATATAAAACAATAATGATCTTATATAGAAAAATTTGTTATATATTGCCTTAAAGCAATATATTACCTTGTTATATGTTATATTATATATATCGCCTTAAAGCATTAATTTCAAAAATTGCATCAAATTATTCGGAAAGTTTGCGTTATTTCAATTAAAAATATTTTCTTTAGCATTTAATTTAACGAGGTTCCGAAGAATGAAAAATGATTTTTCATGTTTCTTGTTAAATATTTACCCCAATTTTTCGCTACTGCCTGCTCTTAACATATGTAATTTTTATTACTCATACGCCACGAATACCAAAGTAATTAAATCCATTTAGCAAATCTCGTGCCAAAAAAAAAAAATAAAAAAATCCTTAATAAAGAAATTGCAAACACTTTTCTGCAAATTACATATAAGGATATATTATGTCAAGTGGCAGACTTCGAAGCAACAGAGAAAATACAAATAAAAAAACAAGACTGCAAAGAAAAAAGTCTTGAGAAAGGAAAGGAAAAACTTTTAATCATATTTCGTACATGTTAATCCCCACCAGCATATTTCGAAGATATCAAGTGTAAAAATTTGTGAGCCTTAGAATATTCAGATATGCGTCCGCACTCTTCCAACGCAGTCTTACGTGGAGACCATTTCTAGGGTATTGTGTATGTTTGGGTAGTTCACATATGCCTTAATTCCGTGCTTTCATGCTCTAGGCTAGAAATTAATTGAAACAGCAAGGTATCTGAGTTAGGTCATGCATATCAAAAATGCATTCTTTTTTGATATTAAAATGGTTTTTCATACAAATTTTATCAAGCAACTAAATTTTGAAAATGTTGGAGTCGATTGCTCTCAATCACCAATTTAGTTTATTCTTTCATCTTATCCTAATTTGAATTAAGAAATGTATGAAAATTAATAAAACATGATACGGAATCACATGGAAAAGACATTTTCAAACAGAATAAATAACAAATTTTTGAAAATGCTTGACAAAAATAAAAATACTATACTTCCGCTATGGCATATCCTTTAAAATATCATATTATTATATAACTATAATAATACTGTTACTATTATTAATATATCTTTACAAAATGTTAAAACCGTAATTTATTGTATAATTTGTGATCATTTTGATTTGTGGTTTTCCTTAGCTGCTCACTAATTTAGCTGCCATAATGTAAACACTAGTGCAATTATGTTTAACTGAGGACTATTAATAATGAAGTGAAAGTATTTAGAAACTGAACATATATTTTTTATATATGAATTAATATTGAAAATGGTAAATATAAACTTTTGAAATTTGATAAACATGCCGCAAACATAACTTTAAATAAGCAATTTTTTTTACCACTACAGGTATTTAATTTAATCAAAAATATTATTATTGGACAGAAAACATTATGTAAAACCGATATCTATCATTCAAACTTCTTCGCTTATTTTGAATCGCAACAATGAAATCAAATCTAAAATATACTAGCTTAATTAATTACTTAATGTATTTTCTATGGTACTACTTTTGAAGTTTCACTTATAATTTTTAATATATAATGTATTCCTTAAAATATCTTGCTGAATTTTCATTATATAAAACTTGCTGGCAAAAAGTATACAATATCCCATATATGGGAGTTCGTATATAATTCCCATACACTCAGAACTTCTGCATATAAGAACTCTGTCATTAAACTGCCAAGTGCCCAAATTCCTGCAGTAGCTCTTAAGTAATAAACAGTAAAAAAATAATCGGGATACACACACAAACATGTTATCTGGATAATATGCCAGAAAATCCTCATAAAACTGTTTGACAGAAAAATTGAAAATTGCAAGCTAATCTTATAATGTGTAAAGACTACGCCTTTCATTAAGGCCAACAGAAACACCAAATCCTGAGAAAATCCAAGCTTACATGGCTTTATCTCGTTTTACAACTGCTTTAGCCAATTGATTACCAGAAAAAGCAAATAAAATGAAAAGAACAAAAAGTACAAGATATCACAGTAAAGAAATTGAAAGGACAAGCAATCCGTAGTTCGTCTTCAATGGAGGAAAAAAGGCTGGTATTACTCATGCAACCTAAAATCGCAGAAGAAAGCGTAGAACACATGCAAAAGACACACGCATACTTAAGCCAACTCACCCCACCTAACACGCCTACACAATCGCACATGCTGACAAACGAAGATGTATGCATGAAAGCAGACTGTCAAGCAGGCAGCGTGCAGTGCTGAAGTGCATTTGAAGAGCACTTGATGCACGTTTCATTCTATACTTTTGGGCGAAACGATGCACCCTGAACTGCTTCCTTTGCTGTGAGCTGCAAATTGTTAGTTGCCTGTATTTTTAGTTGCCTGACGTAGGCGTAACACAAAAATTGTTAATTCTTCTCTTTTGTATTGTTTGGATACTTGCTTTGTATTGTTTTTTCATATTTTTTTTTATATTGTCTTCACTGACTTTTTCCTTGCCCTAATGAAATTGTTTAATTTTTATGCTAAAATCACGTTCGTCGGCGTTTAAAAGCAATTCTTGTTGTTGAAGCATTCATTGTCTTTCAGTTTTTATGTATGATTCCTTTTCGTGTCTTTCTAAGTGTTTCTAATGCTCCACAACACCCTACACCATTATGAGATTAGTACTATGAACTTAGTGGTACCAAACAAAAAATAATAAGCCTACGCAGGTTAGGAATTCAAGTATTACTAAACATTTTTAACGAAATATTTTTCATGTCAATCATTTTTTCAAGCATAAACATCTCGGACGGAATGAACACCTTTACGGGTTACTTGTCTCCAGCGACTGATTATTAATAGCTTCTCTGATATCACTAAAGTAACGAGTTAAAAAAATAATCATTATTATATCTTGTAAAACGAAGACATGGATTCTTTTGATTGCATCTCTTGGGTGTAAGTGTTGGCATATTCTAAATAATACAAATACAATACAAATAAATTTTTAAACAAAGGACAGTAATAATAAACCCAATAGTTGTAATAATTATGTGGGGTTTGTTGGTTATTTTTTTTTTTTTTTGCACAAAAATATATAAAAATTAAATAAGATAGTGGAAATCAGTTCACGCATTGTAACTGCTACTTACTCTGTATTTATTATTTAGTGCTCTAAGGACTCTTCAAAATGATACGTCCATAACTTAAAAGTTAATATTTTTTGAAAAAACTGTATTTATCCTCTAAAGAAGCAATGAATTTAAAAGGCTTGTAATTGATGCCAATGAATTCAATTTTTTAATTAAAATTCTTCACTTCTGATACGTCACTGACATAATATAGACATAATCACATATTCTCCTATATTCTGTAGTTGTTTTTTATTTCTTTAATTACTTTCTATAATTTATATCAAGAATAAATCCAGAATGACATAATTTCAACTGGCTAGCTTACACTTTCTTTGTAATGAACTATACAATAACCACATGTCGTATCCTTCTTTATACATTAAGACCTATTTTTAGCCCAAACAAATTGTTATTGCAATTGATTCCGAATTTTATTTTTTCTTTATCTTTTGCTTTGCTGCTATTAGCATTAAATTTTGATTTTATCCTTTTGTTATTTGTTGCAATCCTCCACTGAAATCAATGACCCCCGAAATAATCAATACAGCAGAATGGCAACAACTGAAAGTACTTCATGTGAAACTATTCCACCGCATTCGCCGCTCTTTTCGTGCTATTCAACTACTTCAAAGCGATGGGAATGATTTGCCAATAACGACGAAAAACAGTTTTTATGACAGCCATAAAAGCACTTGATCCTTGACCAGGCCAATGCTGTCGTCTTTCTCTCATTCGTGTGCTGCCGCTGTTACTTGGCTGTTGTGTGAATGCGTTTCATTTACTTAAAATGCCATAACGACCGATCAAGATATCCTGCTACAACAATTTAAATGCTATTTTCCTTATGCGAGTCGCTATCTTAATAGACGATCACAATGACAGATTCAGTATTAATGCGGATTTTATCTCGAAAGTGGGCAAACATGGACAAAGCGTGTGGTTTGCCTTATGTGGAGTGCTTATTATTTATTAAGACTTGGTAAATTGCTTTTTAAGCAAAAATTGATGAGATTCTGAATTGATAACAGCAAAGCCAAATCAAATTTTAACAGCGCAATAAAAATATGAATTATTAATTATTTTCTATTGAAAAATGGAACTAGAAGCTATGTATTATGAAAAGATAATATCATTATGAAAGTTTACGAACTAACCAGTAACCACTTATGCACTAGTTGTACAGAGAAGGAAACACCAGCGCCAATGAAACCCATAAACTGTGTGTAGAATGCGAGCATAATGCTCTTTTCTACATACTCATGGACATTTTTTCTGGCAGCAACAATGTTTTTATATTATTTATATGCAAGTTTCTTGAGAGATCGATTCAAACATATTATCTGGGCATTTCCGCCAACGTAAGAAACATTTACTATAACACTTAGAACACGATTAAATTAATCGAAATGAGTTAATCACTATGGTCAGATGTTCAATGAGTGCCGTCTTCCTCTTCTCGTTGCTGTAGGCACAAGTGAGTTCTACAATGGATCACATTTTTTTTCGTAATTATTGGCATTGTGTTTAGTGGCAATTATCTTATCAACAATTAGTTTTTATCTAGGCTTTTGATAATATTTAATGCTCTTTTCTAGCACTTTTATTCTTTTTTTTTGTGCTGTTTTTGTAATATTGTTCCTGTGTCTATATTTATTACTTACTTTGCCAGTTATTGGTGGTGTTAGCATCGTTTTTATTTATTTTCTTAACATCTTAAAGATACTTATACTTATATATATCTATACTTATATATAGATGAGCTACCTTAAGAGTTAGAAATGTTTACTGTGTAACTGAATTTAGTACGCCAATTTTTGCAGCCATGTATCAACCTAATATGTTTGCACTGACAGTAGGAATGCAAATATTTAATATTATTATTTTACTTAAAAATTTTAAATATATTGAGATAATAAATATATTCAGTAATTGATTGATTTAAATAAAAATAATCATTATAACAACAACATATCCTCATCGATGATACGATTTGACTATAATAAGTCGAAATTAACTAAGAACCCTTTAAAATAAATAACCCATGCAAGCCATAAGAAAAATTTAAGATTTTTATATGCCACACCAAATCAGAAAATAACAAATAAAATGAAATAAAATATAAAAAAATTTAATTGTGAATGTAAAAACCCAAAACAGGACCTCATTTCGAGGCGCTTTAGTCCTTACGGGCAATTTTAACACAATAGGAGATGATATAAAGCCAAGGGAGACTGAGTACCAGAGGTCTTCAGCACAGTACAAATAAAACAATTTTATTATTATTTGATTTCTTTTATTTTTGTACGTCTTTTTGTGTGATTTCTTCTTTGTCGAATTCTATGAGTACAAATGAAATTTATTTGCCATTTCCGTGTCATTAAAGGAAGCATGGAGCGTTCATAAACACACAACACTGCATCGCATTCGAGCAAAGCAAATATGAAAGCAGCGCAAGATATTGCAACTGCAGTTGCATTTCCGCCTGAACTTCGCTTTAAGTCCAAAACAGTAAACCATTTTGTAATTGTTTGACCATACGTTTGTGCCCCTAAGGTTCGCAGCAATTATTGACGTTTAGAATATTTACTTTCCAATTAATTCTTAATATTTAAAGTCAAGAAATTATCACTCTTCGCAATCTCATTTTCACTCTAATCACATTTTAAAAGATTTTTAATTTTTTATTTCAGCTCGTAAATGAAGTGTGAATCAACTGCAGTAGCGCTACTGCTTAAATTGCTGTCTGTCTGAGGCCTGCGCTGTTGCCTACGCTACTTGTCACAGCAAATGTTACATTCAACGGTAACTTTTTTGTGCTTTATTAAAGCGCTATTTTTGTACCTTATACTTTTGCACTATACTAATGGATATTTGATAAGAAATTGCATGAAAAAAACCGGAAAATTTTAAAAAAATACTTCGAGAGCTGCAACGCAAAATAGGCTACCATCAAGTCACCACTCTACAACGACACACAGGAACTAAAGTCCTCTATACTTCATGTTGACACACGTGGTCTTTGATATATTAATATTTGCTGCGGCCAGCGTCATGAGTTCAATATCTATCCGAAGGACAGACGGACAGGACAGATGGGTTTCTGTATGTACGTAACTGCATTTGTTTCCTTTTCCGTCGTTTTCAGCTTTTTAGTTTTTAATGCATTTTAAATATTAATGGCTCGGTGCGACCGGATGATGGTCTTCAACGACCGTTTTTTCACACAGGTCGGTGGGACTTTCGTCCGTTTGTAACGTCATTTGTCAGCAAAGAACAGCAAAGTGAAATGTGCAAAAATTCATTGAAAATTATGTAAAAATCACATTTTAAAATTTAATGTAAAATAAATTTATTAATTTAAACAAACATATATTTTGTCACTAATCTAATGTAAAATAAATTTATTAACTTAAACAAAAATATACTTTATCACTCTAAATTTTAGCTGATATGATTTCTTTGCCTTATGTATTTATGTGTATATGTAAATATATTACGCGAAATAAGGTAGAATATGTATAGCATTATCGAAATGTTTATTTTGTTATTCGTTTTTAATGTAGCACCGGCTATTGGATGATTTCGCTTCGAAACTTTTAATAATAAATAATAATACTGTGTACTTAAAACACATTATTCCAATTTTGTACACATGTTAATAAATATTTCCTATAATAATCACCTCAAATACCTTCAAAGTCATAAATAATTGATTGAATTGAATGAATGTTAAATGAGAACATAATTCAAGAAATAATCCAATTTCTTGATTATCTTAAATGAATATACCAAGCTGTCATATCCTTGTGTTAATTCAATACTATTAAATACAATATGTATTGAAATGTATGATTTTGACGATTAAAAGCTGTGCATAGTTAATATACTATAGAAGAATTTTTTTAACTATTTATGAACTGATATCCATTACGTGATCCTGATTTGTCAACACTGACTCAATGATATGTAACACGTACAACTGTCACACATCTGTATGATATATTTAGTTTGAGGTTTGATATTTTAAAATGTTTATATCGTTAAACAAACGCTGAAAGTGTTAAAATTATGGAAACAAAGTACAATTTTTCGCATCCAATTGGGTTCAATGATGAAGCTTATTTTTTGGTTGGTGAATATATAAACACACAAAACGGTGGAAAATGTGACAATAAAACTATATATTTTAATCTGCAGATATAATAAGCCCGTACATCATCGGACTTGTGATCAATGCAACGACCTGATAAACAATTGGTGTGAAGTTGAAAATATGAATATAGAAATTATGTGGTTTTAATCAGACTACCATAAGTGTCAAAAACCATACACGTGACACCGTTTTGCCTTTATTGTGCGATAAATTGTCAGAACGTGTACTTTCATGTTTCGGTGATGTAAATTAACTAAGTCATTCTATCTGTTAAACGAGATTTTTTTGTGTGAATACTTTAAGTTCATGTTAATGTTATCGTGTTTATCTTTTAAGTTATGGAAAATTACCACAAAAAGATCTAATACTGTAAGGGAACCATGGAGAACATTTGAAATATATTGTATTTCATTCGTAGTAACAAGGTTAAAACAATATGCTGAATTAAAAATGAATTAATGTTCTAAAATATAATATATATAAAATATAGTAATAATATATATATAATAATATAATAATATATAATAATAATAATATATGGGGTGTTCAAAATTACTTGTTTAATTACGTTTCACTATGTATACACTCTATGAAGTGTATGCGAAAAGCCTTCATATTCAACGTTTTATAAATGCATATATTTGAAAATCATTCAACAGTACACATAACAGATCATTAGAGTATATAATCTCTCTTATAGAGATTTCACCTAATAGACTCCAATTTTTTTCACACAGAATTTATTGTTGATATTCACGTAAAAATCTTAAATTCTCCACCATTTTATAAAAAACTTCTACAAAATATCACGCACAGCTAATCCCATCTTTATAAGTTTTTTTGAAATACATTCAAAACTTTTGTTTTTACTAGTTTCTTATTAAAGAAATATACTCAGCTTAGCATTCATGACCATTAGAACTGCTATTTCGTAGTTTTTTCGTAAGTTATTATTTACCTATTGTAATAATCGTTTTTAATAACATTTTGACTATGGGGTCTACAATAATTAACTTATATACGTAAATAATAAACGAAAACAAACTGGAAAGTACAAACTGTAATTATATACTACAGGTAGTATATTTTTGTTATATATAGGTATACTAAGTATATTTAAATTTAGCGTTTGCTCTGACGAATGTTATTTTCTTCAACATAAATGGTTACAATAAAAACCAAATATTCCTCCGCAATAATCTCAATGTTATATAAGATTTTCAGAAATTCTTAAACATTTGTTATTGTTTTATACTGTATTATAGCATATATAAAAATTTTAAAAATTTAGTTTTTACCTTTTATATACTATGTTGAGGCTTGTTGAGTTGAGTCAGTGCACCTGAGCACTTTTACTCTCTATTAACTGCGAGGTTTCTACAAAACCCCTCTTTGCGCCTTGACTGGATTTTTGTTTATCACTTCATCAGACTAAGCAATAATTGACCTCAGATCTGCATACCTCCCCGAGGAGCCTGTAACCATTCTGAGATTTGATAACGCGGTGTTAGTAAGACTGTCAGATTTCGCAAATAATTTCAGGGCTCTATCCTTTATGTATTTTTTGATGGGTTCAATCTTGAGGTCCCTGAGGATGTCATTCGTCCTAATGTACCAAGGAACTTTGAAAAGTCTTCTCAGAGCCTGGCTTTGTGCAATTTCTAACTGGTGAATAGTAGTGTTTGAAGCTTTGCTGAACGCTACACAACCATATAGAAGTGACGGACAAATTATTTAGTTATATATCAGTTTCCTGTTCTTAGCATTGAGGTTGTAACGACACGGATTTTCCCGTTTCGTTATAATTTATGCTGGGGTATCCTCAGTCTTTTCCAGGGGGTCGCTACAATAAATTTATATTCGCGGAGACAGGACTTCTCAAAATAAAAGTAATGCGTTTATAGTTTCAGAACTATTTATTTATAAAAAAATTCAATGACATATAAAGAGTATTTAAATGTGATAATTATTATTATTATTAATGGAAAAAATTTTTATTATGACTGGGACGGCACGTCAGTGGCAGTTGATTCTTTGGAAAACTCTCAAGGGGATTACTTCCAATGACTATTTCGGAGGGATTCTAAATGGTCTATTCTGGTCTTGTAATTGGCTTCTATGTTCACCTGTTCGGATAATAAAAAAAAGAAAGATATTGAGGAATATATGTTTGATTTATATAATACACATATAATGGTGTCCAAGCGCGTTGACTTAAAACCGCCTTACGCTCGTAAACGATTATATATATACTTTTGTATTAGTTATACACATTGACTTAACACCGCCTCTGTGTCAGATAATATTTTATTGTATTATTTTATTAGTTGACATACAATGCCACCGAGTGATCATACAAGACACACTCCATTCTTAGAAAATTGCGCCTTATTTTATATGCATTTCTCTTGAACTTTTTGTGTAAAGTACACAAAGCTTAGAGTTGATCTTAGTTGAACTTACTGCACTTAACACTTTTGCACAAAAGCTCCCTTGTGCATCTTTTTGCAGCGAATTGCATTCTGACATTTTTGACGTTTGTAAATGTTTGTTTACATTTTTATAGTTGAATTATTTATAAATAAAATAATAAATGATTTATAAATAAATTATTATTTATTAATTTAAATAAATTTATGTGGAAAAATAATGAAGGTATGTTATATTGTTATTTTTATTTATATACCTTTTGTATATATTATTGAAATGTTTTCTCCTAATTACAGATTACTTCACGTATTTTGTTCAAAGTGGTGGTGTTACTAAATTTATGTAGGTTGGAAATTATTACAAAATTTCCATCCTTACAAGGTTTTCATTTCTAAATAGCGGTTGGAGGTAATGAAGAATTTTGGCGCAGCTAATTCATTTCAGTTGAACATGTTTAAGCCATGTGAATCGTTTGTCCAACGTGATGCCGAGATATTTAACGCTATCCTCCCAGTTTATCACCATATCACCCACTCTCACTCTTGACGGATTCTGTCTCCACTTACGCGTTATAAACAGAGTCTTAGTTTTTTCATTATTGATTTTTATTTTCCATTTCTGAAAATACTCCAGAATGAGGTTTATATGCTCTGGAAGTGTGTTTGTTATGTTGAGAGCACATTTGTCTGAGTATAACTTACACGTATCGTCAGCATATAACGCCAAAATCGAGGGACCTAACAATGGAATATCAGATGTATAAATGTTGTAGAGAGTGGGGGAAAGTGGCGATCCCTGAGGAACCCCTGCTTCTATAGATCGAACTGACGAGAGAGCGCTGTTGATTTTCGTGCGAAAGGACCTCCCACGTAGAAAGCTGCCAATGATCTTAGTTAGTCTGCCTGGAACACCTAGATGAGACATTTTAACTATCAGACCATCATGCCAAACCTTGTCAAAAGCTTTAGAAATATCAAAAATGATAATTTCAGTTGACTCTCTTCTACTTAGAGCTGCCTGGATCATTTGGGTCGTTCTAGCCAGTTGAAGCTCCGTGGACAGGTCATTCCTAAAGCCAAATTGTTCATCAGGGAGTATATTGCGTGAAGCCACTACATCATTTAATCTGCCAAGAATTACCCTTTCGGCAAGCTTTCCTATGGTTGATAGCAGGCTTATGGGGCGCCAGTTCTGCGGGAATTGTGGTTTCTTATCCGGTTTTGGGAAGACAATGACTGTGGCCAGCTTCCAGAACTTAGGAAATTTACCTAGCTTGAGCATGCAATTAATTATGTTAGTGATAAGCTGAATTACATTCTCAGGCAGGTTACGTAGGCATCTGTTGTTAATTATATCATGACCAGGTGCCGATCTTATCTTTAATCTTGCTATAATTTGGGTGATTTCTTCGACAGTGCATGGAGCAATGCTATCATTTGGCTCTTGATCCAAAATATTATTTGCCTCCTCGGAGATGCGTTATTCTTCCTCTGAGTCATATTTAAGTCTTTATTGGGCTGGAATTGAAGTTGAAGGGTGTCCGCGAAGGCCTCAGCTTTTTCTAAATCTGTATATACCAAGCCTGTCACTCCATGGATGGGTGGTATTACTGGTTTACGCTTCAGCCTGAAGTACTTATTAATGGCCCAGAAGGTTTTATCCCCTGTTTCAAGACCCATCAGAAATTCACGCCATTTCACATTTTTAAATGCATAGATCCTTTTCCTGATTTCATTTGAAAGACGATTGGCCTCCCTTCTGCTCTCTGGGTCACCCGTTATTTGAGCAAATTTCCAGACTCTATTTCGATTTCTAATTATGTTTTTAATATGCTGCGGTAAGTTAAAATAACTGCATGGTTTTCTATCTTTGAGGGTGGAACATCTATCCAAGACCTGTTTTAATAGATGCGTAAGGTTCTGTATACAGTTATCCAATTCTTCTGAGGTTTCTGGATGGTTATTGATGCAGCTGGTGTCTACCAAATTCTTAAAAGCATTCCAGTCAGTGGTAGAGAATGTAGGGGTCATAATATTCATGGGGCAGTTTTCAAGAATGAATAGAACCAGTTTATGATCAGAGTCCAGCTCATCCAAAACTTCCACAAGCACGGTATAATCTATGTTGGACATACCAAGGTCTATTATATAGCCTGCTCCGCTGCCGTAGTGAGTTGGCTATGGAGTTGGAGCATATAGTCATTAACGAACTGGACAATTTCTCTTTCGGCCCTATTCGTACTTCTATCTCCCCAGTTTCTGTGATAACCATTCAAGTCTCCAGCAAGGAATGTGGGTAAGTTGTTATTAATCAACGTTGCTAGGTACCCCAGATAGGTTTTCACGTTTGGCGGCCTATAAACTGAGGTAAAAATGATATTACCCGTTGGGCATTCTACCTCCACTGAAGTAGCTTCAAGTGCTTGTAAATTATCAATTCTGAGATGATGTTTGATGTTTCTCCTAATAAGGATAGCAGTGCCCCCTCCTCTTCTTGAGACCCTGTCTGATCTGTGAATGATGTAGTTAGGGATTTTTAGCTGCATTGAGGGTTTAAGGAAAGTTTCTTGCAGAATTAATAATGTCTATTTCAAAATCATGAAGAAATTGTGTAACCTCGTGTTTCTTGTTTGTTATAGAATTTGCATTCCAGGTCACAACTTTCAAGCGATGTGATGGTGTGTTCATTGTGAAGTTAAAGTTGGCAGTAGGCTTTGTAGCATGGCTTGCATCATATTCTTCATAATTGAGTTCAGCTGTTCCTGGAAGTTGTTCATTAACTTTTCTAATTGGGCGGCCGGTGGATGTGGTAAGGAGGGGAGTTTTTGGGAAAAAGTTTTTTTCTGCAAATTCCGCATACGTCATTGATGGCTTTATTGAGGAGTTAGGTGGTATCACAGTGTTATCTTTTCTTTTTGAAATGTTTTTCGGAGCACACGGGCATCCTCTTTAATTTGCCGGACGATCACCGCCGCAGTTTGAACATTTCGAGGAATCTTCACGAGGCTTCATACATAGGAAGTGATGATGTGTGCCCTCGCACTTAACACATTTGGGTGCGGCCTTACAGTTAGTGGCAACATGACCAAACTGTTGGCAGTTGTGACATTGAGGGGGACCTTTTAGCGGGTGCTGAGCTTCAACAATCACTTTTAGATGGCAAACATTGGAAATGTTGTATATATCCTTTTGGTACGCAGGGAGACGAATTTTAATAAGTTTGTCGACTGTCTGCCTCGTCTTAAGGAAGTGGCACTCAAGGCTGCTAAACCCTTTCTCTTCAAGATATTCTTTTATATCCTCTGGATTTTGTCCCTCCAGGCCTCTGATTATTATGTTAAGGCACTTCTCATCAGGAAGAAAGTGTGTGTGTGATAAGGCTCTTTAATCTCGGTAAGGAATTTCGTCATTTTCCGGTGGTCATCAATTGTTACTGGCGTTATTTGGATCCCAAAACGCACCTTTTTAGCCTCACTAAACTTCAAGTTTCTTACATGGAATTGTTTGACCAAAGAGCCCCAAGTGTTAGTCCGACGTAGCACAATGGGGACAACTTTTCCTAGTTTCTTATCAGAGGTCGCGCCATCACAAACCGGGTGCCCTTCGCTGCGATTACTTGAATTACCTGTGACGTTTGCGCCTTCTTGAACCACCTCGCCTTCATGAACCACTACTTGCTTAGGGGATTTCGGAAGGTTTACCTGATTTATTAAGGATTTCTCACCATGGGTGGAAGCGGCCTTAATCAGTTCTGATACCACTACACTAGTTGTGGATTTGGGAACTTTTTCCTTAAGTTTTTTAGACGATTTGATTCTCGTATCGTAAGTTGGGAAATCTGTATGTAAGAGCTAGAGGGCCCACAGCATGAGCCAATGGGCTCCTCAGCAGTAACTCCATATCCGCATCGCTGGAAACAGCAGAGCCACGGGAGGAGCTAAGTGGAGAGGGTGGTGAAACCTTCTTCCTTTTGTTGTTGCGACCTTGTAAATTAATTGTATAAGGCTTTCAGCTGCTTTGCAGCTGTTGCTCCACCTCTACACAATGTGATTTCAACTCTTGGAATTGCAGCAACAACTTTGGTTAATTTTCTTGCAAGAGTTCATTGAGTTTTTTAACTTCGGAGAGTTCTGCTATGATGGATTTGAATACCGATTTCAATTGGGGGTTTTTGTCCGGGGGTTTTGATTTGACTTCAATATTGTCCATTTCAGCAATATTCTTAATAAAACCTCTCCTTTAACTTAGAACTTTGATTTTATTCTAGGAAAAGTAGGCCAGAATTTTTCAAAACAATTACTATGAATTACAAAGTGATGTACAATAAAAACAATCGTATTAACAGCAATAATTCAAAATTTAATGTTAGATATAATTTTTTTCCAGTACACAGAAATTGAAACGTATTGTAAGAAATTTTTTTGTATTCCGTTTTTACCTTTTGTTGGCATTATAAATACAAATCACCCATCAGCAATAATTATGTCTGTGTAATATCATTATGTCCGATAGACAGTAAAAGGACACTAAAAATACATTACATTTAGGAAAAGATCGCTAAAAAGTTGACTGCCTTCGTGAAAAGATCATTAAAATTATCACTACCTAGGGGAAAATGATCACTACCGCAACATTAAAAATTTTACATGAGACGTCGAAAACAGTACACTATTTTAGTGTTTCGGACACGTCGCTTTAATTTTTGGTATACTGTTTTGGATTATCGATGAAGAATCGATACTGCATCGATACTTTGGAATCAATCATCGATCCCACTACGATACCAATTAAATATATTTTTGTGCATTGCATGTCATAGGAAAACCATCGATGCTTTATTCATATCTGGTCATGCTTAAAAGCATCATTGCGGTGGTGGCTTTTTGATGTAAAAGGTATGGATAATGAATATAATTGTGTGGTGGAATCATTATTTTTTTATGGGGGAGTTTTTAACGCTGTCACAAAGCATCCAAAAGTAACAAATAAGAATCAACAAATTCAAATAAAAGTGATTTATATTTGTGATGAATATATGAATGTATAAATTTTATTATTATATTTATTTTAAAATGATAAATTAATATTATATAAAAAAGAAGTACAATGACCTTATATATAAAAAAACACACAATATGTTTACAAAATTTTGAGATGAAATACAGCATAAAGCAATAAATTTCGCACATTGATTCCTCGAAACTGACTAAAGCTGCAATAAAGCATCGATGTCATTGTGATTCTTTTGGTATTGATGCCATGACAAACTGTCGGGAATCTTCTACAATATCTCAGAGGGTCATTATTTTTTTTTCTATTTATTTATTATTTTATTCTGATTACAAGAACATATATTCTCTAAACCATTTACTCACAGAGAATCTACCTGTCTCTACCTGTAGTTAGGTAATGATTCTATACATGTAACATAGTTTTGTAACGTATGATATATGGAGATAGGTTTAAGATTTAAATACCTATTATCCTTTAAGAAAGACAATTCAATGTTAAAAAAAGAGCTGGTCAGTATATGTATATGTTAAAAAGTGATTGCTGAAAACGTTTATTATCCCTGCCTTACGTTAACCTTCATACCATTAGTAATTCGGTACAAGTCTAACTGTTATGCACACATGACCAGGGGATTATACGTTTTATACCCGAAAACCGAATAAAAATCTTTGAAATTCTTTTGGAATAAAAATTCATTTTATTTTCACTTTCTAAACAATTTATTTATAATATCAATATCAATTTACATAAAATGCATAACAATGAATTTCATTTTGACTTTTACTTCATTTGATTGCTTCTTCGTTTAATAATAATTTACATAAATTCATTATATAACAAATACATAAACTTACAATTAAAAATAACATAAAAACAGTAAACAAAATCGAATTTGACTACAAATTTTAATTTTCATGAATTTAAATAATTTGAAATCGATTTTAATTTCATATAAAACATAAAACATAAGTACATAATAATAATTTTTCTATTGACTAGGGATAATTTGTTTTTCTTTGAATTTCATTTGCGTATAAAAAATGTGATTTTAAATAAATTTATAATTTATTAACAACTAATTTTATATTTTATTATTGCACTGGTTTATCATTTTGATTAGCTTAGCAAGTTTCTAGTGTTTAAATGTAGGACGCACGAATTTCAGTTGCAATGTTGAATTTTACGTTACGCCAAAGACCGTTTCAGGCAAAATTCGAGATTCGTTAGTAGCCAAGACCGTATCATCGTGCAGTCTTTGGTGGCATAAAAGATATCGTACGTAAAAGGTTAGTGTAAACGCTGTGGTGAACAGCAAACAGCACATTTGGTTTGGAACCCTGGTGGGTAGCTTGGTTATTAAATAATAGTAAATGATTTTAGCAAGCGAATTTGTGACATAATTTTGGTCATTTCAGTGGCAAGATGATATTTAAAAAAAATTTAGTAATAATTTGAAAAGTATCTAATTGGTTTAGCTTCAGGCATATAATATGTGAAACATACCTATGAAATGTAAACCTCTACGCATTGGTTAGCCACAATGCACTGACCTGTGCCGTTAACGTTAGGCGGGACTGGTATTGTTTCGACAACTACTGAAGTGGCTTTGGTATTTGAGAGATACGCATTCTTATTACGGGCATTAGTTTGAGTAACAATGTCACTACGCCCGACGTTGTCAGTGGCAAGACCGGTTTCTGCTGAAGAAATAGCTTCAGCTTCAACAACGGGCACGGATGTTTTTATAGGTGAAGTTGTTGACATAGTAACGTTTTCTTGTGTTGGTGTTTGTTGAGTTGAAGTTAGTGGTGGTACAGGTTCTGATACTGCTACATTTGCTGAAGCTGGTACCGGTACTGGTACTGGTGCTTCTATTTTTGTATGAACAGTAGGCTGTGCTAGTGCTGATTGTGCTTGCGGTTGCGGTTGTGGTTGTGGTTGTAGTTGCGAATGTGAAGGTATCGGTGTCTGTGTTGGTGAACTATAGTGATAAATATTTTTTGGTTGGTGTGATAATTGTAATTTGTTGTGATAAACTGCATTTGGCGTTGGATCGTGAGCAACGGTTGGTATAGGTGTGAGTGGTGCAGTTATAGTTGTGAATTGCTTTGGCGGCACAAGTGTCATTGTTTGTGCCTTATTTGGTGTTAATATGATTCCAGCTGTTGTATGTGGTATCGTAACGCTGGGTGGACTTAGTGGAGTTTGTGGTGCGGCATAATTCGTAGGCGCTACAGCAGGTATGAAATCGAGTGAGTACTAAAACAGAAATGCGTAGTAATTACTTAAAATTCAAGAGTTGAAGAATGCAGTTTCGCATTTAACCTCAAATATACATTAATCGGAATAATTGCTATAATCGGGAAAAAAATATTCATAATTACAAATTGTAATTTTGAAAAATGTATAATAATTTCATAATAGAAAAACAACACAGTTACTTCGGAATTTAATTACGATTATGAAAAGAATATATCCATGATTTCATAAAAACTAATTTTTTTCTACTTTTAATAAGGAAAATATGATTAATATGATTAATGTTTATGTCGTCAATAATAGAAAACTAATGATACCAATAGCAGAATCAAGATTTGCAATCATAGATAAATTTATGTTTTAATATCTGTTAGTTGTAATCTATAAATACTTTTATAAGTTTTTGTTTGAAACAAAATAGTTTCAAATTGTACTGAATTTTGGGTTACTTTCTAAGCCCAATAAAAAGCTGAACTTTAAAATAAAAACATTTTTTTATTTTAAAAAAGTAAATATGACTCTGCCTAAATATATTAATTTAAGTTTCATTTTCACCAATTTAAATACTGAAATTTCGGAGTATAAATACGAGGATGAGATTCAATTTGTCTACTTACCATTGCCTGGTGTTGAGGTGGTGAGTGTGCGGGTTGGCTAAAATAAGTTGTGGGTGATACAGGTGGACTGGGATACGGCCAGTAAACTAACGGGTGTGGATAAAAAGCCGCAGGATGATGAGGATGTGGAGCGTGAGGATGATGAGCTCGATGAGGCGAAGTAATTATAGGTGCTGGCGGTCCAAAGTGCGTAAATGGTCCAAACGGTGAACCGATAACAGAAGCACCTATTGAAAAAAAAAACAAAAATAATTAAAAAGTTTCTCCAAATATATTCAAACTTATTCTAAACCCAGTGGACAGTTTAACTTTCAAGAAGAAAGTACCAATAGCAGTTAAAAAGTATTAGTTAGTTTTATAAAAATTAACGAGTTATGAACTAGTTACAATTTTAAAAAATACTGGACAATTCATCATTTTTTACATATTATAACCGAAGTTTTTCTTTTTGCAAGTGTTAATTTTATTTTTGTAAATGGACAACTTCTAAGGCACTAGAATTGAAACGTGTTTTGTGTTAGTAGATTCCTAGATATACTTATTGTAAGTTTCGTTTATAATAAAAATTTAAAGTAAAATTATAACACTCACCGTTTTAGACATTGCAAAATGGATTTTTGTTTTAATACATACAAATTTTTACCATTGCCCCACCATGAAAAGAAGTTGATTTGCGTTTTTATACTATTTTTTCATTTTGGTAATTTTTTATTCCACCAAGCACCATCAATTAGAAGAGAATATGCAATTGAGAAGACTCTGGACCAAGGTACGACGATGATATATAATTTTGCAACAATAACACATATATTAACTAGTATATATATATAGATTTATGGACACAATATAGTATTAAAATTTTAATAAAAATTAATGTATATAATTCAATCATAAACTGTTGAATAGATAAGCTCTCCAGTGTGCAGTTCAGTAAACCCAGTAACATACGGACTAAGACTATGAATATAAGAAAATGAAATATGTAAAATTATTATATAAATAAATTATTGATTATGTAAGCAATTTTAACCACGTTAATTTACGTTAAAAGAATGGCTGTTAAATACGCTAGTACGTTAGAGAACGAACTAATACTAGCTGTAGTTTGTTAGCGATTCGTTAACCTTGTTTCCTAACACCAAAGAATACCGATTAACGAATAACAATTAACAATTATCAAGTGACGAGTACAAAATTATATGCCAATATGTATATTTTCGATGTCGTTTTTGGTCTGTGCAAATTTTTTGTCAGTTATTTTTGCTGGTTACTCGTTATAAGGAAACTAGTGCTACATTTTTAAGTCCAAGCATTTTCTGATAACTTGACTAGTCAACTTAATGCGCCAATTTACGTATCGATATCCTGCGAAAACAATTCAGACGGACAAAAAACGATACGTTAATTAAAGGCAGGTAGAGTAACACAGCAAAATTTACTTTCACCCATTTACTTGCTTTTGTACTTACAACTCTCTAGAAAATTGTGAAACCACAACCAAAAATTAAAACTTTCCTTTGAAAAATCCAATAAACACTGAGATAAAATTATAATTTTATTAAGCAGTTAATGGGTATAGTGTAATTAGACCAAAAGTCATAAAAAGTTATTAGTAAAACATTTTGCACAATTACAAAATAAATGGCACGAGGATAAAATTTATATCGAATTTAAAAGTAAAACGATTTTATAAATAACGTAAATTGATAGAATTGATATTTTATGTAAAATAAATTTATTTAAGAAAAATAATTTTATAAAAAGTATATATATCAAAAATGTAAGCTATATTGCTACAATAGTTTAAGTAAACTTTAATATTAGTTATAATTAAATTGTTAATAAATTCAATTGCCATTTTTTTTTAGTTTTGATTTACGTGCATTTTGGAATGACTTAAGTTTTTATTATAAACAAAAAGTAATATATACATACGAATGAGACAGATTTGTGAAAACTAAAAATAGAATTTTTTTGTTTAAAATTATTTATTTTGTTTAAAACATATAAATCAGTTACTTTAACGCCACAATTATACTGTACTTTAGGATTTTTAAATTGAATTTTTCCAAAAAAATATGTTAATCACTTTTTCGTTTATATATAAATGCGCAATAAACCAAAACCTTTTTTTATTACTTTTTTAGTAAAAATCATTTCATGTAATATTTCATTATAAAAGAAAAAAAATAACATGAGTCCATTTTACTAGCCATAAATTCTAATTTTGCTTAATATAATTTTTAAAAATTAAAAAAGCTGCCTATTGAAAGCATTTCCTTTCTCCGAAAAATTATGCAGTGAAATACTTAATACCAAAAAAATAATTCCACTTTTACGATTTTTGTGCCAAAATCACAAAAGAAAATTTGACCTTTAAGTATCGATTAAAATCTATTTGAAATCCATTTTTCGTATTAAATTACTTTTTAGTGGCTAAAGAAAGTGGTTCAGATAAACTCCAAGTACATACATGAGTACATATAGAAAATTTCCTCCTGAACCACGATTCATTTAGTTCGATAACACTGATTGCGTGTATAAGTACATTCGCGTATTGCTGTCAGCCGCAGTATCGCTATCAGAATGTAGGTTCATTGTTCACTAATCTGAAGTTATGATCGAAATCAGTTTATGCATTATGTATGTAATTGTGTGCTTGTATGTGTGCTTCTATACATATTATGAAATGTATAAAAATATAAGCATAGTTTTCCTAGAAGAGGTCTCCCACTATTTGCAGGAGTATGTGTTACACCAAACCCAACAGTTTGTAAATTGTATTAAAATAACTAATGTCATGGTTAATGCAGCCTGTATAAAGGTTGTCCCACAAATGTGGTAAGTTACAGTATACTTGGGTCAATAAATTGTAAATATAAAACCATCTGCAACTCTAATTTGTGATAAAAATGGAACATCTTTAGATCTTACTAAAACATTAGAAAAATTAGAGTAATTCCGGTCATATATTTCATTATAATAATTATCTGAAATACATATGTAAGTACAGAGATCATACACTCAGGGAGCTGTTTATGAAGGATAAATGTATTAATTTAGTCTATATAAATATATCTTTTAAAGAGTATTAATACATGTATGTATTGTAAGGAATATCATAAGAATTCTTATATAGATTAATGTATTACACTACTTGTAGCAGTATTTTCAGAATAAGTATATATTTACAACTCAGAACTAATATAAATATAACCGAGCACGAGTTTGGTAGGATCTGAATTGCTGCTGTTGTCATTATTTTGATATTATTTTAGTTAGGAGGGATAATCAACTCTTGAACGTTTGACAAGGCAAGTGACTATAGAAGATGAACGACTATATTTTACTCCAAATATTTTAATTCCTACCAAATGTTTTTCTCTCTTTCTCTCTCTCTCTCTATCTTTCTTGTATGAATTTATTTTTCATATGCTTTTTACTTTCTAGACTTCCAAATTGAGTAAATTGTTAACTTTGTTAACTTTCGAATTATTGCATTTTTAATACTATCTTACAATTACTTGTTAATCTTTTTACCTTTTAAGGTTTTAAAGCACGTCTTGCTTGTATAGTTTTAAAAATATTTAAACTTTATTAGAGTTTTTTAAATGATTTTAATCCCACACCTAATAACTGATTTCAAAGTTGTGGCAGTTGTTTTTGAAATAGTGCCTCGAACCGCGACTGGATAATTTTACGTGTATAATGCATATATACATACAAACACACATATCCCACACAATCACACTTCCTACTATTATACAATAATTTTCTGAAATAAAATATGTAGTTTTTCTTAATAATCGTTAATTTCGCTTAGCCAAAGACAAACCAAACAAATAGAAAGTTAACAAATAAAGCTTATCATTAAAAGC
This sequence comes from Teleopsis dalmanni, assembly GCF_002237135.1. Classification (NCBI taxonomy): domain Eukaryota; kingdom Metazoa; phylum Arthropoda; class Insecta; order Diptera; family Diopsidae; genus Teleopsis; species Teleopsis dalmanni. Next base: position 753,509 of record NC_051847.1, on the reverse strand, counting down.
GTTAAAAATTAGTGATGATAGTTAACATACATCGATATCGATTGCGACTAACACCAAATACACACAAAATTATACTAACTTATTAGCTAGAAATGTTTATAAATTAATAAAGTTAAATGTGAATAAAAAGTTAATATTCAATTGAATTAAGTACGAGTCATTAGCATAAATACTTAAGTGATTAAGTGAAGAAGAGATAATTTTTCTGAACAAAGATACAGGAAAGGATTTCAATAGTTACAGCGCAATTGACAATAATCGAAATAAAAAATAATAATAATGCCAAAATCTCATATCAATAAATCAATTCAATTTTTGTAATAAATTGTTTATAAATAACACAAAATATATGTAAACGTAGTAAAATGCAGTTCGCTTGCATGTTCAGATATATTTTAAAGCCCAGACTTAAATGTAATTTTACTTTACTGCTAAAAACATGAGCCAACACCTCGCAATGTCCATGTACGGAGTTAACAACCAACTCAAAGTAAAAGAATAACTTTAAAATTATAAAATTATAAAATTCAATAATTAACTTATTTAATAGTTCACACTTTCGAATCAGAGATGTCAAGCTGCTGTGGGAGATCGGTTGCACAGTCTCAGTACATGTACATTGGTAGCCTCTTAAATCAGCTCCATAAAGTACTTTGCTTCTCTTGAATAAACTTTTAAATATCTAAGCCCAATTTAATATATAAATAGTAATTTGTTTTTGTTAATACACACAAGTTGTAATTGTTAAAGCTGCGCTACATTTTTATCTAATTAAAAATTATTTTGAGCTGCCACTTAATATAAATGCAAGTATAAATATCCGTATACATATATAATATTCAAATTTTTTAAGACTTTTACAAATATATATTCTAATAAGTGTACAAATCATTTACCGAAACTGTGTTAATATCTGTACTAAACTAAAAGTTCTGTAGCCATTCGAATATTTTTCATTTCTTCATGAACGTAACAAGATACTTATGAACAATGCTTAGGATACTAGTTTTCTATGTGTAAAATAATCCAATAAAATTTAAACATTGATTAAGCTTAAAATATAAATTAGCGCTAAGTTATGAGAAATGGAAATGTCATTTATGTCGGCATAATGTACCATAGTATATATGAAAATGTTTTTGTTTTTATAAAATATATACCGATTTAGAAGGTATAAATGTGTTAAAATAAATTTAAGTGAAAAAAAATGAAAACATTGCAATCATACCACATATAGAGAGTTATCTTTTGGGGTTCAGACCCTGGAAGCACTACGGTGCATATTGCCCAATTATATCAAAATGGTTGTAGACGATAGATATAAAGCAAATTTAACGACAAATTTAGTCAGACAAATATTTGCGGTACTTATTAAAGTATTGACTGCTTTGCAGTATTTGAAAAAGTTTTTCTTTCTTAAGAAATATTAAAGCCAATATTGCAATATAGGTCAAGTCGGACGGTAGTAACAATGAAAGAAGAATAGCTCTTAAGTTTTATTTTGTTTTTTAAATGCGTCATCAATGACGAAAACTACCTATACGCCTGGATTGTAGAATGGGTAGACACCGGTTGGTGGTCGAGTAAGAGCACGTTTCGCAGCACTGGTGATGCTTGCTTCTTGCTGAAATGCGTGTTCATATGAACGTTTCATGGAGTGTGGAATCGTGGTTGCAGCCGCTGCACTTGTGTGTGTGGCAGTAGGTAGACCGGTGCCTGCGAAGGAATACGCACTATGTGCCGCCGGAAAGGGACTGATTGGAAATGGCTGAAAATATGGACGAGGCATAAAGACGAATTGTGGGTGTCCAGCTGCCGTGGCGGTGGCGGCTACCGCCTGTGGTGCTGCTGCAGCTGCAGCATAAGCAAAAAGCTGCTGCTGCTGCTCTGCAGCAACTGCAGCTGCTTGTTGGCGAGCTAAAAGGTTTTGTTGAGCAATGAATTGTGCTTGCTGCTGAGCTATTAAAGCAGAATTAGCCGCTTGTGGTGGTGGTAGAGAGAAATTAAATGGAAAAGCCATTGCTGGCATTTGTTGACTAACAGCAGTTGCTGAAGCGGTGTGTATTGGTAGCTGTGATGCTGCAGTAGCCAAGCCACCAACCTGAACAGCAGCTTGCTGTAACGCTGGGTGAGTAGTAGGTGGTGGGGCAGCAGCAGCAGCTGCGGCTAAAAAGGGATTTAAACTGCCAGTGGCCATAGCAACAGGTTGTGGATGAGCTGCTGTTAATGGCATATGTGGATGGGCTGAAGGCAGTGGTACATGCGTATGTGCTGTAGGTTGAGAAAGTGCCGTAATTGTTGCTGCAGCTACTGTAGGGGCCGATTGCAATTGTTGGGCATGAGTGTGAGCATGTGAATGAGCTTGTACATGAGCATGCGTATGAGGACTAATTGCTTGTGCTGTAGACGGCGGCGGTTGAGCTAACATACCCGGTGATAATAATGACGGTTGTTTTCCTGTTGGTGGATGGTGCGGATGATGTGCTGCTACTGGAGATTGTAAACCACCATTTAGCACCATGTTCATATCATCACCGGAGCACTGAAATACTTCAATGTAACGGTACTTTTTACCAAACATCATAAATTGATTATGTTTGCGTTGAGCACATAAATGCGCTGCTTCTTCCGTATCCATTTGTATGAATGCTTCTCCGCTAGGTTGTCCCTAAAAAAGGGAATTGGATATCAAATAAAAATTATTAAATATGTGATTTTATTACAATTACCTGTGCGTTTATGACCATGTGAACGCCTTGGTAAATAATGTGTTTAGCGAAATCATCAAGAAAATGTAAAATATGCTCAACAAGCGCTTCATATGGCAGACCACGTAAACGTATACAATTTTTAGTGGTTCCAGATGTTATTAAGTGCTAAGAAATAAATTTTCGAATAAAGTTCAGTTTTCAGAAAAGCATTAGTTAGGAGATAATATTAAAAAAAATGTGAAATTAATTTTGGCCCATTACAAAGATTTTAAATACAATATTTACTAAATTACTTAGTATTAACAAATGGATTGCATACTATATATGATATGTTGTTAATTAAAAGCAAGATAAACTAATAATAAGCAGAGATGCATTTGTTAATGATATAATAATAAATTATAAATTAATAGTCCATTGTTAACATTCTATTCTATAGCAAAATTTTAGTTTCTATTCTTTTTATATATAGTGTTACTCGGCATTAATTTTAATTTGTTACCCAATCATACCTGTGGCAATAGAGATAATTGCATAGGTGGCAACTGTGCAATCAATGGTGGTTGATGGTTTGCTTCATAAGTTTTAGGATCCATTGAACGATTAAGTACTTGTTGCACTTCTGCAGTTGTGGATCGAAATAATTCAATATAACGTTGACCAATCGATTCACGATGTCGTGACAGAGCTTTTGGTGCATCTGATTCAGTGGCAAAAAGTACAAAGGCATCACCAGTGGCACGACCATCAGGCTTTTTGACGAACAACACTCCCTCAGTACCGTCGAGTACATTGCACGGATTTTCACCAACAGTGAAAAAGTCCAGCTAAAAGCATATACGTTCAGCATTTAAAATAGAAGTAAATCATTTAATAAAAAACTTACAACTTGCTTAGCTACACAATCGTATGGCAGACCTCGCATTCGTATGATCACCTGGGCGCCTTTTGATAGAAAAGCTTGTGCTTCATTAGAGGCTCCACCTGCTATGGATAGAAAATCTTCGCCGGTGGCGCGATATACTTCAATATATCGATTACCGATGTGATGTTTATGTCGCTTGAGTGCCATATCTCGATGCTCCTGTGAAACGAAACGTATCAATGCTTCACCGTTCCGACGACCAAGCGGAGACAAACACAACGCAACACCACCTCTGCACAGAAGACAAAATAATATAAGAATAAAAGAAAGTAATCTTAATGAAAAGCAAGTATTATGTAATTTTGAGCAAATGCATTCCAGTTTTAAATAAAAACAAAAAAGATATTTGAAAAATGGAATAGAATTTATTTTTGTAATAAGCTCAAAGTTGAATACAACAAAAAATAATAAAAATAAAGTGAAGCAGAGAAACCTTTGGCCTCTTATCAGTGCGTGAACGGTGTGCATATATAATGAAGCTGAAATAAGACAGCAGCTACGAAGGCAGCATCCATTATCAAATTGGAATATTTATTTTTATTATACAAATATTTTCAAATAAAAAGTAAACTGTTTACATCACAAAGATCTTCGATTAAATTACATGCAGGGCCTTGCTGTTCTCGTCCACAAGGGCGTAGTTAAGGGCCGGCATAAATAAATTTACTTAGCTAGTTTATAAAATATGAAGCCAGAAATATTGGCAGACATTATTGAATTCTAATTGTTCATGTGTGACAATATGTCTGTAAATCTCTTAACATAGAACTTCACAATGTTTATGAAACAAATTGTTAGCCAATGGACATGCTCGTGATATCGTGATATATACACTTTTGTATACTCCACGGTTTATGCAGATGAGAAATGTTAAAGACTACGTCACTGTTTTAGTTTTAGTTTATTTATACATGAGCATTTTGAATATTTAAAAATCATCTATTTTTGAAGTTTTGTATTTATGCAAAATTTACTTATTTCTATTAAGCAGTTTGATTTCAATCAGTTTAGAGATACTTACTTCGCAACGTTTAGACCACGAAAGAATTTGGCAATGTCGAGATCACTGCTCTGCCAGGGTAAGCCACGCGTGCGTACAATGCAGTTTCCGTCAATCTCGTCGTCAATTGAGCTACAAGCAAAAAAAAACTTTTAATGTTATTATATACAAATCAAAGCACAGAGTTTGATTTTAGCATAAAATCACGTTCTACATATACACTGTGACCAAATAAAACGCTGACCAAAGCAAAAGCATTTCAAACATTTTATTTAAAGTTTTCAAGATTCGTTTTATTTATTTATTGTGTTGGGAAGGAGAGCCAAACATTCGTAACCAACGTCTGTTCTAAAAAAATGGTTGAGTGGTAGACATACCTTTAATCTTCACAGTCCTTAAAATATAAGATTATTTTGTTGTAATTTTTTTAAATAACTAATATGCTTATTTTTGTTATCTGATATTTGAAAGCTAAGCAATTTAATTTGCAAGACGATAAGGCAAACAAACAATCGATTGCTTTTATTTGGAAATTTGTTTGTAGCGCTCGTTTCAGCGTTTCACCAGAGACTGAAACTGAAACTGAGACTCCCGGTCTATCGATACAGTTTCATACTGTGTAGTTGAGCATATAAAATATCGTATACATTCTGATAAGCGCCGCACACTTGAGTTTGTGCCAAGTATTTCAAAGACTGTTTGGCAAGTTCGGATGTATCTCAAGTTGAGATTCTCTCTCTTACGCTAGGAACTAAATTTTCCTCTTTCCACATTTATGTAAAATTTATTCGTGAGCAGCTTAGCTCAGCTCAGCAAAACACGACCAAACTGAGTTCAACCAAAATACGCGCTGTCTTAAGTGCATTTGAGATTATCAATAAACATTTGAAATACTTTAAAGATTTTTATAGATTAACGCATTGAAGGATATTGAATTGTTTTTAATGTTTTGATATTGATAAACAAAAATATTTATACGACTACATAGATAAGCATAAGTTGAAGTATTGTAAATTATTTTTTTAGGAAAATCTCTATTATTATTATCTTTAAATTTTGTACTATTAAAAATTAAAATTAATGATTACTCACGATGATGGGTGGTTTGTTTTAAATTTATTGAGTGATTCATTTTAGGCAAAGTATAAAGGTCTTAAGAATTTTATTATTGCTTCTTCTGTTTAAATATTCGAAAGCAAACGAATAAAAATTAGATATGCATTTTTTTTAATTTTGTTACAAGACTTTTATATTTTATTTAACACGTTGTAGAAATAAAATAACCAATTGTACTTATTTAGATTAGATAAATAGTTGTGACTTACTGCAAATAAAGAATGATGAAATAAAAACATCAATAATATGTCTCTATTAATTTGAGTTTCTTATTAATACTATTTTGTTTGTTATACGAGTGCTTTCTTCTAAGACTGTTAATGAACGTTCATATTTTTTTTAATAATATAATTATCAGAATGGACAACCAAAAAGAAATTCAACAACATCCAACATCTCACTAAAACTATTATAAATTTATAATATAATTATAAATATAATTTTAATTTATATTATATCTTTATATAACACATATTGTTAGTAATGTAGTGATGAATTTAAATTCTAACCTGGTATATTAAACAAAGAAACTTGGAAGAAGCTTGTTAGTAATGTAGCGATGAATTTAAATGCTAACGTGGTATATTAAACAAAGAAACCCAATGTGTGGAAAATCGAAATATATTAAAACATTTGTGTTGTAATCTGAATTACATTGGCTCATGAGAGAAACCCAGATTTTCCATTTTCAATTAAATAATTAATTGTTTTAGCCTTACAGAAACATTCCATAATATATACCAACTAATCATAACAATAAGTACGACACATCAACTAAAACATTGAAATTCAAAAAAATAATTAAATTTTATGGTTTTAAATAGAGACCCAATATCAAACTTCCAATAAAAAACAAATTCGATCTGACCTGATATGTGTACAATATAATTTACTAAATAGAAAAATACAAAAGTATAATGAAAGTATATTAGCAACATGAATATTAGCAACAAACAGCAATACTGCAGCAGTCTCTCCTCTTACTTCGTTCTCTTAAACGCCAACTCAATATATTCCAATCTCAAGCGCAGAATCTTTCAAGACTTCATTAGTCAAAATAAGCCCGATATTGCGCTTGTAACTGAAAATCACCTCAACTCAGGTGACAGCAAATTTCAAAGTTTATAACCTCTATAACCACTATAATACAACTGGTGGATGAGGGACTGGGTGATGTAAAAATCTTCCGCCAGAACATATATAATGTTCCATCAGAACAACAACTTATATAAGTATATATTATAATAAGTAATAACTTCAATAGTAATATTATTAAAAATTTTTACTGTAATCCAATCAGTAAATAGAGTAGCACTTATATTTATTAACAGTGGCTTGAGAACATTTATCGACAAAAACTGTCAACACTGATCGCTATGTGGTTTCAATAAGCCCACAACACAACACATCCTGTTTTAGTTTTGATGTCCTAAGTTAGCGTAATGTCGAGTTTTGGAGGTGTGGATCAAAATCATATGACTTGTTACCACTGATCGATTTTTGTTGCGTTAATCAAATGGTCGGATTTTTTGTAACAAATCCTCAAACTTCCGGCGCCTTGAAAACAAACATCATTTAAATTTCAATAGAACTATTGCAAACAAGTCATCATAAATAATCTCATATTGTGTAAATCATATTACACAAATACTCGTATTACAAATATTACTGATTTGTTAAACACTTGCATATTTACTAACAAAATAGTTGTTATTTTCTAAATTGTGAACTATTATTTATTATGATTTTAATCATAATACTGTAGCACTTCATCTACAATCAAAAACTACCTAACTAAAACGATTATTCTACTAAATAAAGATCTCAGTACATTCCTAAATAAAAAATATTAAGCCTGGCACTTGCAGTCCAAACAAATTATATACGGACTATAAACTAATTAAAAAATTCGATTATTTCCTAAGACCACTGATGATGAGTACTTGACAATACTCGAAACAGCGTTGTATTTTCAGCCAAATTTCAATAAATTAAATAAATTTTTGTCTTTGTCCTTTCTTTGCTTTTGTCATAAAGACACGCCACTATCGGCAAGAAAAAATTAACATTAAAAGAAATTAATGTTTGACTTACCAAATACCAGGTTCAAGTACTAAACTAACCGTTTCATTGGCAATAAACTTATGACCTGTAAACAAATATAATATAAATAATAATTTAAGACAATTGTTTGTTGCTACCTACCTGATTTGAGCATATGTTGTATTACTGAGACCATATCTCGAGATTCTCTTATATAAAATTCATTACTCTCAGTGTTTGGAAGATTTAATTCTGAAGCGAATAAAACAACAAATCGAAAGATAGAAAAAAATAATTGTGAAATTTAAAAGCTGCTTACCTTTCAACATTTCGTTGATACTTTGAGGGGTGGACATTACAGGCATTTGTAATATCTTTTTAATATCTTTGACGGGAACCAACGCGCGTGATAGATCACCCGATTTGTGTTTCAAGTATTCTTTACGTAAATCACAAAATTTGTTATAATAGGTCGGCAAGTCCATATCTTTGGCACAAGCCTCGCGATGCAAGCACTGTCGTAAAGGTAATTGTCCATCTGTGATTATTTTAATATCATTGACGTCACTAACGGCCAGAGAGCGCAAATATTCATCGAACTGCAAAAATCATAAAAACATTTTAGTAGACGCAATGCTAGTTTCTTTATAAATAAAATAATTGCCATTATATATTTCTTGATAGTAAAGTAAGTGTCTAAGTACTGATATGTATACCAAATTGAATGAAATACCTGAAATACTAACTATTTCATAGCTAACTTTTCTGTTTAGAATGCAAATATGTTGCACTGGTAATGCTTGAATAGTTAATAGATTTTACAATATTTTAAAAAATATATTAAAGTGTAAATGTTTCAATATAATTACAGGTGAGTTATAAAGTTTTTAATTAAGAGCTTTGTCAATAAATTATTTTTCAAATAGAAGCACACGTCAAACAATAAACAATAAAGCAGCAATACTAAACCTTTGGGTTATCACCTCTAGCCCCTTCTCTGCTTTAATTATGCAATTAAGCCCACCCTAAAGTACACACTTCTGATTTACAAATAACACTGATGTTTCCACTTCAGACTAAATTACGCAAACGGATGCCGAGCGCTCCATATGCGTACTAATTTTTCAAGTAGTTCTAGTGATTATTCAGACTCTAAAAACACAAGGAATTTAAAACCTCAATTAGTGATGCTGAAGGCAGAGGTGCAAATATCGACTTTATAGTGTTTTATTTATAATGAAGCTCTTAACATTTTTTTTAATAATACATAATATAATATGTTAAAATTGCATTCTGTTAAATAAAATGCAATAAAATATCAGGAAGTACGAATAGTAGTTAAAAATTATAAATAATAAATAAATTGTTGTATTACTTCAAGAGTATCTGAGACAGCTTTAGGCATCTCTTCACTCATTAAAAATTGCAAGTAATCCAATCGCATATTTCAATATTATTTAAAATGTTTATTTTCATTTACGGCGTTTTTTTGCAAAAATCTTGTTTCTACAATATATATTCGCGAAGTCCAAACCCATGAAATGCAATTCTTAAGAAATAAATTTTAGCAATAATGTTATATATGATGTTGTGTAACAGCAATAAATAAGATTACCAAGCGCAAACATCTCATGTCTTTCAATGATATCTACACGGGGATAAACATTTAATACAAGACACTGAAAGTTAATTGCTGAAATGTGTCTTTGGTCGGAGTTTTTGAGGAATCCTACTAACTTTGAAATAACTTTAATTTTATATCAAAATTGCTTCCTTCCTATTAGTAATAACATTAGATGTATTCTTGTTCGACTAATGCAAATCCTATTCAACTTTTTTATTACGGATGCACTATTTTATTTAAGTAATAGGCTATTGAAGCACCCCGACCTAAAAGAACTATTGTGCGCCTTAAGGCCCAATTAGGACAATTTTAGACTATTTATAAATCTTGTAATTGCTGTGGGCTTAATTTTATCTATTTGACTTGGGACTAATATCCCGCTTCCAAGGTAATGGAGTCTACGTCTTGCAACCGCTGGGCAGTTGCATAGAACATGTTCTGATGTTTCCTTCTCTTCATGACAGAGTCGACAGGAGTCACTTCTCTTCCACACCTATAATCTTCATTTGGTAATTAAGTCTACAGTGACCTGTAAGAAGTTCAGTGTACATTTTAATATCGTTTCTGCTAAGGCCAAGAATAGCATCAACTTTGATGTGATTAAGATCAATGCATCTTTTTGACTGTCGTATGCCTGTTTGGGCTCTCCACGGATGCACTAACTAATATTCTTATTGCAATGTTGTAGATTTTGCTGAAATAAAATTAACTAATAAATTCAGAATAATCAACAGAAGCGCTAACCCAGGGAAGGAGAATCCATAAAACATATATGAGTGAGGAATCGAGAGAGAGAAACTGCAAAACATTCATTTATAATTTCAATTACAATGTATTAGATTTTAAGTTTTCTTACATAATAAAAATGGAGAAACCAAGGATTTAAAACTTTAACAAAATCAACGGTTTATCTATGAATATTTATACTGTTATCTTACATTGTTGAATATAGCGTAAGACTAATGATTAAACTATTCCATTTTAATTATGCCTCAAAAAATCTTTGAGGCATTTGTAGACCAAGTACAAACTATATATGTAAAATTTTATATAAAAAACTCTTATGATGAGATTGAGCACACAGAACAATGAGTTAACACATCAATCAATTTTTGGACAAAAAACGGCAATATGGAATGTATTTTGTATCTGTGCAATTTATTACTTACTAAGCAATTTATTTAAAATTACTATAAAATTACACACATATACACAAGAATATAAATATTACATACATATCAATATTATGTATTTAATTTGTATCTAAATGCATTGCAGCCAACAACATATAAAAAACACTTGATCAAAGTTCAGACATGGCGCACTCAAGATTTAACTGCTGGTTTACGACTTTATCGTTACGAGATAATCAAACAAAATTTGTTCAAGTTTAAAAATGTGAATAAGAAAAATTTAAAAATTGATATTAACAATTACAAACTTAAAATTATGATAATAGTTTAGTTTAATCCCGTATTATTAATCTAATCAAAGTGATAAGCTTCGCAAGCAACACGCAGTGAGCAAATAAATGTTCCTTCCAACCCATGGGAACCAATAGCAAAGAAACGTGAATTGAGCACTTTATATCTCTGATTTGAAACTGATATGTTCTTACCGAAAATAATTACAATAATAATAAAAACGACAACAAAGTATGGTACGACTTATAGCCAAAAGAAGTTATAAAAAAATGCTGAGTAATGCTGAGTTAAAGTAAATTTTTTAATATGTCATGCCGATTTGCTAGAATTGATACTGAGAAATGAACTTTTATAAATAAATTTATATTTATTTTATTATTATATAAAATGTCTAAATATCAGGGAAGACCGAAATCTATATGGCGTGATAATTGTAAGTACACAAAACAATTACTCTTTTTATTTTAATGCTTTTGTCTTATACAAGTATATTGAAACTTCTCTTATGATTAGAGATAAAGTAATAGGTAATTCCTAAGACACGGCCCTCACTTAAACAGTTCAAGACTAATATGAGAATTAAGGAATTGAAAATTTAATGTTGTCGAAACGGAACTAGAAAAGCTAATAGAACTAGGTGAGCTTTAAATTACCTTGAAACTTTTGAAAGAATATTGTGAAGATATTAAACGAATATCATCCGCAAATATAAAAAAAACAATGTAATTACTTCTAAGAATATCTAAAGTAAAAACAATATATAGAAAGAGACAAAAGACGCCACCTTATAGGACATCAGCATTTATAAGCAAATTCAGTGTTCTTAAGTAATTTATTTTACTTTATTTTACTTATTTTTTTCACATTTTATTTTACTACTATCTAACTGTCATCACACTTCAGTTCCTTCAAGACATTTACCTATCCATACCCAAGCAAGAACAAGCATTTAATTGTTATTTCATCAAAGAATATGTATGAAGAATTGGCACTTATTTTATATGGATTGAATGAAATTTTCTTTTTTCAAAGAAAGTCGTTTTTAACACAGTTTTATACTAAATCAAGTTATAAGTTCAAACAATGATTACAACAACAAATACTTTAGTACTTCGACTCAACTTTTTTAACGAAAACACTTCAAGATACTGCTTTCTCAAAAAGTAAGACAAATAATTTAAATGGCGTTTATTATTGATCCAATATTGCTCAGTCCAATTTTATCTTCAATTAGCTTATAACTTGATTAACTTATAATTATATATAAGAACATAAATAGAATGTAGTATATATATTTTGATCGGGCAAAATAGGCGCAGATTTATAAAGGGTTGAAGGGCATCTTCGTCAATTGGTTTGTTTTTTATTCTTTAAAATATTTAAAGACATATTTCTGAACAATTTTACATTCAGTTTTAGATCTCAAAAATTTATATTAAAACTAAAGACTCTAGTCTAAATTTTTCCTTCTTTCATGTCATTTTTATTTCAACTCAAATAAAAAAAACATAAAAGGGAAATATATATTATCCATTACATGTATTAGAGTTATAAGCATAAGTTAAATTTAATAAGAACAGATATTGCGAGCAATATAGTAGGGAATATTTGATAGACAATTAAATCTAGTTTAACTAAAATTCTTCTCTTATAATCATATTAATAAATAACTTTATAAATGGTACAATAATCTGTACAAATCTCTGCAATTAAAATATGTAATAAACTTGAATTCTTTTCGATATTACAACAAAACTTCTAATGCGGTGAATTACTTGAGTAAGTAGTTAAAATGTTAAAATCGTTATACTTGGCTATTCGGAATAACTTACTGTAACGTGTTTAAAGCTGATCAAGTTTATCAACGCGATATTTACATTTTGACAGGTTTCGTATTAAAGCTGCATTTACTTCCTATTTGGTTCTACACAAATACACAAGCGCATACGTAAAGTATCTTTAAAATCTCTCCAATGGAAGGGGGCTTATTACATTTATTATAACAAATGTCAATCTTTCCTTGTGATAACCGTGAAACGAGAAGAGAGAAAGAGAGATTTATGCAAAATATTTATTAAATACAATTATATTTCTAAAAAATTAAGAAATATACATAATACTTCAATAAATTGAGAAATAGAATTATTTACAACATTTTCCACTCAAAGCTTAGTTGCTTCTGGCTTGCATTTCTATTCAGTTAAGATAGTTTACGGATTATTGCAACTTTACAAATAACTTTAATATTAATTTTAAAAATATGTGGCAAATAAAAATATGTATAATATCAGTGTTTGTAGCTGGAAGCTTAGCGAGTTTTTCTAATATGATCACAACCTATGACGGTCAGTTAATATGTTCGACTTTTTTTCAAATATATTTATATGTGTTTTAAGGTTTACCGGAAGATTGTGTGGGTACTGTTGATACGAAGCCGTTTATAAAAGTCGGTTCTAAGCATTATTTATTTGGCAGAGAGAAAAAAGTAAGTACACACTCTCATTTGACTCAAATACCTATATAACTGTGAGAAAATTGTTTAATAGGTCACTTGGTTTGCAGCCATTCACATTTGTCGTTCCCTTTCAGCTGATCTTATATCTATAGAAACAAAAGCTGAATACGAAGCTCTAACTGAATACTTAAAGAAAAATGAATGGATTGATGAGTATTGGATATCAGCAAATGACTTAAGTAAAGAAGGTAACTTTGAATGGCTCGGTACTGGTAATCCAGTGACATTTGCTAAATGGTCAGCTGATCAACCTGATAATGCTTATACTAATGAAAATTGTGTTCACCTTTGGTACCGAGCCAATGAGGTCAGTATGAATGACAGAATCTGTACATATGATGCTTACTACATATGTCAAGCAAGAAATCCTAAAACAATCATATTCAGTGTTTGGTAAGAAACCGCAGCGAAACACCAATAATACTGTAATTTAATTTATATTTTTATGTTATATCATTTTATATTTGTATATTTTATTATTTATATTATAATTCATTCAATGTTCAATTTTTTAAACCAAAGTTTCTACAATATATAAATATTATTAACCCTTATGTATACATATATTTAGTTTATTTAAAATGTATTTTACCATTACAAATTGATTAATAAAATCAATCATTTCAATAATTATTTAAAAAATATATATATTCAAAGATATTTAAAAAAAATAGCAAATTTATTTTAAAGATCTGCTTAGTTTCAATAATTGGTTATAAGACTTACTAAACTCGATATTGAGTACACAACTAAATGTATCTAAATTGGTTAAACTTTAAACTATATTACATTCTGCCTATAAGATAAACTGAAATACTTTTCATATGGATATATATTTAACAATATTAGATGGACAGCAGATGAAATATTTTAAAAAAACTTTATGTTGATGCATCGACTGCAAACATTAACAGCTTCTGCCAAAATTATTGTCGGCATATATACATATAGCTTAGCTATTACTTAACGGATCTTTGTATTCAAAGCATCGAGAGTTTTATTTCAGAAAAATAAAAAGAAATAGCCGATTTAATAAAAAAAAGCAGTCTGAAAGTTGGAGGAAATTTTTGTTTAATTATGCAAGGGTTTGGCACAAATTTTAGTGAGTTTTAATCACAATTCATTCATTACGAGTACTGGATATTAAATTAAAACTAATAAATAATATTCATTTGTACTACTACACGATACAAAAAAAAATCAATTCTTTTTTAGGGCTTCCCTGCACTTAGTTCAACTGTAAGATGAATTGAATTTATTGATAATAAAAATATCTTTCATTGTCTGCAATTAGCGTTGAAGTCTCATATTCGGTTTCATTGATAAATTTCTTACATATTTTAAATTTTAATTTTATATAAATATTTGCTTATACTGAAACTAACCTCTTCGATGGCCTCATTTAATGGCTTTCCAGCAGCCTGAGCAACAGCGATGGGCAGTTCGATTTCATCCGTTGATATTATTGGACCATTGGTGCTAATTGTGTTATTGTTATTTATATTGATGTTGTTGTTATTATTATTGACGGAACCATTTGTAGAATTTTGAGAATTATATGTATTTGAATTTGTAATATTTCCATTTAAATTATTATTGTTTGTGCTGTTTTTATTGCTATTCACGTCCGTGTACGTAATTGCCAGTGGCGGTGATGAAGCATTATTAGATGCGTCTGATGACGTTGAAACTGTGCGATCTTTCACGAAACTACCATCAGGTCGCACTAAGATTTGTTTCGTACCGATTATCTGTTTGAAAGCAAAATAAATATTTATCAAATATATAATAATAATAGTAATAAAAATATAAAAGAAATATAATGCATCTTTTAATAGTTACTGTATATAAACAAGCTAAAGTGCTTTTTATGTATTATAAACTTTTTATATAGCATGGAAAAGAAATTGAAAAATTATTAATAAATTGTTTATTTTTAAACTTTTTACATACAAAATGTAAAAAGTGTGAGTTTTATTAGCCAAAATGTTTGTATTTTAATAATGTAAATTTACAGAAAGGATCTCCTGTACTATATGTACATAGTAGAGAGACTCGAAAGGGTAAATCAATTTAGCCATGCTAATCTAACTATATTGCTTTTTCAAAACAAAATAGTCACAGTATTTAAGATAAATTAATTAAATTTTCCATATAAATTTTAAAAACTGATATTTAATAACTATTGTTAAAAATATAACTGTATCCGCCATATATACTGAGGTGTCAGATATGTTTTTTTTTTGTATGAAAAATTGTTGTTACTCTCAATTAATAATCTAGCAATGTTCCTTTAAACATATACCTATACCAATATTTTATATTGGTGATGAAGTCACTCCTTACAGATTTGGATAAAATTGCAAGTAATGTAAAACGCGGAAGTCAAATTTCCTTATTGAACTAGTAAAACCGATCTCGTTTAAATAAATATAAATATGTCAAATGAAATTATTTAAATTAGCAAAACCTTTATGATGAAATTTCGATTTAATGCATTGACATATTCAATGTCAAATAAGTGTATAAAATTTTACAAACTTTGACTTTACAAAACGCTTTATCAATGAGTGATTAAACGGTTTTTTGAAATATAGTGGGAGGAATAAGTTGGCAACATAGGATTGTAAAGATGAATTAATCCTATTAAATATAGAACTTGTAAACACTAGTGGCGAAAAATTGGAATATGATCTGAAAACATTAGTTGATAACAAACAGCGTTAAAGGTTGATCGAAGATTGAAACGAAACAACTCCGTATCTAAAATACTATTTGGTTTCTAAAAACAATTTGCCATTGTTTCCATCATAGTTTTTAACTTATTTCTATTTATGTCTAATATCGAGTGTTTTTTTTTGTGGCTGCATGACAACTTAAAATGATAATTCAAGACAAAAATATTGTTGGAATGAAATTTTTTCATTATAATCTGGTAGATAATTTCATGGCATTTATTTTTTGAATATGATTTCCCGTATTCGTCCGCCACGGCTTTTAGTTACATTATGCATTCGATCGGTCGAATTTTTGACTATTTTTTTAAGTTAATGACGCCGCATGGCGTTAATGGTAACATGAACATTGGCTCCAATGTTTCAAGAGTTGCTAGTTTGTCGGCATAAACCAATGACTCAGCATAGCCTTATAAAAAGTGATCGAAAGGCATTAAAACGCACGAACGACAAGGCCAGTTAACAGGACCACTTCTAGAAATAAAACTGTTACCAAATTGATTTCGCAATAAATCGATCGTTAAGCGCGCTGTATAGTAAGATGCACTATCTTGCTGAAACTAAGTGTCGTCGATGTTTAACTGATTACTTTTTGGAAACAAAAATTCAATCTTAATTCTTCTACTTACAACCATATTCTGCTTTAACTATCTATTTTTAATAATATCACAACTAAGTGACTTAAGTGCATGAAATTATTTTAAAACAAACCTGTCTGATTAGAAAACAGAATACCTAGACTGCAATTGTAATAATTGTGACTTCAAAAACTGTTCGCAACTTTTAGTACTCAAAAACTATATAAAAGCTTATTTATATACTTTACCTTTTATATAAAATAAATTACTTAGAGAACTTAAAAGCCAAACAAGACATATTTAATATGATAACATTTTTACAGTATAAAACACAGATCTAAGGTACAAACTTTTGAAACAGATCCCATACAAATATGTTTAACTGGTTAATTTTACATATTTACTGTAAAATTTTATATTAATATTTTATATTAACTGAGATGTAAAGGATACTATGAACAGATGCTGTCAGTCAGTTCGAAATTTGAATATTGTTGTTCAATAAAGGTTTCGTAACCTTGATAAACTGTCAATGATAAGAATTACTGCATATTATTTAACTGCTGAGTAGAGTCTCCATTTCCGACTTAAAGCAGAATTACTGATAAACTATTTAAATAATATAACAGCGGAAAACTATGAAACAATGCATATTTGAAACAGAAATAAGACGGCATAACTTAATCGTATTTGGGTAACTAACACCTTTGCTCGCATATTTGCTGCATATTTTATATACTTTACATTTTTAAACACAATCCTCAAAGTCTTAATAAACGGTACACGAAAGTAAAATTCAAATAAGTTTGAAGTAAGTTTTCAATATAAAATATTTATGAGTTTACATTTCATGTTAAATTCAACAGCTCGGAAACGCTACAATTTCGCCTTTAAACACTAGTATATTCATCCATGGGCTGTATTCAAAATGATGTGTAAAATGTATTCATTAAATTGATCTTGAGGTTAAAACCTGTACAAGCTTATTATTCAAAACAATAGAATTAATCGATTTCGCATTGCAACAAAGACGATCGAGCCATTTAAATTTGTTGATTTTAGATACGCAATAAAATTGCAAATATTTTGTAAGACGGACAGTAGAAGAACCTAAAATCGAGAGACGAACCCAAACTGAAGATATTACACTATTTTGTATAAATTTTTACTCAATTGCTTGCTTCAAATCCTTTCAGAGAGTAGTGATTTCTAACTTTTATATTTTTTTTTGACATCTAAATTTAATAATATTCACCTCACCTAATTAAGATAATAAAATACAGCGATTAGCTATTTCAACGCGTACCATTTGAAAGAACAGCAAGTAGATAAATTGGATTTATAGTACTGAAATACTATTAGAAAATAATAATATTGTAGAAATAAATTCAGACTTTAAACTTAAACTTTAAGTTAAAGCCTTAAAGCTTCCAATGACTCAGTAGTACAGACTATTTTCCAAAACTCAAAAAAATGATTCAATAACTAGATATAGTAAACTTCATAAAAGAAGATAGTAGCAGAAGTCAAAATGCTTGTCTATAAAAAAGTATGACATCTACAAAATTTTGTTAGCTTTTGCTAAAACTTGCATTTTTAGTCAATGAAACTATGAAATGTTAGAATTTGAGGCAAAATTCTTAGTTCTCAATACACATACGTACAATTACACTGAATGTAATACTATGTATCCTATATTTTTTATTGTTGTCTAACCTGTTAGGATCAATGATATCGACTTGCAGCCTATTGATTAAAAACTCACTACTACACATATATAGTAGCCAACAGCGAAGTATAATTTAATTTGCTCTATTTAAAGTCATTAAAATATTTATTTAAATTTACTTTAAAAACTTAATTCAGTCTTAATTATAAGAGCAGGTATTGTGCTATACACTACAAAAAACAATGGACAAAAAATTTGAAAAAAAACGTTTATATAATCCTATTTCAAATGAGGGTTATTCTAATCTGTCCATTAATAATAGCTCAATACATTTCGAGAAAGTTTTTCTATGCTTTAATGCCATTATATGTAATTTTACGCAATTAATTAGGAAGGTTTGGACCAAAAAAACTGCAGAATGAACTTAGAACTTTGACAGCACAAAATGGATTATTTAAAAAAAAAATAATAATCTCAATAGTAGAACACTTTTTCTTTATCTACCTTATTTTTTCGCTAAGTGTACTATCAATTAAACTATTTTCTTTGCAGATCTTTAAAATGCACACATTTGAGAAACGAACACTTATGATAATTAATCTTAATTGGCTCTACACAAGTCATAACCGATGCAATTAACTACTAATTATTAGCTATTTTGCAATTCAATTATAAATCGCAACAAAAATATAAAATGAAACAAAAACAGGTAGTAGAAAATTAGAAAATAACTCTGAAGATATAGATCGGTTAATAGCTATAGCTAAATAGCAGTTACAACGAACTTGGAATGTTCTTTATGAATAATATATTCATATTAAATACTAAAATTATAATACAATAAATTAATCATAAAATATAATATTATATTCATTTAGGGTACGATGTCTTTAGGCTAATAAGTTAAAAAAGTAAAAGTACACAAAGAAACTGCGAATTTCTCCAAAAAGAGATCCTGACTATCAGGAATAGTACTAACAAAATATTAGTGTACTGTAGATGCAATTTATTACAGTATTCTTCTATATGAAACAGCAATATTTAAAACAAAACAAATTTTAAAAATAATGATAAGGAACGCATTTGCTTCATGGCTTATTTTTCAAAAATACATGTATGATCTATTGTTAAAATAGATAAAATAAAAATTTAAATTGAAAATAAAAACTTTTTTAATGACATTATTTAAGTTACATAATTTCGTGCATACGGCTACCACTGGAGCGTCGGAGGAGCTAGATCTTGAAGATATAATTTTCCACCATTTTTTCAATCATTTGAAGGCGTTTCTCACCAATAACGTTCTGAGTGTTCAGCTGAATTTTTTTTTTCAATACTATCTACAAAACATGCATCCATTGATACATAGTTAAAGCGAAGAAAAAACTTCCACTGAAGTTTAATTTAGTATAACTGTATTTTATTCATAAAGTTATGGACTTCATTGCGACATGTTCATAAAAACTATCCCATAAATACCATCCTACTTTTTTCATGCATTTTATTATTATTTTTTATCAGGGAGTACATGTGCGAAGAAATTTGGCAATAAATATCTTGTAATCGGAAATGCTTTGTGTTATTTATAACCAGATTTCATCCTTTGAATCTACTGAGAATGACGATAATTTTAGTGATTATTTTAGTAAATGAGTTGATATACCGTTAAACCTCCTACAACACGTCTTCTTTTAACACAAGTTTGTTCTAACACGAAAGAGATTTTGCGGCAAAGCTTCGTATAACATTTGGAATTCCTTGTTCTAATAAATTAGCGCAGAAGAATAAAAAATTATTTGATTAATACTATCCTGCTGTTTGCTACCAAGCAATTAATTTTAAATATTTATGAAACAGATGATCCATTTTTGGGGTTTCAATTTTTGCGCTTGTAAATAAAATATAATTGGGTGATCCTTCATGACAAAGTTATATGAAGTTTTCTGCAAAAGAAGCTTTATTTACTATATAAATTGTTGTAAAGACCATATATACCAGAAATTGAAAAGTTTATAAACAAGTAAGAATACTTGACGCAACATGTGTTTAATACCAAAAAAAACGGGGCTTTGGTGGAAAAGATGCCAGATAGATATTTTATTTCTAACAAAAAAAAAACCCATCCCACAATCCCACTTTTTTTGTTGACTTTATACCTTTTTTAACATAGTTTTGATTATCACGGCTTATTAACTGAGTGGTTAATACGAATTTAATACTAAAATTTGTGTTGTTATTGTCGACCAAATCATTACATCGTTCCTGGTACTTACAAAAAGTTAAACTCCAAGAATGAAGTCATTTAACATATTTATTAAAAAATAATATGGTTTTTAGTTTTTGAAAGCATTTAAAAACCAGATGGTTGAATGTTTTACATATTTTTAAATTCTAAACAACGGATCTAACTCTAATATTCTAAAAACATAAAACAAATCGAAAAGAATATTTTGAGACTTCTTAATATTTTTTTTAACATAAGTTTTAAATAATTTTTCAAAATTAATTTTAATTATATGTACGCATTTCGTTTTGTGACTTCTGCACCTTTGCACTGTACTTTTGTTTAGTAAGGTATTACTATAATTGCATGAAACGGAAATATCAAACGCTCATCAACATTTCAGGATAATTAAAAATATTTACTGAAAATTTTATAATTTGACCAGAGTGTTAAAGTTTTAATAAAACACCAAACTAATAAACTCTGGTCTCTATTAACGCAAATACAAATTTCAGCATTTTTTAACTAGCCCAGCTTCACTAGAAAATTGCATGATTTCAGTAATCATAATTTTTCATTTTATTTGGTTCTATTCAAAATCGCTAATGCAAATACAAATTCCTATGGCAACAACTGCATAGATATTTTTGCATGCAAGTGCAATTACTTTCAATTACTTTCAAGATTTTTCTAAACTAACTCAAACAAAATTGCAATTCGAATGTTTTGTTAGCTTAGCTGCAAAAATGTACTCATGTCAACAAAATTTATATTTGTTAACAATTTTAACTTAAATATTAAGAAAAACTGCCTGCAAAAATTATGACAAAATCATGCAGGCATTAATCTACGCTTCAGAAAGGTGTTCAGTATCTGCTATCCAGAAAAGAAAACAAAACTAAAATAAAATAAAGTACGAGTATCTTTGAAACGAAATATATTTACATATTCGGCGGAATATAATGATTTCAACCATTTTGTTTGCCTCTGATAAATATTATTTGATTTGTTAAAATATCTATAAAAACAACATTCGGATTTGCCTGGGATAAGCAAATAAGCAATAAAACGTCGTGCGTCAAAAGGCGTCAGACACTTAACAAAGATGCTGATTACGGATGTGCAAGTTTTTGTGACTAAATCCGTTCTAATAAATTGTTTCCAATATGAAAGCTTAATTTACCTATTGTACTGAATAACATGTTTTAAATATTGCCTATAATTACCGACATTGGGAGTTTTAGAGATTCTTTAAAGCTAAAATGTTTAGTATAATAAATTTGAATTTCTTAGCACAAGTGAAACACACTAGTTTTGTTAATATTAGATTTCTAATTTTAAAACCAATAATGAATTATGTTCAAGAAATAAATACATAATACGTACATTTTATTAAAAAATTGCTCATCAATATTTCTCGCTTCTAACAATTTCTAAACAATTGCTTTGTATTTTATTATTCAAGCATCCTGCACCAAAGAATTTTATTTGGTGAGTTAAATATTTTAATACATCTGACAAAACATAAAAGCATTGCTTATATAAGCATTGCTTGAAAATTGGAAAAGGCAACGAAACATTAAACAGCTTTTTTTTGAATTATTTGTGAAAACAAATATTACTTAAATAGCTACCCACGACTACATATATATTACATACATCAATCATTTAGAACTATTTGTAACCATAGTTACTGCTCCTCCATACTCCTCAAAGGTACTGATATAGCATTAAATATTTCGGCAAAACAATTTGGAAAGACTTTCAAAGTTAAATATTTAACTTAATTTACTATTGCATTGTGAATAAGAAACAAATGAATGATTATTGAATGAGTAAATGCTTGCGCTAAAAACCAACTAGGTAATAATAGTAATGGCAACAACACATTTTCAGTGCAATAATCCAACATCAAATTAACGCAAGAATACTACCGTAAATCGTCATTAAGTTTTGATTCGAGTGATAAATTAATATTATCGAAAATAACATACATAAAACAATGATGATATGATATATCTATAGGAACATTTCCATAAATCTGAATTTAATCAAAAAAGTAATGTAAACCGAATTAAACTTTTGAAGCCTATAAGTAGTGTTGGGAGTAGTGTTCACTTGACTTAAATATTGTATTACGGAATATTTATTACGGACTGCCTTATATAAACTAATATGACAGTGAATTGATGCGTCAATAAAATAGAATTTAGTACATAGTATTCTGTGTGCTTAACTTGTACTTAATTGAAAAGAATTATTTTAAGTATTCATCATGTTATTTACATATGTGTATTTCGATTATTTACGCTAGCAAACTCTGATAGAGGAACGCTATATAATAGTAAACATTTATTTAGATTGTTTTCAAGTCCGATTTGAAATATTTACATACTCAAATTAATATTTGCTAACAATTTACAAAACTTGATATGACCTCTTTTCAAATAAAAGCGCAACTCAAAGCCAAATACTGAAACAAATTTCAAACTAATATTAAGCGAATAAATAATATTTTAATAGCGAAGTTTACGCATAATCAAACACGACACTCGAATTACTCGTACGGGTATTTTAAATGTAACTTTCGTTTAAATAATTACTAAGCCAGCTAACGTACTGTACATAAATATTCGGCAGATTTGGTAGTTTAGTTTGTTGCAATCCGAAAAGAGTCATGAAGCCCAACAGACATTTTTTTATTTTCTATTATATATTTATGTCACACTAATAACCGATGAAAGATAGTTCTACTGTGATTAGCATTGCTCTCTACGTTTAGCAGATTAACAAACTACACATATCCAACACAGACTAAAACTACGACTGCAATGTCAAAGGATTATAATGTCCGATGGACTGAAGTTACAGGACGTAAGCCCAGAAATACAGAAAAATATTTAATACCGTATTTAGTGGATACAAAATGCTGAACTGCCATTGAGACAAACTCAAATCAAATTTTTAAGCTCCGCTTACAAATCAAAAATACTTTTTTTCATTTTATTTTACAACGAAGTAAAAAAAATCATAAACAAATTTAATAATAATAATAAAAATCGTATAAAATTAATGCAATTAAAATTTCAACTGCGGCTTTATTATTAACTCAATTAATGAAGCGTAATAATATTTGTAATTTTGGTTTGTTGTACTTGCTTTGATTGTTTTGTTGAGTGTTGTTGCTGTTTTGCTGTTTTGCTGTTTTGCTGTGTTGTTTGCTTGTTTGCATGTTTGCTGTTAACTGCTATTGAATTTGTGGTAATGTTGTACAACAATTACGGCTATAAACGGCCAACAAATTCGAATTTGCAAGAAGCAAGCGAATTTCTGATAACTGAATATGAACGCAAAATAATTCCAGTTAAAGCAAAGTAAAAACAAAAACAACTTTTAAAAATTCTACGTTTGTGCCAGCGCACAAATTTGTAGCCATTAAGTTCGAATAATTTGGCATTACGTGAAGACAAATGAAAATATTTAAAAAATAATTTAATGTAAACGTCATTGAAATGATAGACATTAACTAATTTAAACCTTTTTTAATACTACGGGTATCATTAGACAGACAAATCAACGATCAAGGCATCTTAAAGTATAGCTCATTAGTCATGGGATATTTGCTACCTACCTATACTTCTCGTTAGTAAAAAACTTAGTATTAACACAAATCTATTATAATATTATTATCTAATATACTCGTACATTTAAACAATTATATGAAATTTTTTAATTTTTATTTAACTTTGTAGATATTCTCTATTCCCAAAATACAGAAGGAGAAGAAAGTATTTATTTCACAATGGTTTATTTTCAATATTATAATTGTAATATCCTGCGACTAATACTTAAATTTTATTAACTTATATGAGTATTCCTACAAATAGATTCGTTAAGAGTCTTTTTTCAAAGATGGCCTAAAAATACCAAAGTTAAAATGAATTCAGTAAAATCCGTTACTCTAAATGGATCATCTTTCTCTTAAGAAAATTCTACAAAATTCGTTCAAATTCATTTAAATCGTCGTTTAGTTTGAAATAACGATATCAAAGAGAAGAAACATTCACTAAATATCAAAATGAGCTTCGAATATTCTGAGGAGATTCAAGCAACTCAAAGAAAAGAAATCCCACATAATCAACAGTTCCAAACAAAAATTTTTAACGCTCTTTTGATTACAAATCAATATAAATCAACTTAAGAAGCCTAGACATTAAGGAAGGTATCAAGTGACTTTGTGGAAGATATCCAAACGGGCTAATGAATCATTCAAAAGACACACCAATATGTTTAATAGATGATACCAATAGAACTAGTGGACTTAAAATGTATAATGTACTAATTTTCCTTACACCACCATATACCTCTACTTTAATGTACTACATTTTATAGGTAAGATAAACATTATAAGCATCATTAATATACTAAATTATATAGCTACACTAATGAGTATAGATATTTCAATAAAATAATATTTGATAACTATGTTATAAAATAAACATAATTATTTACGAGAATATAATAGCATGATATAAAATCAGGAAATGTGTAATCAAATCTATAATTTTGTTTTAATTAATCATCAATATTTTTTTTTGAAAGGTAATTTTAATCCTTAAAAACTTTTTATTCATTGTCTGATATTCCTATGAATTTCAGTGTCTTCTTTGAATTCAATCTTATCGCCTTAACTGTCCGAAAATTTCTTTATAAGAATCTACAGGAAAACATTTTTAAAGAATTAGTCGCTTTCGAGATAAAGTTTGAAATGTATTAAATCAAATACTGGAAATAATGAGAAATAACTAAATATTAATACAAACGATAATACATATTATATTTTCATGAAATATAAAATAATGAAAAGCTCTGAAAAGCTCCCAAAATACTTTCAAATGATCTATAAAAATCTCGAAATAATATTACTATTTTTTGTAGAAAATGTTATCAGTTAAAAAGACATGTTTCTTTAAAACTAGAAATGATCGCTTATAAGATTTGAACTTAATCTACAAAATTAATTTTTAAAAATGTTTGAATTATCTTGTATATAGAATCCATCAGTTACATAAAGTATGATCAAAATCCTCGTTTTGTCTAATCTTAAAAGGAAGATTAAACCTATGTTAATATGTGGATATTAAAAGATGTTTATTAAGACAATTATCAACTTCCTCAAATAATGGATTCACAGTCGACTGCACTACAACTATAAATTAAAGATAATTTAAATTCTATTTAAATTACGATCATTTTAGTAATAAACTAAAATATAACTATTATGCTTATTATAAAATATGAATTTAAAACCAAGAAAGAAAACAAGTCACCAAAATTTGTCTACTATTTTGATACATAAACTTAATAGCACGTGACCATTGAAACATATATTTATTTATTTAATGATGATCTTCACATTGAGTCTGCAACAACATTGTCTGGATTTGTGCATAGGAAACCTACAAGAAGATCATTAACATTTCGATTGTGAGTTGTACAGCACCTATTTAGGTGACTAAAATCACATAATTTAAAGCACAGACAAACTCATGAATTCTTCAAAATGTTTTAAATTTTATAAACTTTCAAAATAACAATAACAAAATTTATACACAATTTTTTATTGAGATTAGCAAAAGACTATTCATTATTGAATATTTTGTTAAATGTTAGTTTTTTCAAGCATTTTATGCAAATTTCCAATGGCCGGGGAACCACCAGAAATCAGAAAGAGATTTAAATATATATAAAATAAATAATTTACTGCTTTCAATATGCTTCACATAACAAAACAATGACCCCAACATAAAAAATTAAATTAATTTTTTAAAGAAATTGGCCAAAAGCAAAATGTAAAGGCGAAATACTTAAAAAGGTCAAACTTGTGCTGAATTAACGAATTTATTGATAACAAAGCGAATACAATTTTTTCGCGATCACTTTAAAATCCGTTGAAAACACTAGCACTCGCACAGAGAAGGCACTAATGGAAAAACACAAAACTTGTAATGATGAATCTTGGTTTAAATTATTGAATGAAGAAGCAATTTTAACTGATTGTCTTGCCGATTATATGTTTAATTATGCTGGAAAACCCAGCTAATTTTTAGCCACTTCTTTAACCTAATAGCAAATGTATGGTTTAGGAGATGGACAGATGTACAGATACCAATAGTGTAGATAATATAATTAGATATACTCACTTAAGTTTCAACAGTAAAACGTTCGGACTTGAATGAAAATATAAACGAAAAAATTTCTTTTAACAATACTGAAGAGATAGATAAATTTTAATGGTTATTTTACTTCACTGTACCAAAAGTTTCTGTATGGATACTAGTTCAATTAAAAAAATAATCATTTTAAATAACTAAAAGCATTTTCTTTATCATAATATTTAATAAAAATTTATCATAAATCTATTACATATTACTAATTAAGTAAAATTTTATATGTAATTATTTTTCCTTAAATGAGCAACAACAGAGTAGCGTTAGATTTTACTTGCGAAAATTGTTACTTGATAGTCATAGAAGGATGAAAATATTAATATTAATAATAATATAATAATAATAATATATAATATTAATAAATATTAACATTAATTTTAGTCTTATATTGAAACCTTTAGAATATATACTCGTATCATATATAAAACTTTTTAATTACATTTTTTGAAGATATGTTCTTATAACATATAATAATAAAACCAATTTTATAAAACAAGTATAAGATAGTTTAAATTCATAAATGACTTACTTTTTCGGTAAAAATTAAAAAAACCAGTAGTAATTAGTTAAATCTACATACCAGACATGAACAAATAAATAGAGAATCTAATATTAAAATAATTAGATTGAAGATCTATTTCTATCACAACAGCTGGTAATTATTATTAAACATAACAATCTCCCACCGCTATATAAAACTGCGCTATATTTAGTAACTTATCTCATCAGCATATCAGCCATTTAGAATAATATTATCCAATCATTAACGTTGTAGTCTATTTCGTATTCAAATTGATTCCTATTTTTTGACAATCGTTACTTATTTCTTGCTATTGCTTTTGTTTTTTTTATATACTAATGTCGTTTATATTATCAAAATTATGCTACGTCGGAAAATAACTTTAGGTTCATTTCAAAATTTAAAAAAAGTGGAATATCTATATGTCAAACATTTTTTGCTTTGAGTGCTTGAAGAAAAGTTTTTATTTCTAGTGTTTAGTCGATCAGAAAGTTCTGGATTGGATTTATATATAACGAATATATTTTAAAAACAGACATGCATTAATAAAACTTTAATTTATCTGAAGCCAAATTGACTCATTGTTCAATTACAAACATAAGCAGTTATTTTTGCAAATTTAACTGATTTTCACTTTTTGCAATGTTTTGTCTGGTGGAAGTTTATGCAAATCTGTTAACATAAATTGGTCAGCAAACGGGTTGACAATTATATAGAATTTATCATTCATAAATGGTTTTTTTTTAAATTAAATCAAATTTTGCAAAAAATTAAAGACTAAAATGAAGACTCTGTTCAAAATTTGCATAATTAAAATGTATCTAATTTCAGTTCATACAAAACTATTCAAAAAAAACTCCAAATTGAATTCGAAGTATATACAAAATACTTTGTTTCAGCTTGTGTTTGTGGATAGAAAAGAAAAAGACGACTAGAGTTACCAAGTTTCATTTATTTCATTTATTTATTTCATTTAAAATTTTTACTCAAACTGAAAACTAATTGCTTGGGAGTGAACGTTCTGGAATCAAAATTTTTTTTCTTATATAAAAAGAGAATAGCATTTAAAAAAAGATAATTGATCAGTAATGTTATAGCTAACTTTAGTTTTCCAAATAAATTTAGTTACAATTCTGAAAAGTATAATATTCAATAAAGCTTTCAGTTTAATACAGAGTACATATATGTGTATATAAGCTATATATAATATCAAAAGCTCTCACATAACAGTTCTATGAGAACCTGTTATTTGCGTTATTTTGATTTCTTACATTTTGAGCATTTCATTTATTAATATAAATCTATAGAAATTGTATAAATTCATAACAAAATATAAAGTGATTTTTATACATGTGACATATATTCTTTAATAATAAAATTCTATCGAAATAAGTATTAATAATTGGAATTATTTCTACGAAAATATTAAATTTTTAAATGCTCTTGGCAACACTCAAATGAATGCAAGTCATTAAGCTTAAAATGCTAATGGGATGATATATAATACATACGTATACATACGCAAGAAATTTGGACAGCGAATTGGAATCGTTTTTAAATACATGTAACCTAATCATATTGAAATGCAGGAAATTTACGACTTAGATATCTCTTTTACCACTATTTTTAATTAAGCGTTTAATTTGTTAACGAACTAGCAAAGCGCAGAAAGAAATGGCGTATGAAGTAGGCGGGACTTCAAGGTATGAACATAAACTAGCAGGAAAAAAACATCAATGCTCCAACTACCATAACTAACAGCAGCTTGACAGCAAGTTTCCATGCTTTCTCCACGGTCTGAGAAGAAAAGGTTTGACACAGCAAATTAATTAATTTTAATTATGAACCTGCGGAATAACAAGTGTTTGATAATAAAACCCAAAATTACTTATTTTATTAACTAGCAATGGTTAAGTGGGTCAAATATACCCAAGAAGTCGCATCATACATCGTCAAAGCTACTTATTTCAAGTGATTTTCAAGTGAATAATATTACTGCAAACACCAATCGACGAACTGCTTAATTGACCAAAAAGCTCAAAATAGTAAAATTTTTCCTTTTTAACATACACATTTCAAATAAAAAATAATTGTAACTCACCTGTGAAGTTGCTGCGTCCAAAATAACATAAACTAGCAATATGATTTCCTTCTCATCAGAACCTAGGCCAGGTCCATTTTGTCCGCATGTCGCCACATAAAGCGATACAATATGCTCCGGTACTTGCATTTTGTGAAATATTATGTCTTGCAGTCTTTTTACTTCGCCTAACTTGTCTCTTGTCTCTTGTCGAACTAAAAGCACAATGTACTTCTTGTACTCATGTACGTACAATGTTTATTTGTTTTCTTATATTTTTATTTTAATTTTTGGTAAGGTAATTGCGATTTTGTCATTTGCCGTGCTACTTTGCGTTGAAAGTAAATCTAAAATTAAAAAATTGAAGATTTAAAACAATGATTAAGTAATATAATTAATAAGGTAATAAGGTAAACAATAAAATTATTTCATAATTTCCCATAAAATTATTACGAGTTTCAGTCGTGGTATCAAGAGACCACAGCAAATATTGCAATAATCTTAGATAAACAAATAGGTGGAATTTTTTTAGTTAATCTGAAACTGAATTCTGATAAGATTCTTTTAATGTTAGTTAATACATGAAGCAAAAAAGTTATTTTAAAAATTTTCTAGTCACGTTTGACCATTGAACATACTGAAAATCATTATATATTTAACTTAATTGCACGAGATTTACATGAACTTTGAAGTATTCAACTTAAAACGTATGAATAGGAACAAAAATATTTAAAATAAATTTATTTCAGTATACTCATATCAGTATGCAGTTAGATTGATATAAGAGCCCGTACTGGGAGTCACATATTTTTAACAAATAACAAACAAATAGGTTAGGTTAGGTTGTACCGGCAATCCCTAGTGGATCCCCTTAGACCTATTAGCCCATTTTGTTACCATATATATATATGGTTTAAAACCACCTAGAACCTTTGGTGAAGCTTAAAATGCTACTTAGTGCCAGGTCCAGTAATTGGTCAAGATCCTCAAGAAAGGGGACTCCTAAAGTACTGAGTCGCCGCCGTGCATGAGCTTGGCAAAAACATAGTAATTGAGAGGCACTGTCATCGTTTTCCCCACAGCTACGAGAGATTAAAGACTGTTATCTCTACGGCATATCTCAACGAGAATTTTGGATTTCCTAATAAACAAATAATATATAAGAAAATTCGACTCCTAATACTTTTTGCATTGACCGCACTGAAGTACTATAAGTAATGCTAAACATCGAATCTGTTCATAACTATTATTGACTGAAATTGTAACCAATAAGACATTTTAATTCGTGTTGTTAAAAAAATAAGTAAAATCTACGCTATATTTACTTTGGAACTTTGAAATTAAATATCTTTCTGAGTTTATATTGAAGATTTCATATATAATCGGACTCTCTATAACGAACTTTGTAACAATATAGCAAAGACTCTATAGAGAAGATTTTTCAGACGTTTTCATATTAAATAACTTCTATACACTGCATTTATTCAAAAGCAAATTAATAAAATATAACCACTTTTGATTATTATATAGATAAAGACAATGGCACCTATTTTTAGTCCTGTTTTTGGATCATATGCATTAGGTTATAAAAATTTTGCAACAAGTAACAAATAGTTGAACAATCTGAGATTCCTCTAAAACAGAAACTTTTGCCAATTCCGACAACTTTTTTATAGAGAAATCTGACTAAATGTAAAATCAATACAGGGATACAAAATGTTAACCACTACTTTTTTTTACTAAATCGTACATAATGTATTTTATCAGCTTATCGACTTTTTAAGTTGGATTTCCTCCTAAATTATATTGCCAATTTTATGACAAAAACAGAATTTCTATATCATGAAGATTCATTAACACTGGGTAGCTATTAATACTTATGCATAATAATTCTCTTTATAAATATTTAGAAGACATTTTGCATACTTAAGCAGTATTTTTACAAGAGAACTGCTTCGCATAATATGAACATATTATTATTGATGAATTTAATTTGACTGTACTATTAGTTATGATAGATTGAATTCATATTCTAGTTATGCAAACTCTTAAAATCTACTTTTGTAATTTCTTCCCCTTTCGGAAAAGATATGTTATTATTTGATCAATGTCACGAAACTCGTAATCATATGAGTTTTCCCTTTACTTATATATATACAATGGCAGCCAAATGCATATGACAGATACCGTTTACAGCGATTATTATACATTTGTATCACTATTGGAATTATGACTCCTTAAGTGTGACTTGAGCCTTTATCATATAGTTTTGTTAATATAAATAAAAATCTGATACTTGAATTCGATATTGAATTTATGTAATAAAAACCCTGACAAAAATATTATTTTAATTCTTCTTTGTCATATTTACAAAAATATTATTGTAGTAATAATATTATTATTTACCTCCGAAGAGTTTTAAAAAAACCTAAAGTTCATGACTTTGTTTATGATGAATTATACTATGGAATTATTTTAAATTGTCAATTAAATTAAGAATTGAAGGAACTGTTTAAAATTCAGACAAAATTTCTACCACCAACCAATAATGCTGAAACGCCCAGTTGATGGTGGAAGAGCAAACGTTAACTACCAAAGCATTAAAGTCTAGTTTTAAAATTTTTAGATGCTTTTCAGTAAAAGAAATAAAAAGAATGTTATGTAATACTTCAGTACTCTTACTTTTTTAGATATACCTATATCCATCCAAATGCTTTTAACTCAATTGTATTATTTTTAAATAAAGAAAGGAAATCACTTTGTAATTTTAACCTTTCGCACAAAAAACATTGAAAATACAAAAAGTACAACTGAAAAACCAAATTTTTAATAAATACTTTTATGATGTTTTGTCAAAATTCATAGATGTTTCTGAAATATTAAAACTATATTAAAATTCAAAAAATTTAATGGGGAAGGGTAATTAAAAGAGTAAATATAAGGCTAAGTACTAACTGACTACGTAAATACATTAAGACCGAAAAGTTTTCGGAAATTCTCATTTAAAATTCGCGCGCTGTATATTTTTCGATATTTTAAGTTTATGTAGTTTGGCAGCAATTAAGGACAATTACTATGCCAAAAATGAGCGCGATCTGTCAGACAGTTCGTTTACGGCAGCTGTTGAAACCAGTTCACCTCAGTAGTGCGTTGCGAAAAAAACAATGGAAAAAAATATTGAACAAAGAGTTTGCATCAAATTTTGTGTTTCGAACGAAATTTCGTGTGCAGAATCGTTGCGAATGCTACAAAAGGCTTATGGGGAATCAGTTTTATCGAAAACTCAAGTTTATGAGTGGTACAAAGCCTTTCAGGACGGTCGTACGACCGTCGAAGACATTTCGCAACGCACTACTGAGGTGAACTGGTTTCAACAGCTGCCGTAAACGAACTGTCTGACAGATCGAGCTCATTTTTGGCATAGTAATTAAGGACAGTGCTGCCAAACTACATAAACTTAAAATATCGAAAAATATACAGCGCGCGAATTTTAAATGAGAATTTCCGAAAACTTTTCAGTCTTAATGTATGTGTGTGAACTGTAATAACTTTTTCAAGAAAATGTAATGATAAAAGCTATGAAAGGCTAATCAAATAATTACTGGTTTTAAAAAACCACGTCGCATGCCCTCCTCTTCCGGTCCTCGCAACGTATATAATATTTAGTCGACTAGACGTTCAACCAACCATCCAATCAACTCTTCTCAACAGATTTATATTACGCGAACTAAATATAATATAAATTTTTGACGTTTGTGCGATGTCTAAAGGTCAGCAGGTGCGCATGGGTTAATCGAGCACTCACAAGCAACAAATATTTACAACTACAGATATAACATCAAGACGCATACAGATACAAATGCAAGCAGCCATTAAGCAATTAAAAATAAGAACAGCTTAAACGATAATTTAGACACATTAAAACTGACAATTCAAGTTAACTGAAATACATTTTGAGTTCAATTTTGGCACACACTTTTATTCTTAGTAACTTCTATTTAGAAATTTTAGTATACATACATTTAAAAATTCCACTATAAAATAAACCGATCATCTACTTCAATATCAATATTAATATTATCAATATTATTAATATGTGAGCTAGAAACAATCGCAGATGTATGGCTGAACACACCGTATAAAATATTCACCAATATTTCACATTAAAGAGAAAAGATCCTTGCAGAAAAATGTACGAAATGTACGTGTTTAGATGCGAGAACTCGACATATTATGAAAATGCATAATTCCTAAAATTTCTGAAAAATACTATGAATGCGGGGTGTGTCTACATATATTTTTTAAAAGCATCCAGAAAATTTTTTACAATATTCATAGAAATAAATTGAATATTATTCTGGAATGCATACCACAAAAACACACACCACCTGTAAATCTAAAATTACGGAAGCATATTTGAAAGTATTCATATAAAAAAAAAATCAAAATTCACGAAGACGTAAAATAAAAAGTGTTAAATAAACTGAAGTTGGACTTCTTTATATATATAATTTATTACTGACAGTTAAAGGTTGGACAAAATTATTGTTACTGAACGCAATTAAACATTATTATAAAATATTTTTTATTCACTTCAAGACAAATTTGCTACAAAAGTGCAATTAAAACGGTCATTGGTCAAGGAGTACGGCATATAGAACTTTAGATAGATTTTTACAGAAATTCTTTCAATACATGTTTATATGTATTTATAGGTGATAAATGGATTTTGTTTATTTTTGCAACACAATTGCTTGAATATTTCAACTGAAGGGTATTTTATTTATTTTGATTTTATTAAAATTAATTACAAAATATAAAATCTATAGGAATCTATAGGATAGGAAAAACAAGCGCTAGCTGCCAGGGCCTGCGGCTCTGATGTTATAAATTAAATTTTATTGACTAGATTATAGGCTTAAATATATAAGTATTTTTTTAACCGTAATTGTATTTAATAGGCTGGTAGATAGAATGTTTGGAAAGATATTACTACGAATAGAATTAAACGAAAGGCAATCGGTAAGTATATGATCTATGGTTGGTATGCTATAACAAAATAAACAATTGGACAACTGATCACCACTAAAAAGCTGTTCATAAAAAGCCTTTGAATGTCCCATACGCAATCGGATAAACTGGAAGGTAATAGACAATATTTAATAAAAATAAAATAACAATGTAAAATCTGTAATTTGAATTTTGTTTTAAATAAGATTTAATTAACAAAAAATGAAATATTACCCAAAAATTAAATATCTAAAAATTTAAGTAATTAAAAATCACTTAAATTATTTCAAATTGTAAATAATACTAACAAGCAAAGAAAACTTTAAGCTAAAGTTGAAGGTTAGGGGACAAATGCTCATCGTTACTTAACCTGAACCCAATACTCATAAAAACACGGTTTGAGCATATATTTGCATTAAGATCATTTAAATTAAATTTACTACAATTTTAGAGTTCAGTTTTTTAATTCATAGTTCAAAACTTTTTTGTTGAATTCAATCTAAGCGTCACTCAGCCCAAAGAAAGTGTGTGTGATTATGAAAACAGAAGACACTGGAACCGGAAATGCACATTTGAACTAATGAAACCTTTTTGGGCCGTATCTTCTTACCTTTTTTTTAAATTTTTCCAAGACTTTAAGCTGTTTCCACTTTAAATTAGTTTTAATTAACTGAGAATATAGCAATATTTACCGAAACTTATAATAAAACAATAAGCTCGATTTTTGATTTAAACAGGATTGTTAACTTTTAGTAGTTAACGCATATAAAAATGAATACACTATTGGATTTCCCAAATTACATATTTTAATAGTAATCATATACTTGCGATTGAAGAAAAAGAATCCAGTTTTTTTTCGAAAATTCTAAAATATCTATAGTTTATGTTAATATAAAAGACAAAGTGTCCAATATTAGATTTCGTGTTTTTTTATAAATAAAGTGAAATACATTAAGATAATAGAATCTATTTAATAACAAAAAACCCATTCGATTAAATAATTTGGGTATCTCAAACAGCATTTAGTTGAATTATTATGATATATCTAAAAACATATATATATTATATTATTATTATTAATATATATTATAATATATATTATATTATATACTATGGGTCACAACTTATTTCGTGCAAGCAATATTTTTGTAGATTTAGTCGTTTTATTTTATTTTATTATTTTATTTTATTCAAAACAAAAAATTTCAAATATGCAACTTAGAAGAATGTTTAGCTTTTATTAAATTAAAAAAAAAATTAACAAAAATATCAATATTCAAGAACTTAAGTGATTTCGTGTATAATTTATATAATTTAATATAATTTAAAAAAATAATCATTTTTGATACAAAACACTGAATTTTAATACTTAGTAGGATAGCGCTTTTATTAAATTACTGCTTCCAACCTTAAATGCATCGAAATAACTAATTTTTGGGTATATTCTACTGATATTTTTTGCCATTCCAATTTTAAAGCTTTCATACTTTCCTGCTAGAAATTTTATGTGTTTTTATGTAAATTTCTAAAATATGCCATAAATTTTTTATGACATTTATGTCAGATGATTGAGGAGGTGTTTAGAGGTCTTGCAAACAAGCGAAGACTCCATGACCCTACTCGTGCTTCAGGTCGAAAATTGTCAATTATGCCTAAATCTTGGCTACTTTTATGCAAATATTTCTTTAACATATTAGAATACAGTTCTTTATCTATTGTTGATTCTATAAATTTACCAACTCCCGCCGCTGAAATACACCCCCATACCATAACACGTCTGCCGCCGTTTTTAACAGTGCCACGTAAATTTTCTTTTTGAAGCTCAGTATGTGGTTTATGCCACACGTATGGTTTGCCATGTGACGCATAGAGAGATTTACTCCCATCTGCAAAAAGTACTGAGTTCCAGAAAGCACTATTCTTGT
Source organism: Teleopsis dalmanni (assembly GCF_002237135.1). Lineage (NCBI taxonomy): Eukaryota > Metazoa > Arthropoda > Insecta > Diptera > Diopsidae > Teleopsis > Teleopsis dalmanni. The sequence continues at coordinate 717,180 of NC_051847.1, read as the reverse complement.
ACAGAAGGTGTTTGGCGAACTGCAGCGGATTTTACGATTTTTTGTCAGGTAGTTCGTCCATTATAATTAATATTTCTTAAAACTCTTCGGAGACTTTCTGGTTGACATTGCTTTCTAATAAATATTTCAACATCATTGGCAATAAACGGAGCTGAAAACATAATGTATGATTTGTTCTGAATTATTCTTATCATCCACTTTTTATCTCGTTTAATCAGAATTTTATTTAAGGCTTCTCTGCCTTTTCCATCGATTTTCATGGACATAATGCTGAATTATGTATTCCAATTCAGATGAATTCAAATTTTCAATTTCAGCAATTATTCTTTGTGTTTTTCTAGACTAATAATATTTAATAAATAATTGTCAATTAATTGTCAATATTCCCTGTAAAATAATAGGTGGTGCATTTGTGAAGTACCATTAATTTCTAAGCCCCGACTGTGAGAAGAAACACAATACACGAAATAAGCTAAATGATGTATTACATTTAGAATACAAATAGTTCAAAACATTAATTAAGAAATTTATAATTCAAATTCATTCATCATTTAAATATTATGAGTAAAACTGCAGAAAGTCTATCACATATAAATTTTAAATATCTTTAGATATTTAGACGTCTAAACACTGATTTTGATGGCAAATTCTCAGTTATTACAACAACAACACTGAAAAATTAATTATTAATCCAACAAAACTTATAGCTAAATTGGAAATCTATGAGAATAATACTCATTTTTCTCAAAACCAAAGTACAAACATTTTAACAAGAAAGAACTCTAATGTTTACTTAACTTATGTGGCATTACCATTATTCAAAAAGAACATATTTAATCAAATGCAATACAATGCTATATGATATTCATCTCAAAACCGATAATAAACCAATAAAATTACAAAGGAATTTGATACATATCATCTATCATCTGTATATGTACAAGACAGTAATAATACAAATTTATATATTTCGTAAATATATTTTAGGAAGTCAGATTTTAAAAATGATCTGTTCTTAAATTTTAATATTTGTAAATTAAATTACATATACTGCTTTTAAAATAGATTATCAAGACGCTAGAATGTTTCTTATTGCTTCTTCTTACATAGATAATAAACATTATAAAAGTAACGAATCAATAAAAAAAAATATACATTGTATTAATCTTAAGATGAGACAAGTTTTTTAAATTCAATAATTAACCGTCTTAATAATATCTTAAAGTTTTTTTCATAACTTACAATTTAAATTCACGAAATTTTATAAAGTTTTTAGTCTCTTTCAGATCGTCTACTGTTATTATAGGTAAAACTAATATATGTATAGGCTTGTATATAGTTATAAAAATAAACTAAATTTAAAAATATATAAATACACATATGTATGAATGATTTTAATGCGCAACCTTAGGTTTAGAAACATTAAACTTTAGGCTTATTCCAGGAACTCCAAATACAACTTAACACAAATGGAATGTTAACGAAAACTTACAGCAAATTTTTTTTTTTTGTAACATTTTAGCAAGCTACTTTCTTTTCTCATGCCAATAAAATAAAAAATTCATCTTTTCGTAAAGTTTTGAAAATTTTATTATCGCGATGAATTTAATGACCACTAGGTATTTTTATTATTTTCAAACTAAAATATTAAAAAATATTAAAAGCTTTTATATTTTATCTATCTAAATATATTACAGCATATATTGTATCTTTAAACCGTGAATGAGTGTTTTCCCTCGTTCTGGTTCAGTGGATATTTCACAATGCGCGTAAGTTTTTCTCAATTTTCTTCGACGTAAATACCACGGCTAAACCAACTTAGTTTCGTGAATTTATTTCTTAATTTTCAATCAAACAGTACGCAGTCGCGTTAGGCACATTCATGTATATATTTATATATTTTTAAATATATGTGGTTTATTTTCACAACTATATAGGTTTATTGTTTAAATTGCTACTTGATAAGACGCGATAAGTTTTTGAGGTGTTAAAAAATAACAGATTTTTAAGCACCCCATGAGTAGCAGTTTTACAAGATTTTAAACTAAAAAAAATTCATTCCAAAGATAACACTTTGTTCGGATTGCATTTATATTATTCCATATACATATGTTAATAAATAAACGATTGTACTTATAAATCAGATATAAATATATATATGAATATATATATATATATATATATATATATATATATATATATATATATATGTATATGAATAAATTAAACGCTACACTGACAAAGCAAAACTCAAATTGTCAAGATAACAGATATGAATGTTCTATATCAGAAATAATCATGACTATAAATATTGACAGTAATGTTAGGTAAAGGTAAATGATAAAAATGCGTACGCTAATGTTAATATCTTTCACGGTAAATTGTGTGTTGCTGTTTGAGATAGTTACTTATTTTATTTCATTTTGGTGCTCTTCTGGTAATCAAGTCTTTCAGTTAAACAGGTGTATAGCTACTACTGCCAGTGATGAAACCTGAGAGACAGCATACATACATATCTACTTTTATGTGCAGTTTCATGAAAATGAATTGATTAATGCTCAAAAACAAAGCTTATTACAGCGGATGTTAAGACGAAATTCCAATTTTTAACAGTTCTTTGTGATTAGCAAATCAAATAGATATAATGCAGACGCAAGAAAAGGCAACTAATGGCGTACTAATAAATATAGTACTAATAAATGAATATAGCAATAATATATGTATATACAATAATATATTTTTGTTGTCTATTGTGCATTGCTAGAAAAATCATTCTAAAGATAAAGTAGCCTAGTTAAAGTCTAGTGTGGGGTAGTGTGGGCCCACCAGCCATTATAGAGTAAAAGCGCGTAATAGCACTAACTCAAGAAGAAGAATCAAGAAGAATTATTTAAAACATATGTCAAAAAAATTTTTTCATATACAAATTTTATTCTATTCAGTTGTTATAAAAATTTTTTTCCTTGATGATGATTTTAAACAACCAAAATGTCAGAAATATTATTAAATAAATAAAACAATAAAAAAAATTTTATTAAAAAACCAAATCAAAAAATCTGACTAATAGCCCAGCACTCAACTATAATAAAGCTTATAAAAAAAGTCAGCATATATAAAATGGAAATATAGTAATATAGAATAATCAAAGTGCAAGGCATAGAAATCGACTCCACATGAAAAATGTGTTTTACGAAACTATCAACTAATAGTTGCAATGTCCCTAAATTTTGACACGACTCGTGATGTCTTTGTAAAGGCACGTGGTTTTTTTTTTAACATATTAAGTTGCTTTTTTATCTTTTGTATATATTTTTCTCTTTAAATTAAGGTTTTGATAAATAGAGAAGTTTGTAATATACTATTCAGCTTTAGCAATACTTTAAAGTGAAGAATATACATACATACATATTTCTAAAGAAGCCTGTTCAACATTGTTAAAAAGAAGTGGTTCCATAACAGTCAATATAATCGAAAGAGATTTTATATTTCACAAAAGTTTGTTTACAAATTAAATAATTCCAATAGTATGTTGACCCTTTTTTCGAGTCAGTGCAACTGGGTACTTTTACTCTTTGATAGCTGAAGATACTACAGGGTCTCACCCATCTCATTGACTAATTTATGTATTGCCTATAAGCTTCATGATTATTCAGTGATTGATCTAAGATCTGCGTACCTCCTCTAAGATTAGATAGTGGTAAGTATGATAGCCTGTCAATTTTCGCTCTGTCCCTTATGTATTTTTGGATCGGGTCTATTCGAAGGTCTCTTAGCATGTCGTTTGTGCGGATGTACCAAGGCACTTTGAAGAGCCTTCGGAGAGCCTGACTTTGAGGAACTTGTAGCTTTTGTATAGTAGAGTCGGCAGCTTTGCTATACACGACACACCCATAAAGTAATGCTGGTCTAATTATTTGGCTATAGCTCAGTTTTCTGTTTTTCACGCTAAGGTTATTGTGTTTTAAAAGAGTTTGTAAGCATTGCAGTGTTTTAGCGCAACTGCTTCTTTTGACTTGTATATGCTTATGCCAAGTGAATCGCTTATCAAACGTGATACCTAAGTATTTAATGCTATCCCAATTAATCACGATGTCACCAACTCTTACTCTCGGTGGATGTTGCATGTGTTTACGTGTAATATGAATGAAATTATTTTCTTTCTATTTAAATATTGTCGACCAGAAACGTAAAAAGAAGTAATTACTAAAAGCGGCAGCAAAATAAAAATATTTTTATGGCATATTACAAAATTTTGAGGAAATTCACAATTGCGCTTATGTTTTGTGATTGCAACTGCGCACACAAGTCCAAAACCTGATTTCATTCCAGGAGCGAACTTTTGTAAGAAATACAAAATTGTATCAGTCAGAACTCCAGATATTGGATAATTACATAGTAATATCTCAATATAAAATCTAATGAAATATTGATATATACAATCTTCAAAAAATGTTCTTTATCTACAAATTAGTAAATAATTAGTTATTTACTGATTTATGTTTTAATTTTCACCAGATTCCGGATCTCCTTTTACAGCAGCAGAAAATATTATAACGTGATAAGTTTCAGAGAAGACGCGTGAAAGAAAGTTTTATAGGTATGCATATGACCCTATCTAATCAAATTGATACTGGTTAAATGGAAGGATTTTAATCATTTAGCAAAATAGAATGAATCGTTTTGCTTTTTACCTGTCACGTAAAAATGTGCTGCAGATACTTAAAGCCTTGAATAACAAAAAAAATAGTATTTAGAAATAGTTATAAATAAGATAAAATTAATAGTTCCTACAAACCTTATACATGTACCAAATATGTAAAAGGTTCTACAGAAAAAGTTATATTATTGGATTTATGCAACCCACAACTTTTAAACCCCCAAATATTTAATATATTTACATATAACATATGTGTATGTATATTTTTACCAGAGTTCGGAATGTGGTGCACAAAATCGCACACTGCACTGTGCGAGTGGAAATTATTTTTAAAATATGCACACGCACATTTGTGGTGTTAAGAAAAAAAATGCACGCACTCAAATTTGTTGTGCGATTTTAAATTTCACATCGCACAAAGCGATGATTGTGCACACAGATTCGTGCACACACATTTGTGCTGTGTGACTGATTTTTAAAAATGTGCACAATCAGATGTGCGAGAAAATTTTATGCTCGCACCGCACTGTGCGACAAAAAATTCTCTTTGCACACGAGTGTGCTGCTCATATTACGTTTGCACAAATGTGCACAAATGTGCGACTGCACAAACGTGCACAAATGTGCGATGCACAAACGTGCACAAATGTGCGATGCACAAACGTGCACAAATGTGCGATTTTGCGCTTGCACCCAAGGGTGGAAAAAATTACAGGAACTTCACAATTTTGTTTGAAATAGAAAATATTATTTTGTTGCAAATTTTGAAAAAATTGATATTTGCGTTCGTTGGGATCGTAATTTATGTTAAAAATTGCATAAATTAACAAATATTTAAAATAATTATTTTTGTTAATTAATGTAAACTAAAAATTATAACTGTCTTAACCTTATTTGTATTTTAACTTAAAATATTAGTTTTTTGTATATTACTTCCCAACTTTTGTGCATTTTTAAATGCAAATATAGTAAGTGAACTTAAAGTATTTGTTTGGAAAGTTTTGCACCAGTTTAAAAAAAATAAAAACATATTTTAGGAAGATTTTTTTATGCCCAAAAAATATGAAAGATTAGGAAAATATTTTTTTTGAACAGGTAGCAGGTATTGGTATTGGTGTATTTGTTTAATAAATTTTGCAACAGTTTAAAAAAGATAATACGGGAGGGCCACAAATAGATATTTTTCTTCTCCAGAAATATGTATTCACATAGGTAGAGTATCTAACATTCATTAAAAAACGCGAAAGATTAAGAAAATATTTTCTTGAACAGGTAGCAGGATTTTAGCGCCCTTTCTACTGTGATAAGTAAGCAGAGATATAATTTAAGTGAAAAAAATATTTCAGCAATGTTATTAATAAGATTAAATGAAAATTTATTTCAAAAAATATGTAATAAAAATTATATATTTTATAATAAGAAATTAAGATATTAAATTATAAAATTATTTCAATAACTTTGTTAAATTTAAGCTGTAATTAAAGATAAAAATTAATTGAAATCTAATAACAAAATTAATTTATGTTGTTGTAAAAAATATTTAATTTGCTTTTTATAACCTTACTAACGAATCTTAGTGTACAACTTACTATTAAATAAAATTTTATGAAGTAGTCCAAAATTGATATATTTAATTTTTTCAAAGTACGATCCGTAGAACCGATCCTCTTTACTTATAACATTTCGAAACAAATACTCTTTCTCTATTAAATTCATGTACCTATTTAATATAACAAAGTTTTCAAGTACATTGTGAAATTAACTTTATTCCCATATTTTAAATTAATAAACCTTAAAAAAATAAGTAATATAAGCAATAAATGTAAATCTAATAATAAATTCAAAATTAAAATATAAATACAAAATTATTTCTTCAATAAAATATTTCGCATTAAGACCAAAATTAATACAAATCAGTTTTCCGTACTATTTTGCTGCGATATTTGTCATAATATTGTGCGCTTTTAAATCATCATTTTACACAAACGTGCAGTAGACATTTCGTCTCCGCACATTTGGGTGCATTTTTATTTTCGAGCCTGCACACAAAATGTGCTTCTCGTATTCTTTTCTGCACACGTTGTGTGCGAGGGCAAGTTGGCTGCCGCACACACAATGTGCTGTGCGAAATAACTTCGGCACAAACAACGAATGCGTGTGCGAGTTTTATTTCACTCCACCACACTCGTGTGAAATGTGCGTTTCGTTTGTGCACACAAGATGTGCACTTAAGATGTGCACAAAAATTTTCGCACACCACATTTGTGGTGTGAAATTTTAGAATCGCACAACATTTGTGCGTGGTGTTTTGCATTTTTGTGCACAGCACAGTGTTTTTCTGAACCCTGATTTTTACATAACTTAGACACATAATCGTTAGTTAGAGGAGTTTATGTCGCTTATGTCATTAGTTAAGCACTGGATATTCTTGGAATGAACTAGTAGAGTTCAGAGACTACAAACCTGTTCTGCTCTGTTTTTATTTTAATAAATCTTTTAAATGTATTTTTTTTGTTATTGTTTTATGTGAACACAAACTATGCATTAACATATGTATGTACATATAAGACTTTTGTTTGGTGGTTTCGCCCTAAGAAAAATACGCTACTGTTATTTATTTTTGCAATTTAAGTTGTTATTGTTTTGCCCATTGTTGTTGTTGACTAAGTTGGGTTTACCAGTGTTGCTGTCTTACTTGTTTTATTGCACGCATGTTGCAACAGAAATGTGGCACTAACTAAAATTATACAGTAAACTCACCTAAATGTCGCCGGGAAAGATGTCTCAAGAGATAGAGCAGTATGCACATATAAATAAATGTACAAACAATTTTGCTTGCTTTGATTATTATGATCAGTTGTTATTGTTTTTAATATATTGTGGTTGTTGTTATTATTTCTGCTGCAGTTGTTTGCTGTTAATTTTTTCTTTATACTTCTGCTGTTCTTCTGCTAATTTCTTTGATGTTTATAAAATAATTATGATTATAACCGAGTCAATTTTCGTTAAAGAATTTGTTTATTGTTGGTGACAGCACAGTGTCTTGCTCGGAAAGCTTAAAAGTTGTTTTGTTGCTTTTGACCAAATTCACATCAGTTCAAAAAGAGGAACAGCAAAGAAGAATGGAAGATGAGAAAGAAGCTAAAACTTATGTTGATTAATTGCTGCTGAAGAAGAACAAGTTCTGAGATTTTTATAGTTTTTTTTTTTGCTTTGTGTTTAAAAAAATATATAAAAAACTCAAAAATGAGAATGAGGAGTAAATAAAACTGTGTTGTCTTTCGTGATTGTAAGATGTTACTGTGTTTTATTCTCTATTCTCTTATAAGTTTTTAACCGTTAAAAATATTTTCACTTTGAATATACAACGTTTTTGTTGCTTCACACGCGTTATTTGTTTAACATTACTTTAAAATTATACTTAATATTTCAAACATTTTGTATTTGTTTATATAAATAATAAAGCATTCCTGTCATTATATCCTTTATATACCGCAAAGCTCAATATATATCCTTCAAAAAATTGTTTTATATATGTATGCTCCAATATTGCTTAATTTTTCCTCTTTACAATGCTGCAAATTTATTTGAGCACAACAGGTACACGGTTCCACACAAACTGGCAACCATACAAGCTGATCAAGCAACTGGTATATCCAACTCCGTCCCACTGCCACCTTTTACAACTGAACTGATATTGGAGACTTCATTAAAAACTAAATTTTCGTTTAAGTTTTCTTTACATATTTTATTTATATGAAAAAAGTGATTTTTTTGAGTGGAGGTATTTTTCCCACTCTTTTACGTTATTCTTTGAAACTTTCTTACTTGGAGTAACGATATTTGCTTTTTAACTGTCTTTAAATGTCATAAACACAAAAACGTTTCGTTGCTTTTTATATATTTTTAGTTTGTAAAATTGTGCTCTTATGTTTATCAAAAATTTTAGTTCACTTTTATCAACTCTTCAACTTTAGATTGTTTTGATTCAAGTTATGGCTGTTTTCTGTTACTTATAGAACTAAATTTATTTCACTTTCTTTTATTGCTTAGTTTTAACAATTTTCTATTTTAAAAATCAAAAAGTCAAAAATGCTTTAGAGACGTGCAGTTCGACTTTTTGTGAAATGTGTTAATTCCTTTCCGGTTGGAGACGTTTTAAAGTTCAATCAGTAAATGTTTTATTTTAAAGTTTTCTTCTAATACAGGGATTAGTTTTGTATTATGTTAAATAATATTTATTTCAAATTAAGATCGTTAAGATCGCACTGTTGCTTCCACTCAATTTCCGATCAAACTCGTTCTCTGTTCGATGGTGAAACAGCAACTAACTTTGTTGGAAACACTGAAAAATAAACGTAAATTTTGTAGGTAAACTTTTTCTGTTTTTTGTTTTAATATATTTTTGGTTTAATTGCTTGCAACGAAAAGAAGAAATCGTGTTTGCTGTTATTATTGTTGTTGCTGTTGTTAGTGTTGTTGGTGTTGTTGTTGTTGATTCTGTCATCTACGCGGTTCACTCTTTCATTCAGGTGGTGACGATAAGCTATTGTCAGCGTATATTAACAGAATTGTGTGATAATTACGCAGTGGTATTGGTAACTTTACCTGAATTTCTCCTAATAAGCAATTCTCTGTTTCTGCTGTACTCAATAGGAGTTGAAGAGTAAATTTATTTCTCGCATTGTTGTTGTTTGTATAAGATGTTGTCAAACGAATACATCTAAACAAGAGAGCAATGCCACTGACTGCGCTCTTCATTCTCATTTACCGACTGTCGTGGAGGCAAGATTCCAACACGCACAGTTCAATCATACAATTTGGTTACTGACTTAAATTACTTTTATTGTAATGCCCTGTGAAGCTATTTTTTAATGAAATCTTACTAAACTTATTAAATTTATACCGTAAAAGTGGAATGTCGTGGTAAAAAGCTTCAAATATATTTTATACTTCGAAACGAATAATATATGAATATTATCCTACAAGAATTACTACAAGTTTAAAATGAATTCCATATAAATTTTCACTATATCTTGCTTTAATATATATAAATAAACATTTTCTTGCCAAATATAAACTGATAAGCTAAATTTATATCTCCTTTTAACGTCAAATAACTATTATGTATTTCTAGGTATATTGTCAACGTTTTATTACCATAAAGTCCTATTATTTTCCATATAGAAGAAAAAGGTCATTAAATTTCGCTACAATTTATTTATATTTAACATTTTAATAATTGAAGTGTTGACCTGAATCAAAAAAATGAATAAAAATAAGTAAGAGCAAATGTGCATTCTGCAATAAATATTCCAATTTATATATTATATGTATTAAATTGAAAACCTATATAGTGCAGTAGATTCGATATTTTCCCAATATTATTCTTAAAATTGTAATTAATAACTGTGCTCTTAAATCGTATCTATTCTAAAATAAATTCGTTTATTGCAGATTTACCATATATATGTTTTCAGTATACATATAGATCTTTAACATATCACTTCAGGTTTACGGTAAGATTTTATTTAGTAAAACATTGAAACACTGTAATATATCAAACTTTACCCCTTACATACTTATTTCGAAGAAAGTAAATAAATAATATTTACGCTCAGATACACATTCTCACTAACACTTGCGCAAAGTATCTATGTAAACAAAACACTTTAAATTCTGTATTGAAAACGCACATTGCAGTTATATTGTTATTACAGACAATTGAGGATTTAACTTAGCCAGGTGAGAAGAGAATATATGACTGCCCCTCGCAACGTTACTAACGTCGCAACAGTTCATTCATTAAGAATCACACACTCACACATATACTTTACGAAAACGATCACGCATACACTTACGCCAATAAACCGAATTCTTACTACAATATCGGTGCTCTCTCGACCACGACTCGATCTGCTCTTACCTACCTGTTGTTTGCCAATAAATTAATAAATTTTTTGGTATAAGTTAAGGTTTCCCTTTTCTGAAGATTTTCCGAAAAACATTTTAAACGAACTCTACGTTTTCTTTTTTTAATAAATGTTAAATTTTGTGTTTCCTTTATTAAAACAATATCTTTTATAAATTTCTAATCACTTTTTTCCCACTTTTCAAGCACAAATTTTAGTGTTCGAACGAAGAGCAAACTACATGTTTTAAAAGCAACAGATAAATTACCACTGAAAACGATAGATACTGGCCAATACACGTAACTCGTAGTAATATTTGTTACAAACCTACTCATACCTGTTCTGCTCACACAAGTTCAGTGTAGATACTTGCTGCTTTTTATTTATTTACATTCGGGAACGTAAAATAATATAACTTAAGTGTAACTACGGTTATGAACTCACCACGATCTGCAGGTATGTTGGGTTGCTTACCAATTTCAAGGCATCGAAATCACTGATATTCAAACTAGATTTGTTAGTTATTCTAATAAAGGTTCTTGATATATGAATACTATATGTTTAAACACTTGAATTAAATTATGCTCTGCGTATTAATTGGAAGAATTTAATAGATCTTAAGTGTGTAATAACAATTGTTATTATGAACAACAATTTCCTATATTTTATAAATTCTGTATGGATCTGTAAAAATTTTCTGATTTTATTACTACTACTAATATAAGAAGAACATTTTTTAATAAGATAATTGAAAAGGCCTTAAAAGTATAAAGTTGAATTGAAATTGTTTGTAAAGCACCAAACACGTTATCAAATAATTTTGGTACTAGTGTATTAGTAAATAGATTATCGTATTAACATATATTTAGCATCTGTAACATCATGTTACTGAAAATTGGTCATCAAATCGTGAACCTTTTTTCAACAACTGTCTGAAAAGTCCTTCGCCACCGGTATATCACTTTTAAGGAGAGCAAATTACTATGAGTCGTCTTTTTATTATGAGATGTTACTTTGATTACGCTTTAAGGGACGTACAACGGTCTTATATTCTCCCATACAAGTGAGGTACACTTGAATTGCAGTTTTTTACACGCTGCAAAAAAAAGTGTTTTCTGTTTTCATTTTTTGATCACAATCCTCACTTCAGCACAATAAAAAAAGTATACTATATTTATGTGCTCAAGCTAAATTTTCAATCAATGCTTATTTAAATTTACTGTAACAAGTCAATAATTGAATACTTCGAAAATACTATTTGTATTTCTACATATGTTTATATTTATTGCTGTACTAACCTGTACCGATTTTGTACTAATCGGTATTAATTAAATTGGTTAAAATTTATTATTCAATTTATAGCTGAAATCTGTGAAATCTACGCCAGAATCAATAAATAGTAGTTCCAACTTATAGCTTAACAAAGCAATGATTGAAATATAATAAGACAGGGGATCCCTAGGGGATCCACCTAGGCCTGTTGGCCCATTGTATTACCGTATATAGAGGAAAACTCAAGGTTTAAAACCACCTAGAACCTTTAGCGAAGCTCAGAATTCTGTTTAGTGGGAAGTCTTATAATTAATCAAGATCCTCAAGAATGGGGGCTTCGAAAGTATTGAGTCGCCGCCGTGCATGAGCTGGGCAAAAACATAGTAGATGAGAGGCACTCTCATCGTCTTCACCACAGCTGCGACAGGTGTGATTGAAAGGGAGATTCAATCTTCTAGCATGGTTTCCTAGTTTGCAGTGACCTGTAAGTAAACCTACCATAAGATTAATATCTCTATGGGGCATCTCAATGAGAATATTGGATTTCCTTTTAGTGGAAAATAGCCAGATTGTATACAGATGCCTGCATATCGTTGAGTCCTCCCATCTTTTATTAAAATCTTCAGGACAGAAATAACTTAGTAACAATGCATGATGTTAACGATATGTGCAGCTTACTTAGGTGTTCTGAGTAAGATCCTGAAACATTCTTTCTGACTAGCTTATCTGTTCTGCGATTGCCGACTGGGGACCCAGATTAGAAAAATATTCAGATGCGTCGACATTTCGTTTAGAGGTGTGTAGCAGTCAAGTATATTATCCACTTTCAAAGAAGCTATAGCTTCGCTAATAGCGATCACTTCCGCCTGACAGACAGTACAATAAGTTCCTCTGAGAACTAAATATATCCACTGATATGCCACTGATATTTTCGACACCATAATGCGAATTAATTAAAATTAAGTGCCGAATAAAGGGGATCTATAATGTATATAGTCCCTACCCAAATCCTTAGAGTGGACCTATATTACATATCATGATTGTTATATTACGCAACAATTATTCAATATTGTTTTTGATGCGGGTAATAGTAACCGAGTTCTTAACAAATTTCCACTAATTGTTTCCCAAGAAGGACGAATATCTAGAGCAGCAAGAGATGAACTGGCCCAACTTAGGTTAAAGTATAACCACATGCGAAACAAGTTATAACTTGATCTTAGTTTGTCTATTCCTGATATATTTCAATCGGTTCACAAATCAGAACTAATTAATATTTGGTTCTGTCGCACCAAAGTAGCAAAGTTCACAAGCCCCCAATATAAAACACTTCAGTTAAAATTCCATTAACCATAAATTCTCATTGAACCCCATTAAATTAACTTTGACTTGGTAGGCCAAGTCGGTGTTATACTGCTGCCCACACCAGACCTGAAGAAACAAACTTCACAACGAACATTAGATTTAAGTATTAGAACCTTTATTCAAAAAAAATTGTGATATATGTGATATGTACATAAAGTATAGTTTTTAATTTGAATTAATTCGAATAATTAATATTAGTTGGAATATAAACTCATGTTATCTTAATTCAGTTTTGATAGAATAAAAAGTGCTTTACTTTAATTGGTGTCTACATACTATTATAATTTATAAAAAAAAATTGTGCTAATAAATTGATAATGGCAATAAAACAGTCACTTTTTGTGGGTAAGTTAATTAGAAACTTCATTATTTATAAAATTATTTCATTTTTAAAATTCCGATTCAATTCTTTATGTGGCAAAACAATACTGTTGAGTAACACTTTTTCCGAAGGAACATTAACAAAGCATCCTGCAATAAAAATGAGTGGTAATTATAGATATATAGAACCCGTACCACAAAAGTGACACAATTTCAAATTTAGAATTTTCATTTTTCATTATATTTGCGACCAAAAAATAATGCATCTAAAATTACTATCGGTACTACTAAGCCAAGTTTCAAACAATTCTTTGCGCTCTCTTAAAAGTGCAAAATTTTAGTTGTGTCGTTTTTGTTTTGATTCAGATATATAATTTTATTTTTAAATTTAATATTTCATTTAAAATACCTAATATTGTGATTGAAGGATTTAATCTGCCTTCATTGTTAAATAAGGGTGGGTTTTCCATTTTGGCAAATGGTTTATTTGGATCTGGATCACCAGGAGTGCCTTCCACACGTGCCCATTGTCCAATTGTGGATCCACGGCCAACTTAAATTAAACAATAAATATTTGCAATTAATTTAATTTGTTTAACAAATAAAAAAACTAACCAATCGTATGTAATACCAATGTGTGATCTTTAATAACTGCATTTTCCAATATAATTGATTCACGTATTCTCACTCCTGGTCCTATAGTAACACCAGCACCAACAGAAACATTAGGCCCAAGCTATTTAAAAAATAATGTAAATAAGTAGTAAAACTAAATTGAGCCCCGCTGATTTCCCTTGAAATGGTTGAAGTGATAATATTGGCGCGATACAATAACAGAATTCAATTTAAACTTGTATATTACTTGATATTAATCGAATGCAAATGTTGGAAATAATGCATAATTGAAACAAATGTTAACTAATATAATTTCTTACTTACCACTGCAGTGTGGTGTACTATAGCACTGGGATGAATGTAAACATCCGGAAAAATTGTACATATTAAATTCCCATTATCTTCACTGTGCTTGAAACCAGCGTTAGCAAGACGTTCAGGATGAGTTTTTTTATACAAATCTAAGCAGTGTATTCGAACAATTTTTTTATGTTAAATGTTTAAGTAACAATTTATTAAAAACTCTTAAATCTTACCTAAGTAATGCCTATTTGCATAAATAGCTGATCCAGCTGTTTTAAGCTGTGACCACCAGCTCGACACTGGCAACGCATATAGTTTATCCGTTCCAGCTAGCGGTGTCAACACTTCTTGTTCCCACTGAATGTGTCCTTGATCTTTTCCATTTCCATTACTACCACCATTTGAAATACTTGTGCACAAATATTCTTGTTCTTTTGAATAAAAAACATTGGCAAGTGTTGCAAATATGTCCATAGAGCAAACGTAGACACCACAATTTATGAAAGTGGAAACATATGAGCTAGGTTTCTCTACATAATGTGATACAGCTCCAGTATCACGATTTATGACTAAACAACCATAATGTACAGCTTGTTGACGCGTAGCTTCAGTACTCATTATGGTAACAAGTGCTGAAGAGGGTCGTTTGGTGTGAAATTCATAAAGTTCTTGCAAAGGAAAATCAGCACAGACATCACCGTTTAATACAAAAAAAGCACATGGATTTCCAGCTCGTATTTGATCACGAAAATGATACATCCCTCCTGCCGTACCTAAAGCAGTAAACTCTTGCAAATACCTAGAAGAGACAACAGCTAGTAACTGTGACTATGGTAGATATTATATACCTAATATTTATACTGTAAAGATTTTGCATATCGCTAACGAAATGTTGCATTTGCGATTGCGGATAATAGCCAATGACAATTATTTCCTTCAGATCTGATAATTGCAAACATGCTTCAATATGATGTTGTATTAATGGACGTCCAGCTACTGGGAATAATGGCTTTGGAGTATCTAACGATAGCGGACGAAATCGAGTGCCTTTAATAAATACAAACACACAAAAAAGAATTAAATAAGCATTTCTTTGTACATGTGTTTCAATTGTTCAGCTTAAAATTTTTCACAATTTCTTCATTACTCATTACTGCCATATGATAAGTATCACAAAATGGTATGCATATATTCAACAACGCAATATTTCAGATACCATAACATCTTTCTAAGTATTATTTATAAATAATATACTCACCTTTTTGTGGACCACCGACTAATATCACCGCTTTTAGCATAATTTCCTGATTTCAACTGATATCTTGTACTATTTCTTTAATTATTTGTTTATTAATGTATGATTAATTTTTCCTCAGATAAATTTTTGTTGTTATTGACGTGTTATCAGTCGGTTTTTCGTACATCAGCTGCTTAAAAAGTAGTGTTGTAAAATGCAATGTTGAATTGCTCATATTAGTGAGATGAGACATCAAATTTTAAGTGAAATCGATGTTCAATTTATTATACACATATGTAATAAACTGGTTGAAATTTTAAAAGGGATTTCGATTGCTCGCCACCGTTACAAAAAATGAATGCTAGCTTAGATTGAAAATTAAAGCGAATACAATATTAAGAGGAATGGAAAAAATATTGAAAACTTAAAAATAAAACACTGAAATTTTTCTATTATTCCAATTTTCAAATTAATGATAGTTTTGAATTCTGTTTGAATTTTTATTTACATATAATTTTTGACATACGATTGCAATATTCGTTGGAATTTCCAATAGTTCACAATAGTGAATTATTTTTTTACTTACCGATGTGCTTGACCAGTAAACCTATACTGACCGCGGTAGAAAAAATAGTGTTATTGTTTTGCGTACATTTCGGGCAGTATAGGCTAGCAACTTGCTGTTTTTAGCCGTACTTGTGAGTCACAGAAAAATTCTATTATTTCCCATGTTTCGTAATCTTATATGGCGTTTACATTAGCCGAAAATGGCTCATTTTGAATGAGCCATTTGAAAGTGTTTACATTCGTTCTATTTCATTTGTTCTCATTTCAACAGCTGATTTTTCAAGTTGCATGTTGGCACAGGCCAAAAAAATGTTGCATGAAGGTTAAATATGCCTTCAAACCTTACATTAGAAACTTAAAACATATTTTTAACTTCGATTAATTACTTTTTGGGAAGTAAAAGTTCTAAAAGGCAGTGCATCGTTTTCAAGAAAATGCAACCACCAAACATTTGTTTACTTTTTTTGTAAATATGTTAAAAACAGCTTTTTCAAACTGTCAAAATGCCATGAAGAGCTTTCATTTAGGGTATGTTCAATAGATTCCTTTACATTTGGAACGTATGTGGAATGCATTCGAACGTCATTCATACAGAATGTGAGAAAATTGCTCATTTTTGTGCTTGAAATTTTATATGCAAGAATGAGCCATTCGATACTCATTTTCGATTTTTGACCAAAATGAGCCATTTTCGCCCAATGTAAACGCCGTATTAGTGTTGTAGTATCGCCTACAAAAATTAATATTAATATTGTATTTATTATATAAAAACAAAATTTTAAAAAATTTTTATTTCTTATTTGTTTTGATTATTTGATTGTTTGTTTATGTTTACATTTGGTTTTATGTGTTAAATAGTCAGAATTCGATCAGTTCCAATGTTGTATTCGTCATTTTTTACATAATTTTGGTCGAATTCTGTTTACCATATTCTAAAGTGAAAAAGCACTAAAGCTCTTTATGTGGTTAATGATAGACTCACAATAGACTAAAAATTCGTCTATTGTGAACCATTATCAGAAGATGATGTGAATTATATTTTTGGAGATGAGATTCGCTCTGATGGTATGAAACGAACGCATATACCACAGATAAATATATATAAACACATACATATGTATATAACTGTTGTAAGAGCACTTATCATGTTTCAGTAGTGTTTTGTGAAAACATTGAGGGTACTCAATAAACATATAAAATAAAACAATTCAAAATTGTGTAAATTTGAATAAGCGTTTGAGTCAGTGACTCAAAGAAAATGAATTTTCTTCATTTAGACCATTTAATATTTTAACTCAGTTGCCATATTAATGCTAATAAAAATTGGTCCTGAAATGGAATAAAATTATTTATTAATTATGTTGAAGCTATTTGAGCCAGTGCACTTGAGCACTTTTACTCTTTCTTAACTCGAGGTATTTTCAAAACCCCTCTTTATTGAAGCACATGATTAAATTTATATGTTAAAATAAATTATTCACTTACGTCTTCAATTTTTCAGAAACATTACTAAAAAACCAACTTAAATTTAAATAATTTACCCTCGGTATAAAGCTTCACCAATGCTTAATTTTAATTTTAACGTTAATGCTCTTTGTTACTGTTATAGTAGTTTTAATTAAAATTATATACTATAATAGGTCTGTTCTATGAGCTACTCGAAGTAAAACTCAAGTAAAACACAAGTAAAGTACAAATTGAGAGCGTAACACAAAACAAGTGCCAAATTAACACAGATTTTCATGGAACAGCTTTGTGTAAAGTCTGGTGAAAACAATATTATCGCGCAAATAAGCAGTACAAAAATTTAAATTCAAACCAAAACAGTTGATTCACACAAAATCACAAATTTTATTTGAAATAAAATGTGCGAGTAAAGTCTGTGTAGCATTTTCAAATTTCGACAGGGATGTTACTTTCTGCAGATACTCACATATACTCGAAAATTTGCTGGTGGAATGCACTTGTGTATACACAGTATTACTCAAAGTTACTAAGAGTAGCTTGTAGTAAGTAGTAGGCAGGAGCAGGAATTTTGATCATGAACTATTTGTAAAACTTGTGCACTGTAGACAATTTTTCGCGGATTGAACGTACCCATAACATTTTGAATTATTCACAGCTGGCTTTGTGCCGACAAATGACAATAGCATTAATGCATATATTGCTTTTAAAGAATTGAAGAGAAAGAAATATATTCTTCCTGAAAAAATTGAATCATTTTATAATAAATACTAATTTGATAAAAATACTTGCAGTTTACATGAATATTAAGGTGAGGAAGCAATTGGTTAGTTTAAATAAATTTAATGGATGTTTTATGTAAAATACTAGGAAAATGCAAGCAGAACTTTCAACGCCTGAGTTAATGGTTTGTCAGGCATTGCGTGCTGCTACAGATCAAAGCCATGAAGTTGTTCGTAATGCTGAGGTACAATTAGCTGAATGGGAGGTGCAATCTGGCTTCTTTTTAACAATAGCTAGAATTTGCTTGCATCCGCAGTATGCTCAAGTTGATGCTAAAGCTCGTTGGATGGCTGCTGTTTATTTAAAAAATGGTATAAATAAATACTGGCGGCGTAATGTGAAAAATGAGATAAATACAGATGAAAGACAACAAATACGGGAGCTACTCTTGACCTATGCATCATCAGAGGAAACTCCTCAAATAGCATTACAACTAGCAGTGCTAACAGGCCGTATAGCACGCTTTGATTGTCCGAAGGAATGGCCAGAACTAATTCCAGAGTTATTAAAAAATTTACAATTGAGTGGTTCTAATGCTGAGGAACAACAAAGGCAATTATTACTGTTTCATCATGTGATAAAAGCTCTTGCTTCTCGGCGAATGATGGCAGAAAAACGAATATTTCAAGAATTAACTGTAAACATATTCGATTTTATACGGGAATTATGGGATGGTCTTTCCGCACTTTATTTTCACAATTTGAAAACAACTCCTGAAGCGGCTTTATCAACACTACAACGTGCAACATTAGCATTACGAATATTGCGTAAACTTAGTGTTTATGGTTATTCTAAAACACAAAGAACGGATCTTTGCTTACGATTTATTTCCCAGTTATTTGATTGCTTAAGACAGTCTTTACAATGTCGTTATGACCTTAAAATTGTAGGAGCTGACAATCAATTGCTTATTCTGATGGAAAAGTTTATTTTGAAACAAGTCAAAACCCTCACTGAATTCCAAGAATATCATGCTGGTTCATTTGCGCGATTTTTAGTCGTTGCATTGGAATTTACTTTTGATCATATATTCCATACGGGTACACAGTTGATATTCACAAATAACGTCATTAATTTTCAAAATTTTGCCATACAATGTATAAATTTAATGAAAGGTATAATGAGCTGTAATGAGTACAAACGTGATTGCTACGAAAAACTTGATGAGAAACCACCACTCAAATTATGTGATTTTTTTACAAATGAACGGCTATGCTATATGTGCGAAAAAATAATAACTCATTATTTTATTTTAACCCGCGAGGAATTGGAAATGTGGGCTGAAGATCCGGAAGGATTTGCACAAAATGACGGTGGCGAAAGTTGGAAATATGCCTTACGACCAGCAATCGATAATCTCTATCTAACCTGCTTTAACCATTATCAAGCACAAATGACTGAAGAAGTTTGTAAATATATACGCAAAGCACAGCAAATACAATTGACGGAGCAATCTAAACTAGAAGATATTTTATTAAAAGATGCCATTTACAATGCCGCTGGACAGGCTTCGTTCCATTTTTTCGGTGACGTTGATTTCGATACATGGTTTAGTGGGCAACTTTTGAATGAATTACAAATTGAGAACGATAATTTTCGAATATTACGTCGACGTATAATATGGCTTCTAGCAGAGTGGACAAGTGTTAAATTTTCTAGAGATTTGCGACCGCTTGCATATGAGGCATGCTTGCATTTATTGCGACCGAATGAAGACATGTCAATACGTTTGGCTGCGTCCAGTGCAGTTTCGAACTTGATTGGTGATTTCGAATTTATGACAGATGCTTTCTTACCATATTTGCAGCCAACTTTTAATGCTCTTATAGTTTTACTTCGTGAAGCAAGCGAATGTGAAACAAAAATGAATGTACTCAATGTTATGTCAACCATTATTGAGAAAATGGGTGATGAAATAGAATTGCAAGCAGACAGTCTCATTGGTTATCTACCAAAGTTATGGAAAGAAAGTGATGACTTTAATATGTTGCGATGTGCTATACTTTCTACTCTCCAGCAATTGGTAAAAGCAATGCACTCCATTCCTGAACAATTGAAGCCTTTTTTGTATGGCGTGATACAAATAAGTACTGACTTGCAGGTTAAAAGAATTAATTTTTCAGTAGATTATATGGCTTATGTATTAATTATATTTACTTTTAGGGACCATCGCATGTATACCTTATGGAGGAAGGATTGCAATTATGGGTTTCAGTAGTAGAAAATATGAATAACATGTCTCCAGAACTAATGCTCTTAACGAAAAATTTGTTACCAATTATTGAAATGTCTTCGGAAAACTTACGTATTGTCCTCATATTAATACAGGCATATATACTACTAGATGCAATTTCTTTTTTGGAACAGCACGGTAACCAATTTATATCTTTTTGTATGCGTATGTTCGACGATTTGCGTGCCGAAGGCATCATATTAATGTTGAAGGTATTTGAAATCTGTCTGAAATGTGACGCTCAGTATGGTTTGGTTCTTATAAGACCAGCTCTGCCATACATATTTAAACAGGTATATATAAATGAAGATTTCCCAATGCTCATGGGGATGTATTTAACAATAGTAGCACGCGTGCTGTTAATTAGTCAAAATGTATTTTCCGCTGTATTACAAGAAATAAAAGAACCTGACGCGCTGGAAAAAATATTCGATGTGTGGATTGCTAAAATGCCTCTGATAACTGAGGTCGAAAAAAGTAAATTGTTTTCACTGGCGTTCGGATCGATTTTTACAAACAATCCAATATTACTTGAAAGATTTCCAAGCATGCTCCAGAATATTACTGATACTATTATCGAAGTGATGAGTACTGATGACGATAGTATAGAAACCGAACAACCTCAAAAGTATACCGACTCATTGGTATATCTAGACGAACGTGATATTGACAGAAGTGACTACTTTCGGACGGATCTTTTAGATTCAGAAACGTATCACTTTGGGCGTTGGCGACAGTTAGCTCTTAAAGATCCAGTTCATAAGATTGTGCTCTCACAATATATCGAACATCAACTCAATGGGTTGCGGGAGCAATTAGGTAATGAAAATTATCAACGATTAATGCAAAGAGTGTATCCAGAAGTGCTACAAAAGTTGAGTGGTTTTATAAATTTAAATTTGAATTTTACTTTACTTGTCGATTAGAATAAAGGTACAATAAACACCAAACAACATTCAAGCAATTCGAGTCATAATATAGTTAATTAAAACGAGCAAGAAAGGTAGTATATGAATATGCACTGAAACTATTTGGATTATTTAAGCTAAGAATAAACGATTTAGTAAGTTTAAAAACTTATAAGGAGCATAAACTGGACAACCTCTTAAGTTTAAACGCTAACTTATCCTATATATTAAAGTTTTTATGTTAAATTTTGTTATATTTTTTGTAATGTATATAAAAATTTATTTTTTTGAAAATAAAAATAAAATTCTTTACAAAATTAATGTGCGTAAATGAAGTATATATGTATACCTATATACGTATATTTATATGTGTTAATCAATTGCTTCTGGTATTTAATTTGTATTAAATAAAAAATAAAGAACCTAATCAGGCAGAGAAGTCATAAAAGATTTTGGGAATAAATAAATTTGTTTGCTCATGATCTTGCTAGTCTTGTACTTGCGTAAACCTGACTGAGACGGCCGTAGAGGAAGAAACACTTTATTCCAGTCTCTGAGAGCAACGGAATTAAAATAAATATACGTATATTTAAGTTCTGTTGTTTCAAACCAGAAACTCAATACTGATGTTGAAGGCGGTATTTTTGGACTAAACTATGTAATACAGTCGAAAATCGATAGCGCACAAAAACTGCTGCACTAAACGTACCCTGAGCGGGTGTAGAGCAATATTCTAAACAGGGCTAACAACTTCGGTTGTCATTGGTTACTACAGTATTTATTTATTTTTTCGTAAACAATTATAGTAAACATATATTTTTATTTCACTGTCAGTAGAGTTATATAGATTGGTTCTGCAAATTCGTTTGAATTAAACTTAGCATTGTGAGGTATTCCTACAAATTTTAAATGTGAAAATATGACAAGTAATGCAAAAGTGCGTCAAAAGAATGTGCAAATCACTGATTTGGATCAATCGGATACACAACAACAAAATATTTTGGCAGAAAAAAAGGCCATAGTATATCGGAAACATCAATCGAAGAGACCCTTGATGACAATGACTGGTAATTTCAACCGTAGGTCGCGTAGTGTGGAATGCACTGTCAGTCCACTGACAGCAACTGATGCAGATAGAAACAAATTGAAAAACCACTTCAACGAATTGGTAAGGATTAAACAGAGTTGGACAGAATATTATTTGCACCTTTTTACACCCTTTAATTATGTTTTCAGTTTGGTAATTGCTACAAAATAATAATAAATTCTAATTCGTAAGAACTAATTCATTAGTTTTCTGGTTCAAAATTATAAGCATTTGTTTAGCAGTAAATACTTTTGTTCTTATCAAACTTTTTTTAGCGATATAGTATTTATTATATTTTAGTTAAGAGAGTATTTAATTGAAATTATTTTTTAGCTTCTAGTGAAGGATAAACAAATGGAACAACTTTTAGAGCGCGTTTCCACCCTTCACAATTATAACGAGCAGTTCGCAAATGACAACCAGAAATTGCGTCAGGAGTTATCTCAGACGGACAAACGATTGCAGTCATTACAGGACCAAGTCGATAGTTGTGAAAAATGTCGAAAATTATCACAAGAATTAGTAAAGAGTGAAGCAGAAAATAAAAGTTTTGAAACTGATCTATGTATGATGAAAACGCTTGTTTACCGTTTGAACATGCAAATTGAAAAATATCAAGATGACATGGAGCAACTAAAATGCAAAGATAAGACTAATCCGTCTTTGTGCCAAATAAAAACTTCAACAGAAGTTTTGCCACAACAACAACAGCAGGAACTGAAACAAGAGTCTTCCAACTCACATATATCTCCTTGGCAGTCTGAATCTGTTTGTACGCACACATTAGCACCACTTCTTAAGTCCTATGATGAAATGATACATGATAAGGATGAACTAATACAACAATATCGTTACGAATTTGATCAATTCGCTGGCGAACTAAAGCGATCATTGGAGCAGAATAACCAGCTACTAGAGGAAAACGATAATTTGAAACGTGATGTCCACACTTGGAGCGAGGAACGTCTTAGATTGCAAACACAAGTTAATGTGTGCCGTTCCAAAGCTGAATTACAAACACGCAAAACAGATCTTGCTAAAGAGAAGCTAATGGAAGTTATGGAATGCTATGAAAAAAAGGTACAAACGATGGCTTTAGATTTGGAACATTTGCATGCTGCTTATGGTCGTTGTAAATCCGAGCTCATCACGCTGAAAAGTGCTAATACTCGCCCACAAGAAGATGCTATTGCTACCTCACTACAAGAGTGTAAAGACCTTTTGGCTCATCTTAAGGATGAACATGGCAAAGAAAAAGAAAGCTGGGAACGAAATTTACGTGAACTTAATGAGCGTAATCTTGACAGTCAAACTAAATTAACACAATTACAACAAGAACACAAAATTCAAACGAGTGAAAAAATCAAACAAGACGTTGAAGTGGAAGAACTAAAGACCCGAAACTCCTCCTTGAAGCGCAGTATTGAGCAAGTGAATCGTTCTCGCGATCGGCTAAAAGCACGTTTACGTATTGCTTTGCAATGGGCACAGAAACTAGAACAAGGGCAAGCGGATGTGCAAAATACATGGGAAGCTGTTAAAAGACTAGAAACTATAGTCAAACATAAAGAATCTCAAGTACGTGGGTTACAATCCAGGCATATTGAAGAAATCGACAAATTAGAAAAGAAACTGACACAGAAGGAAGAAACTATTCGCACGATATTAAAAGGTCGCATAATGCCCCATTCAGCTCAATAACGAAGGCTTACTTTTTCTACTTCAAGTACTAAGATGTATATGCCGATATTTATATATATATGTAATTTAGTAATCTCTTCGCATATTGGGTTATTGTTGTTTTTGTAAAGTAATTAAAAAAATAAATGAAAATATAAAATTTTATGTGTTAACATCGAATTTAACGGTAGTTTTGTTGTTTTCTCTTAATTACAAGCTTTACTTTCCAGTACACTCAGTTAAAGTGTTCTCGTTGCTTTTCCAACTATAGAGCTTTCAACATTGTAAAAACAACGTAAAAGCAACCCTTACCGCTTCAACGCCAGAAACAAGCTGAACAGAGCTGAACAGACCGCAGAACAAGCCTGACCATATAATGTGATTTTGCTATTCCAAGTATATTAGAAAACTTAAGAATACTTTAGGATGATTTGTGAATATTTTTCTGCCTGTAGGTGGCTTTAAGGATATTTGTATAGTATTGGCATTGAAATTAAAATTAATAAATTCTAATTTCTTATATATGCAAATTTTGGGTGACTTACATAGATTAAGAATATTATTGCTATTTAAGAATATTACAATTAAGAAAACAATTTTATAGAAATTCGAAAATAATGAAGATATTTTTTATGAATTAAGTATCCGTGAACATGGAGGAAAAAATGTTTTCTTCGAATTGGAATTATCTCAGCGGTCTACATAATCCTTCAATTTATAAAAGAGTGAAAGAAGCCATGTCTTTAAGCTTATTTAGGAAAATTTTGTTGAAATCATAGTAGGTAAAGAGTTGCATTGAAACACTGGGTTTTGAGTCATGCACGCATTTATGGTAAATACTTAAAGACACGACAGTACTGTCGTTTGATTGCAGTACTGGTAAATGGAACTAACATTAGGTAACTTGTGGTCAAATGTTTTCTAAGGAGTCTGCAAGTGACTTATTTTCATTTTGCAGTATTTGTAGGATTATTGTTAAGAAGTCATCTTAGTAGAGTGAAAACGAATATTATTTAGATGGAGTTTTCATTAATGAAAACCATATCAGTTTATTTCTTTATGCCTTCTACAATATTATTATTACATAATTGTGTATTATTGTACATAATTTTTGTTTTATTTTATATCTCTTGTTATATACAGTACAGGTATTTGCATAACTGTTGGAAAAAAATTCAAAATGAATTATGATGTGGTTGAATTTGATTTCTTAGAAAAGCATGATTCACTCGTTAAAGAAATTATTGGTAAATTAGCAAAAAATTAACTTTTGCATTAATTAGTAAAAGACATATGAGTATACTTGAATATAGCAACAGTTAATGTTCCTTAAGTCGAAATATCACTCTAAATATTCCCATTTTATTAAAGCTTCTAAGCTTTACTTCATATTCTAAAGCAGACTTAAATTAATAACATTTATAGATTATTCGACGTTTTTGTACTTTTCTTTGATATTTCTTACGGTATACGATTAAAAAATTCTTACAATTTATAAGACATGAAACTTGGATCGATTTCAATTCTGATCATAATCACCTTAATAGCTTATTAAGTTGGCATTATTATTTTAGACTAATTTGTCTTTTTTTACTCGTAAATTCCGATTTAATAAAATTAAAAAATATTTCACTTATCAAGCCGGTAAAAAGACCTAAAATGCATTTATTTCAATTTGACATAAAATTCGCTTAAATTTTGATTGCTTACTTTTCGACGCATAGACGTGATACTTTCATTTTCCACGTTTGCCAAACCGAACTCAGTGGGTGAAGAATCCCGATTTGCGGCGTAACGTGTCCGTCTTTGCCATTGCAAGGAAGTGGAAGTGGAAGCACATTCGCTGTTTACCGTCAAGCTTAACAGTAAAAAATTCCACAATTTAGGTTTATTTCATGCCAGAAGCGTTAAAGTAACAGTCACAACCAAAGGTCGTTATTGGTGCGGCAGGAGGTGTCAAACTATACAAGTGTAACATGTATAAAACAATATCAGGTACAACAACAATAACAACAATAACAACAAAGACAAAAACAATAACAAAATAATGTTTAATGGTCGTTTAACATTTCTACGCACAAAATTTGGGTGTTCTGAGTTCATTACTCCTCACATGCAGAACCAATGTTGCAACCAAGAATCACGTATATTGCTTCTTAAATTCAATTTCTTTGCATAAATTCGTTAATTTACTTTATCTGAATGACTGAATATTGCATGTAGCAATCGATATAACAGACGAACTGCAACTAAGACTTACTTTTATCGAACCATCGTAATCTGAATACTGTTTAATTTTGTGCTTGGTAATGAGCTTGCGTTATCGTAACTTTCAGGGGACAATATTTTCAGTTTTTGAGATTAGAGTCCGATTAATATTCATATGTAGCTAATTCATTATAATTTATAAGTAACATTAATGTAAGACAATTCCAATATTCGTATCTTTTGATTGCAACTGTCTTATCTTGTCTTATATGCATTCTTATTAAAGATCAAAAGTTGATGTAACGTTCTTGAAATGTTCTATTAGGTAATTATTTAATAGAGTTCAGAATTCTATGTCACATAGTGTAATATTAAAAAATTTGTTAGATGCTTTTATAGTTAAGAGCTAGCAAATTGTTTCTGGAATGATGTTTTGATTTTTGATTTTGATTATTAAAATGTAGCTCATCGGTTATATCAACAATATGTCTGTGTACGTTTCTCCTGGTGCGTTTCAGCATGCGTGGCCCTATATTTGTACCGCAAATTGTGTGTGTGCTCGTGCTAAAAGGTGTTATTTTATTTGTTCAACGGCGTTGCTGCATGCACGTTTTCCTTTCAATTTCCTTGTTGTTGTAGTTGTTGTCATCGTTGTTGCCATGATATTCTTATGAAGCCAGTCACTTGCTTCCCTATTTCAAATTATTTTTTGTTTATTATTTTAGGTAATATTTGTTTAGAAATAAAACGAAATGAAAAATAAATGAAATAAAATTGAATAAAACGAACGACTTCACTTTTGAGTGCGATAAATTTTCATGCAATAGCACCGCAACCCATAAACCATTAAGGATGTTCAACAAGTGGCACCAACACACGCACTCCCATTCGTACAGGTGCTTAAGATACACACGCGTCGGGGTATAGACCCCCCCATCACAGTCGATTGGCATAAGCAAACAGGTAGCTCCTGCTCTAGACCAATTTTGAAGTGAAATTTATGCCGAAAACAAACTCAGTTTTCTTTATGGCGTTAAGTATTTGACATTTGTTGCATTGGAGTCTTGGTTATGGTTGGATGTTTGAAGTTTGGTGCTTGTTGTTTGTTGCTTGGTGTGTGAATTTTGACGTTTAGGGTAAAAGTGGTGGCTTTTCACTTAAAAGATTATTATTTTGTCTTCTTGACATACATTTTTGCCTTTGTTTCTGTTTCTCAGAGTGGGTGTCTGCTTTTATATCATTTAGTTGCGAACCCGCTTTTGTGTTTCTATACTCATTTTATAAGAAAATTCCACTAATTTTTTGTTTGTTTCTCACAAAGTAAACAATGGCAATGTTTCCGTTTCCTTTGTACTTTTGCCTGTGTGACCCTTCTCACTTCCTCCTTCAATCATTTACTAGCAACGCATTATTTTAGCTTTTGACTGATTCCCTTACCAAGACCAGATACTCTGTTGCTGCTGCCATTTTTTTATTGTTTTGATCATCATCGTCACAGCCGTTACATTGTTATTATTATTTGTTTTTGTTATTTTTGGCTTTGGCAGTACCTTGCGTTTACCTTTCCCTTTGTTTCTGTATCTTATAAATATTCATGGCATCTGAGCGGCTCTAAGGATTTACTTATAAACAATATTTTTACAAGTTATGTATGTATTCAAATTTGTTGAAATGTCTTTTTACATGTGCGGTGCTGTGTTCAAATGTTTGTTTGTATAAATGATTTTGATAAGAAATTTTCATATCTTTCATTTTGTAACAAATTTCGCTGGTAAATACCATTAAAAGCCATAAATCGTTATTTAAGGTTCATTTTAGACATTCAAATTTATTTGCAAAATTCTTAACTTTACTTCTCGTACATTGAAGGAAAAATAAAAACATTAAATGTAGCGCCTGATACTATGCTTTAAATTTTTGATGTACTTAATATTTCGTTTTCCTTTTGTACACTTGTGTGTGGATTAGAAATGGAATTCATTTTGAAAAATTTTTTGGTTATCTTCTTGAATTGCTTTTATTTTTGGCTACAACTTTGACATAGTTGCAAAGGTGTCACTCCAGGCGGTAACAATTTTGTTGGAACTTCAAAAAGAAATTAAAATTTCAAAAATGAAATTTTAATCATATTAATCTACTTAAATATTTTATCCTCTATCGGAACACGTTTGCAGTTTGGTGAAATGTTGGATATATTGAGGAGTGATGTTGTGAGTTAGGTAAGGCAATAAGACAATTTCTTTGAATATTTTAGGTAATAAATAACGCAACGAAGGACATGGATTTACTATGATATTCCCAAAGCTATTCTAAGGTCATTACTTCCTCGTAAATGACGGTTGTAGTGAAAGGTTGCTTTGGGTTACATTCATAGCATTAATTTCGTTACTTGTTTAACGTCGAATGTATGGTAGTAACTGAAACGAACTAATAAATACATACATTTTTTTGTTCTATATAATATTAAGACAAAGACATTTGAATAAATGGTGATGGAAATTTCAGACAGCCACTAATTTATTTTTTTTAGTATGTAATATCTTTTGAGGATCTAAGGTTCTAAGGCTCTAACTGAAAAGAAGTCATTTCGCTCTTTGAATAAAATTCAGAATGTCAGCTGTTAAGGATCTCAGCGTTACGATACTTCACTTTATTGAATAAACCATTTTGTTTTTTAATTGAAGTTGCAAATGATATAGTAAGACAACATATAAAACTTAAAATATATGTATTCAACTTACCTTTAGGTCTATGCATTCTTCAAAAAGGCATAAAATTTATTAATACTACTGATTCGATATTAATGCCAGAATTTCAAAAAACACCAGAATTTTTGTTTGTACAAATAAAAATTCAATTTAAAAAATTTAATTACTATTGTTTGAATAAGTGACAAAAGTTTAAACGTTCAAAAGTTTTTGTAAAATATATAAAAAAAACTAGAAAAGATATATGAGCTGTCAGCAAAAGAAATCTGTTTTTCCATATTCAAGATAATAACAAACAATTTTCTTTTCATGTACTACCATTTATTTATGTATATTTTAAAATCTCCAAGTTATTATAACATTTAATAATTTTACATTTTCATTTAATTATAAGTTTCTTTTAATTATGAATATATTACATATAGTATTCTATATATTTATTTTGTACACATTTGTATATTTTTGATTTGCTTAATTTGAAGATTAATTGCTAATATATAAGCAAGTTTTTTTACATTATAAATTCGGTGGGCATAAATTTACTTTGATTTAGTTTATTGCATGCTTTAGTTTCTTATAGTTTTTGATTAGAATTCCAAATAGTGAGACTTTGCCTGGCAAAGTTCTGTTCAGTGTCTTGAACCTGAAGCCGCAATCACTCATACGCAGCGTGTCGCACAAAAGTTTTGTAACAAGTTTGACTTGAGTTTAATAACATTTTATGAACTTTCTATTTGTTTGCTGTTAAGTGCTTTTACAGGGCATTTAGTTGAATATTGCGTGCAGTGGGGAGTAATATAAAACATTTACTCTGTTTTACTTTCCTACATATAGAAAACGTCCTGTATATTTGCTTATATATAAACACAACTTTTGAATTATGATTGGATAATGTGATTGTCCACTAATACGTTGATATGTTACAAATAAAACAAGTTAACTATTGCAAAGAACTTTTCACCTGTTAAAGTGAAAATCATAAATTATGAAAATATAAATCTCAAGGCTTTCAAGACTTATAATTCACTAAATTTACAGGAGAATGTTTTTTCCATTTTTTCTTATAACTCTATTATACAAAGTAGCTTTTAGTTCCGTGGATTTCGCCTAAATTTCAATTATAATAACACATATTCTAATAATTCTATTCGATTAGTTTTAATAAATTAAAGTTCTACCCTTAAACCAATTCTAATTTTCAATTGAAACCGCAATCCACTGATGGACATTTAGTATTAAATTTTGTGCAGTTACTTTTCGTCAATAATTATAAAGAAGAAAATAGATGTAAAAATCATCATACTGTGAGACATTAAAAACACATATGAAAAGATAGTTTCAAAAACCAGCTTACAGAAATCTTCAAACCAATATGTTATTATAATGGCAATTATTACAAACAGATTTAAGGAAATAGTCCTAAAAACTATTATGTTCTAACCATCCATATGATTATATTTGCAATAATTCTTTTTAAGTCATTCAAACGTAGTTTTGCAACTAGAATGATAAACCTGTTGGGTTTGAATACTTTAATACTTTAAGTATAATAAAATATGTGCCTTAATATTATATTCTATTACTCGGAGATTTTCATAAAGGAAAGTTGCTTCAAAGACGAATGTTAATGCTTTAAAAAGATCATTCGATACACAAGTTCTTAAACATCAGAACATTAAAATTATTAAATATTATATATAGGGGGATGTGGTTAACGGCTTTAAAAAAGTTGTTATTAACATTAAATGTTGTTTTATAGAAAAAAAATTTGAACTCACTGATGAATCTATTTTTGTAATAATAATCGAAATATTTAGAACATTTTTCTTCTGCACATAGTCTTCTATTATAAATTAACTAAACCTGTAGCCAATCATATTTAATATTAAGTGTCCTTAATACCAGTCTTACATACTAAACACATTTTCGGATACATTGCATATCGGGAATACATTGATAAACTATCCCAGAATTACATGAGTTATATATATATGAGTTTATTCACACATATAAAGATACTTATGGTGTTATGATAATATTATACATATACGACTACTTCTAAAATTATTTTTAAAAACTTTAATATAATCTTAAGTTCAGCTTTGTGAAAATTCGTTATGTTCAAAAATTTTTGTTTATACTTGTAGAGTTTCGTATGTAATCCATTTTATGAAAATACAGGACTTGAACTAGAATTGCATTCAAGTAAATGTAACAATTAATTGATATCGTATATATAAGAGTAAGAAAATAGATTTCATATAAGATTCAAATAGTATTTTTTGTTCTATATATTTATTTTATATATTTTCTTCTATATAAATATTAATATAAGCGTAACAATTTGAGCGCATAAGTTGAGAAGCAGATATCCTGAAAAGTGGCAATTGAAATGTTAACCAATTTTCACGACCGGCAACTTATGCGCTTGATATCAAATTTTTTTTAGTTTGTTTTTTAAACTTTAATAATATTCAATATTGTTATACATTTAAAATACAGTCAACATTAAACAGTCATTACGATAAGATTAAAATGGAAGAGTTACTACATTTTGCTTGTACAAACATATACAATACATAAAGAACCTAGAATGGATTAGTTTAATTATATTCAGATGAGTAATGGGGGATTCCATGTCACTGAACTCAATTACCATTAAAATTTCCTAAGATACGTCCTTAATTTATGTTTAATAAAAATAAATTAATTTTAATTTTAATTTATTTTGAATATTTAATTTCATTAAACTTGCACAAAAGATTCTTTGTATGCATGGAAAATTGACAGTACACAGATTTGAAGTGATATTATTCAAGTTTTTTAATGACTTTAATTAGTTATACCTAAATTTATATAATCTGTCATAGAGCTTAACATTTATAAAATACATTTTCTTAAAACTTAGTGTTTTATAGGATGTCCATTCCCTTACCTTATCTTAGCTTCTATTTGTAAGAAACAGTATAAGAAGCCTACTTTATTAAATTAAAAAAGATTGTAAAAATATTCATAAATTAAAATAATTTTTTATCAATAAGATAACCAATAAGAGTGACTTAAGAATAAGAATGTATTCAGAAGAATGATTTTTATATTACTTATTCTAATAATCGCACAATTAATATTTGTTGCTATTACAATAATAATAGTATAATGTTACAAATTTTCAATTTCAATAATTTAAAACTTTTTTAATATGTTATTTAACCGCGATATGATAGTCGATATAAAACCTTTTCATTTTCTGTAGTTATTTATGAAAAATGTGCATTAGCCAAGATTTGGAAAATTTTATACTTGCTTGACTTTTTTCTTTTTTATGATTGTTTTCATGCGGTTGCCTCCTTGTATACTAAATTTACAAAACGTGCAAATTTTCACAGCTTTTCGATTTAGAAATATCACTTAGACATATTTTTTGCAGAATTTCTTTAGCCAGATGTAGGGATATATGCGTACGAGAAGTTCTCATTTTGGACGAGATAGCTTTCTTCTCACGAGACTCTTTCAAGCGCATCTGCAATGAAATAAAGAGAAAGCTAAGTTTAGACTACCGTTATGTCTTCATCAGGTTTGAATGGCGTTTTATAACTGTTAAGGTGATTTCAGCAACATTCAAAAATATACTTATATAAAATTATATATCATAGTAGTAATATAATTTTAATAATCGAAAATAGTCATTATTTGTCTTATAAAAACCAGAAATAAAGTGCTTTTAAAAACAAACCAAAAAATAGACATATACTTTGAGCTCAATCAGCAATTAAACATTAGTACTAAAAGTAGATATGCTTTGTTTATTCTTAGTTTATATAAATATTAAGTTAAATTAAAATAATAGATAGATGATTCGAATATTATATAGTTCAGTATTACACAAATAAAGATGTTGCTAACATCACCACTGGATCAGTAAGGTAAGCAGACATTAGCGGTACTAATAGCTCGAGGCCATTTCAGCAGTTCAGAATGAAGTGGATGGAACGCATCTTGTGCACTTCATTTTAATGTGATCAACATATACCCCAAATTGAGCTTTAAAGTATTGTTGTGGTTTTAATTATGATTTTAACTTTATTTATTTGATTCTCGTTGTACAAATCTCTATTGTATTAATTTTCACAGTACATTGAACTATAACGAAATCATGTTATTAATTAAGTTTCCTCTAGAATAAATTTTTGACTTTAACCCCTATCTTTAACTTTTATAAACTTAAAGATTTGTTAGAACTAGTTAAAACTTTGTGAGTTTTACTTCATACCTGCTTCAATATACCAACGAGTAGTTCGTCCACATTATGCTGTATGCCGCTAGAGGTTTCAATAAACTTCGCATCGCGTGAGGCCGCCAATGATTTGCCATCTAAAAATCCACAAGAAAAGTACAATAGAAAAAGTTCACCATTAAATCAAATAAATAAAATTTACAATACAATAACAAAAAGTTATGGAAATAAATTTGTTTATCTTGCATACTGATCTGTAGTCATTACCCCAATACCCCAATAGTGACACCCTAACAAAACTCCCGCTCCACGCAAATTACTTAACAAATACATTTACTTAAAAAAAGAAAAAAGTCTAATTACCTTGTGACGTGATAACCCTTGCGCGCGCCAAATCGGCTTTATTGCCCACTAAAATGACCGCTTTATCTTTAATGTAGTTCTCTTGCCACAAATAATTGATTATTTCCTCAGCAACACGAAACGAAGACTTGTCCACCACCGAGAAGACAACAACACAGCCATGCGGCTCATATGTTGACAGAGAATTTTCCACCTAAACACAGTGATTTTAGACGATGAATGTATATATAGGTGTCGAAAAGATTATTTGACAGAAGACTTACGCTCATTTCAACGCTGGGATGATCAATGAATACCAATTCGGATTCCTCGTCATCCAGTAACACGCTTACCGTCTTTTCACCAAATTCGTCATCTAAAACTCAAATTAGAATTATTAACTAAAAAATACAAACTGCCAAATGTACTGAATGAGATATCAGGATTTTAGATAAACGCTCTTAAGCTCCCTGTGATTTGTGCGCAAAAATGTGCATTTTTTTGTTGTTTATTATGAGAGTAAACGCTTTACTTACCTAAGCTGGCATCGTATGTGTGCATGTATTCGGATGTCATGAATTGATTGACTAGTGCGGTTTTACCTACGCCAGCGTCACCCAACATTACTACACGATACCTGTATCGTCAATAAATTAATGAAATTCAAGCGTAATGTTAATTTTGTATAAAAATTGCTGATATTTAGGCAAATGTATTCGTTACCTTGGCGGAGGTGGCGGATCAAGATTGTCCGAATCATCAGGTGAGGCTGGTAATGAATCAACATTTGCATACCCCCCACCACAACATGAACCTTCAAACGGTGACCGCTCACTCGCTCTAGAAGAAGCAACATGTGAATACAGACATTTAAATGTGTTTGGTACACAAATTCAGCAAATGTGAGTTTCCATTCTCATTTTTACTACTTCAAAAAGTAAATACTAACCTACTGTTTGTGGAATTCACACTTGTATTACTTCGTGAACGACGTGATATTATAGAATCACCACAATTGACAACATTTCCTTTGCTTATGGAGAAATGCCGCAATCTGTAAAGATCATCACTCACACGTGGGTTGTATGGGCGATCTGGTAATGAGCAGACACGTGGCCGCACATGGTCTGGAACTGCCAATAATGCGAATATACGAGTCACTCTAGTATAATACTTTTCTTATAGTCTGTACACTTACCAGGTAACTCTAAAAAGTTTGAAGTACGCCTCTGTCGTCCACGATTTGATGCTTGAAAAGCTAAGGGTCCAATATCGTCATTCGAGAATATTGATGTATTGGAACAAGCACTTTTCATTGATTCTCGTGAACTACGGCGGCTTGCCAAATAAGCTAAACCACCTTTAGAACTTCCACGTCGTCGTGGCTTGTAGTTCATGTTATTACTGCTGACATTGTTATCGTTAGCAAGTTTGTGTTTACCAGATTCATTGTCGGTGTCTTTTGTTAAGTCACTAGTTGACTTGCGATATCGTAATGAAACAACACTGTCAGAACAAGTACGATCCAGGGTAGAGTGGGAGCTGTGTAAAACCTATCAAAAAAAGAAAAAATTAAATGTTTAGGAATATATTCATTTATATCTTAAAGAATCTTAAAAAATCCCCACTACTTTCAAAGTCTACTCTTGTCATCTTTCAAACGAAACGAAAAATGAGATGATCAGGTAATAGTTTTGCTTGTCCTATTCTATTCACAATATTTATATTCTTTACATTTAAGGAAATATCAAAAACTTTATAAACCACAAAAGTCCTCGCAGAGCCTGGTTTATGCAATTTCTAGCTTGCGAATAGTAGCGTTTGAGGCCTTACTGAACATTACACATCCATATAGATTTTTGGATTTATTGTCAAAAAGAATTAATATACGAACAGACATAATCATTAATCCTTAATCTGGATAAAAAGATATTCATATCGGTAACTATATGTGACTTACCTGGTAACCAGGATTTGATGTTATATTTATAGCATGTCGCCGCTTTTGAATGCTCGTGCAATGATCTACTGGACTCATACTTCCAGATATGCTTTTCTCGGACGTCATTGGCTTCGAATGATCTGAATAGCTAAATGATGTTGTAGTTGTTGCAACGGTGCTATTAGTTGTATCATTGGACTCCACCGACAATTGCGTGCTTTCAGTAACGCAAGAGTCTCGTTTCATGTAGAAACTGCCACTACTCAAACAATGTTCGTCAATGTGTGAACCAAATGGAAATTCCCATTCATTTCGTTTAAGACTTCCTGCCATTTCAATTGCAGCATAACCTCGTGAAAGCTTATCGTGTGCATCAGATCGTATTAATTTTTTTGAGTTTTGTCGCCTGGGTGAGACGGGAGTCTCATAATAGTTACTTGCACATGCTAGCTCGTCATCTGGTGATATTGGATCATAGTACTCATATTCAAGTTTTTTGCAAGATTGATCCATAATCGGACTGATCGCATCAAATACAAATTTACGCGGAGATTTTGGACTGCGACGAGGCGGTGATGGCGTATGTCCACTTAGAAAACTGCAAGCAGGAGAATCAAGTGAATTTTCATTTGATGAGAAGCCTGTAGGTGTCTGGTAGTAGGAAGGTGTGGATGAAGCATCGTCGCAGCTATCATTCGCATACGTAGTTGTGATTTTAGGACTTCGCGGTGAATTATCATAGCGGTTTCGGCTCACAATCGATGGGTCAGAGTAATTGCTATGACTACTGTACGTGCTGCGTATTGATGGACTACGTGGCGGTAACGGAGATGAAGAGTCGTAAACATTAGCTGCTGGTATGTGAAAGCTTCTACAGAATATAACGAAAATTACACAGAATATGTATCATAAACATGCGGACATTAACTAACAAGAGCAACTATAAACTGTAATTGAGCTCAACAAGTCATCAAAACAGAAGATAAAAGTACCTTGGTGATTTGGGGCATTTGTATGGTGACGTTGATGAGGTTGTGCGGGTGGGTAACTTTATCATGGAAGCTGTTGCTACTGTTGTTGGATTATGTGAGAGACTGGGAACGGCCATTGTTGTTGGGGTTGTATCATCCCAATTGTGATGCTGATGATCCATTTTAGGTTGTGGAAATCGTGGACTAGTGGGAGAATTTCGTATACCGGACATTGCGATAACCTTTTGCTTCTCTTGCTTGTTGATTGTTTAAGTTCATGCTTTCATTAAATTCACTGACATTAAAAGAATAAACCCAAGAAAAGGAAAAATTAGAATTTGGTAAAATGCTATATTAGAGAAGGCAAATTTCAACAAGTTATCAACTGACGAGGGTAACCAGAAGACTACGATAACACAAACAAAATTAATATTATAAAAATAAACGCAAAAAATAAAAATAATATTAAGAAGTGTAATAAAAATAGAAAGAAGTGAAGAAAAAACTAGAACATTGTAAACAATACGGAATTAATATTGCCCATTCAGACTCTTACCAGGACTATTCGTGCCACCTTTTGCAAACATTATTTATGGTTTTATGTATTTTTAATAAGCTTCTATCAAAATAAAATAAAATGAGAATGTGAAAAATAAAATGAAATATAATAAAAACGGAAGCAAAGCAAAAAGTCGGCCGCAAGCAATAATGTTTAGCTTCGCTCCTAAATTATTTACGCAAGGAAGCGTCTACAAAGTATTTTGAGAGCTCATCCGATACGAGTACATGAGAATGTGAATTTGTTGATTTATTCGCAGCAGTGTAGGTGCGTATCCATGTGAGCATATTTGGCTGATAATTCGTTATTTAGTGTTTCTATAAAATAGTAAGGCATGCAGATGTTTCATAGATAATTCATATCAACAGCACATAAGCGCAATTGTAATTTAGTTTCGGTACGCTAATAAACGTACATCTGTGTACCTTATATGCTCACATGTAAACGAATATGCCGCTACATAGCCCAGCATATCTATGAGTATTCGCCGTTAAACCATTAAATCGTCATACTAATGCTGGCTTGCTTTTAACGTGATATCCTGACAAACTAACGGCTCAAGTACATAAATTTGAGTTTATGTCACTGTAACTGTGTCGGTTCTGGTATTGTATGTACTTTGTAAGTGATTGTGTGCGTTGACTAATAAGGAGTCAGTGTGTGATTGCCAAGTAATGCTGAGCTATAATAAATAACCTTACCTGCGTCCGGTTGCACTTAGCGTAACAAAATAAGGTATCTTTTGTAATTTAATTTTATTACTTCTGCTGCGAACTGTTGCTACAGTACAGTGGCGCACAACTGATCCACAGACAAGAATAAGAGGAGTTTGACTTCTTATGGAAATGTTTCTAATCTATATTAAAAAAGATTACTTCTTATACCTTATATACCCTAGTTAAAAAATTTTTTACATGGAAATGAAATGGATTCATAAAAGGTTATACCTAATTTAAGTAGTTGGTGTGATCTAAATTCTTGCATATAATAAGTTTCCAATGCGTAGCTATTCAGACAAAAACAAATTTTTAGATAAGATTGGATAATAAGGACCTCAGATGAATTTTTGAAGGATGGTATAAACTTTTATACAAAGCCAATGACAGAAAAAAAGGTAAAGAAGACATAAAAGAATTAATATGGATTGTCGGATTGAATTGATGTCAATAAGGAGTATATATGATTATTTCTATATATCATATATTTACTTGTTATATTGGAAAATTCATTATCGCTTATATTTCACTTAATAAATGTATCACATGCTAATGGATTATTTATTTTGAATTATATTTCAGTACTGAACCCTTGAAGCAAGAATGCATTGAATGATGAACTGAGAAATAAATTGGAGTTAACAGATTAGAAAGAATTGACATTACTAAATATAAATTTATTATATATTAACTATTCCAACACTGTAATATGATATCATAATATAAGTTACACATAAACGAAAAGAACCAAACAACATCGTGTGAATTGAGAAAGTATTAGGTCACTGTACTATATAATTTGTATAATATGTATTTATATTTGTATAATGTAAATACAAATAATAACTAAAATATATTTTTCATATACAAAAACTTATTAAAGATTTATTAATTTAATTTATTTAATGTAATTTTTAAACAGTAAACATGTTAACTGGATAAACTATTTTAGACTCTGAAATAATGCATTTCAAATGACAATTATCTTAGTATGCAATTGCTAATTGCTCGATATATAAAATAATGTAAAACCGTTTAATTGATTACACTACCCTTTGTTCTTTTTGTCCTTTACTGGTTACATATCCTTCAGAAAATATAACAACATCTACTTATGTAGTTTTATGCACCGTAAAATACGAATATGTAGTCTTCAAAAAATCTATTGACAATGCACCGAAAGACATCAATGCGAACGGTGCAACTACGTCGGGCTCTTAATTTAATCGAATTGCAATCAAGGCACTTCGGTTACAATTTTGTAGCAGTTCGTTTTCATGATTCAAGGACTAATATGTTAGAGTATATATTGCAAATAACTAAGAATATATACTCTATAAACTCTGCTCCATGAGTGAAGATGCGGATAGAAATTCATTTAACAAAGTGGTGAAAGCAACAAGCGAATCATTTATTTACTTCTTCTCAGATTTAATCCTCTGCCAACTTGTGCGACATAAATTACTGTTTCGGATTTGATTATGTATCTGTGGTCTACATAATTGTGCTTATAAGATAAATGGGAATCGCAAAAAACAACGCAACGAGCCAAAGTTCAGTATTGATTTTATGAGTGGCACACAGAGTAGTTTATGTAGTCGTTTAGTTGTTGTTCTACTCGCATTGTTGTTGTAGCTGTAATTGAGACACATACTTAACAATGTCAACGTTTATGTAAATGAATGCAAATATGAAACTTAAACGCCCCAACCAAACGCTCCCCTTATCGTGTCATGAAATAGTTGTCTAAGAATTTTAATGAGTGTCGCGTTTAACTGCTTTTATGTCTGCTTAATTTAACACCACTTCGGAGCTAATTCGGGCCATCGGCCATAAAGGAGAATAGCGTGCAACAAGTGTTGCAAGCAACAAATAATGAGTTACTAATCCTTTTAATTGCACCCCCTAGAATTACCAACCTAGTCAGAGCGTGTGTAATTGCTCTAATTACCGTTGTCCCCAATGAACATTTGCTTTGCTTTAATATTTTTAACAGAAGCGGCAAAGTAAACGACTTGAATTTTTGTAGCACATAATTTACTTCCTGTGTGCTCTTCTTCCTGGTTTCCTGTTTTTTATCCTCGTCATAAAGTTCTGCCACTTACTGAAAATCACTCCAATGCCGACTGTAATCACTAATACCACTTTGAACAGTTGACAATTTACCGCTTCGGGGGCACACACTAGTCTTATTCACTTAGTTTGAAATATTTGGTGCTGCGTTACCGGAAGTGCTTGTTACGTGCTCGGTCCCGTTGCTAAAGACAGACTGCAAATATTTACTGATTTCTTAACTATTTGTGCTCGCACAATTTGGGCTCCTATGCACGCATGGGGTCTGCATGCTGTTGTGCTTAAGCTTTCAAGTTATTGGGTAACTCCATATTTCCAGTGCTGTTCAGGAGCTTAAAAAGCACTTCCATTAAGATGTTTTCTCTTAATGTGTTCTACACGCTAAGAGAAAGACTGGTAACTGGGAAACTTTTTCGACTACTTATCACCGTTTCACTTTAAACACTGTTTTTTAATTTTTGTTTTTATTTGAAATTGATATCCTGAGAATATATACAATAATATTCTTTGAAATTTTATTGGAAACATTTTTATTTCTTATATCAACAATGACCAGTGTTAGTATAATTGCTCATTGATAAACTTGAATATACCTTTAATTTCTCCATTTCTACCATTCATAGTGGTGAAATGCTGAGCTTTGCGGTTGCACTGTGGGTAAAATTTTATTTTGAAACAAAAAATCCAAAAGTACTTTCGTTCATAGAGAGTTCTCATACATATTTCAAACACAAACATTTTTTCTTTATTTCATAAAAAATGAATAAAAATTCTAAACTCTTAAGTGGTGTTAGTAGGAATATTTGAATTAAAAACTATATTATATATCTCATAAAAAAAGCTAACAAAATCATAAAGTTAGAAATTGGAGTTAAAGGAAAAACTAATGAGTTTTGATTTAAAATAGTAAAATGTAATTTTGTATTGAAATATTAAGAGAGTGTGCAGCAGGATTTAGAAGAAATGAGCATAAGAAATTGGAAAACAAAAGCAAAAACAGAGAACTATGGAAGGATGTTGTTAAACAGGCTAAAGTCCTACATGGACTGTATAGTCACAGATGATGATGATATTACAACAGTTATCAAAAGTAAAGACCATGATTTTAAATGTTAACGAAATATTGAATACAGTTTTAAATTACTCAGACGAATTTATATAGATTTACGTATATAAATAAAGCTAAAGTCCTACATGGACTGTATAGTCACGGATGATGATGATGATATTACAACAGTTATCAAAAGTAAACCTAACAAAATTTGATTAAAGTCGCCTAAAAAAAACATAGATCTTTCCAAACCTTAGTATTCTTTAAATGCACAACAGTTAAAAAAACCAAATACAAATAATAGAAACACTGATTTCAATTTTAGATTTGATTGTGATTCTAAAGACCATGATTTTAAATGTTATCGAAATACTGAATACAGTTTTAAATTACTCAGACGAATTTATATAAATTTATGGGTATCTTATGGATGAAATTGACTCAGTAGTGAACTAATTATTCAATATTTAATGTACATATTTGCATTAATTTGAGATTAACTTTTCTTTTTAATTGGACACAAGTTACAATGGGTTAGTGATAAGCGTAGTAGCCGGATTCATTTAAGATATTGAAATACAAACCTTTACAAAATTTTACTTTAATTTTCATATCTAACAATGTTATTATTCTTAAATTGAAATTTGTAATCTATATAATACGAGCGTTAGTAAATAAAATAATTTTGTTTTTGTTTAAAATTTTATGGCACGTTTTTATTTTATTTTTTTTTATTTATTGGTTTTCGTTTTTTATATATTGTATACGTTTTTTGTCTCTATTCTAAAAGCTTAAATTTAACTTAAAATTAATTTATATAAAATATTTCTATCTTCATTAATCTATTACTTAAACTATTTAACAGTTTTGTACTTAGGCTAAGAGTAAATAATAAATAATTTCCTGCATAAAATTGGGGATTACATAAAATTACAAAAAAAATATTTGCAGACAGGTAGTGTTTATAATATCTGAAGTTAGTTCTTATGTTTCATCAAATTCTTACAATTCGTTCTCAATTCTCTCTTGTAACATTTTCAGTTCTAAATATATTTCCTTTGGCAAATCCTTACCAATCTGAGAATCAAAATAGTTCTTTATATCTTCTGTTTCTTTAAGCCAAAAGTCTTTGGGCAGTGAGAATATTTCAGTCAAGTCAACTTGGTCTTTCATGCCTTCCAAGTGTAGTTCATTTTGTGCTGGTATACGACCAACAGCGGTATCTAAGAAGCAATCTTCATTGTTAACACGTCGTAGTATCCAGTCGATGACTCGTGAGTTTTCACCATATCCAGGCCACATAAATTTGCCATCAGCACCTTTGCGGAACCAATTGACGTGGAAGATTTTTGGCAAGTTTTTACCGTGGCTTTCCATGCTCAACCAATGCTGCACATAATGACCAAAATTATAGCCAAAGAATGGACGCATAGCAAATGGATCATGCATTATTATTTTTCCTTTGTATTCTGCTGCGGCAGTAGATTCGCTGCGCATAGCTGCACCCATAAAGACGCCATGTGCCCAGTTTCGTGCCTCATAGATGAGTGGTACTCCAGCGGGACGACGACCACCAAACAATATGGCACTAATTGGTACACCAGCTGGATCTTCCCAGGCTGGATCGATAATTGGGCATTGTGCTGCAGGTGTGCAAAAACGAGAATTCGGATGTGCAGCAGGTTTTCCACTTGATTTATTCCAAGGATTGCCCAACCAATCAGTGATTTCAACTCCATCGGCTAAGCTGCTTTCCATACCTTCCCAATAGACTCCACCGTCTGATGTATATGCAACATTTGTGAAAATAGTGTTCTTAAATACAGTTTTCATGGCAATTGGATTGGTTTCCACAGATGTGCCTGGAGCAACACCAAAGAAACCATTTTCTGGATTAATAGCACGTAAGTCACCATTAGCATCGAACTTCATCCAAGCAATATCATCACCAACACATTCAACTTTAAAACCGGGTAATGAAGGATTTAGCATAGCCAAGTTAGTCTTGCCACACGCTGAAGGAAAAGCAGCTGTAAGATACGTTTTAACGCCTTTTGGATTTGTGACACCCAAGATCAACATGTGTTCAGCTAACCAGCCTTCACGTTTTGCGATAGTGCTACCAATACGTAAAGCAAAACATTTCTTTCCTAACAGTGAGTTGCCACCATAGCCTGAGCCATAGGAAACAATTAAGTTAGCATCGGGTTTGTGTAATATTATAGTGCGTTCAGGATCACATGGCCAAGCAGTGCGTTCAACAACACCATTTGCTGGTGTACCAACCGAATGCATAGCTCTGACGAAATCTCCTTGTTTTTGTAGTTCCGCTAATACAGCTGCACCCATTCTAGTCATAATTCGCATCGAAGCGACTACGTAAGCAGAATCTGTAACCTCAATACCGATTTTTGAAAGTGGTGAGCCAACTGGACCCATGCTGAATGGTACTACATACATAGTACGCCCCTTCATGCAACCAGGAAAACGTTCATTTATAGCTTTGTCCATATCAGCTGGTGATATCCAATTGCCCAAAGTACCCTTAACACCTTCTTTAGGTGTTGGTATGGTCTCTTCCTTAGTTTCAGTGCAGATGAATGTACGTGATTCAACGCGTGCCACATCAGCTGGATTGGTGCGTGCCAACCAACAATTCTCGTATTTTGGCAATGGAATTATAGTACCAACTTCAAGCATAAGCTTCAATAGTAGTTTATTTTCAGTTTCAGATCCATCGCAAATATGCACTTGATCGGGTTGGCAGAGGGCCACAGATTCTTCGACAAAGGCCTTAACAGCCGGAGTCAAGCTATTTACATCACCGTATGATACGTTAGTACCCCGAATATGGCTGTACAAACCAAAGTTGGTTTGTTTGTACTTGCCTTGTTGATGAAGACAGGAGGCAGAACTACAAAGAAAAAAACAAACAAAATGTAAGTATCGAGTATTTCGAAGAGATCTAAAAGGAGAGATTCAAATATTGGAAAACTACAAGCGTGATTAATGATTATTTAATTACAATTAAAAATTGCTGAAGTTTTCTTTAAAAAAGTTAAGTTAAGGCCATTTTAAATTAACATAATGTCACTATACTTACATTTGTTTAGGTGTTTCGATGAGTTCAGGCATTTTGAAGTTTTTATTTGTATTTGTTTAAGGTGGGATAATTAAAGCACAAAAGAAGATT
Source organism: Teleopsis dalmanni (assembly GCF_002237135.1). NCBI lineage: Eukaryota > Metazoa > Arthropoda > Insecta > Diptera > Diopsidae > Teleopsis > Teleopsis dalmanni. The sequence continues at coordinate 672,779 of NC_051847.1, read as the reverse complement.
TTAGATCTTTTGGAATAAATTTTAATTTGAAATTCTTTTTATTATTTTATTTGGTTTGATCACAATTTTTGTATCACAATAATTTGGAATTTAAATTTTTTTTGGTAGGTATTTTTCTTGCTTGTTTCTTTTTAAGCTCCTATGTTTTTCCAAAGTTTTTTGTCAAATATTAAATTAGTTTTTAGACCACTGAGTTGCTCACTTGATCTTTCCATTTACTCAAGCCACAATGTACTGATGCCTTATTCTATGCCACTTCGGCCTTTTATATGCGAAATCGACCAACACCAGTGCAGCTGCACGCCTGTGTGTGTTGTTTGTGTTTTCGTGGAAGCAACCAGATTTTCGTTTGAAGTGACGATCGTCTGGCGTCTGGCGTCGTTTTTACTAACGAATTGCAAGAGTTTAGAATAAACGAAGAAAGGCACACTTCGTGTGTTTTTATTGGCCGAAAAGTTGGAGGCTCGTCTACGTAGTATTTATGGCGTTGTTATTATTATTGTTTGATAGCAGTTTGTTTTGTTTTTTGCTTCGTTATTTTTATTTGTTCGTTCACAAAACTCGTATAGCAACAGAGAATTTTTACTTGAACTCAAGGCAGTTGGAGATAAGAACTAAGATAATTTGTTACATATTCTTTCGTTGTTATAAAATTTATTCAAAGTTTGTTGCAAATAAATAATTTTTTCTTAAATTGCCAAAAAATGCGTGTTTCACACAGCTAATCTAAAAATATAAATACATATAATAAAAATGGTTAAATCTTACAGTGTGTAAATTTCACTTTCTTCAATATTTTGTTTACAATTAGCAAATAGTTCGGAAGATACTTTTATAAACACCCTTTAAATTAATTTTTTAACTGTCAGTGAAAATGTATCTCACAAACAGAAAGGTCTTTATATCATTTATTGGTGAAAAGTACGTCGTAGACAGACCCATAACAAAATAGACCATTTATTTCGAAAAAAAACAGCAGGTGCAGATTGTTTCAAAGAAAACACTCAAGAGCCATACGCAAAACCGGTTATAACCGTTTCAAGTATTAAATAGACTTTGCTTTGCCTTCGTTGCAAAGCAAACGCATACAATTAAACAAGTTCGTAAAGATGTCGCAACACTCATACATACGCAATATGTGAATATCAGAAGAAACTTTGTATTTATTGCACGAATAAATGACATTTAAAGTTGTAAATTTTGTTTGGTCTTTCTTAGTAGATAAGCAGTTCCAAAATTCCTTCTTATCAGGTGATTTGAAAGTCAAATCGGCACAATAATTGCCAATCGAAGCAAAGATCTTGTTTGGCAAAAATATCTGTGAAGCATAGAGAACCAAAACAACCAAACTAAGCATTTTTAATAATAATAATTATCAGAATACACAAAGGCCTTATCGTCAAAAATAAGAACAACAAATAATTAAAAAACATACATAATCAACGGGGCAGCCACGCGTCTTTTGCTCTAGTATAGAATCGTTTTTTATATTTAGGTCTTTTGCGGTAATTGCCGGCATGTGTATTTTAAATTTTTTTGGTTTTTCTCATTTAATTTACTTCATCATAGAATACTAGGAAAAGCGGAAAATCACATGCATTTCTTTTCTCATCAAAATATTGCTGTCATTGTGCCAAAAATAGACTGGACTGAATTGCCTGACCGACTCCCACGGAAAATTTCTCATGAGAATTTCAAAAATATGCGTCGTTTCTAAGCAGAAATCATAACAAAATGTCCTCCGTCCACAATTAAAACCAGTATAAATAAAAATATACTATCGCATATGTATATATAAACTAATATATATTTATATAATGGCAAGCGTTGTTCTTTCGTTGGTTGTTAATTATAATATAGACCATATTATCACACGATTTATAGGAGAAATGAAGGTTTTTCGTACCAAGAATCTTGTGACTTTTGGTAAACAAAATGATGTCTGAATATCTTAAAAAATATTTTTAGCGAAGATATCCATTATCTACGAAGTGAAATCTAAAATATTATATCAAAAGTCTTCAACAAATTACTTACCTGTTTTGAATATTTGTTTTTTTTTTTATTAACTTGAAACAAGAATATTTAGTATAATACTAATCAAACCGAGAAAATACGAGAAAATTCATAGGATCAAAAAAGTTTTAGGATCTAAATAAATAATAGGTAAGAATATATCAAATTATTATCACTATTATTAAAATAGTGATAATAAATCAAATTAAAATAGTCAAATTTATTTCAAATAATTTATGGATGTTCTTTTTCAGGCAGTATTAAAAAGAAGTTTCGATTGAACCTAATACCCTTTAAACAGAGTTGTATAGAGTTTACTAAAAAAAAGGTATTCAGATTATAAGCCTGCATATCTGCATAAATAATAAAGAAAAGCCAGTTCCGATGGTTCAAAATATATGAAAGCTGTATTTATCTGAGTTTGGTCACAAATCTCAAAAACTGAAAAAGAATTTGCTATAACGTCCTAATATAAAGTAGATATAAATGTCTAACATTAATATATTTTGATTTGTAATTTATTGAAAAAAAAAAAAAGATTTATTTATCAGACAAGAGACGCTCCACAAATAGTACTGAATTCGGTTATTTAAACAATGCAGTCATTTCACTTGAGTTGGTTCTCATAAATTTATCTTTTCGCAGCTAGTCATTTGCTTTAATGATTAATAAAATAAAATATAGTACGTCTGCTCTCAAATGAAGAAAAATTTAAAATTCGTTTCTATTCACTGAAGTGCGTCAATGCCTAACCAGATCAGTAGTTTGGTCTGATATAGCTTTTGGAGATCTCTCTTTTTTCTTAATCATCTTGAGAAATCGTCACTTAGCGTTTAAGTCAGTACATATCATAAAACTACGTTTATGTTTCGTTGAAATATCTGTATATTACACGATATTTTAAATGGGAAATACTGAGGTAAGTTGGGAGAAACGAAAGTTCTATAACAAGGGATTACAAGAATTGGAATTGAAATTATTATTACTAGTCTTAATTTATAGATTTTTGACTGTTTTGGTTGATAACCAGTATATCGAAGGAGAAAAATGAAATGTTACTCTAACCCTTTAAAATGTTCAAGCAGTAATATTTATCGATAAGAATGGATTTTCTTATATCCTCTCCAGTGTCACAATGGTAACTTGAAGCATAGACAAAATTGTTGTTATTTTAAATTCAAGAGGAAGTTGATATACATATAATTTAATAACAAATTTAAATAATTCTTACATTATTATTTTGCATATTTCTTATTTTTCTCTTCCTTCTTTTTTCTAAATTTTCATTCAATCGTCTTTTCACATTTGTATTTGATTTTATTCTTAGCTATAATTGAAACAAAAATTACACAAACTCTGCAAATTGGAAATATTTTTTCGAATAGGAAGCTATCACAGTTATTGGTCAGATATGTAAGATTAAATCGGTAAGAAAAATTTGAACTGCAGTAGCCGTTTGATATATTATAGTTTTCTGTTTTGTTTATCAGATAGATGTTTGGCAATTAGTTTAGTTTGATTCATAAGATAATTTGGCACCACAAATCCTAATCATCATGTTGTAAAATTATTAAGAGGGTACAATAATTAGATGATTTCAAAAAAAACTTCTTGAAAAATAATTTAAACAAAACATTGAACAAAGCCATGAAAAGTGAAAGTTAAATTATTGTTTATCAATCCCGTTTAGGCCTCTTAAGAACGTTGCAGAGCCAAATGCTTAAAAACAGGCTGAACGAAATGCTCAACTAATTTAAGATAAATGCAAATGTATTTCTGTATAATTTATTTTTAATATCTAAAAATTTGTTAAAAAACAAGAATTATGCTATCAGAACTAAATTACCATTTATTGTTTTTTAACTTGCTTAAATGTTAGTAAGAGTTTTAGTAATGTTTGCTTTTACAAATACTTACTATATAAAAGCAAGATAGTCATAAGTATATAGTTATAATCACAACTAATACATTGAACGAATTATATTTAAAAGTTTTGGTTCTATTCATCTATCTTTACTGTGTCAACTCCGCTCTTTATGGGCTGTTAAAACCTATATCCACTGAATCCAATTGTATATTTATTTCGATTTCAGCGCTCCTTTTATATATTCTTTAGATATATTTGCAACAGCAACAACAGGGAATTTATTTTATATATTCATTATTTTTTATATATAAACATGATCAAATTACTACTATTTTTTTATTTAGTAAATGTCATTCATTGTAATAAGTTCAAAATTGATTTTGTTATTTTAACTAGAAATATAGAACATTTGCAGCGAGTGTATAGTCTTCATAATGAAATCCGTGAGTATTGCATAGGATTTTCAAGTAAGTAAATGATTTGCTTTATTTTCGTTTGGCTGTTTTATTTTTAAATATTAAAACCTAAATTATTTAATGAGAATTTTATTAAATTAATTTTTAATCTGGTCAAGTTAAGTCTTTGTTTGTTGGTGCTAACCCGTTATACTAGATTTCCAACTCAAAAATTATGCAAAATCGACGAAATTATATTGACGTCAGTTTGGAAGATCGGACATTTCTAAAAATATATATGAATTCATAGTTAATACGATTTATAATCGAACAACCGAAAGCAATAAACCCACAGATTTTGGGTTATCAAAAAATTCAATTAACCTTTTTATTTGTTTTGTTTCCTTTCTGCGATTACTGCAAGACTTAGTGACTTGTTTACAAAAACATTATCAATGCTTAACAACAGTCGCCGAAATTTGAATTAAATAAATATAAACAGAGATAAATATGTCACTGGAAAATTCTATCTTCGTATGAGTCGTACGACTAACCCAACTGATATCGATACCTGATATCAAACAAAAAATAACTGGTATTATACCGGGTCGAGATAAGATGGTTTAGTTTTCAAAAACAACCGAAATCGTTGTTTCTTAAATAAACTGCAAGACATTTTATCAAAAAAACAAATGCGGTTTTATCATAAGTGTTTTAAACTATTTATTATTATCGTACTATTTTAATTACTATATACTTCTCTCAATTATTTTATTGTAAACGATATATAATAGATTTAAAATTTAAAAATTATTATTTATTAAGAAAAGTCTTTTAGTGTATAATTTTCACAATAATTCATCAACAACAATAAAAATTCATCACATTTTACTGACGCGATCTTTCAATCCTGCTAGTTCCTGCGCTACCTGAGTTGGTAGAAAATCACCCACTTGAGTTTTGAAATATTTTTCGATTTCAATAACCTCTTGTTCCCAGAAATCTTTTGGTAAATTAAAAAGTTCATCTAATTTTATTGCTTCTTGTAGCCCTTGTGTAATTAATGCATTCTGACTTGGTAAGTTACCAATAGCTGAAGCTTGGTAACATTCTTCACCCTTTACCCTTCTGAATATCCAATCTAAAACTCTTGAGTTTTCACCAAATCCAGGCCAAAGGAATTTCCCATCAGCACCTTTGCGGAACCAATTAACATGGAAAATCTTTGGCACTCTACCGCGCTTCTCCATGCTTAACCAATGACTCAAATAGTTGCCGAAATTATATCCAAAGAATGGACGCATAGCAAATGGATCATGCATTATTACTTTTCCTTTATGTTCAGCTGCAGCAGTAGCTTCACTGCGCATAGCTGCACCGATAAAGACACCATGTGCCCAACTGCGTGCTTCATAGACAAGCGGTACTCCAGCAGGACGGCGACCACCAAACAATATGGCACTAATTGGTACACCAGCTGGATCTTCCCAGGCTGGATCGATAATTGGACATTGTGCTGCAGGTGTACAGAAACGAGAATTCGGATGTGCAGCAGGTTTACCATTCGATTTATTCCAGGGTTTACCTAACCAGTCCGTAACATTCACACTTTTTATATTCTCTTCTTCCATACCCTCCCAATAAACTCCTTCGTCAGACGTGTGTGCAACATTTGTAAACAGTGAATTACGGAATATAGTTTTCATAGCATTAGGATTCGTTGCCATAGATGTGCCCGGTGCAACACCGAAGAAACCGTTTTCTGGATTTATGGCACGTAAGTCTCCATTAGAATCAAATTTCATCCAAGCAATATCATCACCAACGCACTCTACTTTATATCCTGGCAGTGTAGGCGTAAGCATAGCCAAGTTTGTTTTACCACAGGCCGATGGGAAAGCTGCAGCAATGTAAATTTTTTCACCTTTAGGATTTGTAATGCCAAGTATAAGCATATGCTCTGCCAGCCAGCCTTCACGTTTAGCAATTGTGCTACCAATTCGTAATGCAAAACATTTTTTGCCCAAAAGCGAATTTCCCCCATAACCTGAACCATAACTGACGATTTCATTATTATCGGGTGTATGCAATATGATTGTACGTTCTGGATCACACGGCCATGAAGGTTGCTCTATAACACCATTTTTTGGCTTACCTACAGAATGTAAACACTTGACAAACTGCCCATCACCTGTTTGTAGTTGTTCCAATACCTTAGTACCTGCTCGTGTCATAATTTTCATGGACTCTACAACGTAAGGAGAATCTGTTACTTCGATACCAATTTTTGATAATGGCGACCCTATCGGCCCCATTGAAAAGGGTATAACATACATCGTGCGCCCAGCCATACTGGAGGGGAAACGTTCTTGAATAGCTTTTTGCATATCTTTCTTTGAAATCCAATTACCTAGCGCACCAGGTGTACCTTCATTAGTAACAGGTACTGTTTCCTCTTTATTAGCAGTGCAGATGAAAGTTTTAGATTCAACACGCGCTACATCCGCAGGATTGGTGCGTGCCAACCAACAATTTTCATATTTGGGTAAAGGAATGATGGTGCCCTGTTGAAGCATGTGTGTTTGCAGCATTTGACTTTCTTTAGCACTACCATCACAGATGTGTATTTTATCGGGCTGACATAATTGGACACATTCCTCAACGTATGACTTGACTGATGGGGTTAACAGAGCAGCGTTGCCATAGTGTACTGAAAGCGCGCGTTGGTAGAGTCTGTAGTTATATTGAGCTGTTCGCAATGCCAGGCCATACCTGAAAACAGCAAATTTTAAAAATATGATTAAACTCTGAAGGAAAGGTATGTTAATATATATTTATATGTAATTCTAAACATAATTTGATAATATAATAAGTCAATAATGTAAATAAACTTCTCCAATATATCCAAAGATAAATTTATTTTAAACTCAAATATTATACAAGAATGATTAGATTATACTAACATTAAATTAAAACTTTTTGCAAAAAATCCAAAAAATTCATTTGAGTATTAAATATAAAGATAAATTTAAACTTTTTAGAATTCTATAATATTTCTAAACATCGCTTTTTAATATTCCCCTGTAAGGTGTTTATTACCCCATGACAAATTTGATGTCGGATAAATCGACATCAACTGTAGGGAGATAAATTTTTTTTTCTGTAAGGCAAAAAAAAGTTAAACAAAGGAGCTTATCACCGTTACAACAGGTCCAGAAAATTAAGTTCTTATTCTTATTAGCTTATTGAATTATGCTAATTTTATATTGCAGATTAGTCAAATTGTTGGAGGAGCTGTTGCGATTAACATTCTGGACAATATTTGGACTCGTATCAACCTTTAATTCAAGGAATTGAATGTAATCAAACTTAAGTTAAAGTAATGTATTATGATAAAACATAACTTAGTGGTAAATACATTTGGATTCAATTCTCTTAATGTGTAACCGAATAATTGCTTAAGCATTTTGTCCATAAGTAAAACCCGACTCTGTCATACTTTACTTTTTTAAGATTTACCGACTTTAAGGGTACTATAAGAACAAATTGATATAATTATGTTTGCAAAGTAATATAATACAATAAACGAACCCATATTAAAGAAAGACAATGTGTACGAGTCCATTCATATTAATTAAAACTATAAAACAAAACATTAAATCATGAAATGTAGTATATGTAGCGGATGTTTATCTAAAATTTTGAATGCTAGTATAAAGGACTTTAAATAATATTATAAACGATTGTATCAAAACAAATAAAAACAAAAAAAAAAAAAAACAATAATAAAAAAAAAATTAACTAAAGCAACCTCAATGAAGCATATGTGATGCCATATCAGCGGAAAAAACGAGAAAAGCACAATCGAGAAACTACGGCGAGAAACCCAAACAAACAACGGCGAGATACGATTTTCTGGTACTACGAGTATCTTAATATTCTTTTATCAGTTGTTGTAGAGAGCAAATTGAATGATGCAACATTTCATCATCTCCATCAGTCAAGCTATTTTAATGCTTAGATATATAGCCAACGAACGGGCGAGCAGGGAGGGTCTCTGTCAGCTGGTCAGCAACAAGACGATAAAAACGCCAATTCCAATGATTTTAGCGATGAATGCAAAATTCATTTGAAAGCATTTATTGTTATTGTTGCTGGCTGCTATTTGTTTTTATTTTCAATATTTTTCTATAGAGCATTGCACCCAAGGCATGGACAACTTTCTACACAAAACGATGGCAAGTACGGACACCGCAAACGCCCATTCAAACTCTCGATGACGAGGTCCACTGAAAGTAGAACATAGAGTCTGTCGGCGTAAATTTGTGTGATTATTTGACGTTGTGATTACTACGTCGACTGTATTTGTATAGAACATAATTTTTTATTGGTTTATTTGCACCCTACATTTAAAGGGCACTGCAGTTTAACTTTTGATATTTTTATCTATCACGAGTAGTTTTCCATTGTTGAACCAAATCAATTTAATTCAATTCATTGTTCTTTATTGAGTTCATAAAAAAGTGGTGGTGAGAAGAGAATATATATTAACAACAGTCCAATATTTTTATTATTCTAACATATAATACCATTTAAGTAAGATATTTCAAAATAAGGTGGCATGTAACAATTCCGAACTGTGTATGGAAATCGCCTATGAATTAGCTCGTAATGCATTTCATATAGTATTCTTTAGATTCCATAACCACATGATAAAAAAATTCAGTTCAAAAATAAATTCCGCAAACAAGTAATTATTAAATAATTATCAAAAGTAGTCGTAATTAAAGAGGTTTTCATTAGACTTAGATGTAACTTATTCATTTCTCATTGATCAATCTAGCATTTCATCTATTATTTGTATATATTACAAATAAAACAAAAATAAATAAAATATGTAAACCTTTCAACTGCTTTCTAAAACTTCATTATAAAATGAATATATTTCAATTATTTACAATATTTCAATATTGCCTATTGTGCAGTCATAAAATATTTGTAAATTAAGGTTTTATATTTTAGCGCTATTAAGGGATTCCAGTACCGTCACCATATTAAGGCCCTAGCATTGCTTTTTGAGAAATTACGTAGAACGCGAAAACAAATTTATTAACACAATATTTTTAATAGTAAATAAAGTCTACACATGTTCGTAATTGTTTGGGGTTGACGTCAGATGATTTGCAGAAATCAAAAATACCCTAAGATCAGCCACTTATCGATGGGGTCGCACTCTGTGTTACTTATCAAAGCAAAAACGAATTATGTTAGGATTCTGTAGTCTGAATACTGTAGAAATCAACTGCTTTGAGGAAAAAACTTTGCTTTTCCTTCCCCACTTTTGTACTTTGATACTTGGACTGTGATTTAAAGTGAAGTGTAGTGAAACACTGGGAACATTGAAGGAGGGAGGAATACAGCTACACTATTTGCGCAAAACAGAACTGCCCAATAGGTGAGCACAAATTGTGTCATATAACGCAGTAGACCAGAGATTGAGTTTTGTTGAGATAGCTGGCAAATTAATGATATTTATTTATAAATAAGAAAATTTATTCCAATCTATTGTAAAATGCACATAAATAATTACCGACGGCGCACACTTTTTTCATTCATAATTGTCACTTTTGAAAGTCTATTGAAGACTGATGTGCACATCAGACTTTGAAGACTGATGTGCTTTAGTCTGACAAAAATGATGTGAAAATAATATTTTTTTATGGAGTTTAGTCGTTCTAAAAATTTGTCTCATACTTGGTCAAGGAAAATCCCACGATGATTTTTCTGACAGAAAATAGAAAACTCATTTGTCGTGCCAAGATGCTTTAAAAATAAACGTTTCGAATTCAAAAATTTGATTTTAATTTTATTTCTGTTTTTAAAAAAAACTATTTTATTCTAAATTTGTTTTTACGTTTACCGAAAGTGAAAATCTTAAATGGATTTTCTCGATTTTGTGGAAGACTTCCACAGTGATTTCTGAATAGCTCATGTTATGTATAGAATTTTTTTAACAAAAATAAATTATTGAATAAAAAAAGAGCGCGTGATTTGATTACTTTCAGCGTGCTTTTTTTAATTTTTTTATTTCATTAATTAGCTCAAGAAAAACATTTCGATTGATAAGAAAGTGCGAATTCTTTTGTACCAATTTTTTATGAGTTTTTGTGCGCATTGAAATATGAATTTTTTTAACCTTGACAGAGATATTTTACAACCTTAAAAGATTATGAACTGAGTAAGACATCAGTTCTGTAAATTTAATATTTAATGAATTATTCATTTAATTACAAAATTCAATAGCTTACATGCATATTTTTTTTATGCAGACAGGATGATAAGGCGCCCTTTTCAACATTTTCTAGTGAAATCGTTATTATGAAAGCAATAAATAAAATCTCAATAGTCCTTTAGATAGAATTTATTTAGTGAATACTATACATATCTCAGATAAAAATTAAATATAATAAACATTCAAATTGCATTATTGTTTATTCTTTTGTTATTGTGAATGCAGAACTCTTTATACATATTAATATGCATAAAATAACCAAAATGACGTCAGCCTAGATGTTCAACGAAGAATCACTCTTGTCAACAAATGTTACTTCGGGCTAAGTAGGCAATTGAGAAATAAAGCCCCCTCTCGATTAATAAAAATCACACTCTCCAAGTCTCTTATTATGCCTGCCCTGATGTATGGTGCAGGAGCTTGGACAATTTCCAACAGTGATGAGAAAGCGCTAAGAGCATTCTAGTGAAATATTCTTTGGAAAATCTATAGTCTCTTACGCGTTGGCGACGAGTATCAAATTAGATGGAACGATGAGCTGTATGAACTATACGGAGACATTGACATAGTTAATAGCATAAAACTTCAGCGGCTTCGCTGACTTAGTCTTGTTGTGCGAATGGAAGAAAGTGCTTCGGCTAGAAATGTGTGTGATTCGGTACCCGCAGATGGAAAACGCGGTAGAGGATGTCCGCAAGCTTGATTCGGTGGAAGACTGATTTGGGGGCGGTTGGTACTACCAACTGCCTACAGCAAGTACCTAATCAGACTGATTGGCGGAGGCTACTCGGCGCGGCCAAGGACAACTCACATCTGTACTGGCCAACTAAGTAAGTAAGTAATATTAATTTAAAGGTTTTAGACAGAAATTTAAATCATTCCAACGTTTTTTAATGCTGTTAACTGGCATTAAAAACTGTTTCTCTTGTATTTATATTTTGTTTGTTCTTTAATTTTCTTATTTGATTACAATTAAATTCACTTTGCATTGAGGATAACTAAGAACTGATGATAAATGATAACTATTGAATTTTTTCTGTATTTCAACAAATTTTGTAATCTATATATTATAATCATATATTCATATGTGTTGAATATTAAACTTCTAATAGAAAATTGGGAATACATATATTACACTTTAAATTATATAATACGTTAACTATTTTTTTCCAGTGTAAAACCACACACTTTTTGTGAAACTGTACTTTTATGTGATAACGTCAGATCACCAAATATGCGATCAAAATGTATTAAAAATGGTTTGACTGGTTTTAATGACGGAGGGCATTCACATTCATAACCTTGGCCCTTGATTAATAAATGAAGACAGAATAAAAGAAGAACTAAAGTTATTTCGTTTTCAGAGAGGGCAGGTTTTTGCTTTAATAGATTAAGGAAAATATTTTACTTTAACAACCGTGAAGTATTGTGAGATCTTAAAAACGTTAAGTATGCTGAAATGTATATAAAAAATTAATATTTGATTGAATTTAATGTAGTTGATTTAGGCAAACATTAGGTCACAAACATTTTTCAAAGTAAATGACAAATTAAAGTCATCACATCAATTGCCCTCAAACTGGTTGAAACTTGTTAAATGAGTTTTAAATACGTCGCAAAAAAAATTATAAAATAAATAAAACCTACAATTAAATTAACAACGAAGCCCAAATATTAAATTTGATAGCCAAAATTATATATATATATATATATATATATATATATATGTGCCTCGAAATATACATGATTTATAGTTTATAATTTGTAGACGAAGTGTACATAAAATAAAAATTTTACTCTGGTGTGACTGGACTTTGAGGCTTAATACGCTATTTACTGAAATGTTTGCTTCTCTGCTTTTTTATTGATAAGACTTCGATTTCAATTGAAATAATAACAAAAATATTTACAATATTACAAAATTAATTGTTGAAGATACCTAACTGCGAACAACCTGATATATGTATATGTACAAATATTGCAAATGTAGGAGTATTGGTCTTGCCATTGACAAAAGTTAACTCAGTTTTTGTTATGGGAAAATCAAAGTATTTCAAAGTACAAAATACGTCTGACCTGTGCCTACAATTACTTAAAATACTCAACTCAGCTGATAAGAAGCAATACGACTTGAATTTGATAACTTTTATGGCTACGTCGGCATTTGTCGCCTACTAATTTCCTGCTAAACAAAATAATTTAATTCTTTTTTAATTATTTAAAATATTGTTTAAATTTAAAACATTAATCTTAAAATTATAGACTAGTTGCGACACTATATTCATAGGATCACATCTCACCATTTTTAATAACGCATTACATATATGTACTACACAATAAAGTTTGTAGACAGTATTGATCTACGAATCACTGAAACCAACTCATCGTGAAACAATGCTATAAATTGGTTTTGGAGCAGGACATCTAATAATTCAAACAATTGAAAAAGGTATTCATTATCAATTTTAGTGAACATATTTTAAATTACAAAAGCATGATAACTTCTTAGATGTTCCTTAATACAATATGACACCGATCAGTAAAGGCGTAAATGTAAAGAGAGAAATTCAATAAATTCGTTTTTCTATATCGAAAGATAGATAAGATAGATCGATAGATAGATAGATTCACAACTTCAATTAATGGAAAACAAAACCCTTCATTTTGATAAGAGTATAACCATTTCATATTAAATTCAATGACGTATTATTTATATAGGAAGACAAATGACAAATACAAACCTATGTAATACAAATGCATTCGATATACATAAATTCAATATATAAAAATGAAAAACCCATTGTTGATCGATTTGTTTACAGTGGGATTTTTGATGATAAGTTAATTGATTTTATAATGCAGTCGTCACCCAATTAATTGTGTTTTCAGCTTACGTCCTTGTACAGAATAAATTTCTTTGTGATTTAGTATACTATTTTTTATTTACCCATTAAATTCCAAGAAATATATATATTATATGATTTTTGTTTACTAAATTTCAAATAAGAACAATATTTATTTGACTTTATAAAGTTAATTTCAATTACCCATTCGTGTACTTAAGTTGTTACAACCAAATAGTGCAATATACTTAAAATAATAATTAGATTATAATTATTGTCTTTGAGTGCAATTATCTTGAATATATAACCAATTATTTTAGTTCTTATGATTAATGACTATTTTGCAATTAGTTGACAACATTCCTCAAAATTAGAATAAGAAAATGTTTATGTTTATGGATTTAGGAGCAAATCATAGTGCAATCCTCAATCTGTCGTCTCATTAAAACACTACTTAGATGTTACCTTCATTATTTTCCTTGAACACAATGACAATATTATTAATAATATCAAGTGAGGTGTCAATAAAGCTGAGGCCAAAATAATGACTATGTATCCTTTTGTTAACTACTTCTCACAAATAAATATATATTTTATATATACTGAATCTTTTAGCTCCTAGGAGGATCATAAATCTTTTGCGAAAATGAAATGAATATCAATTAGAATACACTTTTGACCAGATTTTTACTATTCTACTTGTTTATGTATATATACCTATTTCAGTAGACAACTTCAGTGTATGAACAATTGGTAATGAAAACTAATCATAATTTTTTTGTTCCTTAGGCAGAACATATTCTTCAGTTACTTCTCTGAATTATTATTAATATATGCTGGTATGGCTGGTATTGTGATGAATGTCAATGTTGTTATATATTAAAGGCGTTCAGAATATTCAGACTTGCACATTAGCTCGGTAACTGAGTAGTGTTATAATTGTATGTATTTTTGGTTTTTGTGAAACTACAACGATAAAGAATTAAAGAATTAGAGAAGTAGGAATAGGAATAGGAATAAACGGGGTAGCAGCTCCCAACAGAACTGAGCACTGCGACCATGGTTGATATTTTGTTTTGTAACAGACCCTAACCGAACAGAAGACATTCCGCCTTTCGAATAAAAACTAGAATGTCGGCCGTTGAAGACCTCCTAATGTCCGAAGGGGAGAGTAGTTCTCAACCCAGTGACCTCATCTAAATCTCATCTACTTTTAAGCAGAGCTGACAGTCTATCTCTTCGGACAGATCTATTTTGTTAAGGTGATAACACAGTCCATAGTGACCCGCTAAATATCCAACCAGCAACCTCAACTCTGGTCTGTTCAATAATTTCTTCGGTATTCGACAAAATAACAACTGATATATATTTTTTTGAAATGTTACATAAAATTTAAATTAAAAATGTTTAAAAGTCTACTAAATATGGATATATTAAAAACAATAAAAATTAAATAAAAAAATTAGTCTTATTTAAATTTTACACACAATTTAAAGTCTTCCACCTTCTCTTGGCATTACATTGCTGATTTCAGCTGCTTTTGTAGTTCAATTTCACAACATTACCGAGAAAAAATTAAACAGGTGCGTTACGAAATACTGAGTTACCGAGTTATCGAGTTACTCAGCTATGTCTGAATACCGCTATTGTGTTCATATTATCTATGTGTTTACAGATTAATAGTCCAGCCTTTTAATATTCAGTTTCTAAACAAACATAAAAGAAATTTTAATTGGCTTTACAATAAAATTTCTAAGCTACTTTTTATAAAATGTAGATTAGTTTTAAGGATTGTAAGAATGTTTATCATTGTTTACTTAAAAAAATTGAACTTGTTGAAAGCAAAAAATTTATCTTATCGATTCGTTATTCATGCCCACCAATTTTTTCTCAGCTGATTTTATGATGCCAATTAGCAACTGAAACCGAAGTACCTAAGTCGCAATATCAAGGGGTCAACAAGAAGGCTTGTAGCCATAATAAATATTGAATAATTAATATTCTTTTATTGGGTCCAAAAAATGGTATTTGGGAACAGTGGCATTTCAGTTCTTAAGTCCAAAGATAAAAATTGATTATAGAAATTTAACGCAACACCAAAGCGATATGAACAAATTTTATTCAACTCATTTTTTTGTAAATGATTCCGATTAACATTAAAAATACTCTATTGTTGACTTCAAAACATTTGCGCAAAGAAGGAAATGTAAATTTTCTGTTATTTGTTTCTGATATGACCTCCGCAATGTAACAGAGCGAGCTCGAATACAGCTCAAATACTGCTCGAATACCGCCTGTCTCTTGCCTTGGAATTTAAATTTAAATATTTAAATCATGTCTGATACATGTCTAACATATACATTTTTTTAAGTGAACAATGCTTTCTTACTGATTTATAATTATTTTGTTTATATTTTCTTCTTATAGATAAATTTACATTTTTACGTTATTTTTGCAAACAATGGAAATGTGGTGATATTTTGGCACACGAACTGCGTTTAATAACAAAAAATTGCTTACGAAAGTTAAAAATAATATTCTGTTTGAACATTGGGAGATTACGTTAACAAATTTATTTTAACATAAAAATAAATTTAAAAAAGTCAGATTATGAATCCAGAGTATTGCGACACATACTGCAGATGCATCTAGCAAATTCAGTAAGTTAAATAATTTTTAATGAACTTTTGCTGAAAAATTTCTATTACAAATTGTTATTAATTATCTGACTGCGAAAGGATTATTCATTTTGTAGTACTGCTATCGCAATACTGTTGCACTGCCATATGTCGAGCACATAAACTTAAATTGGCTAACCAAATAATGCGTAGAACATGCGCTGATCGGCTTTCACGTTTTGTAACCATTAACTTTTTTGGCAGTTATGAAAAGGTTGGTCTTTATGCTGATAACCCTTAAACTTCTACCATCAAGTTATGGACTTGCAAAAGCTACATCAAAAAGGTGCTGTACCGTAATATGTCCTGTGGAAAACATTTACATGAATTTTTATTTCACAACTAATGGCAAGTTCCAAATAAATAAAAGTTTCACTAAAATCTCAATAACAAATGCTTTTCACTTACATTTACTTTTGAAATCGCAATATAATAATCAAGTTGAAATTTTTATTCGTAGACATAAAACTTTACTAAAAATTTCATTAGTTAACTCAAATAGAAATATGTAATATAGGTAAAGGCTGAAATATGTACTAAGAATTATAGATCTGATAAATCCATAAATCTAAGAATTTATTTCAACTAATATATATTAGTTACTATACTTTATATGGCACTTAAAATATATCTGTGTGAAAATTTTAAACATTTTTAGATTTCCATTTGCTTATCGGATTCTCAAATAAATTGAATAGATCCTAGATAGATAAATTTGTCAAACAATGAAATTTTTTTTTATAACTAAAAATATAATTGTTAAAATAATAAAAATATGCCACAATTTCCAATATACAAAAAAAGATTGTTAACGCTGTTGCTAACGCCTTAAATCGTTCAATTCGCTTGGAAAATTATCTCAAAACAATTGACATCAATACCAGCAACAATCGCCGCTGCAATCGCGACTACAATCGCTCAACAACAAGTTGTTTTCAATCTTGAGCGCGAGTGCAGATACAGAATGTAAACAAGATTTGTTGTTGTTCTGTTGTTTGTTTTTATGTGCGATTTTAAAAACAAGCTACTAAGGGGCTCGCCTCTTCTACGGCGAGGTTATCGCACATTAACAAAATTTCTTAAGCGAACTGTCACATATGTACTCGTAAGTTGGGTACAGAGCCAAAAAGATACTCAATCGTTAACTGAAACACATCATAAAGTGGCGAAACGCATTTATCTGATTAGCGAAGGCAGAAGCAACCAAAGACAAAATACTTTAAATATATTAACCAAGCAATTACAAATTATAAAGAAGCAACTGTATCTCGAGTTATCCTATCGAAACGTCGCAAAGCACATGTTGCTGAGGATAAAAACAAAATAAATACAAAAACAAAAACAATAAATAATATATACTAGATAAATATAGAAGTCAATATGATCGCAGATGTCGCCAAAAATATTAACAAAAATCAGACGATGCTCGTAGATTTCAAGTTAATTAGCAGTTTTGACATAAATACTTCGAGGAAACCCCTCTCAGCACTCTAAACCAGAAAGTGAAACAGTAGCTAATTCAAAAAAATTACGTATACATATTTATATATAAATAAAAATATCTTTGAATTTGCCACCAAACTGCTGAGCTCACTAATTTTTAACTTGTAGATACACAAAATACAAAACGAATCTAAACAGTTTGTTTTTGTTTGTGTGGGGAATCCACAAAAATAAAACCAAAACAAATACGAAGTAAGAAATAAAAATAAAATCAAAATTCAAAACAAGTTCAACTTGATCGTTTGAAGTTGCTCTTGCTCTTGCTGTTGCTGTTGCTAGGCGATTTTGTCAGCAAAAAGATACAAAAATATTGGTATTTTACTTCCCAACGGGAAAACAGAAATCATTTTTGCAAAACAGCGCAAATTACAACTAGCGAATAGTTTTATTTTTTATTGCGATAACAACTAAAATTGAATTGGTATTTATATCAGTTTCAATGTAACTAATATATGGAGTACTTTAGGGTTAATATTATTTTTTATGCATTAATATTTATTAAAGTAATAAGAAGAAATTTTCAAATCTTGAAAGCAGTTAGTACCTGAAGCAATTTCTGTCGATTCCACTACGGCACAGCTCTTCTGCAGTGAGAGTTTGTCTTAATTATCAAAGAAAAAAGCAATTAGAACCCTTTATATTATAACATATTCTGGTTTAATTTTTAGAATGAGTAACTTTTTACCTTTGGAAAATAATTTTCAAATTAGCTATTGGTTGCAGAAAAAATATAATAAATCAGAAAAAATCTCAATTATCAGAAACCAATCATTCATCTTCAAAACAATAGTTTTATGCCATTAATATTCATCATCAAGAAAATTGAGAATAACGCATGAAATA
This sequence comes from Teleopsis dalmanni, assembly GCF_002237135.1. Taxonomy (NCBI): domain Eukaryota; kingdom Metazoa; phylum Arthropoda; class Insecta; order Diptera; family Diopsidae; genus Teleopsis; species Teleopsis dalmanni. Next base: position 654,342 of record NC_051847.1, on the reverse strand, counting down.
TATGTTATAAGGCTGGAAGTTCTCAGCGTGTTAACTAGAAAAGTTATGAAACTAGTTAATTTTGAAATTAACATTATTTGTACTATTTTTGTATACATTTTTTTCGTGTAGCTTTTAATTAAATTTCAAGGATTAATCCATTCAGATATGTTGATATGTTTTTTCTACTAGGTATGGTCTTATCATATATAATATATTTTACTATTAACATACTAAGATCAGCTTTCTATCAAAATTAATATTAAAATAAGGCAACAATTTATATAAATAAAATTTAAAACAAAAGTTAAAATCCAAATAAAATTACATTAAAAATTATAGATACATAAGAATATTGGAACCAAAGATAATATTTAAATGTAAATAATTGAAATTTGTGTTTAATAAAGTAATGGACGTAATATAATATATATATATATTATATATAAATTGAAATTATATATATATATTATAAATTGAATTTGCTTTATCACATCATGTTTATAAATCATTGCCTAGTTTTTGAGGGCATTACTAATTCTAATGCCATAATGCCTAATCTATTATATGATACAAGATGTGCCAAATATTATTAAGATTCATGAAGAATAGCAAGAAAATCGGTAAAAGTATACTAGATAAGTCATTCCTATCATGATAAGGACTTAGAAAGTCGGCTAGCCGCCACATAATCTTGCAACAACGACATAAATCGTATTAAAAAATTGTATACCACAATTATTTATTTTTATAATTTAAATATCAAAAATGTTTTTACATAGAGATTTTACAGAAACTTCTGAGCCTAATAGTACAGTTTTTAAATTAACATTAATTTTTTGAATTTATGCTCAGCTTGCAGTTATGTCAAAATGTTGGATGCTCTACGGTGTAATACGTATTAATTATTAAAAAATTTATTAATTATTAATTATTAAAAAATTTGCTTGTGATTTGATTTGAATCTAATATAATGAGGATTACATAGCTTCTTGTTGTTTTCTAGTTATTTCTTATTGTTTATATGTTGCTTTTTTAGGATTTGTATACTAACACACGCATTTTACGCAATTTTTAAATGATGTATAATTATTGTTGAATTTGTAACCTTTGCCAAATTCAATGCATGTTTTACTTGGGTCTAAGACATCTTTATTTTTTAATTTATTTTTTTGTAATAAAACTGTATTTTTAAGCAAATGTAATCATTCAATATGTCTAATTTTCCATTTAAATGAACAAAAAAAAATAAACTAAACAAAAACGATAGAATGTGTTATGCACATGTTCGATATTTTTATGTACTGCCCAGAAGTATGCAATTATTTTTCCATTTTGCTGCGAATTTCTTAGTCATTTGTACACAACACAATCGAAATGTACCTATGACGCAATCAATAACTTTTGCTTTTGTTTAAAACTGAAAAACAAAACACAAAAAATAATAAAATTAAGAAAAGCAATGTTTGCACATTTCGTTTTGTTTATAAACAAAACAGGAGAGCAAAAAACTCTGTTGGCATAAAAAGGCGAACAGCTGAGCGGCAGCAACGACGACGAAACTTGTTTTTAAGGGGAAACCGGTCATTTCGATTTGTAATTTGTAGTTCAAAAGAAAAAAGATAACGTATCTTGCAGATTGTTTTTATTTCTTTAGCACAGAGAAGTAGAGCAATGTTGGGCATTCATGAATTCATGAATTCGTGCTGAAGTGTTTGTAATGTAATGTTTTTAATGGAAAATGCTTTTCCGTTTTTTTTTTTCAAATCAACGTTAGTTTTCTTTATTAAACATCAATTTAAGATTGATGTTTTGTGTTGGATTTTGGTAACAGATATATTTTATTTTAACGAAAATGTTTGTGAATGATAACAATTGGAATGCGGTTTATTAATTTTGATATATTTTGGTTCCTATATTTCATATGCTAACAATTGAGTATTTATGAACTCGAACAAATGCTTTGGCAAGTCATTATTTACTCATTTAATTGACCCTTACAACACATTTTCCGTTTGCGGCCTGACTGTCTAGCACTTCTTATGACGCAGGTGTCTCTTTTTTTTTACATTGTTACATATTCTAATAAATGCATTCAGATAACTTTCAAGTAAAAAAGAGTTTCATTTAGCAAATTTACTACACCCGTTGTTCATAAAAATAAAATTAAATAATATCATCAACAAATAATGTTTTCGAGATATTATAATGTATTTAAAATTTTGTTGTCTAACAATCATCCTGAACATAATGAATGAAATTCAGCCATCAGGAAACTAAAGTAATCTACGATCTCTGATATTGATAAATAATACAATTGAAAACACGATTAGATACATTTTTATATTGATGTTAAAACATCGCTCGGCGTTCATTTGACCATCTGCATAAAATGGCACTTAAAAGAAAATTAGTATAAAATGTTTATCTGTCTTCATTTATATCAATAACTGATCAAAGGCTTGATCTAATTAAATAAAACTAGAGGCTTAGATAAAATTTAAATATAACTGCAACTTGTTAGCTATATGCTTTAGCGCGCACACAAATAACTTCCGAAAACTAGTTATGTTTATATGTGTAATTGTGTTGTATTTCAAATCAAAAACAAATTAAAAAAAAACAATATAATATGTAAATACACCTTAGATATACTCGTGAAGTGTATTAAACTTTTTACGAAACTAAGCCTAATTTTTTTAGTTTTTTCTGCAGTTAAATAAAGGCAATTATGCACTTGTTTCAGATTATCTAAAATGAATCCAATATCTAAAAATGAATCTATGTATAACTTCCTTTTGTATTTGTTTTCGAAAGAGTATTTTTTATAAAATTTAAATAAATATGTTAAATACATTTTTGTAAGGATTATATGCCATATTTGAAACTATACCATGTGGTTCTTAGTCGGTTCTTTTCTCTGTTATCAGTATTGTCGAGGACAATACGATAACATTGTGACCGAAAAGCTTTCGGAAATTCTCATTTAAAATTCGCGCGCTGTATATTTTCCGATATTTTAAGTTTATGTAGTTTGGCAGCACTGTCCTTAATTACTATGCCAAAAATGAGCGCGATCTGTCAGACAGTTCGTTTACGGCAGCTGTTGAAACCAGTTCACCTCAGTAGGGCGTTGCGAAAAAAACAATGGAAAAAAATATTGAACAAAGAGTTTGCATCAAATTTTGTGTTTCGAACGAAATTTCGTGTGCAGAATCGTTGCGAATGCTACAAAAGGCTTATGGGGAATCAGTTTTATCGAAAACTCAAGTTTATGAGTGGTACAAAGCCTTCCAGGACGGTCGTACGACCGTCGAAGACATTTCGCAACGCACTACTGAGGTGAACTGGTTTCAACAGCTGCCGTAAACGAACTGTCTGACAGATCGAGCTCATTTTTGGCATAGTAATTAAGGACAGTGCTGCCAAACTACATAAACTTAAAATATCGAAAAATATACAGCGCGCGAATTTTAAATGAGAATTTCCGAAAACTTTTCAGTCTTAATGTATATAGGTAAGTATTATAACGTATGTCAATTCAATATCAAAGGTCTCTCTTATGTGGATAGCTAAAATTGAAATTTAAAAGTGAATAAAATATGAGCATAACAAAATTCTGTAAAATGAAATATAACTCAATACATTCAGTAAACTACTTTACCTCAACACATGTTCAATATGTTTAGGAAGAATTTCGTCAAAGGAAACAATGATTAAATTCATCTACTCGAGTCTGTGTAGTTTTAAATTTGGATAAATTTGATAAAGATCCAACTTAATCCACAACAATGTTTAAACTCTGAGATTACAGTAATAAAAAATATGAAAGAGGTATGGAACTTTTTGACAATAATGTATTTGCATTAATCTAATTAATTATTCACAAAATACACGGAAATAAAAAAATAAGCTCATGTCCAAGCTGTTTATGTTTCTTTACAGATTTTCTTTTATTATTTTTTTGCTTTTATTTATATTCTAACCATAAATATGGTAAATGGATAACAAACAAACGAATAGTAATCGGATAAGTATATGCTCGTCAAACGAATTAATTAAGTGGCTTATAGTGGCTTATTCAAGATCTCTAAATCAAACGTATTGAAACACCATTAAACGCGTTTCTCAAAATCGTTACTGACCGAATGTAAAGATTTTTTGAATATAGTTCTATCATTATCAATTCTGTTAAAAATGCGAGCTTGTGCGATGAAATTAAGTCTTTGGCACATGCGACAACGGAACTGAAGCTGCGGAAATATTTAAAAAGGGAAATAAATTTGGTAATTTAATTAAAAAAAGCATGGAACAATACAAATAATTTTGGCAAGTTTACTGACTTCATATAATTAGTAATACTTAACTACAGCCTATGTAGTTCCTATAAATTATTATCAATAAATCAACCAAAAATAAATGAACTTAGATTTAAAACAATTATTTTTCAAATATTTCTAATCAAACGTGAAGTGTACTGAGCCCAAATAATTTTTAATTTCATTTTGATTTTTGGAATATTAACATTTTGATTGCTGGTGATTGAATCAGACATTTTAATCATTAATATACCATAAGACGTATATGAAATCCCAAGTCATTACTTACTTATTTATTACTCGGTCTTATTTATAATTTTTTCTAATAGTGGTGCTTTTGTGGTAGGCACTACTTCTCCAAAATTTTGGTATTAAGTCAGTTACCCCTAAGTGTTTTACCGAAGGATTCAAAATAATCAATTAATTATTCTTACCTTAAATTTAAACTAAAGAACTTTGAAATAAGTTTGGAAATATTCACACAAACATTAAAATATCTCTATTTCTCTATCTCCCCCTCTCTTTATCTCTCTCGCTCTCTCTCGCTCTCTCTTCGTCTCACTCTCTCACTTTGTCATTATTTAATTAAAAAAACCAAATTTTAAAAGTATACTTTTATAGTTACTTTTACTTATCAAATTTTAATTTTGGGTGCAATGAAATTCAATTGGTGTAATCTGTCTGATATGTGGTTAACTGAATTTTGGACTAGTCTAAAAATATAGTATCTATAATATATTATGTGTTATATGTTATATCATTAAACACCTAAATATATTTGTTTTATAAAACTCACCCGTCTTTGAATAGTGTTAAGCCTTTGTAGATCATCTTGAGCTTGAGATATATTTTTTTTAGTTATGAAATGGATATCATTCAATCGTTCGTTTTAGTTTCTAATTTGTGTTTTTAACACACATGAATTGTGCAGATTTTTATTTTGTAATTTCACTGTACTTTTTCTATAGATTAGCTTAGTTGATAGATTTTTATAAAAGTTTATTGCCACCAGAAACCAAACGCTGCAGATAGTTCGAGATATTTTCAGATGCTTTGTCAGTTTTGCTCTCGTTTCTTTATTTCTTGCACTTTGTCTATTAAATTATTTATCTAATTTACTTTATTTGACATTATCGTAATTAACACAGTTCAAATCCAAATTAGTCTAGTAAAACATTTAATTGAAAGAAACTGCGAGTTCTGTAGGAAGACAGTTTTAGTTGCTGTTGATGTAGCCGAGCGTCGAACGCTACTGAAATCTTTAAGTTTAAATAACATTTTTTATTTGAGTTCTTGTTGTCGTTGCTGTTGTTGTCTTATTGTTGTTGTTGTTGTTGTTGTTGCTGCTGTTGCTGCTATTGTTGCCGTTGGTGGTACGGAGAAAAACAACAATTCTTTTAATATTGATAATTTCCTTTTATTTTAATGTTGTGGTTTGTACTTTCAACATTTTCGCCTCGTTTTATGCATAGTTGCGATAAGATAAGCCCACTGCACGTTCGTCTGCCTGATCGCTTGCCTATGACTGAGAATAGTCAGTGCGGTATGCAATCGAAATCGAATTGAATCTGCAAGTACGGTAAAGTCCAAGTATCTTTTCTCAGCTGGTGCTGCGTGCCAGTACGCGCGTTCGCTGTGTGCTCATACATATCTTTCGCTCAGTAATCGATTGTGTTCGTCTGTAATGTTGTTAAGCGGAAAGTAAACAACGCTCAGCTGTTGGAAGTTTTAAATTAGTTTAAAAATTCCTTCTCTCTTCTTTGCTGGTGGTTGTTTATGTGGTGTTTTAAATGCCGTCAAACCAGCTGTTCACGATTTTCCTCCAACAACTTTAGTTTTAATTGTTTCACTATCAGTTTGTGGCACAAAAACTGGACTAGTGGCCGACCACTAGCAGCTTTTAAGTTACCATAACTGATAAGCCCAAACGTTGTTTTTAATTAATTTGCTATTTTGCGCTATTTTTAACGACAATAGATTGCATATTGTAAACATCGGAGACTCAAAATAAATATGGGTCAATGTTCATTGTCGTACTAGTGAATTTTCATAATAAGATACGACTATTTCCTACATTGCTCCGAATGAGTGAAAACTTTTTGCCAAATATGCAAATATTTAAATTTAATTCCATAAAAAGATTTAGGTTCTTTAATTTTTTTTAAATTAAAAATTAAGAAAATAATTTTAATATATGTTTGTAAATTATTTATATAAGATAATAAACATGTTTAACTGATATAAACTAATATTGTTTAGAGAAGAAGTACAACAAAAAATGAAATAGGTTTATGTTACTATAAAAAGTGCCCTACATGCACCTTGATTCTGCGCTTCACATTTTCTGAATCAAAGTTTTAGGTAATTTTTTATTTAATATTTACCAAATTTTTCTTTTTAGTTTCTTCTTAATTCTACCTCCAAAAGTCGCTTTTGTGTTTAGTATTCAATTTTTACAACCATATAAAGACTCTTATCTTTGACTCATAGAATCAATAAAAAGTGTAGAATCATTATTATAAATTACTTTACAGAAGCCTCGCATCTATAAACATAATTACTTAACCACATTATTAAGTCATTAAATATTGAAAAGAAATTATTCTACAGAGCAATTAGGGGTCGCTTTCAACCTAAGCGCCACCGCTGATAAGAATTTCCATTTTATACTTACTTATCACTTTCGTTTTTCGAAAATTCATTTCAAATATTCGTTTGCATATCTCTGAAACCTTATCAAGTGTTATTTAATAATTATTTGTGTTTATTGTTTTATCAGAAGTATATTTTAAGAATATTTGATTCTAAATTATGTTGTCTGAATTTAGTTTTGCTGTTAAAGAAATTTAAAGGAAATATTTGCAGTTCTTCTCGACGGAATATTTTCATCTACTGATGATATATATAATTGTTGTATACGCCATACAGTATACAATACATCTATATAAGTACATTGGAATACATCGATGGGTATACGGCACTTTTCAACTTCATTTTTCGCACTGCACTCTTGTCAGATTAATATTTTTCATGTTTTTGTAATAGGTCCCAAATAAATAGGTCCCGTTTCTTTCTTTTTTCTTTTTTATCACCCTTTTTCCAGAATTTATACATATTGTTGTTCTTTTAAGATATGTTGACTATTTTCTCAACAGAATCGCTGGAAATTTTTTTAATATATTTACACGTTTCACTCACGTCATTATTGATCAATTGGCCAGTGTTTGTCAAGTTTTGGTGTTATTTCGTACTATCAACTACAGTATCGATTCACTCTTGAGTAGATCAGAGCTAAGAATATGGGAGACTGTTTATTGGGATAATGTTTTGTGCGTTTTCATCTCAATAAAATGAGTTCACCTAAGAAAACACAATGGTAGCTCTATTTGTAGGCAGACGTTTTGACGTTTTGTTATATTCTTTGTAATTGTTTGACTAAGATTGCGTCAGGAGGAGAGTACTAAGCTAAGGACTTCTTTCTTAGAAAACTTTCAACGAGAAATATTATATAAATAAGCTAGAAATATTAAATAAATAATAAATATAAGCTTTATTTAAAGGACTATCTGTCTTCTATTTAATTTAGTTTAGTGGCTTGCATAGAAGATTAACTATGGCACCTAGGCCATAGTTAATCTTGATTAATTTCTATGATATTGGATTTGGTTCGATATTATATTTACGACATTGCTAGATGTAAAGTAATGTAAATGTTTGGTAATTTTGAACATTTTGTCTAAGTTAAATAAATAACAACAAAATCATATTGTAATTTTCAATACTCAAACTGATTAACATCAGCTAAATTTCTAATATTGTTCTCAACTAAATGCAATGGAAAGATAAGCTTATCTGTTCAAACTCGTACTAGGTTAGGGATACCGATTATAACACAATTTGATAATTTTCTGTGTTTTCTGTGTGTAAATAATACAAAGTTCGAAATTATTTTAATATTTAATTTTTATGTGAATATTATTGAGCAATTTTTCTAAAACTTGAATGTCAGAATGAATGTGTACTAAAAATGTTGTTTCTTGAATGTAAACAAATTAAAATATTCTATTAAATAAGTATTCATGCTCTTTATCGTTCTTATTAAATATTTCTTTTTTTGAAATACATAACATACTATTTAAGTTTATGGTTTACAGTCGCCAGTATCACAGTAAACACGCAAAGAACCAAAAGCCCTACGATTCTGGAATTAAATAAAGAAGCAAATTTATTTATTCACACCATAAAACATTCTATTTGAAAGCTCTTTGCCGGTACATTACTTGACATTTAAGGACACCCAATTTGAAAGGAACTACGTAAATGGAACACATACATTCCAATATCTCAGAACGAAATAAAACTGATTTCAAATATTTTCAACTTAACGAACTATTAAATTTATTAAAAATATAATAAGGATAATAAATTATTATAAGTAATTTAATATATCAATGTATATATGTACATATTTATGTTTTTATAAAACAAGAAAAAACAATAATGGATATTTCATAAATTTTAAATGAAATCTTAGTGCGATTATGAATCTTTTAAATGCTTAGCTTAACTAAAAAGTTTTAAAATAAATATTGATTATGATAATAATAATTAAAATATCTTAAATTGAATTATTTATTAACATTTATGTATGTATATGTTTTCCATTTTCGACACTTAGTTATGATTTTTGGAGTTAATTAACATTAAAGATTATTAGTTTCTGTAAATTTTATAATAATTATATTTATTTGATAATCAAAAAAAAAAAATTCAGTTTATTTAAAATAATCTTAGGTCAAATTTTTTATTAAAATATACTAATACTTTAAAAATTTATTTATTGTCTTTATTAAACTATCGAATTAAAAATTGCAAAAGAATAACCAAAATGCTTTCTTCGAATACAACTATTAACTTTTAAGAGAAACATATGAGAAGAATTTATTAATAATTTGTTCACCTAAGGACATCATTTTGAAACAAATTTCTGTACAACTTCAAATAAAATTATTTTAAAAATTATTTTAAACTGAGCTAAATATTACAAATGATTATATAAATGAAATCATATGTAAATTGTTAGCATTTCTAAATAATTCATTTTATTAAAAATATAAATTAAATGTAATCTTTTAGTAGTTTTAAAATTTTAACTTAACTAATAGTGCTATAATCAAAAATTGGTTTGTGTTACGATTGCAATCAAATAAAAATGCCGCTTAAAAAACTATTCTAACGAATTATATTATTTTATTAAGGTTCCATATTATAATTTCACATTTTCCGTTATCCTGCAGGGTGACATTATGTTACATTATGGCAAACCAAGATTAATTTGAAGTTCATTTTACTTGTAAAATGTTTTTTAAATTTTTGCTGTTCTCAAAAATGTTTCCTGTCATTTCCTCTGACAGAATGTTATAAAATAACTAAGATAAAATGACAAAAGAAATCGTTTTTAAAAAAACAGTTTTGGAAGAACATTTGTGAATTACAACAACAAAATATTATTGTTTGATTCCTTGTCAATTTGCGGTCTTTGGACTTAATTCATTATTTATTGAATTAAATTGTTAGTAAATAATTTTTTAAAGTACAAGTATCTAGTGTTAAACTGCAATTGCCAAATTTGTAGCGTAGTGTCACTTAACTAACCTAACACCGCTGAAGTTATCCTAACTTAGAGTTTTGTTACGTTTAGTAACACATTCTTTTGCTATATTATAAAAGAACGAAAGCATAATCCGCAATCATTAATAAATTTATTATAAAAATTTTTGTTGTTAGATTTTAGTACTATATATGTTAGAAAAAAACTTACCGCAAATCAGTTAAACAAAAGTCTCTTTATCCACGGACTTTTTAGATTTAAAGTTCAGAAAAAACTCGAATTCCTAAATAAGGTGAAAATATACAAGTACATTTTGTAAGTCCTCAAAAAAAAAAATATATATATTAAGCAGTATTAAATTTTCTACCATTTCTGATATTGTACCTATAGTAAAGTGTGTTTTTTTTTAAAGGCTAAAACTATATCAAAATTTTACGATAATTTGTATTCTTATTTAATAATTACAAATTCACTCCTTTTTAACGCATTTACTATTTTAAATTTGAAACATTTTTTTGAAATCATAATAAAATAATTTCAACCTATTAATTATAGATTAAATACTCTCACTTAGTCTAGTTTAAATTTTCCTGAATTCATACAGTTCTGAAAGCACTGCAAAGTTAAATTTCTTTAGGCTGGAATAAATAAATCAAAAAGTGTAAAAGTTAAAAAATCAATATTTGTTTAAAAATGAGTTTTTTATATCGCAATTAATATGTCTATTAATTTCTTTTAAGTAGATTACAAATATGTCAGCAGCACTATATAAACTATTTAAACATTTGATTATTATGCTTTATAATATATTTTATTTCACTTAAACGAATATAACATATAACAAACAAAAACAATTTCATTATTCGTTACATAGACAAATTGATTTGTATGTCACCCTGTATGTATGCTTAACAGATTTTTCAATATAATCTTTCATCTTAAAAACTATGAATAACTTCTTTACAACCACTAAAACTATTCACAGCAGTGTTTTCATTCGAAATACTATTGTTTTACCTTCACGTGGCCCTAAAATTATGATTAAAACAAGTGGCACATGCACGTACATAATTTGGAATTTTATAAACACAAACGCAGTTTATGTACACTTAAAAATTATTTTCGATAAAGATAATAATATACGTATTCCATATTGTTATGTTATGTTTGCAAAAGAAAATTCAAATTAAAAATGATAAATTAATTTAAACGAATATTTGTTAAAAATATTGTAAAAGAAGTTAGCATATCAATTCAATTACTTTGTAAACTTGTAATGTATATTTATAGCATCGTTTATAAATAAAACATAATATCAATTTATTTAATTTAAATTTTGAAAAGACAAATTGAACACAAATCGACTTTTTTTAATCATTTTATATGTAAGTAAAACTAAGTAAAAAAAATAACTAGACAAATATGATTTTAAAATATGAAATGAAATGTGATTCAATTAAATAATAAATCAATTATTATATTGCATTAATAGTTTTTCGCACATAACGCAACAATTCAATTTTTTACCAATTTTCAAGAATTAAAATACAACAAAATGGCGCAAACAGTTTAAGTGTTATTGATACACGTCCATAAAAACGTAAATTATAACAGTTTGAGTTGTGCTAAAATAATATATTAACTTCATCTTTTAAGTTAATCATTCTTAATTCTATAAAACCTTATATAAATATTTTATATTGTATATTATATATTTATTCGCAAAAATTATTTTATACATAATTATTTGTAAATAATTAAAATATTTTCAAACTACATGAGAATTGTTACTATATATTTATCGAGTGCGTTTTGATATTTTAATAACTTAATTTCGATTTATGTATACATCTAAAACTTTGCTTACTATACAATTAGAGGATATTAATTAATATCACACATTCATAAATTTAAAGTCATTTTAAACTATATTTGAAATTATTTAATGTGATTTTTAAAGTACGTTGGGGTTAATTGATAGTTAGTTTTTTTTCTCTTATATGAAATTCATTAGCAATAGAAGCAAAAACATATAAACGTCTACTTAATTAAAATATATTTTAAAAACACTCTTCAACTAAATCTACGAGTACGATTAAATTGTAGGAATATGTTTGAAAATTAAGTGATTAATACAGAGTTGAACTCTTGACAAATGCGGTATATTAAATTATAAAGCAAATGTATATAATATATAACTGAGTTATTTTTAACAGTTTCTACATAAAAGTAAATAGTAATATTTTAATATTTTAAAACAATTAATTTATTTCATTAAAAGGGACTACATATGCGCGTAACTATTCAACATAGTGACTTCAAAACCTTGGATGATCGTGGGAGTGCGCCATTCACCACCCGCCCGACTTTTATATTGTTTAGTTTAATTTTGTTTTATTTTATAATCATAAGTATTTGTATTTAATATATTCTTTTTCAACGCTTTTTCTTTTATATAATATCATTTATAGCAATAAACCTAAAACCATTTAAAATTCCTTAGAGGAGTCTCTGGTCTCACTTATCTCATACATATGAATTCTTATAATGAAAATTTTAAAATAATTTCGTAAATATGTTTCACTTTTGTTCATTTTACACTTAAACTTATTTATATCTAATAATTTGATTATTAATGTTTACATAATTTAGATTAAAATTCGTACTCTTAACAAGCATTTTACAATTTCTTTTGCTGTTTTCATAATAATTTTACCTACAACTCGAAAACTTCCATTCTAAATGATTTCTTATTAGTTGGCACACTTAGATGATTTCCAGTAAAACGGTTGCGACCCGGACTACGCATCGTTACAGGCTTGTCATCCTCATCATCATCCTCGTCCGAATAGTCGCTATTGGTTTTGACATGTCCACCCAATGCTGGGCCACTGAAGTCATCATCATACTGCAATATTTTTATAACAGTAAATAAGCATATAATTGAAGTTTGTTCAATATAGAATGGATGCATGCAGTAACATAATCGATCTATGTTTATAAATCATATATAAATCGTAAAAACATTAAATACACTTATTAATGACAAAACAAAACTAAACAATTACACTTTTTATATTATGATTCAATAATTTATTTGCTTGAATTGTGGAAAAATTTATAACATAGGTATATGCTTGTTTTGAATCAATTTCTCTCTCTTACAGTGCGGATTTGGCATGAAACATGCCGTCGCTACATGGATTTTATGAAAAATATTTTTGTAGCGTGTTAAAGCGTATCTTTTATATAGTTTAATATAATATTATGGAAAAAGGGTAATGAGACTCTCTCTTACAGTGCGGATTTGGCATGAAACATGCCGTCGCTACATGGATTTTATGAAAAATATTTTTGTAGCGTGTTAAAGCGTATCTTTTATATAGTTTAATATAATATTATGGAAAAAGGGTAATGAGACTCTATTTAATATTAGTTTAATTCAAATATACGTTTTTCAAAACATAACCGTTATATAAATAAATTTTTTTCGGTTTATTTATTTTGCCTTTACTGTAATAAAAGCAGCCAAAAAGTACAGTTTAAATATCATTAGAAGGTGTTCTAACATGTAAAATAAAAACATTAGGTGAGATTAAGTTATAATGACCGTCTAATGACCGTTACAATGGCTCGTTCTGATTACAGAGATATAAATTTCCATAAATCTTTACTTCTGTATCAGACCTGAAGCCGTCAAATCAATTCATACACATGGTTCCATTTCGGAGCCCTGCCTACACATCTAGTGCCACCACGGAAAGTGAAAACATTGAGATTTAAATATTAATTTCATTTGATTAATATATGTTCATTAATGTTTTTTAAAGTATCCTCAGTTTAAATAAAGGAAGATATTTTTCTTACACAAATTTAAAAAATTTGTAAACACTTTTAATCCCTATACTAATATATTAGACTTTTAATTTGTTTCCGTTTTCGTATTAGATATTAATAGTAGCAGAGAATTAAATGTAATTAATTATAATTCAAACTGGTAAGCTTATTTGATTAAAAAAACATTATTTGGCATAAGCTAAATCATTTTTCAAATTTCTCATATGTGAATTAGGATTAATACCATATATTCAGAAGACGAACGATACGAATACTCCTAAGGAAACCACATTATAATACATATTTGAATCGCATAAACTAGTTATAATTTTTTAATAATTATATTATCTATAATTACAGTGCCTTGAATTATATTAATTTTTAGTTATAATGCTAAGCAATAGCATTGTTAGTATGTGTGGCACTATTTGGTGCAAATGCATAATTTACAGTTTGAGGTGCACAGTAGTGTACAACTAGGCAGCACAGTAGCGCAGACATTGAATGATATTTAAAAACCAAAAAAAAAATTATTATACAAAGCAAAAAGTATATAACTTCAAATATACATATCAATGGATATATAACGATTTAAAAATAAATATCGAAAATTTTACCTTTTAGCAGTACGCCTTTCGTGCTTTGCTTTTAACCAAAACTGTTTGATGTTAATATAAATTTTAATAAAAGCCAGCAAAACTAATTCCACACCACACGATAAATTATTGTACATTCAAATCATTTTTGAGTTATAAGAACTAATTATTAATACATGGGTAATATAACTGCTAACCGGAGCTACATCAAGTAGAATAAATCCAATCCAATCAAAACTTACTTAGCTTATAATTATCGAAACTTGAGCTATCCTTCTGGGCTTTAAACTTAGCTTAGTTCAATATTAATTTTTTTTTAATTTAATAATTATATAATTGCTTGTGTTAAATTTAATTGCAATTCAAGTTTTTGTTTTGTAAACGATTTGCTTAATTTAGCTATCAGTATGCGAGATTGTTGCCGTTTAAATTAGACTTAAGATTAGAGAAACGACGTTGTACTTATATCCTTATTTGTATATCTATAATTGTTAAAAGTTTCTGTTGCATATAAAGTGTAAAGTAACGTTAAGTACTAGTTTATCCTTTTCTCATAGAAGGCGCGAATAAGATTGCTTTTAAAATCTTTTCGAAAATGTGTTTAGTGGTTTTTTCATTGGATGCACTCGTTTTTATGGACAATGTCAGATGAACGATTTCAATGGAGTCGATTAAGTTAATGACGTTTATAATATTAATATCGATGCGTATTCCTTGTAACTAATCGCTAAAGCTAATCTTTATATTTTTACCTTTTAAAGGCTTGAGTTATGTTTTTGATTTGTGTTTTCCAGAATATTTTTTTGACTTTTCTTATTGAATTTTAAAGCCTTTTCTGAGTTGAGAATCCATATATTATTATCCTTTGTGATTTGAGTTGTATACGTTTAAAATAAATTAGTTCTAAGCAAATTTTTGTATAGGAAGCAAAAAAGAAAATTAATTAGTTGATCATAATGCCTTAATGATTCGCTAAGAAAAGAAGGACTTTGCTTTAATTACAAACTTACTTCGAAATCTCCAATAGTAAAGCGTGTCGCCGCTAATGAATCTTGAGGTGGCATGTCCGGACTCATGACCTGATTGGTTATTATTTAAATGAACGTACGGAAGCATTAAAGTAAAAGTGTTATTATGTAAATGATTTGGTGGCTTAGCACACAATATACATTTCAAAATATTTAAATATATATAATGATATCAAATTATTAGTTTATATAAATTTCAACAAATATGTAGAAAGTTGAGAAGTATTTTACACAATGTACCGTAAATGACTTTTTTTTGGCTTTTCACTCTAAAATACTACAGTTTTTTTTTTTTTTGTTAATATCACATACATCACATAAGCTTAATAAATAGTAGTAATCAAAGTCACAATATGAGCTCTGACATACTCCTAAGAGTGTGCTACTACCTGTTTCTTTAACTGTACTCACATCATCATCGTCATTGTTGATCATTTCCTTCGTCGATGCTGTTGTTTCGTTTCTCCGTATTGAGCCCTGGTGTATATCCAAATCAACCTTCAGGCATTGGAAACTGCGCATAAGGAACACAATTGGCATCGGTAATATACCCGCTAATATCATGGCCAAGGCAATGCCCATAATCCAAGTTGGATAGCTTGTTTGTACCACTTGACCCTAAAAATAGAAAAAGTACTCTATTACGTTTGAAACAGTAGTTGGTTACTTAATAATTTACCAATTCGGCATTCCAAGCACTGTAAGTTGGATTCTTAATTATCATAAACACTACAGATGAAGCCAATATAGCAACCATTATAACAGGCCCAATATAACGCCAAGTAAGCTGCCAATATATGCCCGGTCGATAGCCAGTCATTTGGTAAATATCCTCCGTAAACCTATTAAATACAGTTTTGTATTGATATACTTTACTTTGATTACTTTAATATTAATGTTACCTCTCATGTCCATATATGTAAACAACGGCTATCATCTCCATTAAAGCCACCACTACCAAGCCAATGGTACCAGCAAAAGAGTCAAACATTTTCAACCAGTATTCGCCTGCACCTGTACAGAAGATTAAACCGACAATAAAGCAGAACAGACATACCACACCAGTCACATGTTGTTTCTTAACCCGCTTTATAATGTCTATGTCGAACAGTGTGCACAACATGCCCTCCAGGATGCCAATTTGCGAACCCAATCCTAGCGATAGCAGCATAGTAAAGAAAAGCACCGCCCAGAACGGTGCTCCCGGCAGTTCGACAATGGCCTGGGTGAAAACAATAAAGGCAAGACCAGTACCTTCAGCAGCCTAAAGATTTAAATAACGTTATATACATTTGATATTATCTGATAGACTATCCGCAACGTACGTTATCTAATTGCTGCGAAAGACTGCACTCCTCCAATTCCAAAGTCTTCGTTTCATTACCGTTAAGTGTTTTCATCACATTCTCATACTCCGACATTGTAGCGTTGGTGAATGGTAAAAGCTTATGTTTTACCAAAATTTCCTTATTGCTATGGTAAGGATAATATTACTCATAAAAAACTAAATTAAATCGATAATGTATTAAGACTTATGAAAATTTAACAGGATAGAAGTCACGTAGAGATCTTATATTCTACCTATTATTGATTGCTTCGATATTTAGAAAAGAGCTATTTTTAATAACTTAATGAATGAAGCCATATTTTTGTGGATTACTTTACTCATAGATATGTTATTAAGACAACTTTAACAAGCGACGAATTTATCCTCATCTAAAAGGGTGAATATAATATATTTAATTAGAGTTAATCACAAATTTTTTAAAATGATTACTGCACTCCATTTCACTAGAAACCCAAAATAATAGGATTTTTTATTCAATAGGTTTTGAATTAAAACTAAAATTGCCAAAAGGCTGCGAAATGTTGAGATCTATTTGTATTTGAGTTCATAACCTTCTAGCAGGGCTAACGTTTTCATTGAACGCACCAGTTCATTTCCAATCCTAAATTATTTTGCTATTGATTTTGGTATTTATTTTCCGTTTCTAACTTTTAGTTGTTTTTCTAAGCCCCCTTCGTTGCAGTAAATAGATTTTCGTTAAACATTGAAGAATAAGACCTTTGCAAATTCTACAAATAGAGAATTCACTAAATTACGGCAATTAATTGCCAATCAAAATGCATTTATTGTGCAATGGCCGAAGTGCTTGTAGAGACGCAGAGAGGCTTATTCTACATTTTACACATCAGTGTCTCATACGCAAAGCAATGGGAGCTGCATTGACGTATGGCGCCACCGGTTTACATGTGCATGTGAAGGACATCAATCAATTAATTTGCATAAACTTGAAAATGCTTCGTGATGATTTCTTATCAATTTAACAATTCAACAATTAATCAATGCATTTGCTGTTCTTATTGTTGTGGAAAAGCGCCCACGTGGTTATACTTTAATTTAACTTACAGGTCTATGCAGCGATCCACATTTACAGTGGCCTTAAATCCGAGAATAGCGAAGATAACAACACTCGCATAGATCGCCGTCACAGCATTGCAAACTGAGACCAGCAAAACATCGCGGACGCAATTGTTTTTAGGAGTGTTGTAGCTTCCGAACGCAATAAGTGAACCAAACGCTAGTCCGAAGGAATAGAAGACTTGTGTAGCCGCGTCAAGCCACACCGTTGGATCTGCTAACTTTTCTACTTTAGGTGTGTACATGTGCATTAAACCGGCACTAGCTCCACGCAGAGTTATACCGCGTATGAAGAAAATTGTCAGCACAATATATGGAAAAAGTGAAGTAAAGTAAACCACTTTGCCGGAACTTTGTATACCCTTCATAACAATAAAGAAGACCACGGTCCATGAGAGCAGCAAACATAACACTATCCACCATTTTAGACCGCCTGACTCATCCATAGAAGGAGCTGCGTCTAGAGTAGTGCGATACCAAAAATAAGCTGTTTCTGATGAACGCGCACATTCTTCTACCACCGCGCTGCCATTTGTAGGACACGAAGCCCATGGTAAGGGATACTAAGCACCATATAACGAAACAAATATCTTATTGTTAATTACCTTAAATATTTAACTTTATTATAGCTACTTACCCGAAAACTGTTAAATAAATAGTAAAAGACCCACGTTATGATGACGTTGTAGTAGAGTGCAACGAATAATGTTACTATGCAGGATGATATGCCAATTCCACCCAACCAGGGATGTATGGTATTCCAAACACCAAGCGCACCCAAACGCATGCGCTGACCCATGCCCAGCTCAATGAGGAAGAGCGGAATACCTTCCAGCACTAACATAACCATGAATGGTATCAGGAAGGCACCTATAAATACAAAATACGAACATAAAAAACTATTATTAAATTTAAAGGCACAAGCAGCGATTATTGCTAAAACTTAACTTAGTGCAAAACCCACTAAAGAATCTGACATTAAATCAATTTTATTTTCGTTTCGTTTAACAAAGTCTTTATTGGATTACGACTTGGCATTTGCATGTTTGATTATTTTTTGAGTTTTGGTTTCCCTTTTCTTTAAAAAATTCATAACCATTAAAGATAAGTTTATATGTTGAAGAAATTTTAATAAAATGTAGATTCAAAAATACTAAAAGAGAGAGGCGTTAATCACCTGTCCTGGAAACAGTAGCTAAGAATATAATTACTTTAAAGAACAAAACCAATATTCAGCAAATAAAAACAGCGAATATTTAGGTGCACTCCAGATTTTCATATATCTAAAGAAAGAAAGTCCCTTTGATTTTTCTATAATAATTTTACTATAATTATTTCCTAATCTAAATTAATTGATAACGTTTTTAGTAGTGACGAAATAATACTAAGGACATCTGAAATAACATCTGAACACCTATATAATTACAATCCACTAACTATAAATAGGATTTTTGGTAGTAAACTATGAAAGCTTCGTATAAGGCAATGAAAAAAAATAACTTTATAAGATATAGTTTAGTTTCTTAAAACGTACTTCGGGGGCTGAAATCCTTATTATATATTTACATATTTTCTATTTTTTCACATTTCTAAGAGTAGATGCATAGCGAGGATAAGCACGTAGTAATTTTAAACATGAAGGGGGAAGTTTCCAGATTATTTAAACATAAAGCAGTATCTAATATAGTGATTAAATTCTTTGCAAGAAATATTGATTTCAAAGATTGAAGAATGTATATCAAAGATATTTTTGCAATTACTACCTACAAACAAATGGTTTTATCGAGAGTAGTAATTAACATGACATGTATGAAACATACCACTTAAATAAAATGTCTGCCTCAATATGTGCAACGACATTCAATTTAATTTTCAATTCATCCTAATCAGTAAATTCCGATTCAAACTAGAATATGTTGGTCCGTCCGTCTGTGACAACCTCAACCAATATAATTAAGTACATTGAATGAAATACGAATACGAAATCTGTCACCAAATAGAATCACATACAATTAGTGCATATGAACTTAAAAGAATTCACTCCCATAGCAGCCATTGCGCGCGGCATCTTTTCGACATAATTATTGGGCAAATGTTCTAAACCAAGGACTCACCAAAGTAACTATTTGTGCAGTTGGAATTTGCACAAATTTTGAGTCATACACCACAATAATAATTATTAAATAAACAACGGGTGGTGAAGTGAATAGGTAAATCCAACTTAGTCAAAGAATTCACCTCCATGAGCCCACACCTCTGCAGTTACATGCGAACACAAAAGCCACTTTCGTGCATTTCTGTTCACTCTACCCAATAGCACTAATTTTGTCCTAACAGCTAACCACCTAATCTATTGTACAATATTACCGTTCTTCGGTAGGGTGACATATAGTGAGTGACTGACGATTGACGTGAATTCCAGAGTAAAAATAAAACTGCTTAGAGTTGCTTTATTGCATTCGCATTGTCATATAATTTCTGTAGCAAAAGCGCCGAGTTTGCAAACCGAGTACAGAAACAATAGTACATGTGACGTACCCGTGCGTTCTATGGGACAAGGCAGATTTGTTATATGAACATCGCCAGTCATGTTTCTGTGCATTCGCCAATGGAAATAAACAATAAGTAAACGCCAACAAGTTCAAGGTGCGGGCTGAGGACTCGAATTACGCAGAAAAATAAAAGCTAATCAAATCAAACAACAATAAACAAGAAGCGCCGCAAATCAAAATCGATGAGATATTTACTGTATTTAAACCAATTTTTGCAATCTGAATTCGTTCTGAAGTTTCTTTAATATTCAAAATTATTTTTCTTTGATTAAGGTTGCATTAAATTTTACGAGGAATGCAAATATTTCAAGAGTTATTGACTTTTCGAGGTAAAAAGGTAAAAGTTTAAATTTCAAAATGTGTCAGTGCATTTTTCAGAATTTTGGTGGCTACATACGAGTGCAATTAGTTATATGATATATAACTATGATATATATATACTTCAATAGATATATACGAGTGTAATATGAAAATAAAATTCGTTATAGTCACTGCAAACAAATATATAAAAAATGAAATAAAATGAGCGTGAAGGTAAAGATAGTACGGGTATCTATGGCACCTTTAGTCTTAGTCATTTAATTATACTTTTACACTTGCTGTTGAAGAAATCACATTTTATTAATATTATGAGTTTGATGTTAAGACGTTTGCATATTTTTACTGTCCTAACTTCCAAAGGTTTGTGTAATAAATAAATTGATGCCACATTCAGAATAACATGTAAATATTTCGGAAGTGGTCTTTCGATTCCATGGGAAAAAAAGTAACTCTAAAAGACGGATACTCAATTTTAAAATATAAGGTAAAAGCTTTAATAAATAAGGTAAGAGTTTCATAAATAGAAAAAACCGATGAACAAGATAGCATGCCTGGAGAATAACATGCTAGCGATTGTACAATGATGTTTTGTCAAAAGTTGTGGGTTTCGTATCTGCTCGTTTCATATCCAAAACATATATAAAAATTGTTTCGCATCAACCGGATGATACATCTTCATCACCCACTCTATCAAAAGTTCTTGTATTAGCTAGCACAACCTGTATCTTTTTTCACAACCTTTATCTGCGTTATATTCATTGTGTTATCGACCTTCTTAAGGACTTTTATACATCATAAGCTTCTGTTTGAGATATAGTTCTGTTGCTAAATCCATTCAATGATTTGAATATTTTACTCCTTTCAATTCTGTCTTGAACACAATATATCACACAAAATTTTCTGATCTAACATTAACCACATAAAAAATCGCTCATTCAGTCACGGCTATCTGACAGCACGCTATCTGGCAATGCAACCACTACCCAAAAAATTTACTTGATAAACAAGATACAATGTACGCGAACTCAAAACTCTAGTTACTTTGGGAATTCACACTATATACCATACTTCTCTCCGGAGCTAAAAAAAACAATTAAGTGACATGGGAGTGTATCTGAATTTTCAAAAGCATCATTTAAGATAAAATTTATTTGTATATTTACTATTATTATTACTGTTGGCTAAATCTCTATATGTGTCTCTTTAAAAGCTGTATATAAATTTCTACAGAAATTCAATTAGGTAAATATGAAAGTATGAAAAGACGCGACACCAATAAAATAGGTATGAAAAGAAAACTTTATGCTATTCAGTCTGCACTTTCTGTCAATTAATGTCACACATATGTAATGTCTCTGATATATTAAAATGATGTGTGATGTTGATCGTGACATTTAGTGCACGCAGGACAATTAAAGGATTCCAAGCCTGTGGTGATGCTTGTGGTGAAATTAGTACAAGTGCAGTAGAATTCTGGGCAATTACCGGTTGAATAACATGCTAATACCTAATATCAAAATATTTCAAATATTTATTAAGTCGGCTTTAAATTAATTAGAAAGCATACCTACATGCTTGTTTCGTATGATATGAATATGATAGTCACACATCTCTATATGCAATTAATTCCATATAATTTCGCACAATTCCTTAATATATCTATTAAACTCTCCTCAACTGTTTGTTGCAGCTAATATCTTTATTGTCTTTCTACTGAAGTAAGGGATGCCGGAGTATTTCAATTAATGTGATTAAACAATTCTGCCTGGATAGCTAATTTCACTTTTTAAACATTAAGTAATGGATTGAGATATGAATTTGTTATTTTAAATTTTACTACTTTTCTTTTGAGTGATTTATTTATATGATTTATGACATTGAAATTTTTATTTAATATTGATACATATGTGTCATTTCTACAAAATATAGATAAAGGAAACTCAACATCAGATTTAAATTATATATGGTTTTAGTTTCTGAAATGTGATAGCAAGTTACATCATTTCTCGGTTTTCATTAACATTATATTTACTGATGCAAACACAAGAAATTCTGATTAAATGAATACTTACCGCCCCCGTTCTGTTGACATAAGTAGGGAAAACGCCAAATGTTTCCCAACCCCACTGAGTAGCCAATAATACTGAGGAAAAATTGCATCTTGCCAGACCATGCTGCTCGCTCTGGTTCGCCGGGTATGTCGACTGAACTGACAGAATTGCGTTGAGGTGCAGTGAGCACAATTGTAACTCCATGGGTGCCATCGCCGCGGGCGCGTGTATTCAGTGGCGCCATTTCATGGCCATTTCGAGGTGCATCAATTATTTTAGTAGCAGCCATCAACAAATAAAAAATTTACGACAATTTTTTCTCGTTTTTCAACCTTAATTGTATATATTTTATGTTTGAATTTAAAAACTCTTTAGCATTTAAATCACAAATATTTAATAAACACTTATATTTCTATTCAATTATTTTATAAAAGTTCGTTCTTTAAGTAATCTTTTACACTTTCGTCGCTCAAGTGTTTTGATTTTAAATAAAAATGTCTAAAGTATGCAATTCAAATTGATGGATCTACAACTTTAAGATGAGTATATAAAATACATTTTTTAAAAAATGCAAGATCTATTTCAATTTCATACTAATTTATATTCAAGCACAAAACAAAATGTTACTTTGCGTTTGGATTAAAATTTTATAATGTGTTTTAATTAGAAACAAATATACAAGTCGCAAATCCTTGTGAAGTCCATTAGTCAAATGACAACAACATGGTACAATATTCAGCACATTCGATAAATGAACCAGTTCCTCCACAAAAGACTCTTTCTTTCATTACACATAACCATTTTGTATGTTTGATCAATATTTACTATGCATGTGTATATAAACAGGTATTTTGCTCCATTATCCTTTTCCGTTTGCGACAAGGACATTGCCTGGGTTGTTCTTAATTAATGAACTTTATTATGGCTTATACTTCAACTAATTGCCTCTCATTGAGTAACAGAATTTTGGTCTAAAAATTATGCATACACGTAGAAAATAATTTGGCATTATTAAAACACGATGTGGGCGAAAGTTTAATTTGTAGAGATGAAGGTAAATTTTAATAAACATGATACATAAAATATATAAACCCATAGGCCGGTCAGCTTCGGGCCTTTGTTGCCATTGCTCTGTATTGCTTAATAATTATTATAATAAATAAAAGCATAAAAACTAAACCAGTTAGAATCAAATAGTGTGAGGGAATATATGACATTTGTATAATACAATTATACAACGTTTAATTTCTATAAAGTCATTCATTTTTTACAATGAGTAACCTTACTTAGTATCCAAATCTTTAACCTTTGTTTCAAAATTACATGTATTTTTTAAACCTGGCTATTATAATAGTTTGTTTAACATTTCACAAAGCTTTTGTAAAATATTTGATTAGATGTGAAAAGACTTCAAGCCAAGGATTATTTGAATGCGAATCATGAAGATTTCGTATGAATGACACATTAAGGCCTTTTCGCATTAATTGTTCGAATGCGTGTCAAAATAAAAAGACACGAAATAAAATGAAAAGTACTAAAAATAAAAGTACATATGTAGATTGTAAAGTATATAGGTAAGTAGATGTTAACATTGAGCAAGGAGGCTCGTCCAATTGACGTAGTTCACATAGGTAAGTGGATAAAATAAAATGAGAATGTAAGGCACTCACTAAACGCCGCACAGCATGTGAGTTTATAAGCAGAACACTTGAAATGGGAATGAAACATAATGAAAATGAAACGGAAACAAAAACGAAAAGAGCAGAAAAAATGTTGAGGTGTATATGATACAAAAGAATATAAACTAAGAAGCATTTATAGGATACGTCGTCGTACATATTCAATAACAAAAAACTTTTTTTCAATTATAGAAATAGAATGAAGGCTGCTTTTAACTAAAAGGCTTTCATTTCTAACCAATCACTGCGAGAAATCTGTTAACTAACAGAGTGTTGCCATATTCTGTTTTTAAAGTCACATCTTAGAATCGTTCACCGCTTTGTAACAGTTACTTCTCAAAGAATTGTGTCAGGTCAAATATTTTCTTAATCTCATTCCTTTAACTGTTAAATAGGTAAGTTTGCATCCATTTGTTAGCTGTTTTGATGATTCTAGTGTTTATTGTAGGAATTATTAAAATTTTAAAGCGAAAATATTAAAACTACAATTACGAACGCACTTACAGAAAACAAACCAAAGCCAAAGTGTAAAAAAGAGGTGTTTATGTTTACACGATTTATCTAAACACATACTCGAATATATGTTTACTTTTACAATTTCACAACAAATTCGAAAGTCCTTCAATTCACGTGGTTGCTGCGGCGTATACGTAACAGGAATGACGTCTTATTTTGTTGGAAGTGTATGTGTTCAACAAAATATAGCAACTAGAATCTGAGTGTTCATTTCGCTACTTTCTTCGCCATTCAACTGCACATCTAAAAATGTTAATAGACATGCATTATTTATCTGCGTATCGTGAAAATATTGCTGTTTGCTTTCTATTTTTAAATTATTTTTTCCAATTTAGAAAGATTTGCGCGGTAGACTTGTTCGCTGCAGTTTTTGCAGTTGCTCGGAAAATAATGGGAATTTCTAAAATTTATTAATTTGCGTTGAAATGTTCAATTATTTCTTATAGACACATAAGCAATTAAATTCACATATCGCCTAACTCTTGCAGAGTTACTCTACATTTGATGGCATATGAAAGCAGCGTCTACCGCTTCGTTCCACCCTCCAGGTACAGAATAGATAAAAAGTTCAGATTGTAGTATGTTTTTACAAAACACAAATATTGTTTTTGTAGTTGGTGCCTTGGTCGTGTATATTCTCTTATTTATTTTGATTACACAACGAACTTTAAGTTACGTAAACGCAAGGACTGACGTTACGGCAGCATTGCGAGTGTCTAAAGCGCTCCAAACCAAGTTTTTGCGTATCAAAATTTTATTCTTTCGCTTCGCTTGTGATGAAAAAATATGGTACATTTAGGATGAAGCACAGAATTCAAAGACTATGCAAAACTAAGAAGGTTTAGGTTGAAGCCTTTTGTTTAGTTTTTTGCGAATTACGTCAAAGTACAAAAAAAATTTTATGGAAAAATTTTAAAAATAAATTTAAGGATATCAAGGTCAAAGCTAATCCAAATTAGCAAAACAGTGTCGTCGTTTATAAATTCTTTCTTATTTAAGAGGAAAATATAAGGAGAATAATATTTAAATTTTAATATATGATATAAGAAATCTACACTGTTGTGTTTTGTTGTGCAGTTTTATAGCCATATGACTACAAAAACTTATAAATAATTGTATAATTATAATCAAAATTGTATAATTATAATTATCAAAATTAAAATTTTTAAAAAAATAAATCTAAAAACAAGATAAATTTTTGAAACAACTAAAATAACCTATTGCTTGTAGAATTGTTATAAAAAGAAAATATTCATCTATAATAAATACAATAATAGTACCAGAGACTCTTATTAAAGAGAGTCGTATTGCTTTTTAAGTAGTAGCAAAAATACCACGTTGTTTTACTATGTCGAGAATATTTATTTATGTCGAGAATATATTAGATGATATTCCAGGATATATTTTAGCTTAAGTAAAAATCCCTCTTATACGTGTATCAATTAAATGTACTTCGCATTTAAGCTTTTGAAATATTTGATAATTAAAGTCACTTATAATTATTTTCTTATAAGTGATTATATTGCTTTGTATTATCTGTTGATTAATAGTTCATAATGCTTATATTAACTGAGTTATATTATAATATATTATGTCTATGTCAAGTATGTCAAGTATTTAGTTTCTAAGTTCGGCTATTTGCTAATAGTTTTATTTAAAACTTGTAGATTTCACCAATTACGGGAAATGCTAATCGTTTGCCATAAAACATTCGAACGCATTTGTGATTAATTGTATCTTTTAGTAGCATTTTAAGATTTTAAATTTATTTGAAATAAGAATCTAAGGGCGTTTTATTTAAAAACTACAAACTATGACTGCTACTTTAGCAGTATTCTATGAAAAAGTTTGCTTGTAAATGTAGGTCAGGACTGCGTAGTTGTTATTAGTTTCTCATTGATTTTATTTCAATTGTTATACTGTTTTATTTAAGCAAACAACTAAATATTATACGAAAGTTTCTGAAGATAATATTCAAATACAGTTCGAATGGAAAATGAGGGAAAATAAAGTATTAACTTTTATAAATATTGTTGATATTTTGAACATGAATTTTTGTACAACGTCAACCCAAATGAAAGCAATATTTTCCACAAAAAATTTCAAAGTTTCTTGAATGAACGTATTTAAATTTTGCTAGGTTGACAACCTAAAATACAAATAAAACCGTTTGAATAAGTGTTTTCTACGATAAAAACGTGCTCCACATTTTACGTATATGTATGTATGTATGTGTTAAATAATCTATAAGATAGTTCAGTTCAGTGAAAAAAGTTGACATAGCAATGCTCGTGTGTACTTAACTAAGGCTAAAATAATCATTGTCAATAACTAAAAGCTGGCAAAATACGACTGACATTGCGGCAGAAATTAATTTAGTAGATTTTTATAATCACGCTTCATCCCTCTTAGTGTCACTTGAAGGGATGAAACCACTGTTAAATATACAGTGAGGTATACTTGAAATAAATTCCATATCAATGAAAACTAAAATATGATGGCTATATACAAGAATTTATTAAAACCTTTATTAAACTCAATTTAGACTTCTGTGCAATTTTGTTTTTCATTTTTGAATTGTTACGTCGAAACGATTTTAAAGTCAGTTATGTTTTTTTAATACTTTTAACTTTTATTTCGAGGGTTATTTTTAGTATATTTCTATACGTATTTCGGCAAAGGCGAATTTTTTTTTGCAAAAGTAAAAAAACAAAACCGACTCGCAGGACATGGAAATGTTTCAAATATTCTTAAGATATATGAGTGAATTTCAATATGAAGTGCATTCATAGGCGTATATTTATCTTATTAGTTTTCCTATTGATAAAAACTTCTTGCAGCAAACACACAGGAAGACATTTTTTATGAACGTACCAACTCCGTACCAAGTACCCAACTAAATAATATGTTGTGTGCTGTTAAACAATGAAAATTAAGAGAATGAATTTTATGCTATAGCATTTGTGGAACAAGTATGTCACCGCCATTATATAAACACCGTAATATTAAAGAACTTTTATTCATAATTCAGGCACTCTGCTTCACTAGGATTAAAGAATGAAAAATATATTTACAAATATAAAATTATGTGAAAAAAGTCGAGGCACATTTCATTCTCTCTACTTTGAGCTATAGTGAGGGTGATATTGTCAAAGATTAAACTGACTGAATATTAAAATGATTTCGTTGTTTTGTAGATTTTTTGCTCCAATGAAATTTAAGCACACTTTTTTCCGTAGGCCCAAAAACAAAAGTAAATGTATGCAATGAGGTTTCGATAATCCTGACAACTGGTCTAAATTTCTTACAAAATGGATCGATAATTCAAGCTTTGATAACGACTAGGACGAAAATGATTTCATTTAAATTTGTGAAGTAATAAATAATTGCGGTTTCTTATATATTATTGCTTTTATTTTATGAAATGCGTGTAGCAATTTACAGTGCTAATATAATATTATAGTCTTTATCCATAGAAAACAAAAATTTCGCAAAGAGTATCTAAGGTTATATAAAAATAAGTACGCAAATGAAAATCATTCAAAATATATATAAATAATTAAAATCAATATAAATAGATAGATATTGGAATATGTAAACATATATGTACAAAAGAAAAACAAAATTAAATGAAGTGTTTGCAAAAGCTTCAAAAAAAGTTTTTTTGTATCTTTTTATTTTTCAATCATTCGATTCGATTCCTTGCACAAAAACTGTTTACTTTGGCGTGTTTTGAAATATTTATGTTTAACTTTGCTTTATCAATTTTTTTTTTTTTTGCGAGTTTCGATAATTCAAATTTTTAAGAAAATAATTCCACAGACTCACAGCAGCGAATAAAATTAAGTGTATCAGTTTTGATTATTTATGACGTTGTTTTTTATGTATCGTAGATATTTTTCCAATTCTATTTAATACCCTACATTTTTTTAAGGTAGCTAATGTGCTATCTCAAGGACAGTGGATGAATAGACTCCGAATTTAAACATTGGCCACCAATTAATTTAAAGAAATTATTAAAGTTTAATAAAATATATTTAATATATATAATATATTTTAATATATTATATACAATATATTTACTAATATATATAGTGTATTATATCAACGTGATTTCTCTTTATTGTATGCAATTGTCCTTATGAGTGCGCAACCTATTCCTTTTTTCAATAAAATATCACGAATTTATGCATTAGAGCTCATACGCTCTAGCGAGTTAATATTATTAATGTTAAATAATGCAATATATAGCTTACTTTAAGGAAAACGGTAAAAGATAGTGGGAAAATTCTTCGACTTAGAGTGATTAAATGAATGCATATTTCTTTCGTGAGTTTTATATATCGGTAACTAGTTATTTATTTTAGTATAACAGTATGAAATGGAAACTCTAAAATTATAAATTTTTGCTTCAGCGAGCGACGATAACAGTTGATCTTGTAAATATCCATTAATTTTTTATATCTGAATTATTTAATAGCATTCACAGAAGTCGGTGAGGCAAACTCTTATTATTTTCACATAAAAATAATTTTTCAATTTTTATGCTTTATTTACAAATCGAAATATATAAATTTCCTAAAGGCAAGAAACACACTATATTAACAAACAATATAAGAAATAATCGTAAACTTGAATATTGAGTAATTAACCCACTAATTTTTAGAGACGTTCGAATAAAGTATTTGCAAGACTTAAATTACAACAACAAATTCGATGAGGTAGAAAAGTTTTCTTCGTGTTTAATCTTTCAAGGTGTAAATCGGAGCACTACATTGTTTATAAAAATGACGTCATTAAATTATAAATTGACGTGTTTACAGAATTGATTGATAACTTGAACTTGAGCAAGATTTTCCACAAATTCATTCGTTTTATTCCTACAAAAATATGTTTTTTAAAATACAGAAATTACTATAAATAGGAATTTATCATTACCACATTTTAGGAAGAGACAAAATTGTGCAACGCGATCTATAAAATCTGTTATTTTATAATTACATTTAAAATTATTAAATGCTTTTGGTAAATTATGTTAATACGATCTAAATTTTCATCAAATTAGATTTAGATTTAGCATGAGATATTGATGTTGGAGATATTTCTATTACTTTGAAATATAAAGCAAACATATTGTATGATTTGCTTTTGAAATGGAGAATATGTAATAATTTAGACTAGATACTTTCTGCGTTATGGTGAGTGGAAAAACTCAGTTCACGAATATGGTAGAACTGTTGCTATTTACTTTTTTTGCTCAAAACATTAAAATCCTAAAAATTATAATATTAAGAAATAAACTTAAATAACAATAATAATATACCAAGTCAGAGATGTTCAAAATAAATGAATTAACATACTCACAAAATGATTACGAAATATGTAATTTTAAAACGCTCTTCGTAATAAGATCTTCGAAAACAATAACAAGATACAAATGTATCTTGCAAATAGAAGATGTTAATGTATTTCAACAATTCTTCACAAATCTTGAAGTTATAGTTTACTTAATCGTTTATCGTAAAATAATTCAAAATTGGGTGACTGATTTCCTTAACTGCAATAAATCAATTTATATTGAAATTACAAAATATTAGTTGAAAATGATTAAAAATGCCCCAGTCTGTATTTAATACTAATTGACCATATTTATCATCCACGGAAGCCTACAATAATCTAAGCTAAGTGATTTGAAAGAGAGTGAAAAGAACATATTTAGGCATTTATACAATTTTATAAAAGGTTTATAAATTACAAGAAAATTTTTAATCTCAAGCGTTGATATATAATAGGTTTTTTATATAATTTTTATCAATTTTCTTTTTTTCTGAATTGTGAAAAGAAATTTATTTCTATAGTAATGAACCTAGAATGGGTAACATTGTTTATGGATTTAAATTTTCCTTTCACTAAATTTTAAATGAAAATGAAAATAAAATTGATTTTTGTGCTGTGCCAAGTTTGCGTTCATACCGAAAACTAATGATATTAAGTAAATAAGCGCCAGAATGGATCTGCCACATGCAACTCGCTGCCAGAGTTAAATGCCAGTTCGATTCATTCCACTTCACTCCATACCCCCACACACATGAAACAACCCCAAGTAGTATAGGTGAAGGTAGCAGAATGATGGCCTGCATCGCTTACAACGCCCATTGCCAACCTCACTGAAAACATTTGTGCACATGTCCAGGCAAAATGAATTTCGAAAATATTAAATATGGAAATTCAGAAATTCAAATTTTCAAAAATTCACTGTAACCAAATTTATCATAAATTGTAAACTTTATGTAAGTTTTCTATATATTTTAATATTGCGTGTGAGAAAAATGATTCGTATTTACAAGTACACAAATTTCAAGAGCAAAAACATAACGAAAATATTCTTTGTATTTTTTTTTCTTATAATAAGTTTTTGTTTAAGCCAAAATAGTGCAAATGACGTTTTCTAAAATTATGCAAAATGCAAAATTCTGCATTTATTTTAGTATACCGAAATAATTATTACGTATATAGATATACTTATAAATATAGATACATATGTGTGTAGTATCTACGAAACTGCAGACGCAGGAAAATTGCTTTAAACATTCAAAAATAATTAATAAGGAAAAAGTCGGTTTGCGATAAACGAAAATTTGAACTCTTTGAAGGTGAAATTTGTCGTTTGCAAACAAAAATGCATAAATTTCAAAAAAAATGCAAAAACATGAAAAAATGCAGAGAAAAAATTTCGCCATTTTTTATTTCATTCGATTTTGGTGTTCCTGCTTTAACGTTTGCGCATATACACAGTCACACGCACACAACCACAATGATATAAACGTTGAGCCTTACGCTAAATGAGTGTGCCTCTGTGTATGCGTGCAGGATAGCGTTTTCCTTGCTTAAATTTTGTCAAAAATGTAAAAATTTCCTTCACTTTCTACTTCCTTTTCACACACAACTACACGCAATTATGTTTAATCAATTTATTTTTTTTTATTATTTAAACATTTACACTTATTTTTACACACTGATCATTGAACGGGGAAGTTTTTGTCTATTCAAAAAAAAATTTGTCCTTAGAAAAAAAATTTATTGCGAACAGTATTTGAATGTTTTTGGCTTTTCTATTTTCGCGAGCACGACCGGCGGTTAGAACTTTCCGTTGTAAACTGAAACAAAATCGTTGGAGCAAAAGTTTACATACCAGCAGGGAAAAAGCGGTAACGACCGAAACGATTGAAATGAAACCACACACTTTTAAAAAAATTCTGAAGAATCTGCAAAAACAACAAAAATAAATTTTAGGAGAAAATAATTCAATTCGAGTTGGGTCTTTAAGTTTGAGTAGCAAATATTTGAATAAATTGGAAATATTATTAATTATTTATTAATTTATTAATTTTATTAATTATTTTGAGTCAATATATTTGAAAAAAAAAAAACAAAAAACAATTATGCCGAATTCTTGTTTATACCATTAAAACTTATTACATTACAATTGTATGGATAATGAATTCAATTGAAACAAATAAAAACAATTCAAATTAAAAATCCTTTTCAAATGGTTATACACGTTGTTTGCTGCGTTTCATTGCCAAATGTCGCGGAAGTTTCAAGGGTTGAAGCATTCAAGTCTGAGAGCACACATGGTAGTTAGAAGCTTTGCAAGTAGCAAGCAGAATTTGAAACCACGTTTTATAGTTTTTTCTATACTCTGTGCTTTATGCTTAGATCAGTGATTCCCAAACAGTTCTCATTTCAAAACATGTTTCCTCTCTTAAAACAAAAAGCTTAATTCTAATGATAGAGGTACAGTAGAAGGCACCCCTAGAAGAAGTATTGATTATATTTAATTAAGGCAAATAGAATTTTATTAAATCGGCATGTACTTAAATCGGACAAAAGTTATGGAGATTGTTTGTTTTCGTTAATGTTATGGGTATTTATTAACGTAAATTAAATTTTATTTATTAATTTAATTTTTTGGGAAGTATTAAAAATTACCTTATAAGACCATCTCACCATTACACTGTACAAGTCTGAGTGCTGATGACTTCATTTCAGCAAGCAAGGGTGGATGGCTGAAGTGAGAACGGTTTAATATTTATGAAGTTGAATTCATCTGAAGTAGTGAGTATCAGTAATAAGTAGCAAAAATAGTAGATAGTGGCTGATGATAAATTTATCAATTGCCTCTTATTGCTAAGAAATCGCTACATATGGTGCTTTACATATATTATATACGCCGTCTATTTTTAATAAAATCGTGTTCATTTCGCTCAGCTACACGATAATATCTTGTTTAAAATTGCATAAACTCTATGATATATGAAGTTTATTTGGCGTCCTGTATCCATATGGATCCCAACTGTAAATAAACCTTTTGATTTATTTCTGTTATAAATGAAAATCATATTTTATATTATTGTCAAATTAATATTAATATTAATTTTTTAGGGAAATAAATCTTGGCTAGATATACATACACTGAACATATGACATATAAGAAATGTAATCAATTGAAATTAAAAGGAGACGTCCTCTTAACTTAAGAGATGACTTTAGTTGCTCAATGTGTTATTGGTTTGAATTTATTTGTTTCAAACAATAATAAATATACATTTTTTTAAATCTTTTAATATATATAACTATAACGTTATAACAATTATCATTAAAAATATGCAAGTACATTTTTGAAAGAAGCATCCTCATATTCTTACCATATATAAAATTATAAAATAATTTCACGAGTAAAGTTATAATTTTGCATTCAAATTCTTTAAAATATTTACCTTGAACATTGGCGTTTTATTGCTATTGCATAACAAAACAAGAATTTAATAATTTAAACAAACATTAAATAATTTTATTAAGAAAAATAAAGAACTGCACTGAAGCTTAAAGCCTAAAGGTTAAATTAATCATGTTTCCTATTTTATCTCTCCATGGAACTCTATAGATTGTTGCCACTCTCCAACATCTTATCCCAAAAATAACTACATTATCTTTATATATATTATCTAATAATCAGGCCGTTGATTACAGGTTTTTTCTACCTTCGCACTTGTGTATAATTCTTGCGAATAGCATGCCCTCTAAATTCTGATCCAATTTAACTTTACCATTATTGGTTCGGCGTGAAGGTGCATATATCCGTTTTAAAACTTCGTGCCTCATTATGCTGTCTGTCTCACCATTTGTAGTACATTTACCTATATGTAGCTATTCGTGATGTAATAGTTTTATAAGCGTACGAGTATAAGCGTATCTTCGTAATGTCTTCGTCTGTACACGGATCTATCACAATAATCAGAATATAACTCACGTATTTGAATTTATATACCATTTCAAAGTTCCACTTCCCTATGATACAGTTTTGTTGGTTGTGGTTCTTTTTACTTAGTATGGTCTTTTTCTATTTCCTGTCATTGACTCAAATGCCAAAATGCCTAGAAGCGTTTTCGATTACACAGAGCACTTCTTCTTTGCTTCAAATGTGATGACATTCTATCTATCTATCCGATAATTTGGCTACTACTGAATAGAAGATTAAACTACGCTCGTTGGTTATTGTGTTCCATACATTTGAAATATATTGAGAATCGTTACATACTGTTCAATAATGAACAAGTTCTATTTCATTAAATTAATTAATTATGTAAATTTTATATTTTAAATTATATAAAACCATTCTGCCTTAATAAAGGCGCTGGCAATATGTTCAATAATGAACATGTTATTTTTAGACATATGCCAGTCATAAAAACTATGTTAATATTAAAATAATGCAGAATTCACAACTCTGCATAAATAACACTGGCTGGATGTCCTT
Organism: Teleopsis dalmanni; assembly: GCF_002237135.1. Taxonomy (NCBI): domain Eukaryota; kingdom Metazoa; phylum Arthropoda; class Insecta; order Diptera; family Diopsidae; genus Teleopsis; species Teleopsis dalmanni. The sequence goes on along the minus strand of NC_051847.1, from coordinate 619,611 downwards.
AAATTTATAGTTTATTATTTTAAGTCTGTTATCGTTAAATTCTCAGAATTGTAAACGAAGGAAAAAAATAAACACGGGTAATACAAAACCTAAAACTAAAATAGCAATATTCTACAATTTTAAAATATATCTTAAAATATTTTATGGCACCTTATCGAATTACGGTAATAAAAATATATTGTAAATAGAAAGAAAAATCATAAGTGCCGGGATCGTTTTTGAACCTTTTTGCGAAGCAATGTAAAATGTAACTAAAATAATACAGTCCACTTAAATGTGAACGATACCAGGCAACAACTTATTTCAACCCTTATTAGTTAAGTTAGTTTTAAGACAATTTTTGTATAAATAGAGAATAGTTTCTTAAATAAAATCAGTATCGATTGAATACTCATGATAAGTGCTTCTTTCTATTCTTTTCAATTATTTTTAATCAACTAATGTAATCAAGAGAGTGTAGTTTAATCAAATGGTGGATATAAATTTGTGGATAATTCGATTCAGATGTTTGCAAAAGTAAATGTAGTTGATTTTCACTAGATCAGTATGTTGTAGACAAAGACTGAGCACCGAACTATTTGGTGCTTTTTGAAAGTTGTCCGGTCGCGAGATTATATCTGATGCCATTACAGATTTTTTAGCGTAACTTAGACCTTCAATCTATGTCGAGCAAAGTGTGATCATAATATAACCAAAACTGTCCATTAGTCTAATACGTTCTATACATATAAGTTAATAGTTAAAACATTTTAAAGATTCAGTAATATAAAAATAAACATAGTATTTTCCAAAAAGCTGTGTATTTAAATATATACTATTTGTCAGGTATTAAATATATTTAAATTTATTTAAAAATGTTTTATTAACTTAAACTAGAATTCTATATTATTTTTCATATATTTTAATAAACTGTATACACTAAAAACGACCCTAAACATCCTACAAATATAGGCCAAAAAGTTATAGTAATTAAAGGCTCACACTTTTTTGATTTGCTTAACGAACTGATACGCAAACCCTAATTCTTTACTTCGGAAACTAAGCTTTTTGTATTTTATTGAAAAATAAAAAAAAAGTTGTAGTTGGCCCATGGGGGGATCGAACCCGCGACCTTCGCGTTATTAGCACGACGCTCTAACCAACTGAGCTAATGGGCCACGTGAAGCCACTTTGTCAAAAATATTATATTAGCTAAGTTCGATAATGGAAATTATTTCAATTTATTTTATTTAAATTTGTATTTGTCACAATCAAATACCAAACATTTAAATTATTTTATAAAACGTGGATGCTTTAAAATTCATTTTTTTAATGTAATACTGCTTAAGGTTTCTTTTGTGCATCTTGCATATAAAAATCCAATAATAACTGCTTATATGATATAAGATTGTTTGTTTCGTTGAATTTTAATGTAAATTAACATAAGTATTTGATCCAATGTATATTAATTCCATGATTATAAAGATAGACAACAATACTTGCCTGTAGTATTATGTCGATAGTAGAAGGTATCGATTTAAAGTACTAATTTAGGGCATCAGAAAAAAGTACCAATGCTACTCAGTACTTACTGAAAAAGTATCGATACTTTTTAGTATTGTAATCGAATTTTTTGGAATTTGCTAAAAATACTTTCAATATGAAATTTAATGCAGTGATACAAAGCAACCAAAAAAATTATTAAAAGCTACACATAAGATATGTGCTCACTCTTGTAAAACAAAACCACGGAACGCTATAAATTGCATTATAACATTTGAAATTATGTGCAGAATTATACAAACTCGCCTCAACTCAATCTGGCGATATCCAGTTTCATATATCCTAACAGCAACATAAAAGTAATACAACCCAATTTACTTTACAAAAACACTATCAAAACCTACTACTAAACGATCTAAAAACAAAACTCTCCACAAATTTTTAAAAATACGACTATCAATTCAAACATAGCGTTGAATACTGAGAGGTAGTAAGATTCTTAACTTCGTCACTATACAATTCAGGCCAAATATTCTTCTATTGGAATATTGATTCATCAAACGCACAATAACAGAAATCCAACTATTTCACTTTAATAGCTTGATCAATTCAAACAATGAAATCAAGTAACTGAGCATCAACACTTAGACTTTAACAAGATTTTTATGTTCGAATATATATTCGTACAATTTTTAAATTTTGTTCGACATTAAAAATTTAAATAGGTTAGCAGAAAAGTGGCAGTCTGTTAAATCAGTGTAGACTCAAGCGTAACGAACCCGATAACGAACAAATGAATTGATGCAGAGTACTATACTCAGAAAATAAAGAATACTTGGGTAAGATTTTTGCATAAGCTCACAGTTTTTCACAAACACATATAAATTTTTGTTCGCATACAAAATTCGAATATAACTTATTCACTTTCAAATATAAATATTTTGCCAACGTCAAACCAGTTAGTTGATATTTGTTTCTTTACTTTGGTATATAGTTTCAATTTTCATATAGGCTCTTGCATTTTCAATACAAAATTCGAAGATACCTATTTTTATCTATATGTAAATATCTTGCAATAATTTACCGAATGTAACGAAGTAACACTACCTCTCTACGTAAGGAATAAACAAAAATTTCCTCTCAAGAATATTTTAGTGTAAATATAAATTTAACGTTGTTTGTTACGTAATAATTAATATTAAAACTCTCATTAATAAATTGTTATTTATTATTTTTATCACTCATACAAACAAAAAATAAATTGAAGAAAGGAAGAAATTGTATACAAGATATTGCAAAAATTGGCATTTTATATGTATCTTTTATAACACATTTACACTGTCTCATTTATACGGCGTTTACATTGGCCGAAAATGGCTCATTTTGGTCAAAAATCGAAAATGAGTATCGAATGGCTCATTCTTGCATATAAAATTTCAAGCACAAAATGAGCAATTTTCTCACATTCTGTATGAATGACGTTCGAATGCATTCCACATATGTTCCAAATGCAAAGGAATCTATTGAACATACCCTAAATAAAAGCTCTTCATGGCATTTTGACAGTTTGTAAAAGCTGTTTTGACATATTTTCAAAAAAAGATAAACAAATGTTTAGTAGTTTTATTTCAGTTTGAATTGTTACCATGAGAACGAATGAAATACAACGAATGTAAACACTTTCAAATGAGTCATTCAAAATGAGCCATTTTCGGCCAATGTAAACCCCGTATTAGGCAGTTTTCCTCATAATAGCCACTGATGAGATGATTTACCATACAAAGCCTGTTTGAGATTTGGCACAACAACCAGGCAGTATGGCATCACTGATTTAGTTTAGCATTAACGCTTGGCTTTTTTTTGTCAACTTCATTGATGATGTGTACGCGCTTTTGCATTTCTAAAAGGCTTTAATTAAAATTGTTTTAATTTATTATTTGTGTAATAAATAAACATTCTAGTTTGTGTATATGAAATTATTATTATGCTTTTTCATACAAAGACCTTTTATATAAATGAGCTCACTATCAATAAAAAATGTGGAATGTAACCTTTAAAAATAAATTCCCCACAAGAGAAATTACCAAAATTTAAAATATTTATCATATATTTTATATATAAAATGTAAAAAACTAACCGATGAGCTATAAACAAAAGCACTTAGGAAAAGTGTATTTAATAAAATCTTTGTTCTTATTAATTGAATACGTGATTGATTTATAAAATGTATATAAATGATTTATTATATCAATTCTATACACAATTTATTTGTGTATTATATTATTAAGTACAATTTATAAAAGTTCTATCAGCTGCATAAACGAGCTCATTATAATGTGAACGTTCACTAGTTAATAAAAATGTGCAAGTGCCTATATGATTCAGAATGAATATATTATTAATTAATTTAAATAATATTTTTCGGTTTTATTCCTAAAAAGATTTTTTACAATATATATTAAAAATATTATGTCAAGAAAGAAATAGAAAAAACAAAGAAAGTGTTTTAATTATTTTATGTAAATGGTCTATGTCCTATAATTTAATGCAAATATACTAAAATTGCAAAATGTTATATTGGATTCACATGAGAGTTTTGTTTGTAATTTTTACTGGAAAAATTTTTTAATTTGCATTGAAAGCAACTTCAATTGACAGCTAAAACTGCAAACAAATTTCTCTTGCAAATCCAGTATTATATGGCGTTTACATTAGCCGAAAATGGTTATAAATATGGCGTTAAATATACCTTCAAACCTTAAAATATATACTGAAAACATGTTTTTAACTTCGATTAAATACTTTTTAGGAAATAGAAGTTCTAAAAAGAGGTGCATCGTTTTCAAGAAAATGCAACCACCAAACATTTGTTTACCTTTTTATTGTATATATGTCAAAAACAGCTTTTTCAAACTATCAAAATGCCATGAAGAGCTTTTATTTAGGGTATGTTCAATGTATTCCTTTGTATTTGGAACATATTTGGAACACATTCGAAAGTCGTTAGGACGCATTCATAGAGAATGTGATGAAATGGATCGCATTCGCGTTTGAAATTTTGTATGCAAGAATGAGCCATTCGCTTCTCATTTTCAATTTTTCACCAAAATGAGCCATTTTCGGCCAGTGTAAATGCCATTATAAAAAATTTTATTAAATCCACATAGATAGAATGGGTATATATTTTACAATAAAAAATGCAACACTGCTTTTAATTTCGAAGGTGTTTAATGACAACGAAATGTCAAAAATTTGTTTGACATACACATAAATCACATTATTGTTGTTGTTTAGGGAGCGCAAGGATTTGTTCTAATAAAAGGAAGGATCGAAATCGATTTTTTATTCGGAAGAAAAATTCTCCTAGTCCATCACGCTCTTTTTAAAACAAAACAAGTTCAAAGAGAGAAACAATAATAGAAATTGAAATTATGGATGTGTAAGTTCCTTTCTTTGCAATTTTCCTGTCTGCAGTTTTTTTAATTATTCATATCTGAAAACTTAATTGAATTTATGTAGACTACAGGATGAAGTGGAATCATTGGAAGCAATTCTCATGGAAGACGTTAACATTATTAAAAATACTCAAAGGTTATATGAAATAAAAAGAAAATAAATAAATATAAAAACACATTTCTTTTTGCATTCGGTTTCAGTGGTGTTGCAGAAGTAATTGAAACAACTGTGTTTCCAGTAATGGGCGATAGCTCGGAGCAGTCGATATGTGTTACTTTACAAGTATTACCAAAAGCTGGGTATCCTGATGTCAGTCCAGAGTTCAAACTGTTGCGTCCGCGCGGATTAGATGACGCACGTCTTAATGAAATTAAAGCAGCATGTAGTGCCAAATTGTTGGAATCTCTTGGTTTTCCAATTGTATTTGATTTAATTGAGGTTGTGCGTGAAAATTTAACTGATAGTCATTTACCAAGCGGCCAATGCGTTATATGTTTGTATGGCTTTTGCGAAGGCGATGAATTTACCCGGACGGAATGCTTTCACTATTTACACAGCTACTGCCTAGGTAGGCATTTAAACGCTTTGCGTCGTAACTATAGAGAAGAGTTCGACAAGTTGCCGGCTTGGCTGCAGAAGACGGCTGATCCATTCCAAGCAGCATGTCCAGTGTGTCGTGAACCAATTAAAGACGAAGCTGATAGTTTAAAATGTGCAATGCCACCAACTGAGTTAGAAAATGCTCCAGATTTTAAGGTGACTCGAGAACTTCAAGAGTTACAACAACGAATGTCTAGTCTCTTTCTGCAACAAAAAAGTCGTGGTGCTATAATAGATATTGAGGCTGAAACTGCAGCTGTAATTTCAATAGAAACTGAAGCAGAAATGCGTAGACGGCTGCAAAGAAAGGCTGAAGCAGCTAATGTAAGAGAAAACAGCACTAGCAATGCTACTGCGAGAGATGTCAATGATAGCGTAAGATGCAACGAAAATTTACAAAACGATGGTGCTAATAATATGACTGATTCAAAGGTAGCTATTTTATAAAAATATATATAAAGGATTTATGATAATAACTTTACAGAAGGAAAATATGACAAAACCATCTAGCAGTGCTTCGCCAACCGGTACACAACCAATACAACGTGAGCCCAACGAGCTAACAAATAATTGCCATCAGCATCACAATCGACGTCACTATCGTGGTGGCCGGCGTCATCAGCATCATCATCACCATCACCGTGACAGAGAAGGCGATCGCGATCGCGAAAACAATCATTCCGGAGTTGCTACTAATTCATCAACAACAAATACCAATGTAAATGGTAGCAAACATTCAAAATCTCAAAACAGGTGACAATGGGCGCTGGTCACAGCAACTGAGGCTATACCTTTATTGTGCGGCGCAACCAAATTAAACTTTTCAAACAATGTATTCTTTTGTGCATCATTTAGTGATAAGTTTTCTGGTTTCTATGCATATAAAACAATTGAAAAATATGGGTGCTAATTTGTTACACCACCAAAAACCTTTACCTGCTTGTTTTAAGTTCTATTAACATATTAGCATTGTTTTATTATTATTTGAAAAACAATTTAATCTTGTTCTTGATCTATACTTGCACAGGTTGATTGATTTTCTTAAATGCTAGAAAACACACTAGAGACGTAGCAATAATCATTAAGCATAAGCAGGAATTATATATAAATGCAGAACATTATACGCACACGAAATTGTTTATATTCTTATATATTTCGTTGGATTTTGCAACTTAAGTTACTACTTAATTTGTATTAATTATTATTTGTTATTTACATAAATTTAATAAGTGCTTATAGAAAGTAGAGAAAAGTGTGTATTTAAGATTCAAAGAAATTAAATATATAAATTTGTGTATTTAAATTTATAACTAATTTGGAAACTGCAACACAAATTTAGGTGAACGTCATTGGATTTGTTATCGAATTTTTCTTCTTCAAATACATTATCTAAAAAATACCTATAAAATATCTATATCTATATAAGATATACGAATACATAGATAAAAATATTAGAATAGTATTTCAATGTTCCGTAAATATAAATTCAATTAATATGTGTCAAAATAAGGATTGATTAAATGATTTTTACATAGAAAGTTGTAAAAATAAAAAAAAAACTCAAGAATGTTTTAAATATACGAAAAAACTAATCGTTCATTTATACTTGAATTTATTAAAAAAAAAAGGATTAAAATTTGCCGCCAATAAAAATTCAGTGCTATTTTAATTAAATGTGAACCATTTTTCATTGATGTCACAAAACATTATTAAGTAAATGGTTGTATTTTTTGTAACCACTCAAGAGATACATCCTAATAAAATAAATTGTTTTAAAATTACTTCTTGATAATGCTTGATTTTGAAAGTATATGCCATATATGTACTTAAAAAACATTGCTCAAACGGATTCCTTCGAATAAATCATGAACTCCTACTAACTACTATAAATGAACATTGGTCAACACATTAACTGGCTTAAAATGGTTGTGGAGATGAAAGTGTTAGAAGGTACAAACGGGTATCATAGGGAAGGTCGTAACAAAGTTGAACAAGCACAATTAAGTAAGAACAATATTTTTATATTATATAAGCCGTCGTTATGTTGGAATATGATAACATACTGTATCTTGGAAAAAATAGTTTGGTACAATAAGTACCAAAGTTTAAATTACTTGATTTTAAAACTAGGATATGATATATCACTATTGTTGATAAATATAATATAATCAACGGTCGTAAATAAAAACAAAATTATATTAACGAAAAACAACTTTCTTGATATATTAATATTTTTTGTTAATTAATATTTAAATTTATATATAAGGTTTTTTGTTTCATTTTTAAATTAAATTCATTAAATTTAAATTATGAATTTATTCGTATATGCTAGAGACTAAAGAATAATGGCCTTATTCATAAAAAGTTATAGTAGGTTTGCAATACATTTTATCAAAAACGTTACTCATAAATGTTATTTAACAGTGTTATAAAGCATTTATAAAACTCTATTCATAAACGTTTTATAAAGTTAAAATGCTATTAAAATGCTGTTATAAAATGCCAAAATTTATAATAGGTTTATACCTTCTATAACAGCGTTTTAAGCAAAATTTTTGGTTGTTTAGTAATTTTTATTGGCTCGTGTCAATTAAATATGGATGCTATAAGCAAAATTATTGTGCAGGTTTTTTTAAATGGAATAACCAATGCATTTAAATGTTGATCATTTTTAGTCGATCATTTTTAACCGGGCATACCACATAGTGACATAGTGACGATGCGTTAGGCAAAATCAGAAACTTTATAATTTTTGTCATTATTATCTTTTTTTATCATTATTATTAGAACCATATGTTCAATCAATTATCGAATAAAACTACTTTTAGAATTAACAACAAATGTTTGTGAATTTTCTAGTTTTAGTCATTTTTTAGTGGTATAAATATAACACTACTGAAATTCTCACTTATGAACTAACTCAAAAATATCTATAAATCAAAAAATTAAATTCTAGTTTAATGTACTCCCTTCAATAGTTAACAAATCTATAAATAAATTCCAATTCTAATATTATGAGTAAAAATATCTAAAAGTTTTAAAATTATTTTAGTAACATGCAAGATCTTATTTTATACAGCATTTAACCATAAAGTAAGGATAAAATGTGAACTGTAGGGAGAGAATCCTAACATGAAGAAGAGCTCAATTGTACTGTTCAGCGGCTACCATACCCTCTGTACAAGTGATTTCCAAACGGGTATCCGCGAGATCGTTAAAAATAGTCTGTGAATCAAACGTAATACGTATGAGTACATAGCTTTGTCTACTGAGATCTCACGTTTTAGGAAATAAGCACAAAAAATCCAAATAATTATATAATTATTTAATAGCCTATATAATGTGCGCAAAACGCGATATCTTCAGCACGTCAAATGTGTCCTCTGACTTTTTTGCTTCAATACTAAATCATTTTTTGTACTAGAGCACAACTATTTTTCCTTAATTTAAACTGGAAGTTGTTTTAATTTCATATTGTTCCTCACAGTATTGTAAAAAGGTTCATTTTTAACAGATATGTAATTAACATTTGTTTTATAGTTATCAAAGGTTTATAAACGTTTATGAAAAGGTACACTATAATGCCATTATAAAGTTAAAATACATTTTAACTAAAATGTATTTAAAAAGCATTTTAAGAAATTTCTATGAATAAGGCCGTAAGTATTTATATTATTATTAATATAAAAAAATTGACAAACTCCAACCTAGTTATTTTACAACTTTGCGATTTAAAAATAGAAAGCATTACTTAAACTAGGTTGCAACACATTTCAGAACCCACGAACTTGTTGATTGATCTTAGTTTTAATATATACATATGTGTAATTTATAATAACCTCGTTGTAATTTATAATAAACTCGTTGTTCTTCAATTTGAAAGAGTTTTGTTATTTCTATACGTTAAAGCAAAAAGTGTACCATTTTCCCTTAAGAATGTTAATAAACGTATATACGAAAGAACATAAATAATTTTTATATAAATAATAATTTCATTCTAAAATGTCTCAAACTAGTTTATTGTAAATTATGCTTTAATTTTGCGGAAAGCCATAGAAAATATTAATCATCAATGTTCAGACTGAAACCTTTGTTTTCTAATCCACTCTTGATATTTTATTATAGTTTATTCCATAAGTTCTCCTTAACTGATTAATAAAACTGACGATACGTATAGCTTATATTTTCATACAATGCTGTTGTATTTAATTTATTAATTATTTAATGTATTATATTTTTTTAATATTTAATATGTTATATATATTATTGTATTATATGTATTATTATATATATTATTGTTATATTATATATATTATTATTATATTATATATATTATATTATATTACAGTTTACTAATAATTTACTTTAATTAAATTTGAATAGTTAAAAATGTAGGATACTCACGTCACTAAAATGTTAATATTGTAAACCGCACCTACAAGTCCAGATTAACTGTGTTATGACATGATTTTGAAATCCATAGAAATAATTGGCGAGATTATCTATCTATTCTATCTATCTGAGATAGAAGAGAGATTATAGATTTGAATACAAAAACTAAAATGAGGGGCAGTGTTTTTTTTTGGAGTTCGTAAGGTGAACTGAACAAGTCATCAAAGAAAAACTCTAGTGAATTTTATAATTGAAATTTGACAATTAGATTTAATAACAAAAAAAAAAAAAAAATAAAACTGGAAAAACAGAAAACGTAAAAGTAAATGTAAAGTGTTTTTTTTTCTTGTTTAAAATAAGTTCTTGATACTAAACTCACAGGCAATATATAATAATGGTTTTCATAGCGGTAAAACGTTTTAAATAGTATTATATCGCAATACAATACAATTTTTCACAAGATTTTTATGTATGTACAAAAATCATATAGAGTAACTGCAGTTATATACCTCATGATCAAAAAAGAACGAGAATTTAAAAAAAAACGCAAAATTTTAATAATTTTCTTTATTATCGCATAGTAATAAAGTACTCTTTATGATGCGTTCGATGAATGTGGGATCACTATCTGCGTTGGAAATCATCTCTTTGGCCACATCACAACGACCCTTTTTTTGAATGAATTTCAGCTTTTTTGCCACCAGTCGAGAAGCGACGCGTTTCAAACCCAAAACATCAGTTAAAATGTGTTCGGCCGATCCATACGAGATGCCCAACAACACTGCAATCTCTCTAATCAGTTCACAACGATTTTCCAACACGATCTACTTCGCCGATTCAATGTTTTCTTCAGTAACAGATGTTGTTGGGCGGTCAGGGATCTCATCAGGGTCCAAGCTTGTACGACCGTTTGAACCTTTTAAACCATTCGTATACTCGTGGTTGCGACACACATAAATCACCAAAGGCCTTTTTTTAACATTTTCAACGTTTCGGCACACTTGAATCTATTGGCAACACAAAATTTGATGCACGCACACGCACATTGTTCTAATTTTTGATCCATTATAAAAATCACCACACGAAAATTTTTGACTTTTTGTATAGACGCCAAACAAAAACTAATCGTACGATATGCGTTAAACTTTGACAGAATGTTATACCAGCGTGAAAATAAAAAAAATTTACCGATTAGATAAGCGCGGGAATTCAAAAATTAAAATTCTCGTTGATCACAAGATAATTCTAGTCTAAAAAGTTACTTCTGTCACTTCGATTTAACTAACCTCACATTTAACTAATTAAACAAAATTATGATATAAGTAAAGAATAAACTCTGTTGTTAAAATTATTTTTTTAATATCTAAGACTTCAAATATACAAATTATAGAATATAAAAGTGTAATTAGAATCGATATTTATTTGTTTTTTTTTTTATTTCATTAATGAATGGTCTAGAAACAAAATTAAAACTTTTATAAGAATTTCTATATTTTTAAGGTATTATCAAATAATTACAAATTTCTTTAAATTCCTTTTAGCATTTCAATATGGTTTTCAAATTGTTTCAACATTCATACATATACCTGCATACTGTTGCATACTCAACTTGCACAATTATTATTAATGAGAAATATGAACCATAAAATTAAAAAAACTATAATAATTTCTTAAACTAGGACTAAAATGTACAGCAAACTTATTATTTTTTGTAATATTTTGTAACTTAAGACTAATTGTTTTGTGTATTTGTTTCATTGCTCTAATCCAAACATTATTTCCTTAACTAAACAATGTGTTTAATATTTTAATTACACAAAATTTTTTTTTTAATTTAATAACAAATTAAAACTAAGGCAAACAGAACGAACTTGTAGTTTTATAATCTTTTGCTGACGTAACATACGCAAATATGTAGAATTAAAACGATATTCTACTTCGTAAAAGTATTCAAATTAATGTGTGTAATAATAGCGGATTAAGATTTATTAACGTGGTAATTTATAAAATTATTTTAATATTTGAAATATAAAATTAGTATGTTTTAAAATTTTGTAATAAAAACGGAAAGATTTGCTATAACTCAATTACTCGGTTGACAATTTGTTTTAGGACTGTTCGACTTGCTTAGCTTTTTGTATGTTCCATTTTACTTTGTATTTATTTCTAAATATTATGTATATTTAAGTAATATTAATTAATTTAAACAGAACTATGCGTACGAACAATTATACTTTATGTATGACTTTGCTTAATTTGTAATTGAAGAGAGTTTTTGGGGAACCCCGTTCACAGTCTTTGATTTAAGAACATCATTTTCATATGAAAACACAGTTTCTCTACCATTCTCAAATACTCTGCAATGTAATAAAAGAACAAAATAAAATGTTATTAAAAGTTATTTATTAATAAATGTAAAAACTAACCGTTTGGTCATTAACTTCTTTCCATTGACAAAAGTGGTTGATGTTGACGTGCGTTTGACGGCTCCATTCACACTAGCAGCACCGCTTCGTCCACTGCCATTAGAGACTGTATTAAAGGTGGAGAAAGATGTAAAACCATTGTTTGGCATGAAAAAGTCCATCATTGTATAATTGAGCATTGGCGCTGCAAAAGGAGAATTAACTTTATGACTACCAGAAGAACCATGACGCCTACCATTTAAAGAGGTGTAATGAGTATCTGTAAAATATCGAACATTTTTATTTATTTTATTATTTATTATTTCAATCATTATTATGTTATTGATTTAACTCTACCTCTAAAAAGATCTGCAAATGGAGAGTTAACTCCAAAGAATTCACGGAATACCTCTTCAGGTGGTCGGAAAACAAATGGAAAACCGCCCATAACATCAAAGTCTTCAAAGTCATGAGTATGTGCTTGTCGAGAAGAACGATGGTGACCGTGACCACCAATTAAACCTTCCTTGCCATACTGATCATAAACACGGCGTTTTTTTTCTAAAATTATATTAAAATGACTCATAAAATATTTTTCAAAAAAGTTTCTTTTATTCATAATTAGTAAAAAATCTAAAAACGTAAGTGCTTAATATTATTATACTTTAAAACTGATTTAAAACGAAGTTGCGGTAACTTGTGGTATCGTTAGTAAAATTATTTTTATGAGTCTGGTACTCTGCAAGTTCTATACACTTACTATAAATATCTATACAACATATATGTAAGGGTGAACCAACTATCTACTAAATAAGTATAAATAAATTTGTGGTAAACTTGGGTAAATGAAACCAAAGATTTATTTTCTGGCAATTCTGGCATTTGTGTCATTACCTCAACTTCAAACAGATTACGTGAACGGCCAACAAAAATATATGCCGAATAAGCAGAAGTAATGCTTATAATAGAACACAGGAGAATGTTTCAATAAAATTTTTTAAATATTTATTAATTTTGTGTTTTATATTTTCTAAATTTTAATTAATGTATTACAACTCTCAGTTATCACTTAAAGTAAATAGATAGATAGGTTTTTGTGAAAAATTTAAGTGTACGCAGTTATGAGTTTTGGAAAGTTAAATATTAAAACATAAAATTCCTTTGAATTATCAAAAGTCACAATATAAAATTTATTTATATTAATCGAATGCATAAACTGAACCGTTGTTGTTTTGTATTTATATGAGTAAAGAGACAAATATTTAAGTGATACAAGTTCCTGATAAAGTGAAATATTAAATTTAATGTTTATATTTATTAATTATGTCAGATTAAAAATGAAAATTATGCTAATAAATCAACGTAGTGCATGTGAGGTCAATGAAAGCTTAATTAGTAGCAACAAATTTTTTCAATTCAATATTTTTTATTATAAATACAGCAGCAAATTTATGTTTCAGTTTAATAAATTTAAACCAATTAATAAATTTTTCTAAGTGAACAGCACAAACAAAAACACTTTCATTCACACACGCACGATCTGTCAACTGACAGACGGTCATAAAAACTTTGCGGAAGCAGGCTTTTAAAAGCCAACACAACCAACGAGCCCATGCCAAATGATCTTTACCGAAAAGTTTGTGGAATGGTGTTGACTCAAATAAATTTCGAAAGGTGAACGCCTGATATCGGTTGCCACGCTTCGTTGAACCGTAACTGTGGGGGTAGTAGTCGCCATAGTCACTGGCACTGGATCTAGTACCGTTCGTACGATAACGGTAACCGTTCGTGCTGCCATTACTATAAGAGGAGCTGTTGTAGCTACTTTTGTGTAACGTAGAGCGAGAATCGTATATTTTTCGTTTGCGTGCTATATTGTATAGTATATAAATATATTTGACACATTTTTTATATTTCTTCTTAAAAACTTATTGATATATGTGAAAAAAAATTTTTTCAAATAAAGTTTTTAACAAAACTCACCGTCTGATAGAACTTCATAAGCCTCAGATATTTCTTTAAAGCGCTTATTAGATTCGTCCAAGTTGTCTGGATTTTTATCTGGATGCCATTTCAATGCTAATTTTCTGTAACTGCAAATATGGAAGTGGATAATATTAAATAAATTCATATGAAATTAAAAAAACTTACGCCTTTTTTATTTCAGCATCGGTAGCTGTGCGGGGTATATCCAAAACAATGTAATAATCAGCCATTTTATGATCTAGTATCAGCGGTTTTGCAATAGTGAGTGGAAATACGTTGTCGACGTTTCTTAATATACTTCGACGTATGCCTTATGAGATACTTAGTTGACTGCAAATCTTATTTTATTGATTTGATATTATTTTTTAAAATTGAACCTAAAAACAAAAATAATAATTTTGATTAACGAAACTGTTATAAATTTGAATTACATTGTGATATTTAATAACTTTTTTTTTAATTTTTCAAAGTATAGTCGATTATTTAACATATAAATGTAAACATTTTTGATATACTTAAATATGTATAAAAAATTAATTTTAAATTTCTATTCGTACCAAATGGACTCCTAAATAGCTATATTGATCTGATATATATACCATAATTTCTATATAAAGAGGATGAACTTAGGTTATAACATTTGTACGAATTGCTGTTGTTGTTGTTGCTGCTGTAGCCCGCAGTGACCTAGCGTCAATAATTACGATGAGAATCACACAAAAAAATTTGATTTGGTACATTAAATGCAAAATAAAAAAATCCTTTAGAAACTCATATATAAATCAGCGTATATAAATCAAGTTCTGATGTTCCAGGAACTTAAGAATTAAATTTAATTGCACAAATTGGAGTATAAATTTTTCTTTTGCGCCACAGTAGTATATGTTATTTACATATCAAACTGTATAATGGCATTAAAATAATTGTGAGAAAGATGATGTAATGATGTAAGAAGATTCTGTTTTCATTTTCATTCGCATAATGCAGTTACAATTATAAAGAACAACAACCGATTTCTTAAAGCAAGTTGTTTTTTATAAAATTTATAAATTTTCAATTTAAATCATTTGATTTCTGTGATTAAAGTTTATATTGTGTTTGTATTCATATTTTCTCGAAGGCACGTATTTTGTGACACCTGTCGTTGTGACACCTTATCAGAATTCATAAGTCAAAATACACGGCTTTGGATTTAACCCATCTTAAATTGCAATAAGTTTGGTCGTTAACGGACCATTTACGTATATGTTGCCTCAAAATGCAACAATAAAGTTCTCAACTCTCTTTTCTGCAATATCAACAAATTAATCTGAATCTATTTCAGATGAATTACGTGTAGTACGAAAAGCCGCTCATATAGACAATCCACATGGCGGCACTGGGTATGCTAGCACTATATGAAATATATAAATATTTATACCGACGCATGCTAATTTCGTTCATTCATTTATTTAATTTGCCAATTATTTATGTATTTTAAACTGCTGTGCAGCGGACACCATTATTTTCTATACAAGCTTCTATTACTAAGATTTCAATTCTAATTTAGCTTTTGTTTTATTAAATTTTATAAAATTAGCCTACATTCCCTTGACACAATTTAGTAAATCGCGTGGCGATTCTATTCATGTAGGTTCTTTTCGTCTCGCATGTTTGATATGAATCGACAAATTGTTTTCACATTTTAAGGTTTCATTTCACTTGCATGTGCGTTGCGTTGTTGTGGCAACATTATGGCATTGTCATTTACATTGCCGTTAACAGATAATTAACCTGTGGTGCATAACATAAAAAGCCTTTGCTTACATTTTATTCCCCCTGTAATCATATACTCATGCAAAACCCACAAGCTAGTCTTTAAAATCCCATCTTTATACTGTTAACGTTGTTGAACATTTAATTATATTCGATTTTTTTCATTTATATAAGAGCTTATGTTGCTAGATCTGAAATAGCTAAACAGCAGTCTAAAATCATCGTTGCCGTAATTAAAAAATAACAAAAATAGCGACATGTACCAGAGCGGGCAGATACCTGTTGACTTATTCGGTTCTAAGGTGGGTGTTGTTGCCGCAGTTTTCTAAAATAGTGAGAACAACACTAAATACACAGAGAAAAATTTTCTATGATTTGTTCTTGATATTTCCTCTTGCTTTGCGTATATATTTCATATACAAGTATTACAATGTTCAATTGATAGAAAAGGGTAAAATAAATAGGTAATGCAAATCATGTTCAGAGTATTTTGATATAAGAACATTACTAGACTATATATGAATTATGTTGTATTGTTTGAGCAATTAAATTGTGGATATTGAAATCCAAAATAATCTTAACAGAACAGTACATATAGCATATGTAAGTGAGTATTAATGGTGAGCAAGGTTTACGTCATCACCATAAGTCGAACTAAATGAAATCTGGCTAAATCCATCCTGAACTATTAAAAACCGAATACACCTAATAACCTAATAAAAAATTAACTTTTTTCTGTTGAGATGGGACAAGGTAGTCTCATAATACCATAAGTAAGAAAAAGTAAAAATAATAAAAAAATAATGTGTACGTTTAGTTGCCGTAGAACTTAATCAGTGCTAAAGTGGTGACTCTTTATCATATTTATAACCACACTAATCATCATCACTCTCAACACAATAATCAAATCAAATGCCAGATATAATGTGTGATTATTTTTGAGCACCAGCGGCTAAAACTGCTCTAACGTTGTGCTTTAACATTTTGTTGAATTCTTTACCCGAGTGGGCGAAGGTAAGCTATGATGATGACGCTTCTAACATACAACGACGAACAAATAATAAAAAATTTAACAAACCTATAAATTTTACCTACAAAATACAAAGAATCGTATTTTGTAGTTATTTTTTTCTATATATAATAAAATAAATACAATTAATTATTTATATATTGGATTAAAACATTCTCTTTTTGAAATGTGCAAAAAGTCTTAGTACACAGGAAAGTCAGTCAATCAAATGTGAAAAATGTGTCTCGATTTTGTCTCTGACTCTACTAGACACGTAAGTCGAATTCGGAGTCTAACTTGAGTGAGCTAATATTTTTCTTCATCTCTCAACGATACACTTTAAAATTACATCATCGGACGTAGCACCAGAATGCCAGCAATATTCATCAAGCAGTAATATCCATTAATGCAACACCAACACACAACTGCCATCGATTAATTGATGGAGAAGACAGCAGCGTAAAACGAAGCGGCGAATATTAAGCCGAAACAAGAGTTAACCACCAACTTCGATCATTGACGCTTGATTGCAACAACGTCAACGCTTTGGATAATAAGTCAGTATCAGCTTCGTCAGCGCAGTACCCTCACCATATAAAAGTAATGTAATAGCGAAAGCAGCGCAGCGCAGCGCTACAGCAACGCAGCAACTAAAAGTCAATGCCAGTTTAAACCAATTTTTATAATTTAATTAATTTGTTTTATTTTAGGTTTAAAAATTATATTCGGCAATAAATGCTATGTATTTTCATTAATTTAAAAATAGTAACAAGTTTACGCGCGAATATTTATTGCTAATTAAAATAAAAAAATTAAAAAATTATTTAAAATATTCAATTTAGCAACTCATATTATAAATAACAATAATTTAAAAAAAAATATTTGCAGAATAAATTAAGAAGAAGAAGCAGTGCATGCAATGTTACTTTAAAAAAAAAAACTGTTAAAAAAGCTGTTAAAAGTTACCACTTTCTATACTTTCTTTACTTTTATTTACACATATGCGTTTATACATACAAGAAACTATTTTTCTGATGTTAAGTACTATAAATGGTACTGTTCATGATTATAATTCTAAATTGATCTCCAGAATTTATTTTATTAATATTTATAATTTTTACGAAATCATTATATTTATAATATTTATTTATATTTATAATTGCACTATAACGGTTTGATGGGATAAAGTTTTTAACACGATATTGGTTCTAAAGAGAATCTACCATATTTCATTCATTAAAATTATTTTACGATATTTAGTTTTTAATTATACTGTATAAACATATATTTCAAATTTGTAAAATTTTTATTAATAAATGTTTAATGAACTTTGTGTGAAAAGTATTCAATTTTCATATTCGGTAAAGCGAAAGCAAACTTTTTCAAAATATTTTAATTTACAGATTTTCAATGTTCAAGCAAATTAAATTCAATAAAAACAAAACTTTTAAGATTTTGTATTTTTTGTTAATTTCATTTCATTGTTACATTTGTTTTATTTATTTTCTTTAATTAACAAATAGTTTGAGTGCCTCTACCACTTTTCACTTTTCCAAAAAAAAATTATATTAAAAACAAACAATGAAATATTACCGATATTTGCAGCAAACATAAGCTTGAGGAAGACAGCAGGCTGGTGGCACCACATATATTGGATAGCAATAAACAATGTGCAGCAATATGCAGTGTTCGAACAAACTGGGCAGTTAAATTGGCAGCGAAACAAGCGATAATAATGCAACCCAGTTTCAGACAAATCAATGTAATTATAAGCAAAACAATTAAAAGAAAATCATAATAAAGTAAACAAAAACAATTGATTAAACAATCAAAAATGAGGCGTGTCTTATAGGAAAACCAATAATATATACGCGCAACAAATGACAGCCGAAAAATTACGACAACGAATCGCATTTACAGCGATGATGGTGCACTGATACCACAAAATATCTGAATGAAGCTGAGCAATCATGCGGATTTTCACAGGTTGCACCGGTGTGAAATCGTTAGGTTTGATGTTTGAAGCGTTAGACATTAGACATTGGTCTCCCAACACAACAGAAGGGCTTAAAAGTGGATGTGCAACTAAAAAAAGTAACATATATATCTATTTATATTACCAAAATCATCTTCTTTATGTAACTACAATAAAATTATATTTTACGACCATTTCGAAACAACCACAATAAATTTTGAAAATTATAGTAATAAAATAGAGTTTTCTCTGGTAAAAAATTTTCGGAGAAAGCTGAAGACGCAAAACATAGTTTCCTTTAACGTAAGCGTTAGTATATATTAAGGAGTTTCTATTTAATGACTAAAATGGTTTATTAACTATACCTCAGAACTGGGGTCAAAAATTTCACAAAATAAAAATCGTAACATAAATTATTTTTAATGTTAATTATTTGCTTTCGCAAAGGGAGATTTTTCGATCATAACCAATGACAATTTATTGAATTAGAAGAAATCATTATTTCATTATTATTATTATATGTTTGCTATAATGAAAACAATGTAAAAACAAAAATAAGCCTTAGTAAAATTAAGCTTCCCTTACTGAAAAGTAGGAAATAATCGTTGACGAAAAATTTTCAAATTCCTCCAAATAAAAACTAGTTCAGTTACAAGGTCAAAAGCGTCGAGATTTACATCGCTAAAACGTATGCTGTTTGGTTCCTATGTTAGTACCGTTCTGTTGAAGTGATATATCTTTAATATTTATATCTTCACTTCACGTCAGAAAAACATGGTAATCATGACACGGTAGCCGTCAAATTTGACGATTAACATCTTCGTTTTTGCCAAATAATACAGTGATATTTCGAAAATGCAATGCTCTTTTCTTAGTTATTTATGGATTTTCACTGCCTGACAATATCGTTTGTTAACAGTTTCCAATTTCACTAAATGAAATATGAGCAAATTTAAGGCAAAAATCATCAGCATTTATGTTAAGTTTTTACATTTTTGACATGTTTCACACGCGTCAAACGATCCACATTGTATAATGTCAAACTTTAGACTATACATTTGATGTTTTTAGTGACAGTACAGTGTAATATATATCACTAAAACAGAGCTGCGAAATTAAGACATCGAATTAGAAATATTCTTATTTAAATTGTTTACAGACTTTGTTGACTTAATGTCACAGTACTCTTGACATATGTACTAAAGATGCAAAAAGTGATCTATTGACAGTAATGCCGTCAAATTTAATATACCATTATCAATTTGGTTTAAGTACTTTGATAGTTATGACTGTTATTATATTAACTGTTATAATAATCTACCGCACACTTTAAAAATGCACCTATAAATTTATGGTTAAAATATGGTCGGATACTGTATTAGTTCACTGTTACCACATCTACGCGAACTTGAGTATTCAAATTTACATGTCTTATACGCTTCTTTTAGGTAAGATTCAACTTTCAAGAAGGTATCTACTGATTCAGTAAATGATAGATTTACTTGCTTAAACAAATTACAATAAAAATTCTAATAAAAAGTAATATTCATTTAAGAAAAGTGTGAAGACTGTAAAATAGCTGTCTTATAGTTTATTATTATTATTTCTAAAAATCGTTAAATAAAAAACTTAATATATTTCAAATTATAACATAAAAGAATTTTTTTGGTACTTTATAAACTTGACTAATTTCTTTTCGTTTTCATTTATAATTTGATCCGAAATAATTATACAAGTTAAGTTGCAAGAAACTACAATGAGGCCATAAATCGTCACAATCGCAATCGCACATTACGTTTCATTGTTTATAAACATATGTCAAGCCATTTATATATATATAAAGTTTATATATAAAAATATTTTATATATAAATATATGTGTGTGTATATTCAATTGTTATCAAATAGAACCGCGTAAAATCTAGAAGCAAACACAGTTGTTACTCGACTTGCTTTTTATTTTTACGCGAAAAATCACATAACTAAAAATTTACTCACATTATTTATTTTTATTTATACTATATTTAAGTTTTGTAGTATACGCTTCCATTATACCGCTGTTAATTAGTTTAACATATAGTATGATTATGAATAATTAAAGACCACATTTTAATAAAAATTTAAACATTACAGCGCAAACTGGAACGAGTCTCCTTCAAACACCCGCGACAAACGTTACAAAGCAACTAAAACACTTTGTACAAGAGCGCTTTGAAGAATTGAGAGAGAAAGAAGATACATGCGATCGTTATTGTAGAAGTGAAGTGTAGAATCTCTCGTCGAACGCCCCACGAACTTTGAAGAAAACTGAGACAAGATAAGAGTGAAAAAGGCTAGACAAACAGTGTTGGCGTGAATCGACGAATTATATATTTCAATCGAAGCAATAAAGAAAAACAAATGACGCGATGCTTTGGTCTATAAAACCTGTAGAAAAAATCCATCGAATAAAAAATATGTAACGCTCTTCATTTTAGTATACAAAGTAAATAAAACGTTTTTGGTATTTAGCGAAACCTATATGGAATGCATGACGGAGCTTGATATACTCTTTTGTAGTATAAAACATTCAAATTTGACAATAGTAATTTTTTGTTTTGATAAACTGAATACGCACCCATAGGAAGAGTACTAACAGCCAGAAACGTTTTTAGTTGCTAATCCATAATTAAAAGTTCATTACTTGTTCACTTAACTGCATGAAACAGTATACAAACGCAACTGTGTAATACAATATGTATTTAATATAAAAACAATGAAGTCAATATACATTAACACCATCTGCAATGCTAAAGCAAGTTTATATAGATACAAAAAAATCATACATACTATATATGCACAGCTAAAACATCATACAAGCTACGTCAAGTCAAATCTCAATTTATCTTCGATAAAATATTTCATCATTTTCGAGCAAACCGATATTTTTTTTTACTCGCTTTTAACTGAGTATATTTTATCAAAAATGTTATCAAAAACAAACTTTTTTGGGATGATTATGAATTCAGAGGGGCTAAAAGGGAAGTCATATGAGTAAAATGAAGTCGGAGATACGCCGAGAAATACCCTAATGCGGAATATACTCATTGTATATCAACCGTACACAACAAATAATAAAAATGAGTGAATGTTGTGATTCATAAAAATTACAGTTAAATAATTAATAGCTTAACGATATTATACATAAATTATTTTATTTGTTTTGAATTAATTAAAAATCAAATATTAAAAAAAATAATATTCCATTCGTATAGGAATAATATTCCATTTGTAAATTGAAGATTCAACGCAAACTCAAATATAAAGTGTAGAAGAGGTATGATTTGACTTAAAATACATTTCGCCACAAAAAAAAGAAAATTCGTTAAGTTAAATTTGTTTATAAACTTATTTTAAGTAGACCCATTGATAGGTACCGGTGTTTAAAATATTCTGTGATTATTACTTGTCAGTCTTTGTAAGGAAGTCTGACTCTTGTAATTTATTTTTGATTTATTTTTATTAAATATATTTTATAAATATTAAATTGCTTAAGGTTTATATGATTATGCAAGATATGACATATCTTAGTAAATTCGAATTTTGTGTACTGTAAACACCCTGTCTGTTAATATGAACAATTTGTTAAATATATTTATCAAAGCTAAATGCTGAATTTTAATTTTTTTCTTTCTCACTATAGACCGCTGAGTCTGCAGTAATCAAATACTCAATGTGAATCACAAGTTGTGTTTGCTCAACCATAAAAATTTAATTACACATAAAATGCATTAAAGAAATTATCAAGAAGCACAAAAATTATTAATAATATTTATTTCCTACAAGTGTATATGAAAAGTTTTTCATTCAATTGAATCGCTAATTATATCTCTCACACAATATGAATAAGTTCGTGAGAATAAAAAAGTATCCAAAATTCTTGAGGCCAAGCAACAGAACAGCATTATGTATTTGCAATCTCTAAAGTCCGTTGCCGGTAAAATATAAAAATTTCATTTATTTATAAATACCTTTCTCAACTCTTAAACAAATTTTTAATTTTAGCATTCTTCGAATTTTTTTTATTTTTATTTTTATTTTTGATTTTGAAAACGAATTTTGAATAAATGTTTTGCCAGAGTTTATTTTTATCTCGAGAAGTGGGGAAAATATTAGTGAACAAAATGCTGCTGGCAGTAACTGAAAAATTAAAAGTGAAAAAATGATTACAAGTTGAAGGTGTTTCATTCGGTGAGATCGGCAATGTTTTTGTTCACAAAAACACTCAAATTCTATATAAATTTTCGAAACAACAAATATTAAGACCCTTTGTGGTCAATTTCAGCTCTTATTTTAATAGATTTAAGACAATTTGCCTTTTTGCCAGCGTTGAAAATAGAGAGCATGTTTTTATTTACGAACAACGTAAAATGATTTTGTAGTTTATAAAAATACTGAAATAAGAATATGTAATAAATATCCTTAATGCAACCCAAAATATATATAGGTATAGAAAGAATATAGAAATAAAAATATATAGAAAGAACCGAATCGCAAAATATATCAATAGATATATTTACAGCAGTTGATACAACGATGGTAACTTTCTGCATATTGGAACAATTTAATTAGTGAATTGCTAATAATTCACTAATGAATTTATTCTTAAAAATAAAATAATAATTTAAAGAAAAACAAAATCATTTATAATAACTATTAATAACACTAAAAAGGCGAGCAAAATTAGAAAAAAAGGAATCTTTTCTAGAACCGTTTCGAAATGTAGGTATTATTGGAAATTTCATAAACTAATAATTATGATAAATTAAATTTATTAGTGATAAACACTTATTATGAATATTTATATAATAAATAGAACTTGGTCTTCATATGGACTGTATTCTAAATTGGTATCCATTGTTATAAATTGATATCAGAAATATAAAAATGTTAGCAATAAAAGTGCTAAAGACTTGTTTATTCTGTATCTTTGTAAGCCAAATAAATTATTACTGTACACATATATATAAATTTTGGATGCGGTTTGTAATGTATAATTAATGAGTAATATTGCCACATTTTTTGTTATAATGGAATATTTATTGAATTGTCCTTAAAACAACAATAAACATTGTATTTAACACCTTAATTACTTCTAAACTTTATTACTAGAAGTTTTGTTATAAAAATTTAAAGGTTAATATTTTTTAATATATGTCCAATGTATATATATTTCATTAAGTCTTTTTTAAATAAAAAAACAGCACTTAAGAAAGATCTATAACAAATAAAATATAAGAAATAGGGATATTTATTTAAAAGGTTATTATCATAACTAGATGAATTTGAACATATCACTAGCAATTAATTATACAAAAATATGAAATATCAACGGTTAACAGTATAATTATATTGCTCGCAGAGAACAAGTATCAGTGCAAGATCAACATACAGACTAAATGACAAGATACTTACCCATACAATATAAAAAATAAACCACAATTAGGTGGGTGTAAAGATAGAAAAAAATTGAGTTTATTTTTATATTTCTTATTTCGATATAAATTAAGTAAGAAGTAAAATTATAACAAAAGCAGGTAAATGAAATCGTTCATAAATCTAACAAAATGGTTAGTACATCCTTATAAAGCAGAGAAATTTAGTAACAAGTTTAGTCGAAAAGTGTGAACAAAAAATGTCAAGCTCTGAATCATGCAGAAAACATATACAGTAAATCTACGCGAATCGAAACATGTCTCAATGCAAAAGAAAGCCGCAGCAACGTCAGCCTTATCCGTAGCCTTACAAAAATGGTTTTATGACAAAGCTAACGAGGGTCTTAATATGGTTAGACAAGTTCAACATGACAAAATTATCAGCCCGCACGCATACTCATAATTCTTCCGCCACACAATGATAAAAGAATCCGTCATGGTGAGCTCAGACACTTAATAAAGTTGATAATTCACATTTACAGTAGACAAAATATATTTTTACTCGGCTAATCTAAGATAAATATAACTTATATTGCTGAGATTCTTAATTTTTGTCCGTATTAATATTTTTTTTACAAGAATTACTTTATTTTGCACATATCGATGCACTAACAAATGTAATTGCTCAAGGCTATTGGCTTTATCTGAACTGAAAATTTCCGATTAAGCAACTTTGTAAAATTAGTAAGCTCTATAAGCTGAAAGATTAACAGGTTTTTCTATATTCAAACACCACAAACGCAGCAAAATTGTTGCCCATCTTTTTACTTAAACAAATGTTTTTTACTGTCAACACCGCTAATCATGTCGGCGGTGTGCTCAACTTAAGTAGCGCACTCGTAATTATTCCTTTATTTTATTTATTATATGATAGCTCATAAATTGTTATGTTTCTTCATTTTATTGAATAGCTTGAAACCCAGCCTTTTTGCTGGTCGATTGTTTTACATTTCATTTGGGTATGTTCCGAGCTTTGTATGCAAAAATTCGATCAGCAAAAATGCAGAAAAATAAGAATTGAAATTCAGATTGATCTTATTAGCGTGAAGCGCAATGTCAAGAAAGTGCAACTACCGGATTCATGTAATGGATAAACGGTTGGATAATGCAGTAAACTTCAGGTGAATAATAAAGAAAGCGCTATAGTTTGCACGTTTCTTCTGCTTCATTAGCAACAGAAAGTGTTGCTGAATGTAATTGTGAAAATTACAAAGTGTTTGATGCTGCCTCATCCAGCATTTTCTCCAGATTAAGCCCCCTGCGACTATTTTCTGTTTCCAAACCAAAAGAAATGGCGAAATTCATTTTTTTCCATTTTCTTAAAAATTCACGAGGTTGTCTACTTTGAACGGCTATCAAACACCTTTTCTTTAATTTTGAACATTATAAAATTGAAAAGTATATTGCAGATGAAATGTAGTAGATCTGCTATCAATAACTTTTAGTCGAATGAGAACTGTTACTGTTTTTTACATGCATATAAGAAATAGTAAGTATTCAATTCATTAAAACATTAAAAATTAAAAACCTTCGAAAATAACTGCGTGAAAAAAAACTTGAGATTTAAACATTTATTTGGTTCTCTTTTCTAAGAAGCTATAATATATTTCAAAATTTGTTACAAAACTCCAAATTGTGACTAAGTAGAAGACTTGAAAATCGCAATTCAACTTAATTTAATTAACATATAAAACTTTCTTTACACATTTATAACTACATAAACATATTGTGACACTAAATATTATCACTTCTCTTTCTTTACAGCTAATAAAAACAAGCTTATAGTAACTATCAAGCAGCAGCAGATACAGTGGCATATTCGATTGCGAAGCCATAAACCCAATTTGCCAAGACACTTTCGACTGTCATAATCTACGAAGAGCAAACGATATTTACGTGGTCCACTTAAGTGGCTTTAAAATAAATATTCAACATAAGGCTGAAATCCTAGACGATTAACTAGCAGAGAAATTATAAAGCGTTACAAAGCTGAAGCTGAAGCTGAAGCTCTGAGCCCCACACGAGAGTAAATCTTCAACAACAATTCGAACATTTGTTGACTTTAAAATTGTCAACATGCAAAACCGCAATAGACCAGCGTAAAATCCATCACCTTAAGCTAAAAAGAAGTAAAGTTTCAAATGTATATATTTGTTTATGCGACCATAAATAAAATTTGCACACAAATTCATTATTTGCACATTTCTGCATTGACTGGAGAGCGGGCCGTGGAATACACAGCCAGTTACTGTTGTTTATAGTTTTATCGAAATTAAGTTTGAAGCGCAGATAATAGCAGAAAGATCAGTAAAAAAAACTGCCACGAAATTGCAGCTTCCAGCTCTTAAACAAAAAGCTATTAAATTGAACGTGCTGATGCCACTTCAAATTGCACAAGTTGCACATGCACATTAGAAAAACAACATCGACAACTAGAATAGTTGAAATGGATCAAGAATATTTGTCACGTTCCATACACAGATTTTAAGTAAGAGATACAAAAATACAAAAACCGAAAAATGTAATACAAACTCAAGCTTAAGTTGCATGACATACTTTATGTATTTGTTTATTCGTCTGACAACGGATTCAGTACATTTTATTGTAAAATTTTCTGTGTTTTTGTTTATAAAAAACAATTCATAAACAGTAAGAAAACTTTTTTATGTCTTTAAAGTTAAACTAAAAAAATACCAACGCTGCACAAAAAAAAAACTAGAGTGAACTTAGATACAAATGCGAGCATCTATTTATACAGATGAAATCCTATCTGAAGAAAAGTACAGCTTAAGGTGTTGAATGAGATGATATACTTTGTTTTTCTCGATTAATATTAACCACAAGCGCCATGATCTAGTGATCTACTGACTTATTGTATGGCACAGACGAAGCAATTAAAATTTAATAGGTTTCCTTTATCAAAATATAAAGTAGAGAAAATGCAAACAAATAGAAAATACCTCTTTGTATGTAATAATGAAAAGAAAGTTTATAGTAACGCCTTCTCTTTTTGCATAATTAAAAATCAATCTGCAGCACGACAAACATGCATGCGACTAAAATATATCATATCAGATGATTGAAGTAAAAGTTAACTGTAACTGATTAGCGACAAAATATAAAAATTATTTTATTAGTGCTGAAGCATAAAATGGGCCAATTCAAATGCGATGGAGATGCGGTGTAAATAATTATTTGATGCAGTTACAGATATATGCTTGTCACATTTAGCAAAATACAGCTATTAATCCAATAAGCTGGCATGATCAATGTAAATATATCGGATTTCTTGTAAACAACATTTAATTTCAGCAATAATCAACGAACGGAGAAGAACATTTAAAATATATTTTTATATTTAATGTTTTTCAATGTACATAATCTTCGTATTAAACAGAAAAGATGCTCTTAAATAATTTTACATATAGAACTTGTTTAGCTGAAGCTGCAATTTAAGTTTCTAAAATATTTTAAGTAACAAGGACTATTATTTGTAATTTTAAGTTAATACTAAATGTTACAGTAAAAAATAATTACGTTTGGCATAAATGTATTCACAAACTTGTATGGTTGTTCACACAAACCAATTGTGTGAAAAAACTCATTAAAAAAGGAGTCAGTTTATAGAATCGGCAAAAAATTCTTTATAATTTAAAGATTCTTCCAAGCTAAAATCCCTTCTTTTATTTCCGTTCTGCGATCTTTATAATAATCTAGTACAGTATTATAGCAATAAGAAAATATTTATTTCTTAAGGCAAAAGCTTAATTTTATCCTTTGCAGATTCACTTCGCTTATTAATAAATCTAATTTTTAGTGTGATAATAATTCTATTGTACTCTGTATGTGCTAAAATATTAAACTCTATGATCTTAAAAAGCTATGATCTTTTATATATATTTCTGACAAGATATATCGATTGATAAATCTTTCTAAACAGAAATATATAATAGCATTAATAAAATAAATGCAAACAATTGGTCTGTATGTCAACAATGTTTTTTTGAATATAGCATTTGGTTGCAGTTTGAAGGGAAAATCAATTTCTAATAAAAAGTAAGCATTTCTAAGATGAAACTTTTCAGTTATTACGGTTTAATTACATCTTAGACAGAGGATATGCTTTCACCATATAATTATTAAAAAATTTATTATATAAAATGTTTTATTAACTAGTATCGTACGTGTGCATCATTCCATAAGTCTACAATTGTTTTTTGAAAATCTATTAGATGACAAAAGGTGCATTTAACTTAATTTAATATCTTTATTTTGATTTTCTACTAGAAAATGACATAGCGGGCAATCTTTCACAAAGATCATATCTAAAACTTAACACAATTTGCGGAAGCTTTGAGAGTATAAGCGCAAGAAGTATTTTTTAATATTAATAGCGTTTTTGTGATGTGTATAGAGTGGCTATAGTTATAATAAACATTAGCAATAAATACTGAAAATATTTTGAACAAGCTGCAATACCGTAATGATTTTTCTTTCATAGAGGCTTAATACATCACGAATTTAAGCAAATGCATAAGATAGCAAACACAGCAACTTATTTCTTTGAAATGAAAAACTCAGAGATTTACTGCTGATCATATATCTGACTGACTACCTTGAAATATTGCAAACAGCAACTTAGCAAAAAAGGTTATAATTTCTCAGCTTCTCTACTTCTTTTTGTTGATTTTTTCATTAATTTTTATGAACGTTTTTGCTTTCAACTTATTTGTTTAGAGTTGGATATGACTCAACGATTAACACAATACATATACCTATTAGATGATCACGCTGACGGTGTTGGTGTTGACCTGATCTGCTGCTACTATTTTAGTATTGTCTTCTCAAACGTTTTTTCTTCGCACACGAGTCTAAGCTCAAAAACAATTATAAAATTTATGTAAGCAATAGCTATAAAAAATTAAAATTAATTATAAAAAATTAATTAAAATTAAAACAAAAGCCAGTTAAATTGCTGCCAAACAAATCGTACCAACCAAAGTGACTTACAATACAAATAGTCAGTCAATTCGAAATATGTATTGTAATGGACGAAAAACAAAAAAATATGCGATTTATTTCATTGGTAAAAAGAAACCTATGTGATTGCCTATTTAGCAGTTAAGATCTGTTTAAACAAATTGCAATGTCAGTTTCCTTTCCCATAGATATCAGTTGTACATTACCTTCAATATATTAGTGTCAGATATCACTAATCCTCTGAGAGTTGAAGACCAACTGTGATTAATAAAATACATTGACAATGCACTTTGTTTTAAAAAGTTTTCTCTATATGTATCTTTTATCTACTGCAGTGAATGACTTTGCAATCGTAAGTTTAACTGTTCCCTACTGTCAAAAGCTAAATCAAATAAATAAAATTAAAAAAATTTGCGATAATTCGTAAATGCACTGAGTTTGTTATCAACAACTAATGAATAGATATGTATATGATGATGAGCAACACCTGTCAATTTTAAATTGTCAACACACATAAAAAATTAAAAACACCCAATAATTCCCTTTACCTGTACATAAATAAATACATGGGCAACTGAACCGAATTACATATTAAATGTAAACGTAGAATCAAACTTGTCTGTATGTTAACTCATTTCCTCACAATAAATAAAACGATTGCACAGTAATTAGTTTTTCTACAAAGATATTATCACAGCACTTAATATATGAGTGTATTATATCCAAAAGTAATAAAAAACAATTCACTTTGTAATTATTAACTTTTATAAACACTCTTCATTGATGTTTAAACCTCCAATTAATAATATATTAAGATATCAGATATAAAATGTAGACTAAGTGAGTTTTTTTGATACGGAATTAAATTTATCAAATTCACAATTTTAAATAAATGCTTTAAAGTCAACATAGATTAATCTTCAACTTGTAATCAGGTCTTATTGTTCACACTTTTATTTCCATGGCAAAATGAATAGTTTACTTCATCAGGAAAAAAATTCTATTCATGACATTCGTTTATTTCTAGTGATTTTAGAGTGTGCTTAAACTTAGATCTAGTTTAAGTATATTTGGTTTAATAAATCATCTACACTGTCCCATCGTTTACACTGTCCCAAGTACTAACAACCGGTAGAAAAACTAGCATTTTAAATTTAAGTATGTTTGCTGAGCAGAATTTTTGGAAATCATATGTCGTATGACACATTTTTTCTGTTATATGTTATTAACATACTGACAATAAGTTAAAGTTGATTGGTTCAATGTACAATCCAACACGCAAGATGCACAACAACTCCTAAACCATTACCAAAGACTGTGACTGAACATATGCGCACTCGATTCCAATCGAAGCAATCAAAACAACGGGAAAACAAACAATACTTGTTTTGGTAATTATCTCAAAAATAAAAAGATTTGCTCCACACCCAAAGCTAAAATGAATGAACGCAACAAAGTCTATTTTATAAGTGAGGAGACGAAGTGAATTGGCAAGCATTGATTGTGAGCTAAACTTCAGATACATTTTTGTTTCTTTGTTTAATTTAAATGCATAAACGTGTATCGTTTCGTACTGCGCTGAATACTTAACACTCGTCGAGTATATCAAACATTGTCAGAGTTTAAGCAACGCTTGTGAATTAGCCTCAGGTGAAATTGGAAATGTACAAATAAAACTTTTGAAATCTAAATGAAAAGGTACAATATATAGCTAAATCATGAACCGACAGATAATCAGCTAGTGAGCTGGTAAGCAAAACCGTAGAATGGACGAACTCAGGTACACCATAAGGCAAAACCAAAGATTGTAAGTGTTGCTAACTTAGAATGTTTGTGGTTCTCTGTCGCGTGCGTTGCTTCAAGATGGTTTCGCGCTGTGTTTTCATTTGTTTTGGCTTTAACTGGCTATGCTGGAATTTGACTCTTTGTCTGTTTACCAAAATGCATGATTGTTATGTGTAGATACATGTGATTTTGATTCATGGGAGTGGGTCACACAGCTGCAGTGCAGGCTACGTTATTCGTTTCGAAAAACAAATAAATAAATGTTTTATACGAGAATGACTGTTCAACTGTAGGGTGGCACGGTGCGCAGCTTGTTACTAAGCTTGCTTAAGCAATGCAAGTCTGCCTCTTCCACACTTAATCTAGCTAGCTAATGTTAGTTATTTTGGATACAACTAGTTGGATAAACTGCTTAGCAGTTTGTTTGTAACTCGTTAATTTTCAATTGACCAGATCAACATCATGAATGCATGGTTTTTATCAAAATTTTTTATTTTTAAATACTTTCCTCAGTGTATCTTGTTTTCTGTTTCGATTTTGATAGGTGGAAGTGTGTCAATGGTCTTTGGCCACAGCCCTTTTCCATTGGCTGACAGATAAATCGGCACTGCAACAATGCGGCGAAACTACATTTTCTTTTTCAGTTATTAATGTGCGGTCGTTCATAAGACTGGGTTAAAACATTAAATTATGACAGCAAAAACAACATAAATTAAAATTTATTTAATAAGTCAAAAAAAATATTTCAATACAGAAAGAAATTATTTCGGTTCGGGGTTATTGCAAAAGAAAAAGTTAACCTAAACAGTTCAAATAGGCTACAATTTTACCTTAAAGAATGCAATTTATTCAGGTTCAAAATTTTTACAATAATTATTTAATACCGTGAGATTTTATACAGCAGAAAACCTTTAAAGTTTTTAGATTTACATTTGAAAGAAGGAACCGTTCCCTCCATTTATACCGAATAAATACGAAACGCTATTTATATACTCTGTGAAGTCCGAGCTAATACGACATTCTGTTAGTAATCACATGGATCGGTAAGATACATCCTTTACTTGCGTATAGTTAAGTGTAATGCCAATTGGTAGAATAGAAAGCAGAGTTATTGCTTCCAAAATGACAGTATATTTGTTGTTGTTGTTGTTGTTTGACTAGAATTATTTAACTATACTAGAATTATTAACGTTTATTTATCTTTTAACTGAAGACGGACCGTAGGTCAGCATATCTTTCTGTGCGTCTTGTGTTACTAGCAGGGTTTGAATTGCTTGCTGAAAATTAGCAAAAGCAACCATATTTTGACTAATGCATAAATATTGACCAGTCGATTTTTGTCAAACGACTATAGCCATGATACACTGATTAAAATGAAACACTTTAGAATAACGGCAACTTTGTATATAATATGTTCTACATATTACTTAAAATTTTCCCACAAATATCATTTGTATTCACAAATATAAACATATATATATATATATATATATATGAATTAATAATTAATAATTATATGCAATGCGTTAGCAATTATGCAAGCAATGCAATTAGCAATAGCAATTCAAACCCTGGTTACTAGTATAAAAATGATCACTAACTTGGTAAATTTGAAATGGAAACATTTCAAATAATAATGATTATTTATTCTACAGGCATATGATGTTCAAGATATTTGCCAATGATTATCCATGATCACAACAGATTTTATCGAAACGATGTATGAATTTGTCAAAGATCATCAAAATCTTCATTTAAATTCATTGGAATTATATCAAAACATCAATATCCTGTGTTTCGACCACACAAGTCGACCGACGACTAAAAACGAAAGGATTCTATGAAAAAAGAATCCATCTAAAAGGCTTGTATCGATATCTTAAAGGATTATCACTTCAGACGCACTAACTCTGCATCTGTTCTTTCAAGCATCATGAACTTTTGGTAGTACATTACCAACGTATGTTATTACCAATAGATAACCTACCACAAACACTTATTTGTTAAAAGTCGTATTTATTCTAAAAAATACGCATATATATAAAACTTTGTATTTATATATATGCGTATTTAGCATTCAGTCCATATTGTAATAAATAAGGCAGTAAACAGTTAAATCATCTCATACATTCATTCATTAAAATTTCTCACTTAACCTCACGATTAACTACATTTCTGACGTTTAAGCTACATTACTTTGCATTTATATTGTTTATATTAATATACATATAGTATAAATCAAAAAGTGTAAATGATTCATTGACTTGTGTTTTCCGAACCTCCGTTAAAAAATAAATATAGAATTGACAAGCGACAGAATCTGGTTTGGATTCTTAGGAACTCTGTGAGACAGCAAAGTTAGGAACAATTTTAATTACACTAGTAATCATTGGTTAAGATTATGACAAACTCACTGATTGTAACAAAAGGTATGGAATTACGAGTTATAAGAATTTTGTTTACATACAGCACAGGCCGCATATTGCTTAATGTATTTTATGTTAATTGTTAAAAATGTATTTTTACCTCTTTATATGTAGAGTTAGTAAATAATAAATACGCAATAAAACTAATTTTAGCTTAGATGATAACGGTTTTTTTAATTCATTTCCGAACAAATATTATAATATATTCTAATGTGTTTCATTTTGTAAATTTTAAATAAATAGTTAATTTTCTTATTTTCTTAAGCAACATCAACAGAACCCTTTAACATGTATGGGTATTTGAATGTGAATAGTAATGAATATGTGATTTGTAATGCTCATTAATCATAGAAAGAATATGAAATTTACTTTAGAAATTTACATAAAAATCAGTTGTTGATAAACTATCGATAATTTTTAGATAGAAAACTTCAATTAACTTATATTTGTTTTTTTGATAACACTAAAGTTTAAATTTAAAAAATTTTAAAACGAAAACGACAATAAACTACCTTGAGAATAACAATAAAAACAAAGTTTAGCAAATGAAACGACAAATATAAAGGCGCGGCATTGCGTACCAAGAACAAACAGACAAAGCATACCGATGTTAGCCTATGCGGCGACGACTAGACTCACTGGAAACAATAGATAGAATATATACAATAATTATACTCTGCTCCTTTGTCAACTTAAAAATGAATAAACCAAAAAAAAATAATTTTAGCCACACCACAAACACATTAAAAATTTAAGAAGAAAAAACCAAATTCATGAAAATCGTCTCATTAGTTTCAGACATGATTTCAATTCCAGTTAAATAATTTCATGCAAATTTCGTAAAAATACTAACACAAATCAATGTGTGAAATTGCATAATTTTCTTTAAAATATTAAAGGCTTCAGATTGCGCAACAGCTTAATTGCATGCTCCGAAACCCAGAGAGGTATGGAAATTTCAGTCAGCATTACTTAGCAAGACTCAGTCATCACTTATTGAAAATAAGTGGTAACCATCGTTTCGATTCATTAATGATCGTCTTCAGCCACTAACTAGAATAACTGTTCAGCAGAATAACTGTTCTTGATATTAAGCTTTAAACGTCCACGTTTTTGTATTAACAGAAAATGCTTAGCCAATTTTACACTGCAGTTCTACATCTAGTCAGGTAGTCCGAAATAGTAATGAGATGTAATTGGTTGTTTATAGATATAAATCAATCTGAAAGCAATTATTTGAATATAATTACTGCGTCATCTTATGATGATCTTATGCTTATACATATGTTACATATATGTATAGGGGTATATCGAATAATGGCACAAAAAACGATTTTGCTTTCCCGAACACATTAGTTATACAAAGTGCTTAAGTAGAGTCCGAAGTTTGGGTAAGCCTTTTTCTACTAAGCTATATATCGGATATAGCTTACTTCTCGTGATAACGAGATTTACAAAATTGCACTAACTGGTGTTAAGAAGTATATGAAACTTTTACATTGATTTCACAAAAGAGGAGTACATAAAAAACTTATCCATATTGATATATAGCATAGTGAACAGAGTGACTCAAATTAGCTGTGCTTATTAAAATCGGTTGTTAAACAGATGTACTCGTGAAATCAATACTGAACACAACATATTTTGCTTGCACACATAGCTTTTAGTTCATGCGTAAGTAAAGGCTCAGTTAGACGGTAAGAAAGGAACGAAATAAACAAAGTTCACCGTTTTTGTTTATTTCGTTCCTATCAAATGCGCATGTTTGGTTGTTGTGCATTTCGCTTTGAATTAATTTCTTACGTTACTTACCGTCTAACTAAGCCTTAAGTTTCTTAATACTGGCTTGACAGACAAACACTTTTTTTACTCTTCTTTGTTATCGCACACTTACTAAATATCTTTGTATGCATGGGTAGGTGAGACACTATTTTTTAGAATGTGATGCACAAACCTTGTTGTTGTGATTTTTTTTTCTTAAAATATATGACTGGTATTGAAATGCACAAGTTCTTTTAAATTAATTTAAAATTGATTTTTGCTGAAATTTTATACTGGCTTGTTTACATACAGCACAGGTCGTATACTGTCATTTACATAACAATACTTATCAAATATTTTCTTGAAAATTTGTTTAATAAAAGGTGATCTTCTTCAAAATTTTTGATTTTATTGAACTGTTCAAGCATTGCGTCTATTTTTGACTTAAATTCTATATATTTTGGGCAATTAATTTTATTTAAAAAGATTTTCTTTACGCCATAGCCTTCAAAGTTCTCTGTACTGGTAAAGTGCTATTGTTGGTTGTATCAGCGGAAGGAATTCATGTTTTTTTTTAACAGAGGCAAATTACATGTCTTTATATTTTTATGTTTTTGCTTAAACGTTTTACTTATGTGCCAAATATAATAGTAATTTTAGATTATTTAATTTTTTTTCAATTCTTTTTTAAATAAATTTGTTAAGTGACTTTAAAGCTTAACTGCATGATGGGTTTTGAAATTCACATACGCGAAAAGTAGTATTAAGTGAAATATACGAGTGTTCAGCTACAAAATTGTGGACGAGTAAAGATACTTTTTATATTCAACCAAAGAAGAGAGAAACATACTCAACCAGTAGATTGCCTCAAAATTCTGACGGTTGATAGTGAAACCTCTCAAGTACAAAATAGCATACATAAAGTCAGCAAACAACAAACAATCGTGAAGTAGAAAAGGTGAATAAATTTAACTGGTTTTGTATGTACCAAACGAACGATCGAGGTGTTCGGAGAAGCTAAGCGGACAGAACAAGGCTGATAATGTCTACAATTTTTTTGTTTTTTATTTTATCTTTTGACCGGCGTTGTGTTGGCTTTTGTAGCTGCAAGTAGTACGTGTTTTTTGTTCTGCTAGCTTTTATTGTCTATTGTCTTTCTGCTTAAGCTGTAAAAACGTCATAGCAATTTCAAAATGTATCTTATGAAAGAAAATATATATTTTAATAACAAATTTATAAACAATTGTAGCGAATATACCAGATACTTCACTGATTTCTAACCAACTCTCAACACAAGATAATTTCGGTAAAACTTTGTTCGTGCCTGTTGGAGTGTGGCTTTAAATGCAGCAAATTATTTAGTGATTAAGAGCGATGAACAACTGAGATACTTTACAATAGGAAAACATCAGCGAAATTTTGTGGATGCTTGTAGGTAATTACAAACGTAACCATGGTATATCAAATTTAATTGGTTAAAGAAATACACAAGCAAAAGCAGTTAAGCCGTATTTTTTCTTGCGCAATTATTTTAATTATAAAAACTAGACGTTCAAAATTATTATGAGTTGCAATTGATAAGACATACCTGCAGCTAACTATATCGATTAAATTTGCACTAATTACATGATTTTTCGCTTTTTATAAAACTTGATTTGAAAAAAAGCTTTCTTCTAAAGAGCTTGTATTACGAAATTTATTATATAAAAATAGGTGAAACTAAATTCAATAGCATAAATACAGTCTTAATTTTGACCTTACCTTTTAAAATTTCTATAGACTTTGAATTACACAGTTAAAATAAATAACATGTCATTGTTTTGTACTATTACTAGATAAAAATAAATAAAATTATAGAACAAGATATCAGAAACTTAAATATAGGACGTGCAATATTCTAAATATTTGCTTAATATTAGCAAATTGTACTAACTTCCTATTGTGATGTATGTATGTATGACGTTATCGCAAGAATACTCTCTCTTTTAGACAGTTGGCATAAGATTTTCACAGGTTACAACGTGATTGAATGACTGAAATATTCGTTAAGTGTGGGTGCTGAAACTTACTTTCTGATACTTACTGAGTGGTTGGAATTAAATACGAGTATAATAATTTTATTTGTGAGAAAAAGTGAAGGAAACCCTTGAGTTAATTAATAATATAATATAATATAGAATGAATACTGTTGCAATTTTCGGCGGGTGCCCAGCTCATCATAGCTATAGAATGTAAAGTTTGAGAAATTAGCTTTTAGTGTTTTTTAGCTATAATTAGTTTTTAAGTTAAGGCAACCATTTTCGTATAGAAATGTATTTTATCTTTGTGATTGTTAAACACAAAACACAACAGGCAGACGGGTTTCGCAGACAGAAACTTTAAATCTTTATAGTCAAAATCTTTATAGCATTCTACTTACTGGTCACGTTGGTGATTCATAAAGTCGTTTTTAAAACAATGAAAAGAATTGTGGTACAAGTGAACGGCAATTTTAGACTTTTCATGTATTTCAAAGCATATTGAGAAACTTGCTAGCCATTAGAGGCATCTATTAAAAACTTACAACCCGAAACACAGAGAGTTCAATTGCAACATTAACATTTCAGTTAGTGCTTTGTTTGTCACAAGGAACAGAGGTGGGCCAATAAAGTTTAAGTAACAACAGCTGTGACCAATAATATGTGGCTGACTTATACATTCCTATTTAAGCCAGCATTCAAGCCGATGACGCATACAGGCTGCTTATAAAACCGTTATAATTGCTATTGCTTTCATCACTATAAGCACATGACAAAATAATTTGGCACGCATCGTGTGTGACTTTTTAGTATACGGACTCTTTTCTTTCAGCTTCACAATGAAAGTTAATGGAATTTTTGCGAAATAATGAGAATCTCATTTTATTTGTTCAATTTCCTTTTATCAAATTTTAGATGCTATCTATAAATTACAAACTCGTATCGTATCTGGGTATGCTTCGAAGTTTGTTTTCATAACTGTAGGTTTCGATTAAACTTTCAATTCCCAAGCCAAAAAGTAACTAACACATTTATGCTACATTTTCATTTGCCACTCAAATACAAAGAAGAAAAAACTCAAAGCGTGTGCCGGATCAGTGACCTATACTACACACCTACCACTTCTTCACCCTGCATCTAGCCTTATTTACGATTTGTGAAACTCAAATACACAGCAACTTACCTCGAATACAACGGGAAGTTACCTTGAGTGATTTGTGCCAAAATTATGAAATTGGTACAATATTTCAGAATGAAGGTTCGATTCGAGTTATGGTTTATATATTATGTAGTTTATTATTTCAATTATCAATCAATTAATTATTTTAAAGTCGATCGATCCATATATATATATGCCATCTATAACAATACAATAGATTCAATCACTTCAAGCTCCATTTTTAAAGTCTCTAGCATATGAGTGATACACATATTTTGTTTAAAATATGTAGCAGATTCTTTAGAAATACTTACAAAAAGATATATAGTAAAACCATGTACATTATTTGATTAAATTATCATCCAAAGACTCGTTTTTTGATGCTAAAGCATAATATTAGGTACACAGAATGCTGATCCAATGGTCATAGAATTCTGGTTTTAAGACTATATCTTCTAAATAGTAAGATGATAAAAAAGGTGGTGGTGACAGATACTAGTATCTTAACAGTGCTAACAGTGCTACTAGTATCTTAACTTGTTGGGATGGGTGAGCAACGATTGGTCGTCTGTGTAGACGAGCGTTTCTGTGGTGCAGATCATGTCGTTAATGGAATTAGCATTACAATTATTTTACATAAGATACTTATACGAAATCATTCATTACAATATTTTGATATTTCTTTTTTATACGAATATAAATACTTTTTTCACTTACCGAATGTTTTTAATTAGTAATTAACTGGTATGCCTTATTTAATGTTTAAGGACAGTTCCGGTATTAATAATAAATGCATAAATCCGATTTAAAGTATGTATGTGCGTATGAAACAAAGAAAAATTGATAAATCTCAAAAAGTTAAGGCAGATGAATGAAAGCAGTCAACAGCGTTGACAACAGTTAAGATAAATTTTGAGTAAACAAGCACGTAGACGGTGACAGCGGTATCAGTGATAAGGGGTGAAGATCGAGAGCACTTGAATAAATTTGCTAATTTAAATGTTAAGAATCACAACATTCGCTGCAATATTTCTACATAAAAATAAATGAAATATTTGAACAATTTAACGTGCAATGACATCGCCGAAAGTGCCAATCACAATCACAACACGCAGGCGAAGTGCGCGGTTGGACATCAACAGGGCAAAAGACAGTGCAACGGAGGAGACTGGCTGAAGAAAGATGAACAAGCAACAGACCACCAGAAGGAAACACATGTAAATAAAACTTTTCAACCACCCACTTGAGTTCGATTGGATCACAATAACCAGGAAGCAGGAAGCAGCAAGCAAAAAGCAGATTACAAATATTTTATGTTGTTGCAAAGTTGTTTTTGCAATTTCTATTTGCATTCTAAATTCCCATAATCAGAAAGGAAATATGTATAGTAAAACTAATAACTTAATAAAAAAAAATGCATTCTAACTGCGTCATTCGAAAATCGTGCCGTTGTCAAATCAGTGAATTAATATTATAAAACACAATAACAGAAAAAACTTACAAATAAACGTCAAAATTACTCACCCTGTACGTGTTCTCCTTTCAGAAACTTTGAAATTTGGTTGCTTCTTTGTTAATTTGTCGATTCCTTATTTTCCCCTTTTAGCACTAGCGTTTTGTTCACCTGATGCTGATATTTTACAAATCCAGTTACTGTTTGCGGAATTTTGTCCTAATTTTAATAAGCACAAATTTTGTTATTTGAAATTTCAAAACACACTGCAAAGCACAAAATAATTTTGAAAAGAAAATATTAAAATAATATAAAGAACTTCAAATTACGAAAAGATATTCAATGATAAGTAGATTTTAAATTCAATATAAATAACAACAAAAATAGCCCCATGCTTGCTTAAACACAAACATAGTGTTTTTGTTGTTGTCTACGTCGTCAACGGTAACGCTATCGTCAAGTCAGCGCAGTCGTCGCACGTATTTTATTTTATCGATTTATTTAAGTAAAACGAGAAAAATGCAACAATTTCAACTTCCTTATTGTTTTTTAGTGATATAGTTATGCGTATTATTTATTTTTTAATTGATTTGCTTGCAAATGTTTAGGTGCAATTTGATGTAGAATTTAATTTCTTATTCTCCCATACTTGTGGCAAGCAGTTTTAAATTTTGCACATTCTTTCAATTCGCTTCTTTATTTCGACAACACAACAAGAGAACATTATTCCTGTAGCACTTATCAGCGTCATTATAATTTGATTACTAAGGTTCAGAATGACTCCATTTTTTAGAAAAGTAAGAATATTTTAGAATTTTATTAATATTAAATTAATTTTCTTACAATTTTTGCTCAACACCACACCGACATTCAACGCAAACCACTTCACACGCGGAAAATAAAAAACAAACTAAGAATCACGGTGCTGCCAGTTTGCAACTCTACAGAAAAATATTCAAGCAAAATATATAACAATAACGTTGAACAATTTTTGAACTATAAATGAGCTTTTTGAACTTTTTTCGAATAATTTATAAACGAACAAAACAATGGCAACTAAGTTCGAATATGCTGAAAATGTTTATAAAAAGTATTTTTAACTTCATAAATTTTCAGTGTTTTTTACAATTTAAATTTGTGATTTACTAAAATATACTCTTAAAGCAGCGAATTTTACATAGCCTTAACAATATACAAATATAATCCGATCAGGCTGAACCATCATGTATTAACCATTAAGCTACGATTATCCATATACATATGTATATATATTGTGCTCGTTATTGCGATTTTATTGCAATGTAAAATTTATTTCATTTTAAATTCAATCTTGTATGTAGGTATAAAGTGTTCATACAATAGTAAAAAAATTCTAAAAATTTGACATAAAGAATTAAATTAAATTCTCTTAGAAATAAAAAATAATTTGATTGGTATCTACATAGACGGAAATAAACACAAATAATATATTTCGTTTATTACAATTAATCCAAAACCTCTTGAAGCAAACTTGAAAACCTGTTTTTAAGAAATTGCTGTAAATTTTTAACTATTGCAAATCGATGCCAGGTTGTACGCGAAGAATGCAATGGATGATTTTTAAAATAATTAATATAAATATAATGATGGAAATAATCACTCTTATACGGCGTTTACATTGGCCGAAAATGGCTCATTTTGGTCAAAAATCGAAAATGAGTATCGAATGGCTCATTCTTGCATATAAAATTTCAAGCACAAAAATGAGCAATTTTCTCACATTCTGTATGACGTTCGAATGCATTCCACATACGTTCCAAATGCAAAGGAATCCATTGAACATACCCTAAATGAAAGCTCTTCATGGCATTTTGACAGTTTGAAAAAGCTGTTTTTAACATATTTACAAAAAAAGGTAAACAAATGTTTGGTGGTTGCATTTTCTTTAAAACGATGCACCAATTTTTGGAACTTCTACTTCCCAAAAATAAATAAATCGAATCTAGAAACAAGTTTTCAGTTTATATTGTAAGGTTTGAAGGTATATTTAACCTTCCTGTAACATTTTTTTGGCACAGACCAAAAATTAAATCAA
This sequence comes from Teleopsis dalmanni, assembly GCF_002237135.1. NCBI lineage: Eukaryota > Metazoa > Arthropoda > Insecta > Diptera > Diopsidae > Teleopsis > Teleopsis dalmanni. Next base: position 577,422 of record NC_051847.1, on the reverse strand, counting down.
CATGCAAGTTGAAAAATCAGCTGTTTGAAATGAGAAAAAATGAAATACAACGAATGTAAACACTTTCAAATGACTCATTCAGAATGAGCCATTTTCAGCCAGTGTAAACGCCATATTAGAACAAACCTTTTTAAACAATTTTGTTCACATATTTAAAAGCTGGCAATGCTAGATTGAACACAACAAAATGGCAGGAGACTTTGTTTCTTAACAAACACTGTATCTTACGCATAGTTGCATTTGAAATATCCCTTAATTTCAGTATTCGTTTCAACGAAATTATGACAATTTTTCTTAATTGCGTTCTAACCTTAAAACTGAATTTTGTTTGGAAAAAACAACTTAATTTCACTGAAACATAATATTAATGGGAAATTTCTGTTCATTACATATGTATATATATTTAACTATAATTACTGTATAAACTAGTGCTGTTCATATTATTCGAATGTGTTATCGGATTTCATCGAAGTCTTCGAAGTTGGAAACAAAATCTGATTTTTTGTAAATCCGAAGTCCACGAATATTCGGATTTGCGGTGTTATATGCATTGAAATTATTCGGAGACTTTGTGAGCAAAAGTTAAAGTGAGAACACAAAATGCAAACAAACTTACAGCACACAACTTGTTCAAGGGATGATAGAATTAGCTTTGTTTGTACGATTTTGCGTTTTTTTGGTATTTTAGCAGAAAATATGCACATGTGTTTTTTTATTTTATTTTATCACATATTATTATAAATATTCACATTTTAAATAACTTATATTTATAATTTATATAAAAAAAAATTATATTAATAAAAATTTTAAATATAATATAAAATACTACATAACATATGTGGGAATTTAATAATATTAATATTTATGGATTTTATTAATAATAGAAAAGTTATAAAAGTTTTCATTTTTCCTTTTTAAAAAACAAATGAAAACCTTGAAAATTTATTATGTAAAAACGTGTCATGCTCCTTAATACATAATTATTTGACTTGTATGACGTGTGATGTTCACGCAGGTAAGCGCAAATTTATTTCTGCATAATAAAATTGATCTTTTTGTTGTAGTTACTGTTAGTACGATTTACTATTTATGGAATATTTTCAAATCCTTAGTTCTAGAAAAAAAGTAAGATAAATAAAATGTAAATTAAAGTATAAAAGAAATTTAAATTTCCATTACTAACAAGAAAATAAAAATAATATTTTTATAAATGTATAAATATTAATATTATCAAATTCCTACATATGTATTTTATAGTCTATATAAAATTTTTATTCTATATATTTTTATTTTATAAATTTTATAATTTTTATTTTATATTTTTTTAATATAAATTATAAATATAAGTTATTAAAAATGTTAATATTTTATTTATTTATATATACCAAAAAAACATAAAATCGTACAAACAAAGCAAATTCTATGACCTCTCGAACATCTTGTGTGATGCACGTTTAACTTTTGCTCACGAAGTTTCCGAATAATTTCCCTACGAATAAACACCGCAAATACGAATATTCGAAGACTTTGGATTAATAATTATCCGATTTTATTTCCAATTTCGAAGACTTCGTTTACTATTCGATTAATCTGATTTTCCAAAGACTTTGCAAAGCCAAATACAAACAGCACTAGTATAAACTGCTTAGACGACTGTTTAGAGACACCGCTGTACTCTAATGGTTCATGCTGAGTAAGTATGTTTGGGTGAGAAAACCAACCATAAACACGAGTAATTTCTAATCCTTATGCAGCCCCTAAACCAAACCAACAGCTATTAATTCTTGCCCCTTAGCTATTCTTCCAACGAAAATTAAGTGTTTTTCTTTATAAGATATTGTATTAGAAACTATAGCACTTCATCAAAAGTACCAGCTAACGTATTTAAGACCGATTTATTGGAAATCAAATAACAAGAGCTGCATGCCGTGCAATTAATTGAACTCTGCTGAATTAGTTTATTCACATCCTGGTACTGGTTTGGTGGTTTCTGTTTTTAATTTGAATTCAATGTTATGCAAGAAAATCGATCAAAACAATATCTGATTTTTATTCACTTGGTGAGGTATGGCGATGCGCCAAACACATGGTTGTTGGAACAAATATCTAGCCGACCCAGAGCGTGTTCCTGGATTCCACAACTGTTGTGTTGTGTGTCCACTAGAAACACTGTCTATTAACACCTCTAGACTCACCTGCGCCCACAACTGTAGTGAGTCCAGTAGAAACACTGCTTGTTAACACCTTTGACTCACCGATGAATATAGATGTTATCATGTCCATTCCCTCTCTAACTCCCATAATCGCATCAGAGAAAAGCATGGGTACGTATTATTTCTTCGATGAAGAAGAGCTTCTAAACCCAGGCAATGAATTAGAGGAGGATAGCATGCTCGGTGTAATGGTAACGGCGATGTAACCTGCGCCACTGCAATGCCTTAGCAAAAACAAGGCCGAAATGGTTCTGATACAAGTACCTTGGTTTTATAGCGATCTTATATACGGAATCAGGACAAATAGTTTTCATTTAATATATGCGGTTAGTAAGGGTAACCCAAGATCTTGCATACTAATAAATAAAAAATAAAACGGTCTCATGCTTTCGCAGTATAGTGACAAAGACCAAACCTCAGTAAGTATTGAGAGACCCTGGGGGCAAATATGGGCAGTATCTGCATATTTGGTTCACGATCACAATGAAATATCACCAAGTAACCTGAAACAGTTAGCAAACGGTGCTAGGATACTTGATGTGGAAATCGTTTTTGACTGCGATTTTTGATTTTATTTTCAGCAATAATTTCTTTATATGTAATGATGGCAACAAGCCAACCTTTATTACCAAAATCCGTTATGAAGTCCTCCATATCACCGTCGCTACTGCCAAACTATATGGATCTGTCAAAAAATGGTAAGTGTCCACTCGATATTCTTTTTCAGGTCACATGATTTTAGAATTTATTCTGTAAATAGCATTATAAACTTTGTCAAAGGTTCTAAGTGGTTCTAAGATGTGAGTTTCTAATTATACGGTAACACAATGGACCTATAAGCCGAAGTGAATCTCTTGGGATTCCCGTTATTACCCAACCTAACCTAAATACCTTAACCATACTATGACTGGCTAGGAGTAATGATAGCATATGTTATAATAAATCAACTTAACTAAAAATAAAACTATAAGTTATCACAAAAACATCACCACCATTATCTAGTACCGTAAATGTCACACGTTTCCAAAGCCAATTGGAAGTTCTTTATGGTATATAAGAGATCGTTATACCAATTATCATGCTTTCTTGCATCCGCTTGAGATTCTACTGGTGATAACTCTGTATTTGTATTCAAAAAATGGATCTACATATACCTATATTTATATATGCATTTAATATCTTTTAACTCACATCAGTGAAGTTTGATTTATCTTCTACTCCTTGAAGCTGCATTAACATGACCGCTATTCGTATAATTGTAGGTGAGTAAGATTTTTACTTTTTTTGGTGTGTTCTAAAAGAAGGTCAATTCTGTTCAAGGGCAATAACATTTGAAAAACTAAGTAAAACTAAGAAGTGACTTGTTGTTAGAGAAATATTTGTAAATTGTAAATACTAAAATATTCATTTATTTTGTAAGTAGGTTGTTTATAATTTGAACAATACGCTGTTCTAATTCCTAGGCTATATAAAATACTACATATGACATAATTTTTAAAAAATTCGACCTTAGTCACTGAAGGGAATATTTAGTTTCCTAGCACATATTGCATATATTCTATATATCCTCGTATCTCTAGTATAGAAATTTTAAAATATGTGATTGCAAATATAATATTGGCTTCCTAAATTTATAGTTCTTCATTATAGAGAAGTTAAACAAATTTGCTTCTGTTGGGTTTTTTTTTTGCATTTTACTTAAATTTATGTACGTTACTTCATATTTATTTATATAAACGTACGTAATTTTAAAAACATTAATATGTTTGTTCGTATTTAGAAAAAATATTTTTATTAACTACTATTTTATTTAATATTATATAGAACTTAAATTTGTATAATTTATTAATTTATTCAACTCAAAAAAGTCAGTTATTTTTGCTTGCTTGGACATTTTACCTTTTTCCTTGTCAAGAAACTCTTTCAGCAAATTAATAGACTCAAAATTTGTAAACCTCTCTAAAAATGCTCTACCACTCATATTCAAAGCGAAAGCACACGCATTTGTTTGGTGATTACTCTTTCATTTAAAATGCACATGATGTTCTTTCCAATCTTCATCATTCCACTCGCAAGCCAAAAAAGTTCCTATCGCTATTCTAAAGTGAATAACATATCCACGAGCTCATGTCGAGTATGATGCAGCTTGCAAAGAAGTTTCATTATAGAGAGGAATTCGCTATAGAGAGGTTCAAATATATGAAAAAATATAAAAAATCGCTGTGTCTTTCACAAAACTTCATTATAGAGGATTGACTATATATATTCTCCTCTCTTCTACATATCATACTCTGCATTGGCAATTATGGTTTGTGTTATATGTTAAGTACTGGTTGGGATTCAAATAGTATACTTACTTCGAGTAAGTGAATGCTTGAATACAAAAAAGAATCTAAGACCACAATGATAATTAAAACTTTTCTACTGGTGTAATGTTTCACTCGCCATTGTACTACCATTGGACTACTGTAATGCCCACATAAGTATGGATAGGTTTCGACTGAGTGAAAGCTTGTGTATTTCCACTGCGAGGAAACTTTTTGGATATGAACTATATATGGTTTGTTAATCAACTTGTCTCATAGTTAATTGATTTTCGTCATTGAATGAAAACTTTTTAAAGTAGTAGCCCATACAAAATATTAAACAGTCATTAGATGGAAGTGTACAAATAGCGCAAAATGTTTGTATTTTTATAGATATTATGATTAAAGTTAAATTGTGGCTTGTAATGACGGATATTGTCGGATTTTTTTCTGCGTTGTTATATGGGATCGAATTCCAGTATGATTTAGTTATCTATGCTTATCTGGTAATGGGAAAACTACTTTAAGCACATTTGTGTCTATTGTTGTACGAGATACTTACCTATGTCCTTGGTATGTGAGTTGCTTGCAAATTAATCATTCAAGTTCTTAATAATAATTTTCAATTCTAGTTTGGTAATATTCTACTAGTTATATCTAGCATATAGCCTGAAAAATGAAAATTATTCTATTTATATTTGTATTCAATTTTTAAATACTTTCAGTGGTAAGAAATTGGTAATGGAGTTAAAAGCTCCTTCTTTAAGTGCATACCTGTAATTTCAATTTTGATTAGTCGCATATTTATTACATTTGTAAGAAATTTTTAAATTCCCTTTATCCTAGTCCAAAATGTTGTCCAATCTTAGGAATTAATTTAGCGTTTTGTGTTGATCTTTAATATTTGTCGGATGAATCGGATGAAAAATCGGATGAATTTGTGATGATAAATCGGATAAATCCTAAAAAAATGGCTACTTTCATTTGATTTCACGTTACTTAAAAAACTTTTTTATGAATTGTTTGTTTACTTGTTTATTTCGCGCTTTAATTGATTTGCAAATGGTGAATAGATCGGATTATATTAGTTATTGAACGATATAATAAGTCAAGGATCTAATCAAATATGACTTTTTAGATGTATATAAGATTCTACTTAAACTTAATTTAAACTGTCGTACCTGAACAATATTTACAGTCTGCAATAAGATTTAAGTATGCTTTTCTCCAGGATATCGTCTAATAATAAAATAAGGTACTAATATTACATAGATTAGCTTAAATTACAATAAAATATAAAAAAAATTTAACAACTTAGACGATCTTGTAAATGGAGTAATCATTTGTGTGGAACAGTCAAAGGAGAGAATTACGAAATAATAGAACTGAATTGAGGCAGATGCAAAGCACCTGGTTAATTCCTAACATTTACTTCAAATAATTTAACTTAACATAAATGAGTATAATAAAAAAACATGGACTATTCTATACATTCATTATATAATTTGTGTCTTCTGCATACGACTGACTACATTGTACTTAATTCGATAAATGAGGCTAGAAATTTGACTAATAATTATTTAAAATTTGTGGCTATTTGTGAACATTTTTGTGTAATTGCTCATATTGAATAGGTTCCCATCTTTCCGTTATTTAAGTTTGATTTTGGCTTAGCATTTTGAAATCATTAGCATTTTTATTGCAAGCATTCTACTCATCACTCAAGTCTATCACTTCGTCTGACTCGTATGCGGTTACAGATACTTGATACGTAAGTTTACGGTTTGTGTTCCATCCTGTCTTGTTGGCTCGTAGATTGTGCGTATCGATAAGAGTCGGAAGTACTTCCGCTATGGTTGCATTGAATTGTACTAAAATATCATCGGCTTCCATTTGACTTAGTGTGTTGAGTGATTTTTGTGAGGCGGGAAAGGAGTTCTGCGCTACTGTATATGGCGTTCTCGTAATTGTTGTGGTTTCACCATCGCTTTCAATTAGTTCACGGGATAAAGTTGTGCCTAAACGGCTCAATCGGGCTACAAGATGCCCGTCAACCACTGGTTGTTGTAAGCTGTGGCTGCTGGTGTAAATAATTTGACGATTGCCGGTGCTTGTTTGTTTCTGCTGCGGGCGCCCCGTATTGCATAGATGTAAAGGCTTAACTCTAGCAATTCGTGGCTTATGCGATTCCACACTTTTATTTTTTTTAGAAAGAAGAGATCGCTTTATATCTGAGCTTTTGACTAGATTTGTTGGCTGCGCTTTGGTGATATGTGATGGTATAACTGCTGCTGATGCGAACTTTGCGTGTCGGTTGAATTGCAGTAATATCTTACGCCAGTTACTGATTTCGCGGCATTTACTGCATTTGGCATTTTGGTAGATCTTCTTAGCGGTAGCCATATTTGTGATAGTAGATCGTGAGCGTATGACAATAGAACGGCCACAATTATTACAGCTGCGCATGCACTTACGTTGAATGGGGCGTGCGGTAAGGAGCTGTCGGTGACGAAAGCTACGCTTTGTAAAATTGGTTGATTTAAAAGTTTGACTAACAGCGGCAGTAATATTTGTTGTGTTTGCTTGCTGCTGTTCACACAGAGGAATGGAAGCAATCGAGGCCTTTATGCTGCAGCGCGATATTGCGTCAGTTGTCAATTGACATGGACGTACCTGTGCAATAGGCCGACATACTGCAACACTCTGTTGTGATGAACTAGCTCCCTTCTCCTGTACCATACTGTTCAAATGGGATCGAAATGTACCGGAAGGGCTTTCAGCGTCGTTACTGTTAAGCGCCTGTAAGGAGTGCCAATTTATAAGCCAGTTGTTGCAACTGAAGCACAGGTATTTATCTTCGTTTAGTGGCTAAAAAGAAAAAAAAACATTAATTGACAAATCAATAAAATAGAAAATAATGGGACGAATGAAACCAAAAACCGAAATTACTCTTTGTATTTAATTTATCAGACATACATTTGAATAACTATCCAATCATTCAGTTTACTAGTGTTATCATTAAAACATTATTCTTACTAATTAAAATTTATTTATTAAACAAGAACTAAGTCTATAATAGATTTCTGATATGATAGATATGAACACTTGCTTTGTGATTGGATTAGTTATGAATAAATATGTATGCCAATACTTTGATAATGAGAAGGATTTAACAAGAGGTAATATTCTTATATCGAGTTATGTTATATGTTATGTATGTCTTGAATGAGTAAATATTGTTACAATAATTTGTCAATGCTTGAAGCGAAGGATCTTTTTGCCACCTGCAACGTAAAATTACGTGAACTAGTCCAGCGTGCACTTCTCTAAGCACAACTGCAAATTAAACTGATTAGGCACCGACATCCCCTTTACTACTTCTTCTTGCTAATTTCTCACAATAAGAAAATTAAAAATTGTGAATGCAAAGCAATGAAAATGAAAACAAAGCCTTCAACCGAAAATAAATGGAAAGGTGCAAAAACTGAGTTGTAATTACCAGTTCAGTTGAATGTGAAACGACTAAACCAGAAAAATCAACAGCACAACGACAACAATACCGAGTGCGAGGCACCAGATACGCGTGCATTCTATGCGGGACCATTGGAAATGAATAAAAAACAAAAATGAGAAGTTTGAGGAAACCACCTGCCATGGTATAACGTGTTCACAAGCGAACACACCGTTCCACTTCCAGCCAAATCAACACCAAAAGCACGCACGAAAATTGCGCCTGCGTGTATAAAACTCCACGGACTGATAACAGCTGCTGACAAAAAACAAACACGACCCCGAGTCACAGGCGTAGTTGTAATAAAGAGTAGTGGCGTTCCTAATGGTAACAGAAAGGGTTAGGTTAGTGTAGTTGTGCCCATTTAACTGAAGTAAGCATTAACTCACACTTACCACCTCCTCTCCCTTTCTGATGGTGCTGCCTATTAAGCTAACTCGTCTTAGAATTGCCTGAGTGACAGATGATCATACTGCTCTACTTTTTATCAGTGGTTTGAAAAATGTTTTACCACTGCGTTTGTCAGCTAAACATGCGCGTGCGCTTTGGAATTTACTGATAAGTGCCCATTCAGTTATTGCCGCGGCTTAGATAATTAGTAGCAGCTGTAACAGACATTAGAAGTGGACTGCGGCAAACGACACGCGTTATGGGTACCCAAGGATCGAAGGATTTTCTAACTATTGTTTACTTTCTATTACCTGGCAGATAAAATAAAACTTATCTGAGACGAAAAGGTGAAAAGAATGACTGAATAGAGACCAGGTGCATTATATCGCATTGCCAGGCGATATGAGCGTATGTTTACTTCTAAATTTGCCTACCTTTTAGTTCATGGTTTCAAGTGTTTAAATAGATACAAAGTAGATATTCTAAATAATTATAAATAATATGAAATTGTAGGAAATTTTCTTATATTTAATAATTTAACTTCGTTTTAAGTAAAACTGTTAAATTATCTAATTATTAGTTGTCTTTAATAGAGAAACACGTTTCCAAGTTGTAGAAATAAAAAGTCGGCTTACTTACTTTTTAACTAGTTTTATATGTCGTAATTTTTATGACCAAATATATAATTTTGAAATAATCCAGCTTCTTATTTAGTGGTTAAAACAACTCTAGACTACACGCTTCGAAAACTCTTACATTTTTAAAGAGTAGATAATACATTTACTATATGTATACACTATGTCTAAGGATTTCGAATGTCGTTATTCGCCACTGATTCCCAACAACAAACAATAATATTAAGCTTCATTACTTCAAACACATCTGTCGTACTTTTCTTCTTTTTACATCAGCCGTGGATTGCTTACGCATGTAAAAGTCCGGTCGCAAAACAAAACACAATACGCAAAAAAGGAGAATGGTTAATGGAGAAAAGGAAGTTAAAATAAGACCCGCAGAAATTGGAGCAGCAAAACACACAAAACAGCATCAAAAATTTTATGATGCAGCTGCCGCCTATGTTAACATGCATATTTCCCAATAAAAATAACAAAAACAATAGCAATGACAGTAACGACAGCATGGAAGCGTACCGGCGAGTGTAACCAAAACATGACGGTGGTTGGGATTTGCAAGGCAGGAACTATCAACCTCCACAACAGCAGCTGCCGCTGGTTGTTGTTGTGCACTTTGCATGTGGATTACCTGCTGTGGTTGTGAGAATTTCTTCTTGAAGTCTTAATTGATAGCATATAAGAAAAGAAGTGTAACGAAGGTAGGAAAAATGACCGTTTAACAAACAACATCCAAATTTTAGGTTTCGTCAAAAAATGTCACCATTCAGTGCTTATATTGTTTTCATCGCATAGTCCGTACTTCCGATATTTATGACCAATCGATCAATTTACATTTAAAGCATTTAGCAGAGCACGAATTGCGGTTGAATGGTTGTAGCCGGCATAATAGATTTTTGTGTTTGCTACATACCAGTGCAGCAACAACACTATAAGTTAATATAGTGAATTTAGAACAAGATTCTGACAATCTAGTCCCTCGATTTCACAACGGTAAATTGCAATATTCTGTGCAACTTTTTGCACTAAACCTTTAACTTGGTATCTTAGAAAATTATAGATCTTGAAATATTGGGCTTCAAAGTGTCAAATTTGGATTGTTCCTGTAATCAATTTGAAAATCGCATATTGAAGTTGTCGCTAAATGTTATAATATTGAAATTTTCCACAGTTCGTTGTCAAATCACAACATCTGGGAATTCCCCAGTAATATCTAAGAAGAATTTAGTAAGAAATTATTACTACTGTCTTATGTTAAAATAAAATGAATTTTAAAATCTAAAGTACAGCAAATCTATAAAGCTAAAGAGGGTGCATATTTATTCCATTTTTATTATTCAATCATAATGGATACTTGTATAATGTTTCTTGTATAACACAAATCGTTCTGATTCAACAAAAACCTCACAACTGTAGTAATAAACATATAAAGCAGTTCGATTTTGTACCGCAAAACACAACAATAACAACGGATACCAGAGCAACGATTAGCGATATCAAGTTACAACAAACGGGATATGCTCAAGTGACATCTGCTTTCTGTACTACATGTGTGCTGACACTCGTTATCGCAGTTGCATGTGCAAGGTTGTCTCATGTATTGGACGGAGCGAAATGCTAAAATATATAGGAAAAATATAAACATGGGTTATCTGGTAATTTTTTTGACCGGCGTTTTGAAAGAACATAAAAAATTGTGAAGTATTGTTGGTATTCGTAAGATTCTTTTACAAAACAAATGACGTATGACCTTTGTAGTAACAATATTGATCTATAAATCCTACGCAATTACGCAAACAAAAAATAGTTTGGTGTTCATTGGTATGCAATAGTAACAACTGTGCCATAAAGAACTTTTCCTTTAGGACCTTTTAATGGACAAATAATTTTATCATTTTAATTAAAAAGAACAATAATTGATGTGATGCTGAGACACTTTGCGGCCCAATACGTCAGTCGGTTTTTCGCTGCTGAGGGGTAGCTGGCCTCATGAACACTACACGTACCACCCGCGATTTATACCTTTCGGTTTCAAAATTGTGAACCCGAGTATGACTCATCTCACACGACTCGTTCACTTATTGATTTTTTCGTTTGTATTTTTTTAAAGTAGAGGTAGGAGGGATGAGTGAATCTGTTACAACATTATTGAATTTCAATCTAACATATATAGGCGATAGATATTTTTAATAACTTATAGGTCAAAATACACACCTACGTATAAAGGGATTTTAACTTACTTGGAATTTGAATTTTGCTTGTATCAATTGCACAATATTTGGCCCACTGCGCGGTTCGTAAATGTTGATGGTTTGGTTCGTATGACAACCACAGATGAGGCAGGTTCTTTTGAGATATTCTGCGGGCTTCTCTGACATTTCTTGTTAGAGAAATTTTTTAATTAATTTCTGTTTGTTTTTTTGATGTTTGACGAATTGACGGCTTCCAAAAATTTACACGTTATTGTTTTTAAGATTTTGGTTCAGAAATGTTCAACGTTTGGGTGGGTTTTTCGTTTCTATAACACCGAGGATACACAAACAACTCTGTACGCTGTACAAAGAATTTCAAATATTTTTTGTTTCTTTCACTAAATTCTCTTTTACGCTCTCAACAGGACGTTTTGTACCGTTTGTTGTGGTGGTTCATTTGCTCTGCGCACACAAAATCACACACACGCACAACGTAGTTGCCTAAAGTGAACGTCAACCGCTGAACAACTACTCAAACGTCCTTACCGTGGAAATGTTCAAATGCGAATGAGTATTTTTTAAAATTCCACTTCGACTGCCTGCTGCCTGCTGCCTGCCGCTTTCTGCTTTCTGCCTGATGTCTGCGTACTTTTTTATTCTCATTTTATTTTTCTTTTGTTTTGTGAATTATGCATTGTACAAGGGATTTCAGTCCTTTTCGTGTCTGAAGCGTTGTACACTGAAAAGTGTATTCAAGCTCGGATAAGTGATATACGATACATGTACACTTTCATCAAATTGATATAGTTAATGATTTGTATGACATAGTTAAGATATAAGTTAAGAATTGTAATTAAAAATCTCCTATCTAATCTCTCACATAGAATATCAGTATTATGGATAACACACATTGAACAAAACTTTCGACTTTGGCTTGTAAATTTTTATAAATGGTGAAAATGTCGTCTAACTTAAAGACGGCTTCTATCTTTTTGTTATATAAATAACTTTCAAATAAATATTAATTGAACTTCTTTGAAATGTGATTAATATCTTTTCATCAAATATTAGAAATATTATCACTGTGATCACTATTGTGGTAATACTATTAATAGACTGTTGATAGTGTTTCCTTAGAATATGTTTCCTTGATCAAAATAAAATCTATAATTTTTTTTATATTCCATTTCCTATTATCTTTTAAATTTAAATAATTTCAAAAATAGGGTTCGTATGTCTTGATATGGTGTATGTCAATACATATACAATTTTTTTTTAACAATTATGTTATATTTGACTTCTTCATGGATTTAATTTAGTATGTAGATTTTAAAGGTTAAAGGTTCAATAGTTGCTTGTGGCGCAGAGGCTATATGGTCACTGATTTCATATTTTGGTAGAAAATCAGAGTAAAAAGAAATTGGCATTCTATTTTCCAATAAAGTTTTCTTTTTCCTTTCAACTGCATTTACATAAATTTTTCATTATCCATTTTGCGAACATATATACCGTTCTTAAAAATCTCACTAAATATATAAAGTGTGTTAGTGATATCTTCATAAGAACTTATAGAACTTAATTATATTAATCCGCCATTGCTTAATGGACAAATATGGTTTATCGAGATATCAAAAGATTTTTGTGTCTGAAAATTTTGTTCAGTGTAGAATTGTTCGATTTCAGTACCAAACCATAACCAAGTTTTCAGTAATTCAGTTACCGCTACTATCACTTGTGCTTAAAATTATTCTACCTTAGTAATGAAACTCTTACCTAAAACAGAAGACACACTCATTGCTGAGTATGTTATTTCATTGCAACTATCCGTAATAAGACAACAACAAGGAATCGACAAATCGACAGATGGTGCGTAAAATGCTCATAAAAAGCGACAAACTCTTCAAGATAAATAATAAGCAAAACCAATAACAACAGCAGCAGTGTGAATTTATAAAAAATGCAGGCAATGAAGCATTGGTTGTGTCTTCTTTATGTTTCTTCAACTTCGCAGTAGTACTGCGCACATTCATGGCTACATGGAATCGAACTAAAAGTGAAGAAGCTGCGTTAAAGGTGTTCTGACGAAGCGAGGAACGCAGCTTACTGTTACCGCAGCAGGATGAGGCTGGCATAAATAATCATATGTTCACCTTTAAGTAAATCCTCGAAGAAAGGAACATGAGACTACAAACACAATTAAAAATCAAAAGAACAAAATAGAAGACATATGCGTTCTACGATTGTCTCACCACAGCCGTCCCGCCTTTCGATGAGGCAAGTAGTTCGACCTTAGTTCGTCTTTTTGTTTGTCTGTCTGCGCATATTTGATTGGACCAAATTTTGCAGCTGCGTATTTTGTAGTAAACAAAAGTTTAATCAATGAATGTTTTAAGGCGCGCGCGGATGGCGGTTAAACGTTTGCTTCATGAGTTTGGAATTATTTATCAAATGTAGAAATAAACACAAAAAATTAACAATTTTTAAATTTCCAGAAAAGCGACAAGAAAATGACAATTATTTTTGAAAATAATATTAGAAATTAATATTCATTCATAACTCAACCATTCAATTTAGTTAAAAACATAAAAATCTTACATACAAACGGACTTGTATTTCTTTACTTTAAGGAAAAATTAATATTTAATTATCTAATGGCTAATGTTAATTTGATATTTGCTAAAAACTGAATTTGTGTTCACTTTTTAAGATTTTAAAAATCTGCCAAATATTTCATCTTAATGCCAAGAACGTAATTCGTAATTTTACGCTTTTTAATATTACGTTCTTTGTATCGGCACGTTTACGATCATTGCGTTTTTATAATATGTACATATTTTTATAGCTGGAAATGTATTCATTTCTGGTTTTGAAATTGACTAAATTTCGAAAAAATGTTTCTAATACCAAAGACCGTGTTATAATAATACGGTCTTCGCAATAGCTCCAATTCACACTTTATACCAAAAAATTGACTGTTCCCAATAGTGTCTTTGCGTAAACAGAGATAAATAAAAGGGGAATTCAGGATGTCAGTGCATCGTTGAATGTGCATCATTGCAAACTCAAATTATTGTGAATGCATTTTGTGCATATTAGTCTTGCAAATATTTAGAATTAATTTTTGTTTTTGTATATATTTAATTATAAAATATAATTTATATTCGATATACATAATTTCAATGATGCCAAGAAAAAGTGAAAAGCAGAACATATTGAATACTGTGCTGGATTTTGCTGTTGTAGAATTAATGGTTCATTTAGATTTGTGTATTTATGTTACAAATAATAGTTAAAGCAGCAGCAAAACACGTGTTGCAGATTCGGTAGTAAAAACGGAAGTAAAACTTTATTAATATGTCACTTAGAACATTGTACAGTATTTATGCACGATTACATTATAAAATATTGTCAACCAAACTTAACAGTTTCGTTTATGTGTTGCCCAGCGAACAGTAAAGAAACTATGGAGTCTCGAAAATCACAAATGCAAAAGGTAATTGGTGTTGAAAATATGGTCTTTCTTACTGCCTTGGAAATCAATTGCAGAATCAAAAGAAAGAGATTTGTTTTTGTAAAATCAAATAATTTTGCAAATGCAACGATGCACAAAAATTTTAAATACCCCTTATAAGGATAATCCCAATAGTGTCTTTGCATAAATAGAAATAAATAAAGAAAATAAAAATGTTTATGTCAAAATTGCTTAATTTACTTTTTAGCAATAGAATATTGCCCAAAAATTGCAATAAATAATAGTGAAAAAAAAATTCGGAACACCAATATTGTGTTATAATATGTTCAATTTAATATACAGCACCAATCAATGTCTTAAGAATTTATACTAAGTTACCACACAGCAAATATATTCATGAAATTAAGATAAATGATGAAACTAAGATAATTGAAAACTGCGTACATTTCCTCGTAATTAGAGTAGGAAGTTGGTCATATTAAAACCAGATTATTGATAAAAGCAAGCATCTCGCCAATATTAATGTTGAAAGTATCGCCGATTGTATAAAAGAATAAGGCGCTCAAAAACTCAAGTCTAATTCTAGATAAGCCTGGATATAGGAATAGAAGAAGTTCAGCAGAAGTGATAATACGTCCAACTTTTGTCTGTGGCTGTCAGGAGCAGGGAAAAAAGCTCAAAAAAAATAGATTTCATTTTTTGAACGTTGATGTGTGCAGCAAGAGGCTGTTAGAATCTAATGATAGTAGAATTCATAAATCCCTATTCACAGTAGAGATTCTGACCGCTGTGTCTATCAATTTTTGACCCGTCAGCGTAAATTGTTATTTATCTTTGCATTGTTATCAGCCCTGTCTCGCAGCCTCCTCTTGTAGAAGTTCTGGTTGCTAAGCTGTTATCAAAGTATAAGCGACGACATAATTGATTCAATTGTTACGACTGATACTCCAATAGATTGATAGAATTTTTCAATGTCTTAGCGTCATCGAGTGCCAACAGTTTGGATCTTTAAGCCTTTGTGCACTGAGATTAGCCGTTTGTTTAATGTGAATAACAATGAATAGCATGCTAGAGTGGCATACGCTATTCTAAACCCTTCATAGTTCTAAAAACCAAATATCAAATATTCAACATCTTGTCTCCATTCTTGTTAGAAACTTATCTATCGCAGAATAGTATTCGTATTTTTCTTAATGTATTATATATTTATTGTTATTTTTAATTTATTTTTCCACTTTAAATTAATTTACGTATGAAGAAAAATTGTGCAATAATCATTGTATCTGAACAATGCATGACCTAATCTGAAACGAATTAACTAATCAAAAGTTAAATTATTCTTCATTGAAAAAAAACGAAATAGCACCTTAAGTGTGAAGATGCTGAATTTGACATAAAGCTAAGAATTTTGACACGGTGATCAGACCCAGTCCTAATCATCAACTAGGCAAAAGTACAATAAAGAAGTAACAATCAGATTTGGTTTTGGTGAAACATAAATATTCCATCCGTATCATTGAAAATTTACAGCCACGCAAAGTAGTTTTTCTTGAAAACTACTTGTATTTAATATTTATGTAGTTATGTCTAGGAAGGAATCAATCCCAAACGAAATCAATACGTATATCAGATATTCTTATTCGTATCATAAAAAATGTTGAACAAATATTTTCACAATTATCAGCAATGGTTCATCCCATATGTACTGTTTAGTATATATATTGTAAGCCTTTAAAGCTGAGGCTTCACCACCAAAAAATGTTGTAGAGCCTGAAATAAAAACGCTTTTGGCGAGTTCCAAACTTGAACGAGTGCTTCATTATCATATTCTTGTTTTATTCATCTTGTTTATTGCTTCTTCATATTTTTTGTTTAAGTAAACCATTTAATTAGTCCAGTTAATGACAATACTCCATGTACTCCATGATCTCTTGTATTTAACGTTATTGAAGACAATCCGTTCTTAGCGTGCAGAAATAATACATTTCATTTTCTTGACGTTTAAGAAACAAATCACAAAAGTCAAACGTCAAAAAACTGAACAAATTTCTTTCCGCAAGAATTTGACGAATTTATGTGTCGAGCTTTGAGATTAAATATGAAATAAACATGGACGGTCGAATTTGATAAATTAAACTAAACTAAATAATATTTAAGCGAAAATAAGTAAATCCAATATAATAATTTTAATTTGTAAGTAATCCTTTGATTCAATTATGTACTTCTCAGTAAATCACTCAATATTTTCTGTTATCGCGCATCTGATAGAGTGTTTACCCTTCATTACCGCACCCCATAACCCGATTTCAAGCAAAAGGATAGGGTCAAATGTATTCGTAATTGTTAAGAGCGCAAATAGTACTTTTTGAATAAAAATGTCGGAAGGAAGTAAGTGCTTTAAAGGTTTTGTGGCTTGATTTACACTAAGAGCTTTGTGATTGCATAGATCGTTCGTTTCGATATTAGCTTGAGTGCACCAAAGTACGATCAGCCCTAAAACAAACTCAAATTCACAGTGAAGTCAAAGAGAAAATAATTTTATTGAATACTTAAGATTTCAAATTGAGATAACAGGAAATAAAAACTTGAGCGGAAACTAATTGCAAATACGAAGACATTAATTTTTAAATGTATGGTATACACTCTAGTCTGCTTTCTACTATTTTATGTTGCGAAGGTGGCTCTACTGGAAGTTGAATTTCACTTTGTATATTTAATAATCGCGACCATTTTTGTCGTAAATTTTCACAAATTCCTTACTTTTAGCGATTGTTAAACGACCTATATTGTAAAATGGCAAATCTTAAATTATCATATGATGCCCTGTGTGATAATTTAATTTGACATTCATTACTGAGACTCTCTTTCAATTAGGACAATATTCATTAGACGAAGTGAAAAACTGCTAAATAATATTAGACAATTTTCTTTGAAATATTTATAAATAATCTGTCTTTATTTTGTTTGCAAGTTTTGGACTTTTCTTTACTGGATGACTCAAGAATTGCTTTTATCACTAAGTTATCGTTTTTAATTATAAATACTGTTATATAAAATATAACATTTATAATAATAAACAACAATAATGAAATAAAATTTTCTATAAAAATCTGATATTGTCTCCCCAGTGTTACATATACGAAAAAACGAATCTCAAATTTGTGTTATTTAGGAATATCAAAGTCTCATCTCCGGGTTGCATAGCTTTCACAATTTAATTCGAAACTACTTATACCTAGATCATTTTTTAGTTGCAAAATATGTACATAAACATTAGATAAGAGCTAAGGAAAGCATAATGATTTATTATCATAATTAAAAGGAGTTTTCGTCTTTTACAGCAACAACATTACAGATTCAGAATGTGTATAGATTCAATTCACCGCATAACTCAGACTTAGTCCTATAGTTTAGCAATATTTGTAATGTTGTTGCTTTTAATCTGAACCAAATGAAAAGTTTAGAATATGCATATAATGTTTAAAATCAACTTATACTCAGGTTATAATATCAGTGAAAAATAATATACCACAAATAAATAAGATACCACAATATCATGATATTTATATTAATAATTTAATAAAACACACTGATTTGTGATCAAAAAGTAACGACAATTTTGAAATGGTTGGCAGCATTGTATCTTCTTTATTGAGTCGAATCTTTTTTTTGCATATTGGTTCCACTGCAATTCTTACTTTGTGTTTTCTAACAATCTTCGGATTGTTAGAAATCATTTAAAATTTTTTGTTAAGAATAAATTTGAGTGATTTATTCAAAATGTTTCTGAAGGACTTTTATCAACAAACCTATTTTTACAAATAATACAAATATTATTACCTAGATAGGAAAGATATTGAAAATGATTCGTGGTCTACATATTCAAACATATTAGCAATAATTAAAACTTGAAAAAATTTAACTGGTAGAAGAATTTTCATTGGAGAGATTACTGATAAAATAGGAATTACAGCTCATGCGAAACGATTTTTAAGAATGTTCTGGACAAAAGGTTTCGAAAATTTATTGTTTATCTAATAATTCGTGGCGGAACGTAATATCATTGTAATGTCGCTACCATCTTATTTTTCAGACATAAGTTTATGGTGCTTTTTTATTAACAAATTTTGAGAAATATTCAAATGACAACTTTTAAGAATTAATTAAAATCTTAAACTAGAAACTAAAGTGACAAGTTTATAATATCAATCGTGGACTACTTTTAAGACGATGCATTAAATTTCAAAATTTTTGTTACTGTTTGATAGTACATGTTCCTCTGATATGTTAACTATTAAATATGTTAATGAAAGCTTCAACTTATAATATATATAAAATACGTTGTCAATAATATTTAACTTTATCATATCTTGGTAAATTTGGAAACTTTTCAAAATTTCAAGGTCATAATCGACAGTTATAAATATAAAAAAAATATAAACGAAGAATTTTTAGTATCTCAAATCCCGTAAATATATTCTTAACTATTAAAAGTTACTTAAATTTATAATATTAATAAGGACAAACTATTTTTAATGTAAACATTCTCACGGTCTTCCGATAATTACTATTGCTTTCATATAAATACGCCCATTCCTGCTGCTGTGAAATGCTTGCAATTTCTTTTTTTAAAAGCGTCGACCGCGGAGCACCTTCAAGGACCCCCCATACACACGTGCGAAAATCCCTGCCAGTTCGCTGATGCGTTGCCGCAGCCGCTGCTGACGAAATCAAATAACTAGCAACGCAGCTACACAATTAAAGTCAAGGAGTTGACTTCTTCATTATTTGCATTGGTTCCATATGCCAAGGACAACATCTTCAACACTCAGCAGGAACCTTGTAGGTCCTGCGGTGCACCGTAGCTGGGTTTTCGTATGCTTCGAAAAATTGTATGGCTGCTTAGCACCCTGCGTGTGTGCGATTGGTGCTTACTGTGTCTGGGGATGAATTCGTCCCCGTCCTATGAGAGCAACGTATGTAAGCGACAGTACGGCTTTTCACGTGGTACTAACTTACGAATTGCGGTGCAACAATTTCGATTTCGGTTAAATTAAAAGCCAACCCTCTTGGGAGTTCGTTGTACAAAGCAAAAAATAAAATTGCTTTGCGCTGTAGTGCTTCATAACGGTGGTGATTTGTTGGTATGGGTGCGTGTGGTATTTGCAAGGATGTCTGTTTGCTCTCTTTCACTCCGTGCACGTGTAACTTTCCGACACAAATTGCTTTCTCTTACAACGCTTAAGAGTAAGCACAGCTGCGAAGCACAGTGTTTGCAGCAATTGAGCAGCGTAACACTACTTCAATTTGCGGCCACTTGAACATTCCGTGTACGAAGGTGCAAGGATAAGCACACGCATGCCGCTAGAATTATTTGAAATGAATTAGAAAATTTGCGCGCGTTTCGATAAACGCGAATTATTCAACATTGCATTTGTATAAGAAAAAACTTAGTTCAGTGAATATAAAATAATACAAAAATTGCAGGAAATAAAAGTGAGAATTGTGAACTTATAATTTGCAGTTATAAATTGCCGTAACACAGAGCATTGTATAGAATGTCGCGTCGGAAGCAGGCAAAACCTCGCGCGTTTCTAAAGCGTAAGTTTACTTTAACCTTATCAATACCAACGACAGCGATTTTCAATGAAGAATACACATAACAGCGATATGTGATTGATTGCAAGAGTCGTAGTTAATGTTGGGTAGTGTCGTACGTTATTCTTGGCGTAGAAAAGCCGGCGAAAACAGACAATGCCGGTAACAGCAATGCCATTGGCAACACAAATGCAAATGCAAATGTCATTGCGAATGGCGCAATTGTCATGGGAAAACCGATTCCAAGTCAGTTTATAGTCAACACTGACTAGTATACTTTCTGGTTGTTAGTTGGTAAAAGTAAAACCACCTACATTCAGTGTCAATACATACATCCAAATTCTCAAGTGAGTGGTGGCAGCCAGAGAACTCTGAAACTGAAATGGAATGTAATGTTTCTATGGTTTATTTTGGTTTGTTCAGATATCAATTTTTAATCCAATTTCTATTTGTGCTACTCTAACAGCTACCACAACTGACAAAGCTAATGCCGTCATTCTAATCCAATTGATAGGCCGCTCCTTATCTTTAGCTTTTTTTGCAGTTGCTTTAGCTAAATAGCTTAGTGTTTCAAATGCAGTTAGAAAACAAAATTATTTTTACATTTCAATTAATTTTCCATACCTTGTCTAGTGTAGAGCACCCTGTATGTAGTTACCTACACCGTTGCGAATATCTTTATTGCGGCACTTACATTCATACAAATACACACATACACACATACACACATACATACAACTCGGCTTTTCCCCAATGACACGCGCAGCACAAAGTTTCAAATAAGAACGAACAAAAAAAAACAACTACGAAAATTCAACACAGAAAATCCATCGTAGGTATTTCTCGAGGGACTCGCCAATCCCATGGGAGTTCCCTTGAGTATTAGTTCACTTCGGTTCGTTTGTGTTATGTTCTGTTGTGTTGTGTTGTGCAGTGTTCGACATTTTTTTATATTCACGTTTTTGTTTTTTTTATTGTCGTGTGTTTGTTGTTGTTGTTTTTGTTGTGGTTAGCATGGCATATTTATTTTCATATAATTTGGAGCCGACAGAAGCTCGTAGTATATGGCGGTACAACGGCTGGGTAGTGCAGATTTTGTTGGTAGCAGTGGCCGTATTATTACCAAAACAGGTATCGTCCTTAATCGGAAACACTTTCTTTGCTGATGCTATAGTCGATACTATTTTTCTATTTTGTTTTTACAAGAATCATTGAACTATGATTTGTTGACTCAATTGAGTCTCATAAACTGAGTTTTTTGTCTTTTTATTAAAACGCAGCAGTGATTGCGATTATTGTTGCTAATCAATTGAAATTGTTAGAATTTGTCTTTCAAAAACTCATATGAAAATTTAATAATTTTGTTGATAGTTACAATCAAATATGGTTCTTATGAAATATATATAAATATTTTGTTTAATATTACAGAATAAAGAACGTTAATAATTCATTAATAAAAGGTGATGTAATCACTTACAGACTTAAGATTGCAACTTTTAACTTAGTAGGTACACCGTAGGTAACAATTCCTGTTTTCGATTATCTTTTTATCTTTTACCTTTTAATTTCTAATTAGAATTTTATTATTGATTTTTATAAATAATTTTAAATAATAATTTTAAATAATAATTAAATCTATTCTATTAGTGAATAGTGTTTTGTTTCGCCTTTCACTATATTTCGCCAAAAATATCCATACAACAATGACTATCATTTAAAAACGTTTCACTATTTTTGTACTTTCCTGTTATATAATCTTAATTATTAAAAAAACATATGAAGGTTCCCATTAACTCAAACACAAAGTTCAAAGAATGGTTATTGGCATTATTCAGTGCTTTTCAGTGCTTTGCATATTCCTGTAAATAAAACGCATTGTTGCCACATATACACTTGGCCTTCAGCACTTGAGTAATATAGTTTGAAATTAAGAAATGCCCAGGGGAATTTGAAAAAGCATTTCCGTTTTATACGACCCATATAATGGACGCAGAAGGCGCAGGTAAATACCATTTCTGCAATATTAGCTTAACTCATTCGTTCAATATTCACCACCAAGAGTAGTTATAGTGACAACAACAACTACGGAGATAAAAGCCTAACTATGTACCCAACAGTGCTCCGTAAGTGACTCACATCAGTTTTGGTTTTTCCTGTGCCAGTCAAGCCTTTTGGGATATAATTTTGGCATTTGGCAATTTCCTTGATTCAAACTTGTGACATTGCCAAGTAAAAGCGTTTGGCTTTGACATACGACAAATTTGAGCTTTACTGGCTTGAACAGAGTCTACATGCTAAATTGAGGAAAATAGCTAAACTTGGTGTGTTAGTAGCTCGCCAGCTTCAACTGCTTCTCATACTATTGGAAATTTATTGTTGTTGTTTTAAGAACACCTTTGAGGTTATTATTTCATTATTATTATTTTTGTTTGCTTTTTTGCTTAATTTTTATTTGTTCAAGCAAATGGCGAGCGGCACACATATGAGTTTGAGTTTGAGTGTGAGTTCTTGCCGGTTTAAAATTATAAGAAATGGTGTAGCACATATTGGTACGTTGCTATTATAAAGTTGCGTTCATTTTAAGCGCTTAGTGGCCATTTGGGAGCATCACGCCGCTACACGAGCATCTACGAGTGAGCATAAGTGGTTGTATACACATGCAAGCATACATTATTTTATCCTTTTCAGTTCAAAAATGACTGGCTGCACCTTTATGCTGCCACGGTAATGTCTGTACAACGAAATTGCTGCTGGCCACCAAACCAAAAAACGCTTAAAACTGTTACGAGTAGCTAAAGCGCGGCTACGCGTTTCACACACAGCATCCAAGCATCCAAGCGTTTGATACAATACACAGAATACACAGAGACACACAAACATGAACACCAGGCAAACAACCAAACAACCAAACAAACCGACCAAAGAACCAAACAATTCGGTTGTGACTGACTAAGTTCAGTGAGTGAGTGCGAAATGCACTCTTGGGGGCTTTAAACAAAAATGAAAATCGCTTGCATACATATGGGCGCCTGTAGCGCAAGCTTACAAGCACATCACTCTATTCTCCCACACTTAGCTAAGCAAACAGACACACACACATATATACATGTACATGAGTGTGTATTTGTTGATGCCTCGACATTTTTAACGACCATAACTGCTTTGCACACATTCATTTTAAAATGCGCGTATTCGTACGTAACAAGTACGTTAAATAAGAAATTGCTTAAGGTTTTTGGTCTACTACTGCTGCTAGCTTTTGTTGTTATTGTTATTGTTATTGTTGTTGTTGCTGTTGGTGTTATTGTTGCTGTTGCTGCTACTGTTACTGTTTTCGTAGTGGCGTTCTTACTATTGTTGTTTTTCTGAACATTGGTGTACTGTACTGCTGTCCTTTTTATGGTGCCTTGTGTTCCTACGGGTTTCATATTTGTTACAACAAAAAATATAAAGCAGAATATATGGACGTATACAAATATACATCATACAGGGTCATTACATTGCGTGCATTGCCGTTTTTTGTCATTTATTTTTATTTAAGTCTTTTTAAGTTTCTTTACTTTTAAGTTGGAGTTTCTCTGTTTCGTTATTTTTTATTTTTATTAAGTCTTTTCGTAAGACTCTTTTTTCGGACATTCCAAATCTTATCAGTATTGCGATGACATGATTATAGTAATTTTGTATATTTTATATAATTTAGTTTAAATGTAAAGCTTTAGCAAAAGTCTATGCTAATGAACTGTTAACATAATTGAAGCTTTTATAAAATCACAAAAAAAAAATTCCAAATGTTTATGGTGTTTTCAAGCTCATACCTTAAAGTCTTGAAACCTCTTGAATCCTTCAAGCAGTTCATAGCGAAAACAGAAAGCGATCCTGATTCCTATTATTATCAGGTTAAGTTGACTCTAATATGATAGTTTTAGGTTTTGAAACAGAAGTCCTCTTTTTTTATTCTTATAAGCGTATTATTTTGCATATATTTTTATTTCATTTTTCATCCTTTTTGTTCCATATTTCATTTTATTTTAAAAATTTTTTTCCTATTAATTTAAAGTATATATGTTAATGTCTACGTTTTCCAATATAATTTATAATTCTGCATAAAAAAGATGTATAATAAAATTCTAAAGTTCAACTTTCTAAACTATTGTAATTTTCATTATTTTTTAACCCTTCGCGATTGATAAAAGAATATTTTTTAATCTCTGTTTGAAATGACCAGCCTTCTTAGTCCTTGGACTTTTATAGTGTAAAATCTTAGTTTTGCAGCGCCTGAACTTCTGATTGAGAGAGACATACAGATCCCCAATTAATCAGCATGGGTGCCAACTGGCCAGTCACTTGTCAGCACCACTACTAGTTTTGCCACCATTATCCTGACTTTGCCCCATAGAGTGTTCTACGTTAGACTATTTGTTGATATTGACAGCAATGTATATCATATATTATCATTCAAAGGAAATTACTATCTAAGATGGTTTAAATACTATTGTCTTTACTTGCAATTGATTGTTATATACTGCAATTAATATGTATATGAATAATGAATTACCAACTCATTTTACAAAGGACATATATATACAAAAACTAATGTGGATTAGAGTTTTATAACCACCCTGTTATGTTCAAAATATAATTGCATCGCTCATCTACATAAATTAAATATTGTTATATACATATACCATTATACACACGCCTACACAAACACTAATCACATCAACAGCAAAAGTCACTTTCTATGCACATTCTGCACATTCGTCAGAACAATATCAACTAGTAAGCCGGGCACTGTCGGTCCAGCTCCAAAGTAGTTATGAACTTTTGTCAACATAAGATCTCATACTGTCATTTTCTTTTCGTCCTCACAAAAAAGTTGTTATTTTTTATGTGCCCCAATAATAGCAACCTACTTACCCTCCTACCATATAAAAGGAAAACGTTGATTTTATCGAATCCTTGAGGTGTGATTTCAAAAGTGTCCTCTACAATTTCTTGTGTTGTGTTCACTACGCGTTACTCGGAATTTATGAAAAATTCAATATAATTGCACAATTACACATGTACCGCCATTTTGTTTGTCAGTGCCAATGCAGAAATTGTTGTATAGTTTGGTTTCCTTTTTTGGTATTTAATTTAGTGTTTGAATATATCTTGGAAAGGATTTTTAAGCGGGCAGCTTACGTGGCCAAGCACCGTGCACCTTTTCAATTTATTTAAGTCAAATCGAGTTTGGCAGCGTCACATTTACCCGTTTCGGTGCAAATAGCAGCTGGACTAAAAGGGGTTAGGAGAATGAGTTGCCGGTACTTAAGTTGAAGTATTGGTAAAAAATAAAATACGTACGTGTAAATAGAATTTATTTCCGTATGGGCATCGTGGGAGTGCTTAAGCCATAATCTGCATAGAAGCGAGTTAAAGAAAAACCAATTTGCTCAAATAAATTTTCGGAATTTAGCGGCATAACCAAAACTCCTGTTCTTGTTGCATGTTGGGTGTTATTGTTTTGTGGCGAGTGGTGAGCGGTGAATGGTGAATGGTGAGCAGCAAGCCGTAGGAGTGGTAGTTTGCATATTAAAATTCGATTGTATACAGCTAATTTTAATGGTACATCTTAATGGCATTGCTGTTCCGTTGTGCGGCATGTGGACTGGTACAAACCACTACATGCGGCTTAAGTTTAGAATTTATGCTTATGAGACAAGAATTCTTGCAGCAAAACGTTTAATTTTTTTTGCAATTTATACTTTTTATTCAAGTTGGTGAAACTGCTGGTGACTGCGATGCTTCACTTGAGCAATTGGATCCAAAAGAAGAGCTGCTCAGTGATGTCGGCAGCTACGAAGAAGATGAAGATGAATGCCAACGATGTCAAACAAGTGAACAGGAAACACAACAGAGTACTACACTGGAACAATACATACCAAACAGTTTAAAAGCACCACAACTTCAATCGCAGCTTCAGTTGCAATCTCCACCCACAACAACGGACAATAGTGGTAAGTTAACTTCAATTTACATATTTTATTGCTAAGCATGAAAACGAGATAGACAAAGCATGTGTTCTCTAAGGGACCCAATATGTCCAGTTAATAACTCTCGACTGTCTCATAAATACTGAAAATTCAAATTTCTATCTTCAACGAAAACTATGTCCTACTATATACAATTGCAGGCTTACTTACAGCAACAACAACAATAAACATAAATCTCAAACGAACACAATGAATTTAAGAGGTTCGTGTAATTCTCTTTTAAGCCACGTCAAGTTGGATTCTCTTAATTGATTGAAATCAAAGAACTGAAGGAACGAATTTGAAGTTATTTTTTGGACTCTAAGTAGATTTTTTTTACAAACTTATTTAAATAATTTTGATAATATTATGTCATTAGAAGTATTTGTGGCGACCCAGTTGGCTGTGCATTTATTGAATTTAAAAAGTAAAATTCAATTTCAAATATTTTTTAAGTTTTTTGTTTTGATTGAGGAGAACGTTCCGATTTTTCTCTCTGTAAAAAGTTGAATAAAGGTTTATTAACATTGAAAATTTTTAGAGTTTTATTAATTAGCAAGGTGAACAGATCATTGCTAAATTGGTGACCCCGACGTGATTTCGAAAAAGTTTAAATTTAGAAATATTAACTTCTGAGCTAAATATCTAATTATCGAGCTGTGATGTCAGTTGCAGACGAAGGTGTAGTAATGGCTTCTGATAGTGGAAGTGTCGTAAACCGTGTAGCAGTGAAGGTGCCACCGTTTTGGCACGAGCGACCGGAGATTTGGTTTGCTCAGATCGAGGCGCAATTTGCAGTAGCTGCCATTACGAGTGACATCACACAGTTCAACACGGTAGTAGCAGCGATTGAGTCAAGTGTTATCGCCGATGTAAGTGATGCAGTGCTTCATCCTCCTGAAACTGGAAGATACGCTAATTTAAAGGCTTGCATCATAGAGCGGTACAGTGAGAGCGAGCAGCGGAAGATTCAACGGTTGTTGTCAGAAGTTGAACTTGGTGATAGACGCCCAACACAGTTGTTAACGGAGTTGACAGCGTTAGCTAAAGACAAGGTGAGCGATGAGTTCCTTAAGTCTCTTTGGCTGAAGCGTTTGCCACCACAAGTGCGCGCTATTCTGCAGGCATCGAACGTGGCACTAGCAGAACTGGCGAAATTAGCAGACCGTATTTGCGAGGCGGGTGATTTTCAACAGATAGCTGTAGCGTCAGCCTCTGATTGTCCAGCCTATTCTGAGAATGCTGTGATTTTACGAAGGCTTGAGCAAATCGAACAGCGTCTGAGTCGTTTGGATTTACGTCGTAGTGAGTCGGTGCAAAGTCGATCGTCATCGAGGAGGCGTAGGCGAACTCGTTCCCGACCAGGAAGTCATCCAGATTGGTGCTGGTATCACGAAAGGTTTGGTGATAGAGCTAATGCTTGTCGGCAGCCCTGTAGTTTTGTGGCAAGCTCTCATCAGTCAAAAAACTAGGCACTCCTTCTACGTCGTCGAGCCGAGAAGGGGTTAGTGTTCGTATAGCTCGACTTAGTATTAAAGATCCCGCCACGTCGACCGTTTTCCTCATTGATACTGGTGCGGACATATCAGTTTTACCGAAGTCGTTCTGTCGTTGGAAGCAAAGGGCTAACAGTGTTGCATCAGTTAATTTATATGCCGCTAATGGTACGCCTATTCAAACATTTGGCGAGCGTCGACTGCTTTTGTCTTTGGGTTTGCGTAGAGATTTCCCGTGGACGTTCGTGATTGCGGATGTTAGCTGTCCTATTGTTGGAGCCGACTTCCTTAATCACTATGATTTGTTAGTGGATTTGAAAAGGAAGCGGTTAGTTGATTCGAAGACGACTTTGATGATGAAGGGTAAGGCTGCTGTGTCTCAAGAAGATACTGTGCGTGTGTGTGGTTCAGTTTCAGCTTATGCTGAGCTGGTTAATGAATACCGTGATTTAGGCATTATGAGTGCAAATCGGATGGGTTTAGTTACTAAGGTTGAACATTGCATCGAGACATTTGGTGCGCCGTCATTTGCTCGTCCCCGACGTTTAGTTGGAGCCAAACTTGAAGAAGCCAAGAAGGAATTCCAATTTTTAGTCCAGACAGGGATTTGTCAACCTTCGAAAAGCTGTTGGGCAAGTCCACTTCACATGGTTCGCAAAGGCGATGGAAGTTGGAGACCGTGTGGCGATTATCGCATGCTCAACGCGCAAACTAAACCTGATCGGTATCCGATTCCGTTCATTCATGATGTGACGAGTATTCTTCATGGTAAAACTATGTTTTCGAAGATAGATTTGCAGAAAGCGTATCATCAGATACCGCTTGCACTGGCAGACATTCCGAAGACAGCTATTACAACTCCGTTTGGCCTGTTCGAGTTTCGCTTTATGACTTTCGGTCTCCGTAATGCTGCCCAGACGTTTCAGCGTTTTATGAATGAGACTCTAGGTGATCTTAATTTCGTTTTTGCGTACATCGACGATATTTTAATTGCGTCAAAAGATGAAGCAGAACACAGAATGCATTTGCGACTGGTTTTAGATCGACTTAGAGAAACTGGTTTGACCGTGAATTTTGCCAAGTGTAAGTTCGGCTGTTCCGAGATCGAGTTCCTTGGGCACGTTATTAGTGCAAAGGGTTTACGTCCTCCGGAGAGTAAAGTTCAAGCTGTTCGTGATTTTCCTCTGCCAGCAACGGTGAAACAGCTTAGACAATTCTTAGGCATGGTGAACTTTTATCGGCCGTTTCTGCGTAACGCTGTGCAGAATCAGCAGCGGTTGTTTCATCTTACACCAGGTAACCGCAAGAATGATAAGTCGGTGATTTCTTGGACTCCAGAAGATGTAGAGGTTTTTGAGGCTTGCAAGAATGATCTTGCCCAAGCTACGTTGCTTAACTTCATGGCTCTGGATGCACAATTGACGCTCACGACTGATGCTTCAGACGTTGCGGTGGGTGCTGTTCTCCAACAAGTAGTGAAAGGTGTGACTCAGCCATTGGCATTTTATTCAAAAGGTTTGAGTCCAGCGCAGACTAAGTATAGTGCTTATGATCGTGAGTTGACTGCTATCTATCAAGCTGTCCAGCATTTTAAGTATGCATTAGAGGGACGTGATTTCGTCATTTTTACGGATCACAAACCTTTAACGTTTGCGTTCAGGCAAATAAGTGAGAAGGCATCTCCTCGTCGTGCAAGACAGCTGGAGTTTATTAGTCAGTATTGCACTGATATTCGTCATCTGGCTGGTGCAGATAATACGGTGGCTGACTCTTTGTCTCGGGTTGCTACGGTTCAGTTGGAGGCAAATGTTATTGAGTTAATTGCTGAGGGGCAGAAGACTGATGCAGAGTTGCTCGCTCAGCTGAAGAGCCAGTCTGAAGATGGTGTTGGGTTGAAGAAGTTGAGATTGCCGGATTCGAGTATTGAACTGTACTGTGATGTGTCAGGCAGTCGTGTTCGTCCTTTTGTTCCCGCAAACTGTCGGCAGCTGGTACTCTCAAAACTCCACGGTTTGGCTCATCCTGGTATTCGAGCAACGCGGAAATTGGTGCAGGCTAGGTATGTTTGGCTTGGTTTGGTTAAGGATGTAGCTGTGTTTGTGCGTAGTTGCATTGCGTGTCAGAAGTCCAAGATTCAGCGGCATACTAAAACACCAATTGGTTCGTTTGCTGATATTGATAGTCGGTTCCAGCATGTTCATGTTGACATTGTGGGTCCATTGCCTTTGTCTCAGGGGAAGCGTTATTGTTTGACTTGCGTCGATCGTTTTTCTCGGTGGCCTGTTGCTGTGCCTCTGTCGGGCATTACGGCAGAAGAAGTTGCAGCGGCTTTTATCGACGGTTGGGTGGCAAGTTTTGGTTCTCCGCAGGCTATTACCACTGATTTGGGTCGGCAGTTTGAGTCTGCTGTATTTCGGGAACTGACGAGATTGCTTGGAGTGAAACACTTTCATACCACGGCTTATCATCCTCAAGCAAATGGTATGGTTGAACGTTTCCATAGAACATTGAAGGCAGCCATTCGATGTCATTCCTCAAGTAATTGGACGCAGTCTCTTCCGCTTGTGTTGTTGGGATTGCGAACGACACCGAAATTAGACCTAAATGCTAGTCCTTCAGAGATGTTGTTTGGAAATCCTCTTTGTGTTCCAGGGCAGATGCTTTCGGATTTCAAGCAGAAGTCGTCTGAGACTGATTTTGTGTCGGCGTTGCGAAGGGCTTTAGCTAAGGTTAAATCCGTTGAATCAACAAGACATTGTCATCCATCTGTGTATGTTCCGCGTGACGTTATTAATTGTAAGCACGTTTTTCTTCGAGTGGATCGTGCTCGAGCTCCACTTGAGCAGCCTTACGAAGGTCCATTTGAGGTGCTGAGTCGTAATGAGAAGACGTCTGTTATTGTTTGCCGTGGGAGAGAGGTAACTGTTTCGAATGATAGGTTGAAGGCGGCGTACTTAACGTGTGATGATCTTGAACAGGTTGTTCCAGAAACGCGTCAGCCTTCAGCGTTGTTGAATGGTGATCAGTTAGTGACTTCTGGTGATTGTAGGCGTGAATCCCTGTTGCCGATTCCGAAAGTGACACGAGCTGGTAGAGTAGTGCGTTTCCCAGCAAGGTTAGCGGAATTTCGGGATTAAGAGTGGTGTTGTCGACTTAGTTGTGGTGTCGCGTTGTTGCTAGTACTCCATCGCTAGGAGGGGGTACTGTGGCGACCCAGTTGGCTGTGCATTTATTGAATTTAAAAAGTAAAATTCAATTTCAAATATTTTTTAAGTTTTTTGTTTTGATTGAGGAGAACGTTCCGATTTTTCTCTCTGTAAAAAGTTGAATAAAGGTTTATTAACATTGAAAATTTTTAGAGTTTTATTAATTAGCAAGGTGAACAGATCATTGCTAAATATTAAATAATGAGTTTCACTCACTACGCATCTGTTCCTTATGCCGTTAAAAATAAAACTTTATATAATAAAATGTCAAACACTAAGCATGTAACAAAAATATTTACTAAGCGAATTAAAAATCCTTCTAAATGACATCAGGAATTGACCACTAGTGTTTTTATTATTATTATTGTATGTCCGATTGCGTTCCTTTTAGCTATGTGCACCAATAGTGCGACAACATTGTCCCAAATAAAGTTTGATGTGCCCATGTTGTGTCGTACTCATACATTACACGAAAATATTCCTATGCGTCATGATTATGGCACATGGGTGTATAACCATCGAAACGTATCAGACGGCAATAGTAGCAATAATGACTACAACTACATACCAACAACATATCATAACAACAATAACAAAACATTTCGTAGAAACACAAATTCGAAACTCAGCCAACTCTCAATATTTACTCACATAGGTTTTGTTGTAATATTATTGTTACGTTACAATTGTTTGTTCGTCTGTTCATTCCATTCATTCCACTGTGCGTTGGTTAGTTTCGTTGTTACATTGGTAAGTTATTACCAGGCACTGCTCCAAAACGACCAAGTGGGCTACCGTTTCTCTCTGTGTCGTTTCATGTACTTCAGGCCCTGGGGAAAACCATGCGATCCAAGCGAGAACATCATCATCAATGGTAACAACAACACGAACAACAACACGAACAACAACTATAACAACAACAATAATAACAAAAACAACAACAGCAGCAGTAGTGGCTGCAATAACAATAACAGCACAAGTGACAGTAATACGGTACAACAACAACATGTCCGACAGCAGCAACAGTAAGCAACAGAACTGCAGCGAGGCATATTCGAGTTTTAAGTACACGTGCACCAACTAAGGTTGCCTTCTTAACAGAATTGTGTGCTTATATGGCAAAGTGGAGAATTGTGCGGCAATTTAAATACGAAAAGAGGGTGGTTTTAGGTGTCTTGGAATCTGCCATCGAGACCACCTTGCACAACACATTTAGTAGGGCATAAGCAGCAAGTAGCAAGCAGCAAGTAACGAGCAAATGTTAAGAAGAGCATTCAGTGCCAAAGTAAAGTACCGAATGTGTGTTTCGGAGGGTAAAGTAAAAATAAGCTACCGACCAAGAATTTCGTTTAGAGGACCTGCTGGTGCGCAGTGTAGCTGTTTTTAGTCGTAGTACTTTATCACCATCGTGTGCAAGTAATATATGGGCTATTCTCCCGTGTGTTGTATAATGTGCCGATGGGAAATGAGGCTGTGATAAGTTTGGGGATCCGAAAATTGTCTTTCTACTCTTTATATCCGGCGAGAATAAGTGGATTTGTATATATGTGGTATATGCGAATTCGGATACAATGGGATGGATGTAAATTATAGTGAATTTGAAACCTAAGAAATGGAATTAAAATTCAAAAAATACTGATTTAATCACCTTGTATAAAAATTTTTACAAGCTTATTTTTGAACATAATTTAATGATTACATAACAAATCGTCTTTGATAGTCTTATTAATAAGAAATTTATCAAATAATTTCAAAATCTATTTTAATTTGTACGAACTGTAAATTCTAAATTATAATTAGCATATACTCAACATAATAACTATCCAAGCTTTATAGTTTGATTAAAATAACACAGTTTGGTTATATACATTTATGTATATATATAATAATTAGATAATAATTACAATAGTAATTTCTTCTTAGGGCCATGTTATGCAGAGTATCACGGGCGCGGTAATATTGGCTCTTTCGAGCTATGACGAAAATGTATGTTATGTAGAGTGTCACATCAGTATTGCCAATTTCGTATTTTTACTATTTTTTGGTACTTCTTGGTCATACCTAAACTTAAAAGAAAATGTAAATATGTTTACTTTCAATTTGCCACTAAAAATAACCAGCAAGAAAAAACTCATAGCCTCTATTTTAACCTCTATATGTTAAAGGCTACTATGTTATAGCCTCTATAAAAGTGTTGATTTATTATTGTTTTCTTATAATAATTGTTAATAGTACTTAAAAATTTATATGCCTTTTTAATGAAAGTGTAATGTGTAATAATGAGCGGTTTATAAAATAGGTTGTGTTGCCTCCTGATAATTTTTTCTTCTTCCTAAAAGGCGCAAATTCTGACATTTATTACTGATTACGTGACGAGGCACAGGTAGCCCGGCTCTCATGCTGAAATTTGAACCGACATATTGTTTTTTTTCTCACTCTCAATTTTTTAATTTGCATTAAAAACAATAACAATTTTACTAATGCTTTGCCCGTGACACTCTACATAACATGGCGCTTACATATAGATGTAGGTGTATCTTACATATAACATATCTACAGCACTAATAACTCTTTCCAACACTTTATCTCGTGTTGGAAATAAATAAATAAATAGGTTAGTTATGTTAAAGTCCTTTTAATTTCTGTTTTATATTCTCCCTCTATAACCAAATATTACAATAGATCTTAAATAATTTTATACTTGATCCCCTGACTTATTTTTAATACAGTCTTGAACATATAAACAATAGTCTATAACAATTTAATATATTATAGTTTACATGTTTTTCTGCTTCTATATTTTTTTTAAATTAAAATTACTTAGTAGGGCTCTCTCGAATACGTAAACCCTTACTATTGTGAATGCTGGATCAAGTGAATGCTGGATCACGTGAATACTTCACGTGAATACATTTACATTTGCTATAAATTTTTAAAACCTGAAAAAAAAATTTGAACATACTTAGGTTTTCAAGTGAGCACTGTAGCTGAACATTTCTTCCTTCAGAAATTATTATTATTATTTTCCTTTTATTTTATTTTTGCTGAAATTGATATCATTAAAAAATTTTTAATTGAATTATTGCACAAATTAATTGCATTGCAAATATTCAACATTTTGAGTTTCATTACTTCATGACTAAAAAAGCTGCAATAATGTTACCAAATAAAATATAAATTTGCTCCACTGTATTGTTGTACTGCATGTGACATTAATATGAGTTTTCCGCTTATAGATTATATTTGTATAAAGTTTTATGTTGCAATTCAGTGCTCTATTGTGTGAATGTGAAAATATGTGAAAGTGTATGAAAGTATGCGAAAGTGTATTGCTGCGAGAGTGAATGTATCTTTTTAAGAGAATATATATGTTCATACACATTTGAGGTCCTTTGGGAGCAACCTTGGTGCGAATAAAAATTACACATTGCTTTATCCAAACAAGTGAATTTCAAGTAAAGCAACAACAACACGAATAGCAACACAGCACAAGGCAAGACGCGTTGTTAGCTTTTTTACTTCATGCCAGTCTATTGTGTACAAGCTGTGTAAGTGCGTTTAGTTGTTTCAACGTGTGCGTGTCTGCTTGTGTGAATGTGTGTTTATTGGTATGTTCTTTAGGGAACGTCTTGAGACATGTTCAAGCATAGAAGTTGCTCATTTTACCATTATTATTCCATAGTGTATCGAAAATGAAACAAAAGTGAGTTATCATATTTATACCCGTACATGTCACACCATTCGTGCAGCAACAACAATGAAGCACACAAGAAATAAAAGAGGAGTCAGTAGAAAAAACAAAAACATATGAACAGGTAAGTTTGTTGTTGAATGCGAATTATTGCAAACTTTCTAATATGAATTTTCTTATGTCCCTTACCATCTCACAAAATTTTTCCCATATTATTAAATTTTTTTGTATAAATAATACAACGGATGAAGTAGTGGGAAAATCAATCAATTTTGAAGAATGGATTTAAAAATATTAGCGCTTTTGGCCCAGATAAAATAATGACTTGCTTCTGAAAAAATATAAATTGCTGAACAACTCATTTACTATCGTTCTAAGGATAATTGCTTTTCATTTGAGAGGTCACATGTTTTTTAAAATCTTTCATTGTTCTGTTCGAACTCTTGTCAATCAACCAAAAATATTATAACGTCCCTATAAAGAAAGAATGTAGTAGTTGGAATTAGTTATGAATAGAGATTTTTAAATGTCGTAGTTTAAATTATTTATAATGACAACTAGTAATAATTGTTATATGCTATCACAATATATTTACACTGAATTGTAGTTACTATTTTACTTATTATAAAAACTATATATAACAAGATTTAATTCATATGTATTCCTAAAACTTATGTTTTACAAAAAACTTATATTCATACACTACTACCATTTCAAGTTAGATAATTGTAAAATATTCCATTAAAGATATTTATCAGTAAATCCTGTGCAGTTAAGATTTCGCTCCTGAAGAGCACTTAATTGAATTTTCAAAGTCCAGAAGACATCTCTTTGAGTTAGTTATTATTTATGTTAGTTAGTAGTTAGAAAAAATGGTAATGTCATTCGCTTTATTTATTGGGAAAAATGTCACACTAGTTTGTTTTTAAAAAATGCAATTTTAAGTAAAGCCATAACATACCTATGTATACAGCAAACAAACATCTGGATAGGTTATTATATTAGATAGAATTAAACTTAAGGCAAACGTTTTTTATTGTAAATTTCCTTATACAATAAGCAAATAAACGCAAATGCAAAAATATTGGGTATGTAATAATAAGTAATGAGATTGTATATATCAGGAAAGCGAAATATTATATGTATAAAATGTATTATTACATTTTCTGCCTTAATAAGTTAATTCTTATCATTACAACTCACTATAATGGTGCAGCGTAGCACTGGCTTCCATTTCTTTGGTTAAAAATTACAAACTTGGTAATAAATTCTATAACAGAAAATATATGAATATTCGCTGAATAACAATTATTTTATCATAATTGGCCTAAAATTTGAAAAATTTAGAATGAAGTGTTTGGGTTTAAGGTTTAAAATAGTTAAGTTTATAATCGTAGCTGTTTTAATAATTGGTTTATTCTGTCCTTTCACTATGAGTGCAAATCATCACTTTTTTATTCGAAATATTCTCGGTGCAACATAAGAAACCATTTACAATGTTCTCAGTAGACGTTGCGACTAAGGAAACGAATCAAATTAAGAGCACAGTATACCAAAACCTAAGGGACTAACAGAGTTTATGAAAAAAAAGCTTAGGGAAATCTGCACAAGTAACGAGTTCTACGCATTTTAACAATGAAGTGAAACCAAAAAAAAAACAAATGAAATTATAGGAAAGAACATAAAAAAAGACTTAAAAATAAAACAAAATACGGAAAAACAAACGGAAAAATAAACGGAAAAATTAAAATGTTAAAACTATACACGTTGAAGGGGTCAACAGTTTTGAAGGGAAAATTGTGAAAAAATAAGAAAAATTGTTTGATAAAAAATTCACTTTGAGATTGCGACTCAAAAAGTAGGTGAACTAGGAAGTATAGCTAGGAAGAGGTGGACCTGTAATGGCGTGAAGTTATTTTCATGCATTGCTTGCAAGATTCGGCGTTTTACACCTGTGAGATGTTGTTAGTGCTTAAAAGGGCACGACAAAGTCGGACCTATGCACCAGAATGTGTTGGTGTACACAGAGGAGCAAATGAAAATGGGCTGCAGTTTTGCTAACAAACGCAAATACCTAAATAGCTTTAAAACTAGGTTTATAAGTTTAAAATGAAAGCACTCATTAACATACAACGGCAGTGGCGCGGTAAGGTAAGCTTAACTTGAATAGAAGTCCAGAATGAATACCGCATGCAGCAAAAAGGTCGCTCAAAATTGCCAACTATATTGGTTCTGAAGTTGGAATTGGATGAAGTTTGGTAAAGTATCCACGGAAATTAATCAAATGCACAACCAATTGCTTTACTGTTGCACATGAAGTAGTATATACCTAACCATATCACTCCTCATACCATTCAACGATTACTGCCATGATGAATTCGTTAACAAATGCCAAACGAAAACTACTCCAAACGCTACAAATGAAAGCTAATTCTAAAAAATATGATGGAAGACAGAAACACAACGGCTGCTCCCAGAAGAACAGTGTTGAATAATCATCGCAATGAACGCGAACTGCTAGTATCCTTAATGCGACTGCAATGCTAAAGTTGCTACCAATATCACGAGATGTTGCAACATACAAACATGTAACTGCGAATTTTACTGTTACTGCACATGAACACATGAAGCAGTAGGTAAAGAGCCAAGCTAACTACTTATACTGGCAGAACGTTGGCAACGGAGTGGCATTAGTACAAAACCTGCTACTGCTACTGCTAGTGGTGACGGCGTTCACGTGAAATCCACCAATATTATACGTACGTACACAAATTTTTCGATGAGATATTCCCTTGCCGCAGAACAAGGATTATGGAACGTGGAACATGCTACTGCTATTACAGCTACTGTCACTGTAGCCGCTATTGCTACAGCGCTTTACTGTTATTGGTATTTTGCAGTTGCTGCGTTTATTAATTCGCAGCTAACCAATGTCAAAAATAGTGAACACGTCTCAGTTTAAATGGACGAATTCTAATGACAGCCAGTCAGTATTTCTAGTCAGACAGCCGAAGAGATAAGGTAAATTGCGCAAGTAACTATTTGCCGTAGGACAAATATGTGCTGTTTCAAGTACTGGGGGTGGCTGGAATAATTGAGGAACTAACGATAACGTTAGCTGCTGATTATGCGGATGTGGACACTGATTCTGATGCGTGAAAGATATGTAGCGCTGACAGATATGGGACAAAACATTCCATATTTCAACGTTATTTTTAGCTAACGAATAAACATTCTCCACACTCACTCACTGCAGCTTTCTTTACGAGCTTAATTACGTATTGCCGCCTTCAGTTCCGATGCCAAAATCGTGCTTATGCAAATGTTCTGCAAGTGCAAGTTCATGTTTATTTCCGATGGCATGTAGTCTACTAACGAAGCTGATGCCCGCAATGCAATACATGTCCAGCACGTAAGTATTCAATATGTCGACGCTGTTGGCAAGCGCGTAACGAAAATGCATTTATTGCCACAGTTTGGGAGTTCCTTGTCGTTACGCGTGGAGTTTTCGTTGTTGTGAATTTAGTTAAAGGTACATGTTAGTGCTTTATAGCTGCACTGAAATTATTGGCAAGTTTCATTTATGCTATTTGCGTATGTGAAGATTTTGTGTTGATGGAAAATCTTCCCAAGAGAATTTCTGTATCGTCGTTTTTGTCGCAAACGTTGCGAACTACGAACTACGAACACAAAACTCATTGCTTAGATAACAGAAACTGAAAGTGGGTACCAATATATGGATTTCCTTTACACAGGTAACAAGCTTGTCGAAAGTACGTACTGCATTTGATAGCACATAAAGTAATTCACAGAGGAAGCATATTGCATGCCACAAATTTGATAAAGACAGTTACTTACATTGTACATCAGCGTATCTAAAGCAGCGAACTTAACTTCTGTTATGTACTCTTAAAATACTCTTTTGTCTGCCTCTTTTTAATAGTTTCAGCTCTTGCGATGTCCTGTGTCTATATTGGAATGAATATGTATTATCACGTGCTGGCAGTACAAAACGTGCTTGCAAATCAGCTGTTATATATCCTTAAACCCAACAAAAACATCAACCAAAACAAACCATGCGCAGTTAGAGTATACGTTTTTTCTCTTAAATTATTGTTTCTCTGTAATTCTTCTATGTCTCTAGCAATGTCTGCAAATTACAGACAAATTTTACATAAGTTTTATCCTCTTGCCTAGCACATCAATTGCCCTCCTTTGCAACCGGCATATCTTTACATTATCGTCACTACTGACAGACGCCATGTCTGCCAGCTTGTTTGTCTGCCTGCAAGGCTTGCTATCTTCTGTTTGGCAGCAACATTTTCTTCTTTAGGGGAATTATGGTACCCTTGGGAATCGACTAATCAAAATTCCTTACACCTGGGACGGCATAGTCAAGCATTACGGCATGCTTTAGTATGAATGTTGGGATACTTTGTAGAATGTGAACATATTGATTTTCCTACTTGGGGTTGCCATGGCTCAAGCTGCTGTAGTTGTTGCAATAAACAAAGTCAGCCAATGCTTCCGCTTCCTCTTTAATTTGCCTGGAATTTAGCTTGCGGTAGTTTACGTCAACGTGTGTTTCTGTTTTTGTTATTGTTGCTGTTGCTGTTGCTGTTTTGGAATTTCATACAAAATAATTCGCTTTAGAGAATTGCGCCAATGCATTTTATAGTAATAGTTGAAAATGTAATTATTCAGTATATTCTTATTTACCATATTTAATTTACAAGTATGTAAAGGTATGGAGGTTTTATTTACTTACAGACAAAATATGTGAGGTAAAAAATACACAAAATACCCAAATTGATAGCGTGAAGAAAAGTACTGAAATAATTGCGAAGAATCTGCTTGAAGGTTCCATGAATGGGGCTGTGGAGTTGGAGCTTGAGGAAGATTTAAATGCATATGATCACATTGATGACGAAATGGATGAAGAAGATGATGAAGATATGCATAGTATGGATAGTTATTATTCGGGTGAGTGTTGCATAAACTACTTTCTTATAATATTTAATGTTTGGTGTTGGAATACAAAAAATATGATCAACATTCGTATTTCAACAATTTCGAGATAATTCATATATTTATTAGATTTGATATTACCGTTAGTTATGACGGTAGTGACTATTTTTCTTAATAAAAACAATTTAATGTATCTTACTCATTTTTTTACTAAAGAACCAGGCGTTTTGGCAAAAGCTGAGGTGTGCAAACTAGATACCATTGCAGCATGTTGCTGATATGAAAGTACACTTTTTTAATTTTAAAAGTGAGTAGTTGAAGAATGTAGAAAAAATAATTTTTAAAGTCATTTAAAATATATTATGTGCCTATACATATGCTTCATTTTATACGTAAATTGCACATATTTCTCTTTATTCACACCAGCAATTATTTCACTTAGTACAAACAAAATAAACATTCGAATACCAAACCAAAACAAATACTATTCTACTTTATGGGGCAACTGAAATCATAGCCAAGGAGTATAATTTGGATGCTGATGCTGAAATGAGTATACACCTTCTCCACCAAAAGCAATTTGTCAATAGATTGCTGAAGGCTGCTGCTGCATTTGCCGCAGCTGTTGACGCTATACTTATATTGTCAGCTTGAAAAAAAGTTGGTGTCGACGTCGTTCAGTCCGAAAGCAATAAGCGCATAACCATTGAAATTATCGTACAGGGTGTTATATACTAGCTGGTCACGACACTCCAGGGTGCTCTACACCTGAGCCCAGGGAGTCGTTTCGCCTGGCAGCCTAACTATGCTTTAAAAACCCAAAACAGCAATCAACACCACCAGTCAAAACTTACCAATGTCCTTTCATGCAGCTGGCATGGCTCTGTGTCAAATGGAAAAGCACATGACCAGACTGAAGCCCGCGCAAACAGCCACACAAAGTTTATTTTATATGCGAGAATTGAATGTGTGTGCATTATCTCCGCAAATGGCTTCGTTTGTGTGTATGTGTATGCCTGTATCCTTTTCACATATTTTTTCTTGTCTATTTTATTTTATTTTATCTTATTTCTTTATTTTTTTTGTGTTTTCGATTGTTATTGCTGCCATTTTATGTTTGTTTTGTTTACGTCGTCAATTCTAAACAAATTCTTGACTTGTTTTATTTACTAGCGCTGCGGTAGTCAACACTTCATAGATTTCTAGAGATGCCACTTGACAATAAAAAGCATTCTTCTCTCAGCCTCAACAATATGCACCTTAAAATATATTTAGGATCCTAAAGGGAAAGTAACGATTCTAGTCTAGTTATGTTACTACAAAATTTTCACAAATGTATTTTGGTAAAAATTAATATTTATGTAGATTATCATATAAGAAGGAAGAGCATATATCATAGTTTCAGTGCTCTAGGCACCTAAGTTCCTATGCTACTCTATATATTTAAGATGTAAATTTTACCACATTACTATATACACGGCAATGATAAATGGTTGATATATGTTACACCGTATTGAAATAGATTATTTTGGATTGACAATTTTGACGAAATTGTGGCATGAACTTTCTTCACAACAGATCACTCTGCAAAACGTCGAATTAATGTACTTTTGATTCTTCCATAAAATGTACGATTATTTTTATAAGACTAGTCTTTTTGTGACTACCTATCTACAGTGTATACTGTCTTCTAAATCAAAAGTTTAATAAATTTATGTAACTTGCTGATTCATTCTTTAAAGGCGTTAATATTTTATTAATATTAATATATATTATTATATTATATTTTTAATATTAATATATATTATTATATTATATTTTTAATATTGATATATTCCTATTATATTTTTGAATATAGCATAATGTTATGACATAAATAAAAACCAGAAACTTTTCGATCAATAAATTTCACATCTTCATTCATAGTATTTAATACTTTATTTACGTTTTGTGGATCGCTAACAGCTCTTGGATTTTATGAGTTTTTGAGCAGTTTTACGAGGATAACAACAAAAACAAGCTAAAATTCTTTCAAATTCAATTTGGAAATTTTCCAATACTCTTTGAAACCCGTTGCTGAGAAACATAAAAGTATTACCCGTTTCAAAACAAATGGGGTTTACAGAATGAGGACTCTTACTAAATGTGTAACATATTATAATGAAAAAAGTACCATGAGCGAATAGCGCGCATAAATGTGATGGTTCAATGGTAGATAAATGTTCAATTGGGCAATCCTTTATTAATTATTCCAATTTAATGAAAAATGTTGTTAATTTTATATATTGGTAAACTGTTCCTTGGCCTCCCTCTGTACCACATCCTGGCTACGCCTATGATCTTCGATATATCGTTCTAAAGTTTAATATGAATGTAATCATTAAAATATTGCACTACCACATTTCTTGGATTTATTCAAGAATTCGCATCATTTACATTGCATTATATCTTTAATAGCATTGCATTCGAATAACTTTCAAGTAACATTTCTAGGAATGAAGAATGTTTGAGACTCACCACAGATTGAGCTACTTTTATACCATTGGCTCAATTTGGAATGTATTTTTTAAGTTTCTATCATTGCAATGACTGCGTTATTAAATCTATTTGCCGGTGAACTATTCAAAAGTGCACATACAATTATATTGTGATCCGAGTAAACATTGACTTCGAATATCTTTATTTACTTTATTCTTACTTCACAAGCAATAATATTTTTATGATCAGTCAAGATATATATAAATATGCTTCGCTCTAAGACAAAGTGAAAGCTTTCATTATTGATAACCTCTGTGTTGTCTCATTTTACCTTTAAAGTGAATAGTTTTTTATTTAAGATTTAATCAGATTTCCCATATTTTAACAGTATACTAGTATTGAACCGCTATTCATGTAATTCTTTTAAATAACTAATGATAGAACTGAGTTTCTCAATGTAATGCTGCTTTGTTTCTGACGAACAAACTTCAATAGATATCAATGAAAATTTTTCAAAATTTAGTATTTGTTTATCTGTAACTTGTAGTACGCTGTTGACATTTCTATAAAAACCGAACTCTACTCGTTAAAAATACCAAAAATCGTTAGAAGAAATTTATAAGTTCAGAACTTCATCTAGCTTTTCTCTCAATAACTAAAGACAGATTAAGCTTCCGGAAAGTCAAACCTTCTTCTTCGATTAGGAAGTCATTTACAAACTAATTCTAGGGGTCAATTTTCTTATACAAAACATTGAAAAAATGGTTCACAAATAATTACTCATGTTTGGCACAAAAAGTAACAGTATTCAGTATTTAATTCACGTAATTCAGATATTGCCGTCTTTTCTAATTACGTGAATACGCCATTCAGATGGCGTTTTCACAAAAATAATCTGATTAATAAATTTCTTGACCAATGCATATCATATTATCACTTTACAATTACAACATCGTCAGTTGCTTTATAAGAACTTGGAACTATTAAATTAACGTATTAAATGTTTAAGTTGAAATGAAACGAGTAATACACACACTACAGAGTTTATTAAGAATGCAAGTGAATCTTCAATCCTGTTGGAATTTGCCATGTTTGCACATGACAATGTAAAGGATATTTGCATTAAGAGACAAGCACTTTAACAGATATAGCATTGTGCATATAAGCGAAGTTAGTTGAGAACCTGTACACAAGTGATTCTAGGCAAGGATTCTTAGGATTTCCTTATACAGTTATTTTTAATGAATATCTTACAGGACAACATGCATGACTGCCTTTTAACG
Organism: Teleopsis dalmanni; assembly: GCF_002237135.1. Taxonomy (NCBI): domain Eukaryota; kingdom Metazoa; phylum Arthropoda; class Insecta; order Diptera; family Diopsidae; genus Teleopsis; species Teleopsis dalmanni. Next base: position 533,972 of record NC_051847.1, on the reverse strand, counting down.
TCATGTAAGCATGTATGTAAGCCATATTAGCTTTTAATTTAAAGTTTTCTATTTACTTGCACTTACAAACATGTCCATTTGTATTATTAATGAATTTAAACTAAAAACTATACTTGAAATACTTTTAGTATTTTATTGCTTGGGCTTTTATTGCTTGAGTATGTGATTTGCGTTGTCTCCAATTTAGATGTTTGGTGGCAACACATATTCGTACCCATAAGTATCCTAACAATCTTCCTTTGACTTAAGCAATTAATTACGCATTTGTCTTACAAGACAGGACAAACTACGTTATGTGAGACATAATTTGTTTACTGCTGTCTACCCCCACTTAAAGCAAAATATCTTTATGCCAACTTTTCTTGTAAATTTTATTCTTTGAATGAGCATTGCCAAGCGCTTGTGTATCTCATGTATTGCGTTGAGTATTTGACATTTGCCGGATGGGACCAACAATAAATAATTATGCTACTCCAGCCTGTCACAATAGTTTTGAATGATTTACGTCTGTGGCGGTCTGAGAGACAGCAGCAGCAGCACTTACCTCGTGTAATACGTCTCGATCATCTCGTACATCAAAAGCGTGTTATTATAAGCACATTGACATGTTTTAAAGCGAAAAGCTAATTCCAGCTTACCAGCATTTCCAGAGATTGTATCTTTTTCTTGTTAATTCGTTTGTTGGTCTTTAACTGATTTGTTAATTTAAGTAGTTTCACAGTTCTATTTCGAATCTTCTTTACATTTTTTCATTATCTTCATTAAAATGTCACATTACCGTAAGTTTTTGTCGTTCGGTGGCTCTTTTAGATGTTCATTGCCTGCTTTCCGATGCGAGTATCTCTTAGTCTTATGTGTTACATATTTCAACATTTCGACATTTTGTGATACGTTTTGCCAGCAGTGATGATTATGATTTTTATGTGCTTCTGCTGTTATTTCTTTGAGCGTTTAATGCACATCAAGCCGTTTATCTATAAAATGGTGAAGAAAGTGTGGTCAACATGGTTAAGTGGTTCAAAGACACAGACGTTAATGAGTAAAAGCTTTGTTTAACTAATTTTTGAAATAAATCACTTATGATATGACAAAAAATTTAAAAATGTCACAAATAGAAACGAAATAAACGTGTGAATTAGTTTAATTGTTCATTTAAGTTTCACATTTCACAAAATTTGAATCTTGAAGAGATTTTAAAAAACTTAAATTATTATTGTATATGTAAATACTAAGAGTTAATGCATAACAAAAATATTACTGATTGCTATTATCATTATTATATTAAACATAGCTCTATTATAGGTGTTCAGTCGAATATACACCTAATAGTTAAATATGAAATTTTGGCGGAAAGAGTTATTCTTATATAAAAATCTGAATACCTTGCTAATCGCAAATCAGCTTTTGTATATGCATGTATAAATGTTTGTTATTATATAAACTTATAATCTCTTCCTTGAAAAAAAATATTACGTTTCTTAAGCAGGAAATCTCTCGTTGTAGAAAATTTTATTTTAAATTCTTTTAGCAAAAGTGTTTTTCTCATATCTACATGATATATAATATATATATATGCATAATCTATAATATATTTTCAATGACATGTAGTCCTTAAAGTGCTAACGCAGAGTACCAACGAATGAAGTAGGAGTCTGTATTTGTTCAATGAAAAAATATATGAAACGATATATTTCAGAATAACGTTTAGAGTGTAATTCTAATCAGTTAAATTTTACAAATTTGAAGCAATCGTGATTTTTGAACTTTCCCTTAACGTTAAAGTAATAAAATATCTTTACGATATGTCAAAAACTGTTGATTGCTAATCGCGTCGACTTAATCCGTAATGAACTGATTAACGAAAAAATACGCGCTGCAATTAAAACTTATTTTTCAGCAATTATAGCATTGACATGAAAGAGGCCGCGTCGACTTCAGAGCGTCTTGCGGCATTAAGCACATCCACCAACGTGTGCGGTTTCGTTAGAACGGAAGGAGTCACGTACCTCGATTCACATTTGATTTTTGTGTCTAAGAGTATTTGGGTCACAATATCTGCCACTTAAAATCTCATAAGCGAATATTTTATTAAATTAAAATGAAAACGCATTTTAAACAAAAATACAGCACAGTACTTAAGTGAGGGGCGTACGGAGGATAGGAAGGGTAAATGTGAGTTATAAAAAAATTAAAATAATGAGACTAATGTCACTTCAGCGATTGCGAGAAGAACTCATAGACTCTGGAGGAAAAACTTGTTAGCAAAACTTTTGTGCTATTCTAGTGTTTTTGTCATTGTCAATTCCCAGGACACAATGAAAAGGCGTGAAACCTCATAAATAATATTTTAACTTAAGCCGGAATTGTACTGTGAAGGAGTTGACTGGCGAAATGTGGTGCCTAGACACCAACACCTGCACACCTGCACATCCGCAAATGTGCTTATGTGTGTGTGTTTGTTTAAGACTTTGTTGCAGAAATATTTTTGCGAAATGCAAAACCAATCTCAGGTGTAATTTACTTGACACCACCCAGCTAACTCAACAACAACAACAATTCAGCAACAAATCGCGCAAAGTTTTTACGACTTTTGCCTTGGTCAAAACATCCACAAGCAAACGAACACACAAAGGAGTAAAGAACAGAAACGAAATCTTCTTTAAAATGTTTAGAGTTGAAAATATAAAAAAATTCAAAAACAAAAGAATTTTTTTTCTTTTTTCTTATTTTTTTTTACACAGAAAAAACTATTCATAGCATGAAGAAAGAGGAAATCGCCATGAACTCAAAAGCTGCATCGCCCATATTTCCACACGCCCGTTTGGCAACGCTGTCAGCAAAGTTCGAGTTAGGACATGTGTTGGGCAGGACTCCTTGCAACGGAACAGAACAAAAACTACAAAAATATGGGAAATAAAGAACGAAAATAAAAAAAAAATAAATAAATAAAATGAAAATCAACGTTTAAGAAAAATAAAAACAAAACAATAAATTTTAAGTCTTTCGAGAGCTACACCGAGACGATTCTCGAGGGATGTTGCACCACTTCTGTGGCACTGTATACTTGAGCAGAGTTCTGACTTCCTCACTATCACTGATGCTGCTGCCGCTTTAATGGATTTTGAAAATTGGGTTTAGAAACTTGAGCAGTGCGAATAAAACATTTTTAAACTGAAAAAGTTATGACATGCCGTGTTGCTTGTTGCATGATTAATGAGTGTTGCAACTGAACATTTTCTTGTGCAGTTGCATTCCACCATCAGAAAGGTGCCAACGCATTAGAAAATTACACAAAATAATTTCAAATGCATCATTTTCGAACAAATATGATCCTGCATATTCACAATAAATTTACAATAACTATTTTAATACATGCAGTGGCGTGTGAATTTTCAGTTTCAGTATTTTCATTAAAATTTAAATTGAAAGGAATTTTCCGGAAATATCTCCCAAAATTCGCATTTACAACCGCCATGCTCTCATATATGACATATAGCAGAGAAGCTATTTCACGCAGTGTAATCTGCCCACATGAGTAAAGGATAAAAAGTCATCACAAACACAACCCACCGCCCACGATTACAAGGACTAAAGTACCAACACCAGCACAAGCACAAAAGAAAAGCTCTTGTAACTGTGATGTGAAAAGTGTGTACAACAAATTCCAATTGGATGTATACTTCAGGGGCACTTTCCAACAGCATTATGGGACTCTGAGGAACAATTTTATGTCATCTCAGGGGAGTCGCTTTTGTACGACGTTTGTTTGAATGTCGCTGTCTACCGTGCAAATGGCATTGGTACCACATATACAAATAACATGAAAAAATGTATTTTCCTCACTTTCATGAGTGAAATTCATTTCATTTTCCTACATCCACACAAATACACATCGTATGTATGTGATAATTTTTGGAAAACATAATTTTCACCCAAAGAAAAGTTTAAGTCGTAGCGTTATTTTACTGCTTACAGCTCATAAGTAGGGTCCTGTGTTCAGTTGTTGAAAGTTTCATTGAATTCTAACTAATTATATGATTTCTATGTGAAGAGAGAGTTAAGGATCTAAAAAGCATAGGAATAATATAACAGAGCTATTGTTTTTTTTTAAAACCGATTTCAATCCAAATAAAGTCTTTTCTGAGTTTACTTCTAATGACATTTTTTTCACTTCAAGGATAATACTAACTACTATAGTACTGCTACTATTATTTCTGTTTTTATTGCTACTGTAATGTGATCTTTGACTTAAATGAAGTTACAGGACTTTATTTTGAATTGCTAGAAATGTTTTCTATTGAGAAATACTTTGTAGGCTTATCCTACTTAATTTAATTCTTTATTTATTTATTTAAGCAAGAAATAATTATTCAATTTTGTGTGTTGAAATTACACGTGTCTGCTGTTTTATTCTTCGTTCTCCCATACCGTAAAAAGAATGACAAGCTTATTTTTATTAAATAAAAATATTATTAGTTTTTAATCATTTTCTTTTATGCCCAACTCATCTTATTTTCAATAATTTACTTGTCCGTGTTTGCATGGCCAACCCATATCATTTTAAACATTAATGTGAATACGTAACCGCCACAACTTCATTGGAATACAAAAATTTCTAAAACTTACTTAAACCACATCTCAAAGGCATATATATATAAATCTCATCTCGTAAAATATAAAAAGTAATATATTAGGAGTTAGTGAGCTAGGAAAGATATGAAAGGACCCGTCTTTCATGAAAGAGGCATACTCATAGAAGAGTTTCTTAAAACTAAAAAATCAGGGGATTTCTTTTATGATACTTTAAATTATAATTAGAAAACCCTCAAAGAGTGTGAGACAAAGGGCCCATGTAATGATGATCTCTTATGTTGAACTGAAAATTTTGCTGTTTTGTTCTACGGTTAAAATATTTTAGATGTGGTCATAAATAAACTAACACTGAACAAAACTGTGCCACATGTATTTTGAGCCCATGACTATAGTTAGATACAATATCTATTAAACGAATTACAATTTTTTATTTCAACCACGCTCGTTTTATGAGGAAGTGCTAAGGTGACATTCGCGTTGACCAAATTCTTTTCGCGTACGTGTCGGTTATTTGCATTGCCCCAATCTTACAGAATACTTTCTACAGTTTCCTAATATTTATTTTATGTGTTTTTTATGTTTATCTTTATTGCATAATATTTGTGCTATTGGCATAATTCGCACAGATGCGAAAGAATCCGTCTTGGTGCTAGGGCCAGAATTTTCACTAATTGAATTTAGTTATTTGGATAAGCTACCTGAGTTATAAATAAATAAATGATGTACTTCAATTCTTATTACTCGTAACATGATGATATATTTCTTAGGCAACATCACAAATAAAATAAAATTATTCTTCAAAATGGAAACCTAAATGAAATATACTTCAATCACCCTTAAAAATTTGAATTTCATGGAAATAGAAGTTAAGGTATATGAAATCCGTATTATATCCTCTTCAATATCAAATTAGAAGTTATCAGCAAAGCAAATCAGAAAATCAACATTTAAAACCAAAATTGAAAAATTGCCTATCATTAAATGCACCAGCTAAGTATGTCAACTACTTGTCGCAATACACAATCCCAAACAATACCACCTCCAAAATGCTCTGACACAAATCAATCAACATCATAGGGATTAACTTCCTATGACTAGACTGCGTGCGGTGCAACATTTTCTGCATTCATCTTCATTCATGAGTAGGGATTCAACAAATCGAAGGCGTTGAAGTCATCATTGACCGATAATCTGTCAAGTGAATGCGACTTAGTAATGATGCGATGGCGTCACTTGTCAAATGGAACTTAATTAGCCAACATTGTACACAACAACACCAACAATAAATAGAGAAAGTGTGTCTTAGCAACACGTCCGTAAGTTTCTTCAATGCCTTAGCTACCTTCATTTGTCTAAATTTTTTTTGTGCTTCTTTAAATTTCGATTTTTGATTTGAAAATGCAATTGTGAATCGTACATGGTTCGACAGTGTTGGTCATAATGAAACCACAGAACTGAATTTTATTGCACCTGCTGGCGGTGGTAGCACTTCAAATTTTTGAACTTCGTAAATTTTTTCCTTCGAAGCGTATTAAAGTTAAAGTTGAAAGCACCGAACGGCATTAAAAGATTTCATCAGCACGTGCTTAGTTGCGGTTTCAGTTAAATGGCTTATTCAACTTTCCTGTAGAGCTAAATTGTGAAAACAGCTGAAATCTAATAACCTAAAAAATTTTATGTAATAATTAACTTCAATGGAATTATTTTATAGTGAGCCTGAGTCTTAATAAGCAACTGAGAAAGATCTAGTCAATTTAGGATCAAATACTTTGTTTTGTCACTTTGTTTTCAAGATCAACCTTATCAAAAATATATAATTATAGATATCCGAGCATGGGCCCAGCCAGGTAAATATAAAGTATTATAATATTTTAAGAATTTAAGAATTTAAATATCCGTCTTCAGAGTCATAACTAAATTTAAATTAGAATCAGGGGCATAACAATTAATTTTTGTGTCAATTGTTCCTAGATATTTTTCAAAGTGTTCTAATCAAAATTATTAACTAACAAAACAAGTCATTTCTACATATTTATAAAAGTGAGCATAACTTTCCATCCGTCCATTTTCTATACTTACTCCCTCAAACACATTTTTCACTGGAATAGTCATCTTTTTTCAAAACACGAGGTTCGTACAACTTGTGGTTCATACGGATGTGATAGATAGTCATCACTAACCCATAGAGGATCAGAGATCGAACGAAGAACTTTTCTCTCGAACATTCCCAGTGCTGCTTTACCATTCGGGATTAGTGGATATGAGACACTAATAAAGTTTAAGTTTTGCCAATCGAGATAAACGATTTCATTTTATTTACTTGTTGAGCTCTTACAACCAATGATAACCCTTCGTCTGGTCTCCAAGCTGACATCGCTATCAGGATAGATTAAATGTTGATAGATTCGAAAGTATAGTCGCCAGCTAACAGCGCAGCTCCCGACCGATGCACATTTCTACCAGTAGCGGAATATATTTAATTTTACTCTCATTCACTGATAAGTCCATTTCCGCAAATTAGTTTTGAATAGTAGGAAAGGTAGCTATAACAACACACTTGCTACACCTACTAAAGTCAATGTTGTCTGCTGACCACAGAGTTCTTCTATAGGCTGCGTTCTTTGCAGTCTTAATTTGGAGAATTATAAAAACGATTTTCCGTAATAGTGTGTTGAGAGTGAACGATATACCCCTATTGTCTGCTGGCATTATAGGAATATTTGGATTGATTATTGAATCGCTTAAAGAGTTGAGAGAGAAAAAGAAAGAGAGAGAGTGCTGCTTACTGACGTAATGTTTTTTCTGTGTGCGGGAAAGTATGTTGTTGAGGGTATTAAGGCTCATTCGTATCTTGGCTGTGACAAGGTAGTGATCCGAATCGATATTTGCACTAGAAAATTAACATACGCACAGGACGCTTTAACATATCCTGCGTCAATCAAGAAGTGAAAAATCTGGTTTCGTGTTGATTAATCGGAGTAGAGTCACACTATGAATATCAAGATAGAGGAAACTGGTGCCACATACTTAATTTTTTGCACTGCAGGATTCTTGAAGTCTACATTTTCCGACTATAGGATCTAACATTTCTTCTCTTTCTACCTTTGCGTAAAAATCCTCGAGAGCAATTTTAACGTTGTGACGGGATTGCGGATATACATTTCTCGAGTCTCACGTAAAAAGTATCTTTGGAGAAGTTTTTTTTCTTTTTAAGGTGATATTGAAAAATTTTCCATTGAATGGTAGCAAGCATTTCGTTTACTGACGTGAGCCGCTGGACAGTGCTCAAGAATCTCTAACTAACCACAAAACCGCATCCAAATACATACCTATTTGCATGCATTTAAGCCCAAATTTAAAGTCCTACAGATGGAACTCGCAGTACACACTTTTGGTTTATTATCCAGTGAATGGTAGGTTATTATCCAGGGGTGCCACATGTGGCCGTGCGACTACTTTGATTGACAAGAAGGTATTTAATGGGTTGAATCTGATCAGACACATTTCCTTGTGTACTCGCTCACAGATCCTAACAGATCCTCATGGTATAGTAATCGTAAAACTGCGACTTAAGCGTCAAATAATATGAATGTGATTTTATCAAGATTAAACTTCTTCCCCATTGCTCTGAAATTGGCTTTCATTTAATCGCATTAAGATTACTTCAAGATTATGCTATTGTTTCAAAATTTCATTGATTTAAATATCTTCAAATTTTAGTAATTATAGAAATGTTTACCAAAATTCCAAAACATCAACATACATAATTAATTAGAAAAAAATCTCAATGGTAAGATTATTGAGAATGATATCTTGAAAAATTATAAATATCTCAAAAGCGATTCTGCTTCTGATTCTGGGAATGTGATTTTTATATTTATGGCAAAAAAGGTGTTAATAGAAAGTCTGTCCTGAAAACATATTGTTATAAATCTCTCCAAAGAGGGGGCATTTTAGTCTGTATACTACATATTAATATGTTAAGCAGCCAGCCACACGATTCTGACAACGCTCTGTTTTTTTTTCGCATACATTACTTATGTAAAGAAAGTATAGTCGAACACTATTCACAATTTTACGTTTGATTTTTTTATCTCTATAAAAGTCCATAAGGTTTGGTCTGTGCTCTTCTTACGATAAATATCTGTACAATAATTCGGTTTACCTTTTTCATATATAATATACGTCAATATTAGTAACTTTATAACTACTAAGGTCAGAAATTATAGACTAGTAAAGTTGTAGAAAAAGAGATTATCTTTGTATATATGATGCTTTCTTACCAAACCTATGAAGTTAATATTCATTGAAATAAATAGAATTACATTTCTTTTCCTCATTAAATCTCAAATCTAAAAGTTTTTATATAATTTTAATATGTGACTGGCGTTTTTTAGAAAGCTGATATTTAAGTCTTACTTGCCTTTCTCGTAGTATCGGCTATTCTACAACTTATTTATAAAAATTTAAGAGTCACACAATTTATAGTTAGATTCTTTGAACATTCTTTGTGTTACCGATTTATATTGAATTCTAAGGGATTTCGGCATCTCATCTAGTCTTCATGATTTTAGAAAAATTCTTTATTTTCATTTCTATTACAGTGAATAATTATTAAACTCTTATTACTAAATTCTTTCGCTTTAACCAATTTCAAAGTATCAAATACGCTCTGTCGACGTTTTTTTTTTTGATTTACATTAAATGTCGAGCGTAATTAATTGTGCAGTGGACAGGACAGCGATTAAATCCAAAGCCTTAAAGTCATTTATACTGCTTTCATTTTAAATTTTTTACCTTTCACAGCTGTGGAAAGAATCTGAATTTGAAATCTGCTTAAGCGACAAATAAATGACATATAACCATAATTTTATTCAACCTTGTGCATTTACTTTTGCTGCTCATTTAATATTCTCTTATTTCCAACCGAAAAGGACAATTTAATGTGCTTAAAAGGAATTGAGTTAAAATTAGTTAGAGTAAAAAAAATTGGAAAGTTGGGAAAAGTTATATAAAACACTGACAGACATTGACATGGATATGAGCTGAGCTGAACGAACTGGGCCGAATTATGCATCAAATTGCGAATCTTTACTTGAAACTGAAGTGGCTGTTGACAGCATTACCAATGAAACCACCTACGCCAGGCTCACCTTCACAAGACTGACAATGAATGACGTGCACACAAATAGTAGATTTTGCATGTTATGTCAGATACAAAGGACATTTTTTGAAATTATATATTATGTATGAGGATATACGGTCATTTTTTAACACTGCTCGCTACTAATTTAATACCCTTTTCGACCCCAATCCGCAACCCTTGTGTATCATGGTGATGATAGCGATGTTGTCATTCATGTGCTTGGTGCAACATAACTAAATCAGCGAACATATTACACATCACACATCACACAAAAAGCTAACAACTTACAAGTAACAACAACAACTTCGTTAGCGCACTTAATAAAAGTATCTCTACAAGCTTAGATACAAAAAGGTAATGCAATGCAGATGTGAATACAAAATCCTCTGTACCTCTGTTGTGGCTGGGCATTAAAAATTTAAGTACCACCGACCACCTTTGTTAGTTATCTACAACAACAAAACATAGCATTTACCCCTTCCGCCAGTGGCACTCACAACCTGGTTTCTTTCAAACAGGCAATTGTTTTTCCACTTCTGTTAGTTGCGTGAGTCCGCCACCCCAAAGAATCCGATTTCTCTGCGTCACCATTAACGGCGCTGTCGCCAGTCAGAACTGTCACTCAAGTGTAATTAACATTTTGAGTTTGTTACATTCCGGAATTGTTTTCAATTTTCACGTTATTATTTACGAATTTGTTTGCAACTTGAAAATCTACGGTTTCTACTAATGTTTATTACGAAAAGTACAGGTTCTTCAGCAGACGTCCACAAAAAGTATGCAGCTTTCCATCCATCACAAAAGTAGGAAAACAATAAAAAAACAATTCGAATAAGTGTTGTCACAATTAGCGACTGAAGCTGAACTCGTTCGGAAAACTTTTGAACCCAAAAATGTACAAGGGTGGCCCACTTTTGTGGGTTCACGTTTTAATGAATATTGAAAAATTTGTATAGTTTTGGGTATTTCCAAAATATTTTGACATTTTTCGTTGTTTATTTAAAATGTCAATTAAGGTGATTGCCTGTTTCAGGATTGCCAATTTACCGCGGCAAAGGGAACGTTCGGTTGTTTTATTAAGTAAAAACTTTTGCTTAAAATTTAAAACAATTCTTTTTTGCTAATTCAATAATATTTCAAAATGTGATGTTTTTATTTATGTAACGAAATGAAAAATAGATTCTTGTATTTTGTATATCAATCCTCTTCGCTTTTGTTTCTGTTTGTAGAATTACTTAAGCACATAGCCTAGAAATGAAAACTTTATTTTATAAAACTATTCATCTTTCCTCCGACTTCTTTATTTCAGTTTTTAATGCAGCAAATACTTCAAATCATTATCTATGGATATTGTGTAAGAAGATTAATTAAAAAAACATCTATTGCAATGATGTAATATTTTATTCCAATAGGCATAGAAATTTATTACTTATTATTTTTATTTTTATATACTAACATAGCTGCACTAAAAATTGAAGATCGAAATTTACAATTTTAATGTTAAGATTCAAACATTGGTTCTGCTTATAACTACAAAAATAAAATTACATTCTTAATTAATTCATCAAAATAATTTTCCCTTATATTATATTTCTCATCACTACACTTTCTACTTCGTTATTTTTGATAGAATTTTTACTATATTTACATAACAAAATGTGAGTAATAAAGAATTCTCTTAGTAATATTTTAATTTATTCACTGGAAGTACATTTATCGCTACACGCATACCCTATCACGTTCAAATATAGACTTGATTTCTGATCTAAAGAACCAACTTTCTTGTAAGAAGTACCATTTCAAGACAATTACACAATGCAACAATAGGACTTATGTCCAATTGTTGCATATGACAACCGATAAGCAATCCAACGGCAATCGCAGTTTCACTATGCTCAATCAACCCAGTTACTGAATGTGACATTAAAATTAGATTATAGAATTATAAGTTTGGAATTTGGAAAAATATAATATAGTAGTACGATGTACATACATGTATATATATATTCAAATATACTTAAACTCATACATAATATTGTATATATTCCAACGCCAAGACGGACGTTGCCATTTCGGAAGTGAAATAAGTGGCAATGAAATTATCGCAAAACAAAACTTTGAAATTTATATTAAGTAATATCACTTCAACTTATAAATTAATAAGAATCAGCTCGAATTTATATTCAGTTAACATAATAACTCGTGTTCTGGCCAGAATAGCACAGTGAAAACTCTGAGCTTCGACAAATCCAAAAGTTTTTCTTATTTATATGCGATTGAATTATTTCCAATAATTTCAATTTCTATAACTCATGCAAATATTTTCCATAAACTGTTAAGATAACTTGTGCTAGATGAACTATAAGTGATCCCATAATAATTGACTAGGTGATATGCTTTCATTGAATAATTTATTTTCTTAAATTAATTTTTTTCATAAAAATCCGAATTGTAGATTTTCTACGACAAATAAAGTCTAATTCTATTATAAAATATCCATAAAATGAAACATAAAAACATTTTTTCCTTACTTTCATTTAAAGGTATTTCTCTCGGTATAGAAATGCGGCACATTTGAATCTAAAGATTCAAGCAACAAACTATGAATGAACGTGTACTGACTTAAACAAATCAAAAAACATTGTAAGAGAAAATGTAAATACTTTAAAAGCAAACCGATTTTAATTGACACATGCCAATAAACGAAAAACCAAATAGAAAGCATATGAACAAATATAAACATAAACTAACATATTACACGAGTTTACTCAAAGCAAGTTTACATAGGCACGAGAAAGCAAACAGCACATGCGTGGCTCCGCCTACAATAAAAATACAGTAAAATGGAAAACAGCCAATCAAAATTTGTACATAAGTTAATGTAAGGCAAGAAGAGATTCGGCCTTTATATTCAGAAAAAATTTTATGAAAAGTAAAATGTTGCGCTTAATTATTTTTAAATAATTAATAAAGTAGTTTAATTACTTAATAATGTAAAAAGCAGCGCACATCCATCTACTAACTGCTTAAGCAATGTAGTATCAAACCACGTTTGTGTGTGAATATAGACCAAATTTATTCACAAAAAAGCAACAACAAATAAAGGATTTTCATACATAATTAATGCAACTTTAACTTTGGCTTGCGTAGGTTGAAAATTTCGTTGATGTATGTCCGCTTTAATATATTTTTTCAAAAATGTTGAAGAGAAAAGTGTGAGTAACTGTCAACAGTAATGTTTTTTTCTCAATTTTCTATTTTTCCTGCACTTGTGACAGTTTTAGCCATGAATTTTGTAATGGTGTAAACGTGTAAATTGTCCATTAAGTGTGCATTTAGTTTTGACTCCGAACTACATAGGAGCCGCACGATCCTGTACATTTAAAATATTTTTGCTCTATGTGTAAATGTTCTATTGAATAGGAAATTGTGAGCTGTGAGCTGTAAGCTGTAAGCTGTGAGGGAGGAGTTTTTTGCATGTGTGCATATAAAATATAATAAACGCAAAACGTTTTTAAATTGTCGCAGATATTTTTGTTAAATGCAAATTAAAGTTAAAAAGTTGACTGGTTTCGTAATACCGCAAAAATGGTGGCAAAATAATTAAAAGTGACAACTACAATTTCAAGATTGTAATTTTTGTTTGTTTTTTATTCCAAAACCGCAAATTCAAGGATGAATATCGAATCATAAAATGTATTAAAATAATTTCTTACATTTCAATTAGAAGTGATTACTTTTTACTTTAGAACTTTTAATAAATACTTATCGTAATTGAAAGCAATTTTAAGGAGAACAGAAAGATGTGTGATATTGATTCATTGTATTTCAAAATAGAACTTTCAAAATTTATTTGTTTTATTATACATTTCTTTTCTTAACGAACTCATAACTATTTTAAAAATTATTTTGTTTTTTGGAATTACTTATAACAATTAATCTAACATATTTATTTTAGGACAAATGCTTATATCCTATTAAGTTTAAGTTAAAAATATATACATAAAACATATATATTTTATAAAAGGTTTTATAAAACTGTTCACAATAGCAAAATATGTTTGTTACCTTTGAGAAAAGATAGAATTATGTTACCTAAATAAAAAGTCAGTTCAAAAGTCGTACTGTCATTTTATTAAGGTTCTATTTCTTTCAAATGCAGAACACAAGCGTAACATCAGTTTTACATTAAGCTTTTAAACTGCGGACAACGAATGTCAATAAAAACCAGTCCCAGCAAACCATTAGGCCAATATATGTATAACAACGACCCAAATATCAATTAACTCCTAATAAATATATATTTATATTTGTATGTTGCAGCAATTTTTAATGCAATTACAAAAACAACACAATTGATGTGCCGATGCTCCGCCTTAATCTTACTATGTAAACTTATATTTTCCTTTTTTTAAATACATAAGCACTCTTTCACTCACACACAACATTTAACCACCACTCCAACTACAGTATTTCATAGTATTCCACGCTTAAAAGCCAATTGCTTGATATTGTTTGCCTGGCAGTATGTGGGCGCCATTTAAGAGCAGACACATGCCGCCTTGCTGTGCAATCTTCATATCTGGACCCAAGTGCTTGCAGCGTTTTGCTGTGGTGTGCTGCTGCTGCTACTGCTTCGTGCCCTCACACAGGTTCTGCCATGGCGTCCCAATCCCAATGCGCAAACGAGTAAACTGTATGCCAGCAGTCGTCGATTGTCATTCATAGGCGTTAGATGTGTGTCGCTGTTTGTCGTTTTTGTCGTTTTTGTCGTTTTTGTCGTTTTTGTTCGTAAATTATGCGTACGTTTGGTACTTTTTAAGTTTTATTGTGTGCATGTTCGTTAGTAATGCTGGGCTGCGGTTGTGTGGTGTTGTGAAAGGCACCTCAACACTTCGTAATCGTGAAAATTGGAATTCGGTAGCTATTTACTTCCTTCGCTCGGTCTTATTGCTGTTGCTACTGCCATTGCTACGTGTTGTTACTGCTTACTGCTTGTCAACGCTTTTTTATTGGATTTGTGTTTTGTTTAGTTGACGGTTCTTAGCGTTATTGATGGCATCATTAGAACAAAGTACCATAAGCGTAAACTGCGTCCCAACTCGGTTGTGGGTTTACTACGTTGCAATGCGTTTGGCAGATATTTAGTAATAATTTGGTGCTCACTGTATTTGGACGTTAGTTAACTACTACTAGAGAAAGAAAATAGTAAAATTCATCTCAATTTATAAACCAAACAATGCCAATGTGATCCTTGCTGTAATTTAATAGAATGTGTTTAATTGCGGTATTTTAATCAATTCAAATATTATCCATAAAGATCAATTTAGTTTAACTAAAGTGAAAAAAGAGTGAAATATAATATAAATTTCGTTGAATGAAACTATATGCTTGGAGCCATGATGGCATTGAAAATGTTATATCGTGGACCCAGTTCGAGACTTGAAAATTTAATTGAAAAAATACAAGCTACAAAGGAAATTGTAAATACTGGTAAATATTCTTAATTAACTATAAAAACAAAATAATATATCCTTATGAATATCGATTCAAGTAAAATATTTTTTGGTGTTTCCATATAGATAATACCATAACAGTTTATTCTTGTGAAGTATAAATTTTAATTAAAATTAAATTGTTAAAAATGTGTTGTTAAATTTCATAACATGTTTTAGAATATTGTTCTTTTTTTCTCTAACTAAGTATTTTAGTATTATGTGCAATAAAAAGAATAGTTAATTAATATAATAACAAATATTTAACAGAAGTCATCAAATATATTTCAAACTTTACAACTTTGCAAAGTCCTCAAGTCCTCAAGTTTTGTGAAGTTCCGCCGGCGTTGAATAATGAGGAAATAATTAATTTTACCGGAGTTTACATGAGCTTTAATTTTTATTTCTTTAATTTTCAACAAATATTGGATGTTTCAAATAAATTAAATAGTATTCAACAATATTTTTTCATACCTTTTTTTTTTTCTAAAAACTGAACTTTATATATTATTACTATACAAATTTTCAATGCAGAGATTTGGAAAAATTACACTATCTTCACACTATTTTTAGTATTAAACTAATACTTGATTCTGTCGAATTTGTTTCAAAAATTAACAACTTCTAATGTCTGGAATATGGTTAGTAGTGTTGAAAGAATTCCGATATGCCGACTCTACTTCTAACAATTACGATAAAAATAAACAAACAATAAATAAAACTTGTCAAACTAAACCCTTTTTCATAGATATACGACTACTTTGGATACCAAATTAGTATGTGAAGTATCACACTTTGGTTGATAATACATTATCTTTTTACATGGAGTTTTGGACTAACAACGGACCTATTAAACACTATTTTGTAAAGAGAATTATATTCTTGTTACATATGTTTAAACTCATGTATTGTAAACTGTCCATTTATTTATATTCCCGAGCTATTGAATTTTAAACTGAAAAAAAAACATCAAAGATAATTCAAACGTTGTACAGATATTTTTGATGTGATAATTATGAATCGATGATCGATGATGTAGAATGTGAATTTCGAATAATTTCAATCCAAATAAACACGGCTAATATAGATAAACTTCATTATTAGTTTATCTCTATAAAAAATATAGAACATTAAATGTACAATTATTTTCGCTGGGATATTCATAGCAACTTAAAATTTTGTATGTAACATTTAAATATATACTTACTTCTACTTCTACATTGATAAATATGTACGCATAAATGTTTCTCCAGAGCTTCTCAAATTTTAAATTCTGATTCTGTTATAAATCTCAACTTGAAGTCTTCCGCAATTCCTGAGTTTCCAAACACTATTTATAAAATTAATAATGTCGATTTATAATTAATAATTAATTAATTCCTGACTCCTAACACATGTAAGCAAGAAATTCTTTTCCACTGATCATCAAGTTACTAACGCTTGGAGATATATGTCTCCTATTTTATATTCTCAATTCTCATAATTTAAAAAATAAAAACAAATAAAAATCTGTATTAGAAGTTAAAGTTCAATTTGCAGATCAAAAAAGGGTACACAAAATGGTAAAAATCTTCAATCAACAAATCATATCTCAAATCTGTTTGATATACAAAGTAGGAGCCGCTCATTCAAATCTTAACTAACCCCTCCGAAATTAAGATGTGATGGATAACAAGGTTTAATTACAGTTTCCCTTCATTGCTTAAGATTAAACGATGAGGATTGTAATAAAAACAATTAGAACCATAAAACGTCATTAAATCATATTGCTCGACGGCTCAGTGGCCCAATGTTGCAGGGGTTCAATGGCTGAATGGCTGAATGGTGGGAGGCTGACATGGGTTGGTGAACATGTCTCGTGCGAGTGATACACTGTGTGGTTCAGCACAGAAAGCGGTGCCACAAACAATTAACGCCGCACAAGTGATCAATCGCAGACAATTGCTTTGCATGCAATTAAGTACGCGAGTACGCGAGCTTCTTCTCGCTTTCTTAATTTTCATTCTTCACAGCTAATGCGGTTCATTTTAATGTAGACGGAGGAACAGTGATCATTTCAATAGCATCTTAGTGAATATTGTTCTATCATAGTAATTATTATGAAGTCCCACAACAGCGTTTAATTTAATTAGCGATAGTTGATTTCATACGATAAGCAAGTGTAGTAATATTTCCTGTTGGTTTCATGTTGGTTCTAGATATTTTTGATCGTTGTTTGTTAATAAGGAAGCCAACACCTACGCTGAAGACACCAAGCCATTTGCCTTATCACTTAAGACCAGTGCTGATTAAGCTAGTCAATTAACAGCCTCAGTCATTGCGAAAATAGATCAAATGACTTTATCAGTAATTAAAGTATTTTATTTTCTGTTACAGATATGTATTCCACACACACTTCATCTAGTTATTCACCATCGATTTCGGATGGTACATTAACACCCAACTCATTACATCATCTGCCCGTACAACATTTGTCCCACTTGGCGCACACCAACGAAGAAGACATTGCGCAGCCACAGCGTCTGCGGAAGCACGTCAGCAAAGTCAATGGTGACTTGGTGCCTAGCAATAGACACAATGAAGCAGACGAAAATGAGGTAGCGTACGATAAAAGCAGCGTTGAGGTAGAAGGTAAAAACCGCAGTAATGGAGACTGCAGTGGCATTGAAGGTGGAGTAAACTTTGAGCAATTAAAACGACGACATCATCGTCACGCAGAGCATGCACTGAAAATTCCAACTAAACTGCGGAAACTTGAACGGGATGCAGCCAAGTTAGATAAGTTGACAGGCGAAGGTATTAAAAATAGCGCCGACGGATCCTATCAGTGTCAGTTCTGTGATAAATCATTTCCACGTCTTGGCTACTTAAAAAAGCATGAACAGGTAAGTGAAATGTGGAAAAAAATACTATTTAATGGTAGAAAGGGTTGAAATGGGTGCGCCCAAGGGTGTAAGAATCGCACACATCAAATGAATTTGAAGTTTTTTTCTCCACTTTTAATCGGTTTATGTCAAGTTTTCAACTTTTTTTGGAGACAACTGCTTTTGCATACTGCTTTCGAAGGCACTTAGCACCTTCAAAAATTTTCAGTTATTTTAGATTCTCTAAGAAAAAAATCAATTAAGATGAATTTAAAATATTTTGTAACACTGTTGTGAATACCAACCTGCAAAGTTAAAGGATTGTATTCCTCGCTCCACGAGGAATCACAAGTAGTAAGTAAGATTTTGGCAAGTTGGCTTCCAGTTTTATTCCAGTATTCGTTTTTATAGCAAGCAATGATATTTGCAAACATTTCTTAAAATATTTCGACACTCTGTTACTCACTTTAAGTGATTTTCGAAATTCCACAAATACATTTCTGAATCGGTCTGCGTTAAACGTTTTGATAAAAAAATAAACTTTTTTATTTTGTCCCGAAGAATTTAGACATAAATTGAGTGACACTCTGGCAGAACGTCGCAGTCTAAGTCTGCGCTTCTATAGCCGCCGATGGTGGCTAACAGATTTTATCTCATTTGTGGTTGTTGGTGTGACAGCATTTGTTGTTAAGCCCTGCCATTGCCGCACGTCTGCTCTTGATGTGTTATGATTTGCTGAGCAGTTTAAAAAACAATAATCAACACGGCAACTCGTTTGTATTGTGCAATGAGCACTGCCGATCTGCATACAAATGGATTCATTTAGCGCTACCGTACGAAGCGAATTGGTAAGATTTTTTGTGTCTAAAACATTTTTCGAATGATTCTGGTGCTGTTTAAAGCACACCAACAATTACCGAGCGGTTAGTTCAAAAGCTTACGCCAGTTAGTTTTGTATTGCTTACGCCAAAATTTTGCATTTTTGATGTGTACACATAACGATAACCATAATTACAACACGGTACGCCTTGCTGCTTGGAAGCGGCTTGAAAAGAGTAGAACAACGCCACCTACGGCCGCTCGCCTTTTGTCGTCTGCCGCTCGTCGTTCGCTTTGTATTTCACTCTGCACTTTGCATGTTTGCTCTGTCGATACGCTTGCGGTACAGCTTTAAACACAAATTTATATACTGCCCGTTTCTAGCGCTTCGATCATAAATAAGTCAAGCCAGAGGTGAACCTATAACTGCACGCAGTTGCACTTGCAGTTCTCAATGCGCAGACTCGTCTTGCTTATAAATGTGATCCTACATTCTTAGAATTTTAAGTACCTGCAATGGTAGCAGAACTTACGTTGTCATACGACTTATAATCCCAACCAAATGACTAAACTGTGCACCATCGTCGAAAAACTTAAATAAAAATGTTGATGACACTCCGAGTCAGCAAACTCGCACTATTGCGATCGTACAAACTCGCACTTCCACAATCTTGGAATCTGACAATTTGGTAATCTGGTAATCTCGTCACCAGAAGCATCATAATAACTTGGAACATATTGCTAAGTTTTGGCGATTACATTAATTAAAACATTCAAAAGATTTGCTTGAACTAGGATAGAAAGAATAGACAAAAGCTATTGACATAATTCAAAACAGAACAGTTTGAAGGAAAATAAGTTTTAATTTAGTTAACGAACGATTATCTTCTTCTTAGTAACAAGAAGCAAAAACTATTTACAGATGATAATTGAGTTATTAGTTATTTATCTAGTAACTAAATAAATCCGTTTTTTTTTATCATTGCTGCTTCAAAGTCCTTAAATCGCTTATTTAATTGTTTAATTACCTTTATTGCAAGTTTTGTATTTTAATATTAAGCAATTAATATTACAATGCGATTAGTACGCTGAACCGGTTAAAGACCCCAGCCGCCTTATTTAATCTTTCAAAATGTTGTTCCTAATAAAGAATTACTTCTGCAGAGAAAATTTCAAGTATGAATGATATTGATTGACTATAGCATATGGTGACCCGATATATCTATTGCAATTATGTTTTTATATTTTTAAATGTACAAAGTTGTCTATTTTCTGGGTCCAAAAGTAAACATATATAAAATAGAACCTGTTGTATGGCTTGTGAACCCGCCCTGTTAAACTTCATATCTTATAATATGGTACTAAATTTTAACTTTGCACCAAAGAATGCAATAATATGGCTGTAGCGATCAGAATTGACGATATGTCAATTACATTTCTAGACTAAATATAATATTTTGTAAATTTGAATTACATTAGTTACTACAGTTTTGCTTGAAGACATATCCATAAAATGATTTGCGTATAAATATATAGAGCAATAAAATTTAGGCAAAGCCCAAGCTTACATTTTTCAAAATTCATTCAGTTGATTTAATATTTGAATCAATGGTAATTTACATGTGCGTCTTTCATTCTTTTTATCTATTTTTAAGAGTCACGCAGAACATTTACCTTTCAAATGTGAATATTGCGCACGCCTTTTCAAACATAAACGTTCCAGAGATCGTCACACTAAGTTACACACTGGAGATCGTCGCTACAGATGTCCCCATTGCGAAGCTGCTTTTTCTAGAAGGTAATTTTAAAGAATTTTATAATTATTTACATTTGTAAGTTATTCAATTTTTATTTTTATAATTTTTTAAACCGTTATAATATTATTAGTATATTTGCCCCAAATTCGTTATAAGGATAATATCCACTTCATTGGTTCATATTTATATTTCAGTGATCATTTGAAGATTCATATGAAAACTCATGACAATCAGAAGCCATTTCAATGCACTATTTGCAACAGGGGCTATAACACTGCTGCTGCGTTAACTTCTCACATGCAGAACCATAAAAAGCAAGCTGCCTTATTGGCTGCAGGCGGCAATCCTCAAGCATTAAACTATAGTCCTCGTTCAACAGGATCTGCTTCTAGTAACAATAGCCTTCATAAACGACGATATGGCTTAACTCAAGCTTCTGATAGTAGTCCTAGCCATTTGGATTATCCAAAATGTTTACGTCCTGCCACATTCCTAAACTGCAACTACTGCACTAAATCAGACTTCAGTTCCCTAGAATTATTAAACGCACACATACAGAGTATGCATGATAAGGAATTAACGCCCACACAAGCGCAAGCTCCTCCACTAGGTAGCGATTCCAACAGCTTTCAGTTGTCCTGCGAATATTGTACCATGAAATTTCCTAATATTCCAACGATGTTCCAGCATATGCGTACTATACACATCGATCGCCTCACTAGCCCTAATTCATACTTTGAACACTTTAATCGCTTAGCAGCCACCGGCACGTTTAGTCCACGTTTACCCATAACAACATCGCTGCAACGTTCGACTAAAGATGAACATCAAATTAAAGTAGAGCAATCATTGCCAAGTCCAAAATGCAATGATTTAAAACAAGAGGATCAACCTACTGATCTAAGTCAAAATAAACGGAGATCAGCTACTCCCACAACCCCACGCACCTCACCACAAGTCCTTGATAAGCCCGGTATTTTCTTTTGTAATCAGTGTAATGCAGGTTTACCTGATTTCGACAGTTTTCGCAATCACCTCAAGTCGCACATTGCACAGAACTTAAACCTCGTTTGCCACCATTGCGGATTAACGCTGCGCGAACAAACTGAATACGAACGACATGTCATATCTCATTTTCTAATTACGAATTCCGAGTACAATTGTGCCGGCAATTGCAATAAAACCTACGTAAAGCCGGAGGAGTTGCAAAAACATTTGCTGGATCAGCACGTCGTTCCTATGTACAAATGTGCGATTTGCGCAGAGCTTTTTGAAACTAAAGTAGCAATTCAAGTGCACTTTGCTTGTACACACTCAACTGAAACTAAATTATTGAGATGTACCGCCTGCATGGAGGTATTTCGCGCTGAACCAGATTTCAATATGCATGTGAAAACTCGACATCAAACTGCTAATGGCACCACAATGACTAACAACTCATTACAGTGCATGTTCTGCCGCACAGTTTGTACTTCAGACCTAGAGATGCATTTTCATTTAGCAGCACACGCAAGACAATTTCGTTGCCCTTCTTGCCCGGAAACATTCCATGTTGAATTTTTGCTTGATCGCCATATGCAAAGTCATCATGGTGGAAATGAGACAGTAGCTGACACGACCAAAGAGTCATTTGAAGATAACTCACCAACAGCCGTGCCAAACAATAACACAATAGGTTCCATGAATCCTTTATACGTTAATGCACTTTTTGGAAAGACTCCATTAATACCATTAGTTGCGCAAAATAATAATAACAGCATCTTAGATTACAATGCTGCGTTCGCTGCACATCTTAACAAGGGACTTTTTCCGACCACCAACACAACTGCAGTTGGTGGAAAATTCTACAGTCCATTACAAGTAGACACTAATAGCATGAAGCATCCTGCCCTCATGTACGGACTAAGCCAGCGCTATTTTGATACTAATCGTACCTTGATGGATATATACGCACAGCACCATCAAGATAAGAATAACGGAGGAAATTATTTCATTAGTCCAAAACACGCAAGTAACGTGCAATCCCAACAGGACTCACAGCACAACCGTAATTCTAATGAACCTACAACATCTCCAGTTGCTGGCTTCAGTTGCGGGATGTGTGAGCGTAACGATTTTCGTACAGAGGCAGAAGTTCATTCGCATCGTAAAATAGTGCACAACATGAAAACTGGAGTAAGCTTGCGATGTGCCTACTGTTCGGGAAATTTCAAATCACGTAGCGAGTTGGAACATCACATGAAAACATGTCACAACTCAACCGGGAAACACAAGTGTTTAATCTGCGACGAGATATTTCCATCTCCCGCCATTTTAGCTGAACACAAATTGCAACACTCCAAAGTAGGTCAGTCAGGCAAGTGTTCACACTGCGCCAAGCCGTTGTGTGATGTAGCATCGTTCAAAGCCCACCTTACTGAGCATAATAATGAGGCACAAATGCCAGTACAATGTATTTGCTGTCGACAGTCTTTACATTCAGAATTTGAGATTGGACTACATGCAAAGTAAGTAAAGTAATTTATTTTATTCCACCAGAAATACATATTCAGTACACTAAAGTAATACCCAATATCATTTAAATATTCTAGATTCCATACTAAATCAAGTAACGTACCAGAAGCTGCGTGCGCTCTTTGTCTAGAGCCCATACCAAATACAACTGCAGATGCCAAAGTATGTGAGAAATGTTGTCGTAAACACAATCTTAATTCGAAATACAAACCTCGTGAAAGCTTCGAACGCACATCTGAAATGCGTCCACATTACATAGATAACCGCTGCAATCTCTGTAAAATGATATTACCACATCCGCAAAAACTGCAGGAACACTTAATTGAGCACACGTTTGCGGGCTGCGAAGATCGTGGATTTATTTGCTACATATGTTCTGCAGTCTTTACTGCGCCTAGTGGTCTACTGAACCATATGACGGAGCATGGGCTTAATGCAAGACCCTACGATTGCAATTTATGCACAGAGAAGTTTTATTTCCGCGCCGAGTTGGACCATCATCTTGTTGAACATGAGCTACGTATCATACCTAATCTAAGAGTTAACACTGAAAGAGTTACAAAAGAAGATAGCACACCACCAGAACTAAAACCGAAAAATTCGGTGCATGCAATTTTGCCTGAAGTAAAACAAGAAATATTTGAAGCGGAGAACAAATCTACCGCCGGCGACGATGATGAATATATTGAAGTTGAAAAAGTCTCTGATATGAACAACACTCACGGAGGAGAGCACAAAGTGAAAGAAATGAGTGAAATTAAAGTCGATCCAGTGAAGGAACAAGGGGAAAGTGTTGCAACCTAAAAAATTACTTACATATTTAGTATTAATATGCGCCTAGTAAATAAATAATATTTATAATCAATTTAGTAAAATCATACCAGTATTCTTGTGATAAGCCTAAGGACATAATTTCCATTGTTGATTATTTCATCCTTTTAAGTTGTTCTACTTTTGCTTTTAATATTTATCATCAATTGTTATACACATTACATAAGCTCCTAAAACATTTGTAATTCATTTATTAATATTTACTAATTAAATATCAAAGCATATACGTAAGTAGAATCTATTTCAATGTCATAAAAACAAATAAAATTAAATTTTATAGTTTATCTAAATTAAATATAAAGCACCAAATATGCACTTGTATCAATTTTTAAATTTTATCAAAAAATAAAGAAAAATAAAACTAAAATAGAAAAATAAACATAGAAAATGAGTCTTTTGCATTAAATATTCTACAGGTTTAGTTCCACACTTTCCTTGGATTTTATTTCAGTCTAGAGGAAGACGTTCCTTAATCAACATAAGTTATAACTTTAACGTAATATATTCCAAAGGCAAACGCGAACTTTCTATGATGATACAGCAATTATTTCGGTCATTTTTATGAACGAATCGTACAGTACCATAGAGTAAACATAGTATTAGTAATACTAATTCTACTTGAAACAATCAATAATCAGTTTTGAATTTTAAAAGTCAGTTCAAATTTTTCAGTGTGTCTTTTTAGAGGCAATTATAAAGAAAGGATTTTTGAAATTTGAATTCAAAAATTCATTTCAACAAAGTTGTAAAATTTTTTTGTAGATTGATTTTACAAACATGAAGGAGAAGTTTTTCATAAATTTTTATTTTTATATTTTTTCAGTATAGATGTTATTATTAAAACAGATCTATTTGCTCATAATTTTAGAAATCTAATATAATGTTCACATGCGATTGAATCATATATCAATATGTAGAATAATAAATTAATCCGCCCATTGATTGATACTTAACCCACTTTTGAAGATCTTGGTTAAAATTAAACATCACAACAAGTGATGACAAAAAGCTGTGAATATTTTCAGCACAATTAACATCCCATAACTTTCAATTCCTCTGAAGTGTCGTGGCGGTCTTTAGTATAGTTGTTAAAAATAATTGATCGAAGTATAACCAACTTTGGCAAAAAAGATGTTTTACCAACAAATAAATTCGCACTCGTCAGCATCAATAAAAACAACAACAACCCTGGCATCAATTCTGCCATACAAAAACCTGTCAACAGCAGAGTGAATTTTTGAAATTTTCCAAATTTTACACATCTTTCGATTGCGATACTATCCACGCCAGCCATTACAATCTGATCGGTGGCAACGCAGGAGGTTTGATTTGTCATCATTGTATTTATTGGTGCTGATGAAGTGCAGCACCGCGGACATATCGGAGCGTTAAGTGCTTGTTAAATTGCGATTGTTTATTTTTTCTTCGAAAATAGAGAAAAATAATAACGAAAATCAGCAATTGCTGCTGCTTAGGCGGCAATAAAAACTGCAAGTGGCAAGATTTGAGTTGCGGTAGTTGATCAAATGAGTTCAATTACGATTTTGATTGATTGAAGGAGACTTTATGGTATAGAGCATAATGCAATTTCTAGCCAACGCACTATTCGAACTTCAAGGCATGGCGTTAATTAGCCGTTGCCGGACGTGCAGAAGTCACAGCAAAAAATCCTCATACTTTATTAGCGGCTATGCTTTCCGCGACTGGTATTGACCGTCGGCAGGTGCTCGTAGTCAGTCGATAATTTATAATTATAATTATTATCTTTTTTTTGTCTGTGATTGATGATAAATACTTTCCAAGAATGAGGTGCTATTTTCTGTCATATAAAAGAGAAACTATTTGAAATTCTCCCAAGAGCATTAAACAATTGCATTGATTCCAAGAATAGATTCAAGGATGTTCAATTGATCTGTATGCATCAGAATGCAGTACCTTGAAAGCTGAAAACTTAACCAACACCCCAATAAGATGTTGTAGAAATGACAACAGGCAGATTTGTGCAGAAACCTTTTAAGTGCAATTAAAACTGCAACTCAAACTACTGGTCTTGAAAGATAATGCCGCCACATACATGTTGTTTGCGATTCGCACTCTGATAAGCTGTGAACACCATGAACCGGAATAGAACCAAAACTTAAACTCCAATTTGCAATGTCGATGCTGCATCTTTACCTCATTGTATCTGAAATCTGCTCCTACAATAAATCTTATCTGTTCATGGGATTTTTGTGTGTTGAATTGCATATACGCAAATGTTTAATTTTGACAAGTTTTGGTAATGTTTTGTGGCAAAGAGCAGAGAAATGTGTCGTGACTTGCCTTATGATTTTTTTGATTTCGTCCACATTTGACAAGTCCAGTATTGCTCATGCGCACCTTTTTTTATTGCTACTACGTGATTCTGTCACGGACTATAAAACTGTAATTTTCGTTATAAAATTTAGTTACTTCTGTTTTTATTTTCGCGATTAAAATGAAGCCTTTTTGTTTTTAGAATGTGACAAGACAGCAGTTGACGCATTTGTTTCAAGGAAAACTAAACATAAAAATTGGTTGAAAAGCAACTCGTATGTTCATTATCTGATCAAATTGGAGTAAATTTGACTAAGAAATAATCTGGTGTACAACCTATTGCAAGAATGCAAAGTAGATACTTTGGTCAGTCCCTATAAAGTTTCAACTTTAAATATTTATATTGAAATAATTCATCATTGGAAGCCTTAAGTCATTTTTAAAAAATATTATGTTAATAAATCAGTTGTTATTGATCCCTTTATTCTCCTACAACTCATCTATTAGTTGTCTTGTCTTTTTCAGTTATTATTAATTTTTTATAAAATAAATTAAAATAGGGTTTAAATTTTAAATATGTCAAACAAAATTCTAATTTAACATTTTTTCATTTTATTCTGTCTTATGTGAATAAAGATCACACTAATAGAACAATGCATCTGAACTAGAATTATGACATATAAGGTCTGAGGTTTAAATCCTTGAGGTCTATAAAATGCTATAAAAAATATTTAAGAAAAGTTCTACCGCAGAAGTAGAGGTTCAAGTAACATATTTCTTATAATAAAGTAGGCAAAAATGCCTTCTTCAAATTTATATAGAGTTTTAACATATATTTAATCACTAGGGACCATAGATTTATCAGTGGACTACATCTAGCCACACTATCCTAATATGATAAAACATAGAAATGTATCAGAAAATAATTAATGGTTAATTTATTAATGTAAAAAAAATTCCTTTGAATAATTTTAAATTTGTATACTAGCTAAAATATACATCAATTATATAAATCTATTTTTATTAAAAAAAATCCGCAAAGGATGCGGTATACATGTCATTTTGCATATAGCTGAGTAATGTATCTCCAGAAAATATATAAAATGCGATGTGTGGTTGGGACTAATTTAAAGCAATCAAACTACTTAAATGATTGTGTCAGCGAATTTAATTTTCATTGTTTCTCATAATTTCTTTCAAATTAAATGAATGGTGACAGGAGCCTCCCCAGCCAGCATCGGCACTTGCCTAATACAAGGCAATGGGTATGCTAATCAAGACTGTGACGTGCGATAATTACAGCGCACTGCATGCGCTGCATGTACATATGATTCTGGCTCGATTCATGACCATGACAACAGGAATGCTTTAATTAAATTCTGTTTAAGAATGCCTTGGCAAACAGATGGGGAGGGAGGCTGATGTCTTATAATTCAGAGCATGAGGATTTTATTAAAATTAGAAATGTTTTAGTATAATTGTTGCATATCCGGTATTTTTGTATTTAATTCAATTTTGGGTTTTTACTACTTACATTGTATTAAATGAGATGACCCATTTTCATATTAATTGTTATAGTTGTTGCATTCATAAGACATTTATTGATAGCTTTATTCAACTAAGAATTGGTTCAATTAATAACTCTAAAATTAAGTATATACATGTATACGAGCATAAATTAAGTAACATGAAATGAGCCTAATTTTAAACTTTTAAACAAAACTTTCCATTTCCTACAGTATCACATACATTTCAATTCAAATTGAAGTGACAATTGCTTTCAATTCACATTCGTATGACAAGGTCTACATAATCAGACTTAAGGACTCATGGAATTATTATGCGTAACTTCTCTGTTTAGCTGTCCTTTCCTAACATACTACTTAGTCCATATTTGTGTGAATAGAGACATTGAATGAAATTAAAAAAATTGAAATATTATTACAAAAAGAAGCCACAACTGATGCACCCGTTTATTAAACTATTGATATGAAGACTACTAGTTTCCATAAATTGCACATACAAGGTGTTTGAAATTGCGAAAACTTCAGAATGGAATTTATAATATTTTTATAGAAGAGAAAACATTATTTATTTTTAAACTTAATGCTAATTTATTTATATAATTAGCAAACTTACAGATTATGCTTTTTCTTCGATAACGAAGGCAACTGGTAACTGAAAATTTATGGCAGACAGGTGTTAACATTTTATATACTTTGGTGTGTAAGTGCATATCCTATGAAGAATATAAGTGCATATCCTAAAAATATATAAGTAAAGTTAAACTTGGAGAACGAAAGACGGAATGAAAGACATAACTTCTAAATTTGGCACTATAACCTTTTAATACGTCGTTGTGATTAGTTTACCCGTCGAAGTGACTATATTAAATGTTTTTGGTTAACGTTCTCAGCAGTTGACATTAAAATTACATTAACAAAGATTTCAAAAAAATGAATGAAATGAATGAATAAAAATTAAAATTGACACTTCAAGACAGTATGAGTTTAAAGGCTTCACTCTGGTTATATCTAATACAGATAATTTGCATAGACAAATATTAAAATTGGCAAACAAAATTGACGTGAAAGTTATATTGAAAAGGTCACCTGTCATAATTTGTGCCATTTGATTTTCAGCCTTTGGATTTACTTGTAAACACATCAATCAGCACAAAAAACCCTAATTTACGTGCACGAAGGTTACTGACTAAAAACCCTTAATGTTTTATGAGCATCAGTGATCTCTAAAGAATACTGCATGTTAGCACGGAATGTAATAAAATATTTCAAAAAGCATTTATTTGTTGTTAAATTGACACCGGAATCTGCTACTTTTGTGTGCTTTTGAAGCCATATTCCCAGCAAATACAATAACAAATCACGCTAATATGGTAATAACAATGTGAAGCATAAAACCCACAGGATAATCACATAATGAATGCGCCATCCTGCCTGTGCTGACTTCCACTGGCAGTACACTATGACGTACGACTTCTCACTCATATTCGTTCGCTCTCGCTATGGCATCCTTGCATGTTTTTAGCTCACATATCCAACCTGCCGGAAGGAAACGCTGCGAACGAAGTTTTGGGCAAGTTCATGTACAAGCGTCACGTTAAGAAATCGCATGTGAAAAATTATTGCGGGGGTGCACTCACTGATTCATATTAATCCTTACAACTTGCATATCCTTATATTGCAGATATTTTTCTTCACTTAGATTTAATAACGCGTGCGAAAAACTTTTGCCCTTCATTCTTGAAGAAATGCCAAAGTGGCTTTTGTTTCATTTATTTATACTGTTTAGTCCTCGTGAAGGGTTCTTCATATTAAGTGCACCATTATTTGCAAAATTGCTGGCAGTGGTTAGAACTTTTTGGTGAGAGTATAAAATGGGGTAAGAGTTGCTAAAAAAGAGTTCCCACAACACTGTAAAGACATCGTTAGTGGCAACTTTATCATTTGTTTTCATTAATCGGAAAACAGGAGACTGAACACTTGCTTGACCCAAAAAATTTGCGAAAACATTTTTTATGCACAATTTAATGTATGTATGATTATTTATCATAGTTTGCGTGTTAAACTCTGAAAAATGAAGATTTCAAAAATATTAATCGAAAGAAAACGGGTACTGGAACTGAACGCCATTATTCGTAATTTTCTAACATATAATTTAACGGGTATGTTAAACCCGCAAAAAGTAAAAGCAAAATTATCATACCGCTTCGAATTTTATACACGCCAAATTCAGATAATATGTTTATGTAATCTGCTCAAGGCTTTTACCGATATTCCAACATAAAATATTCTCAATGTTATGAATTTTCAAACTAGACCAAACTCAGAGCACACTTTGAGTAATTTATTAGAATGTCTTAAATTTATTGACTATATCCCATGGCTACCATATACTCGTGTTCTACATAACAGGAACTAATATTTAATAAGTATAAGTTACGTAGATATGGAAATGTGA
Source organism: Teleopsis dalmanni (assembly GCF_002237135.1). Lineage (NCBI taxonomy): Eukaryota > Metazoa > Arthropoda > Insecta > Diptera > Diopsidae > Teleopsis > Teleopsis dalmanni. The sequence goes on along the minus strand of NC_051847.1, from coordinate 503,677 downwards.
TATAAATGGATATTATTTGATATTCCATTTAAACTAATATTTTGAAGATTTAAGTATTGTATCTCTTATTACATATCACGTCTAAAAATTTGACTAATATTTTCAAATTTTCATAAATCGGAATGCATATCTGTCGACATTTTTTCATTAAAGAATTTTCCGCAGATTTAGCTTTAAGATATAAACTATTGCACTATGCAATATTACAAAATTTGAATTCTCTTTATGTGACTTTGTTGGTCGAAATTGTTCTTTGCATAATAGTTTTTTACTGAGCCCATGGTAATACCTGGCGATAATAACAGCCTTATTTTGTTTTGTAGTCAATGGTGATACCTTAAAAGATAAGCCCTGTCACAGTTTTGAAAGTAAACTTAACAGTAGAAATAGTTCACGTTTCAAATATCGTATATTATTACTTGTACTTGCAGTTGTACTTAATCGTACTTGCAGTTGTATTTTATTTAACTTACATACGAGTATAGCTTTTACTACTTTTTTTGGATTGATTCTTCTTGAAGAAATCAGATTTTTTTATTATTTGGCTTAACTTATACCGAACAGTCTGCAATTTACTCAAGAAATGAAAGAACTTAGTCAATTGCACCGAAGTATGTTCTTTAATAAGATGATGGAAGTCTGAAATAAGAGTGGATTATACCGGAATGGAATAGCTATTAGTGATAAAACTCATATCTGCCAGATTAATATGGTAATTAACTTGGATTACGGATTAAAGATTACCTAAAAGATTCAATAAAAAATGTTATTTTGCATTTACAGAAGCGCATACAAAAATTGACATTGAAAAGCAATAACAATTAATATAATTCTCTCAAAACGTTAGTAAATAATATATAATCACTTAGGTAGCACAATGCCCAGATTAAGTAACGTTTTTATATATTCTTAGTTCACTGTTTTTCGAAACCTTTCTATAAATTAAAATATAAATCAAAATAACATAGGATGTGGTCATTTGAGGTAAGCGAAATTCATTATTAAAAATTCTAATTACTAATAGGTTTATATCCAAAATATGCAGTTTAGAATTAATGAAATATTAGATATATCTGTCACAAAAATACTTATTAATTGAGAGATGAGTTTACCCACAAATGAGAAGACAGACAGACATTGCTATATTAATTTGCGTTAAACAACATGTATAAAAAGATTTTTGAGACAAATATTTATAATTATTTTTAAATCTGAACATTTTCAACAAGGAAAATGTAGAAGAGTTTGTTTTATTCGTCGATTTCTCTTTATAATGGTCGCACGTCTGATTTTTTTAATTTTCTGCTTAAATTATATAAGAATTATAAATTTCATATTTTAAATGTTGCTTGGTTTCCAGATGCATATAAAAATAAATAATGCAGTAGTATATTTATAATAAAATCACAGAGTTAGTTATTATAAATAAAACAAAATTTTCGTACTCTATCTACAAACCCTTAAAATTACAGATTTTTCACAAACTTTGTGAACCGAAATGTGGTCCCTTTTTTAACCGAAGAACCTTACAACACAAAACTTTAAGCACCTCCCATTTAAGCACATAAAAGCTGCTTTGTTGACTTTATGTATCCCTAAATCGTTATATAACGTGTTTTTGAACATAGACTTTGGATTGGCTAAGCCAAGAGGTGAATGCATAATAAAATGGTTTCACACACCTACGCATCACGTAGTTTTTACATTAAAGATATGATTTTTGATGTTCTCAACTAAATTGTAATAAAATTATAAAAAATTATACAAAAAAGTATATATATTAATATATTGGAAAGCCATAGTGTTCCGATAAAAGAACACGTTCGACCCATCGAGATATTTAATTTTGTAAACTGATATTTTTTAGTATTGAGTTGGCTATACAATCCAATTACTTCAATTACGCCCAAAAAACACTAAGCGCACCAACTGAAGGATCTGCTCTGACAGGCGGTTTGTTGCTGTAAAATAAAATTGCAGAACAATACAGCAATTTAAGAAGTTGTTGACACGGAGCACAGCACCTCCGCCTACAAATCGTACTTCATGAGTACTGCACAATTTTTGGTACACAGCAACCTATTCCGACATCGCGTATAAATCGCCTATTATTTCATTGTTCGTCGTTCTTCAAAACTGATCTTAAATCAACATTCGCCTCACAAAACCAGACAATTCCTTAAACAAAAGTATTACGTTTCACTCTGGGAGCTGCAAATTTGTTGTTATCTGCAACTACATTGATGAGATAGTTCAGCACAATTGAACGCGGTTCATAACAATTGACTATTTCACAATAAACATCCTTAAAACGAGCTCCTCAAATAATTTCGCTTAGCAGTAAAGATCGCTTACCTTATTTCTTGCTTTAATTTTTAAACAAAAGCCTAAAAATTTACGGTTGGACTTTGCGTTTTTCTCAATCTTTTAAAGACTAGTGTAAAGCCCATTCATACAAAACACTATCGCTATAAAAGATCAGATTTCATATCTCATAAGGCGATCGCAAAATATTTTGTCTCAAGACTCTGAGGAGTCGTTTGAGTGTAGCTAAAGTGTTGGTGCATGGGAAGAAGGTCTCTCTCTTGATGAAGGAGCCGCTTGATGAAGAAAAAAAAAATATGACGAAAATTAGTATGTATAATTAGTATGTATTAATTAGTATGTAATTAGTATGTATAGTATGTATAAGAAAAAAGTGTAAATTGTGTACATTAAACTTAAATACTATATGCATCACTGCCCTCACAATTTTTAAATAATTGAAACAGTGTATTCCAAATAAAAATTCATGGCATTCATCCAGTTTTTTAAGAATCTATTATATTTTTTTTTAAATCGCATCATATTTATGCTAGTAAGTAAAATTCAACAATTTTTAAGTAGAAAAATTGTAAAACTTTTTAACAATGAGTTATAAATACACATTCCGCAACATTAGATCATTTTCTTTCATTGAAACTGAAATCTCTAAATAAAGCTATAAGAATCGACCCAGTTTAACACAGCGTGTTAAATAGTGGATATCTTTTAACATCAATACACTTAAATCCGAACAACAACCAATGTTGGAACCGACTTCACCGACTTAAACTTTCAAAATACAGTAATTATGAATTACATATACATCATTTAGACATATGCCTTCTCATTAAAATAAAATATTTTCTAATGTAATCTCAATAATACAGAGCATATAAGATCAACCGTCTGCATTGATAAATACAATGGTGGAAATATCGCTGAGTGAATTAAATAATGAGGCGGCTAAAAGCTTAAACCTGAATTTGTTTAAGTATAGGCGGGATCATAACAGGTATTCAAATAATCTAATAATATAAAGGGGTTCTAATAATAAAAACCCTCCTTCATCTTTGCACTAAAACGTAAGAATAAAGATAGTTCGCAAAGCCAGACCAAGGCCACCAGACCAAGAAAAAGGTACGACTCTAAATGCAGAGTTATACCTAAAGTTGTATATTAAGTGAATGTAGCTGTAGGCTTAGCTGTGCGAAAATTTACAATATTTACATCGCGAATCTTGTTGCTCTTAATTACAAATTGCAATTGAATCCATATGTTAATACTATGACAGTTTTAAAGCAAATAGTGCTTTTATAGAACTAAAAAATAAACTTCAGTAATTTGAAAGATAGATATCAGCAGGAATAACACCATATGGGTCTGGTCACATAATAATTGAACGTATGAAAAGCCTATTTGACTCTCCTCCTGCGGCAATACGTGCATGCCAACATTTGATCCAATTTTCCATACAAGTTTTATAGGCCGCCGAAGGTATGCCCTTTAGTTCACGCAGCGAATTCTCTTTTATGGCCTCTATGGTCTCAAAACGCGTCTATAGCCCTCGCAATGGCAATTTGATTCGGAGGAAGAGGAAAAAGTCACACGGGGACATATCTGGAAAGTACGGTGCTTGGTTGATAATATTGGTGGAGTTTTTGGCCAAAAACTGCGACACAACCAACGCTGTGTGAGCCGATAAGTTATCGTGGCACCACTCGGTCGATTATTGGTTGGTGAGCATGTCAAATTCATAGACCCATGTCTCATCACAAGTTATGATGCGTTCGATAAATGTGGGGTCACTATCTGCGTTGGAAATCATCTTTTTGTCCACATCACAACGACGCTTTTTTGAATGAAATTCAGCTTTTTTGCCACCAGTCGAGAAGCGACGCGTTTCAAACTAAAACATCAGTTAAAATGTGTTCGGCCGATCCATGTGAGAAGCGCCGGTGTTAAGCAACCCAATTAATCGTATGTACACAGTTAAAAACAAATGTGTTTCACAATTTTTAGAACCAAAATAACCGTCGAAATGAGAGATTACCAAATTTTATTGCAATTCTTCGTAAATGGTACAGACCATAAAATTCGGTCCAAAATATAATGTCAGCAACTTAAGTATATCAAACTAGCACAGTTTTTGTAAGAACGCCGTGAAGTATCTGTAAGTACAACTAATAACACAAAACCTCTGCATAAATTGGAGTGCGACGATGGCGGTTGGCACAAATAAAAGTACAGAACATGAACGACTGACCCCTAAGCAAGAATGTGCTTGGCCTCAGAGTGTGGCAAACTGGTCAATTTGGCGGTATAATAGGTCGAAGGTCGTGCTGACTTTCTGAGCTCAAACAACATAAAGCAAGTATGAGTGACAGTTGTTAATTTGGCTAAAATTACTGCTGGTTTTTACGAATTTCATTGAAACCTTCTTTCGATACAGTAAACTAGATTATGCTTCTGAAACCTTACACGCACACATTTACGACTTGTAAGGAAAGTGACTACATTTTTTATGGTCGTAAAACTATTTTAGTAAATATTTTCATGCGCCTTAAGTGTCGCTCTGATATGTTAGCCTTTGGCTTATTTCTGATGCCACGTTGCCCAAGTAATTTTAAATCCATTGCACAACAATAAAAATAGCAACCACTACGTACATCTAATGCATACAATTACTCCAACCAACTTTAAACAGCCCGCACGTGTTTATTGTTCATAGTTGAACAGAATTCAAGTATCTTCCATTTGCAGCTTTGTATCTTAATACATTTGCATACTCTTCGCATCTCTTCTGCTGCCCCAAAAAGTTTGGCTACCGTCTTGCAAAATGAGCCTTTTAAATGCATTTACAGATGCCGTAAACGAACAAATGCAGAATTTAATCAAATTACTTTAACGTAGTGGTTTCGACTGTGAGCATTTATTATTAAACGGATGAATTTCGTAAGTTTCCACCGACAATAAAGTGCATGAAATCTGAAAACCAAAATTATCCTATAAATTGAAGTTAAAATATGAAATAAAAACCAATTTTCTTACAATTCAGTTGCAAATTGTTTATGCAACAAAAATTGTTTTTTCTTTAACCAACTAAGTCAACAGGATTTCCATGAATTTCTGGAAATGGAAAATAAAATCATTTAATTTAAAAAAAAGAAATTCTTGCTGATTCCCACACATGTAATAGCGTAAAATTTAAATTCATTCACTTACTGCACTCACTGCCAACTTTAGGCGTCGTCGACGTCAACGCTGCCTTAAAGTTAGAAACTAGAGACCTTTGAGTGTTTAATAACTGGAATTATTCCAATATTTATTATAATTTGATTGGAAATAAAAAGATTATATTCATCCACATCTCAGACATATAAATGTATAATTTAGTTTATTGAGGTTTTATTTTTTTAATCTGAGAAATGAAATAGGCCTTAAATAGATAATGTCGCCAACGTCCTGAGTTGATCTAGCACCACGAATGGTTGGTTGGTTGGTTGGTTGCAGTAACAGGCCATTTGGTAACTCCGAATGTACCTCAATTAGCGATTTTCGCCGTTTTGTTACCACATTTCTCGCAAGAACCCTAGTTTAGAAGAGTAGAGACTAAATCCATCCCGCTGAATTTAGGTAATTTAATAGGTCTTTTATCTTCACCGTTGAGCAGTCTGATAAATTATCACAGAAGTATTTTCTTAAGAACCTTTATCTTCTAGACGCTAAAGCCGGGCATTCACATAGAAAATGTATTATTGTTTCTTTCTCCTGCGAGTTTTCACAACTTCTGCAATGAGGGTCATGGGGAATACGCAGTTTCTCTGCATGAGTTCATACACACCAATGACCAGTAAAAACTGCAGTAAGCCTTGCAGTGTTCACGCAATCCCTTTTGATGAGTTCCGAGGATTTGTTTTATTATACACCACGAATGACTTCAGCTATTTTATTATTCATATTATTTTATTATTCATATTTTATTCTATTATTTTATTATTTTATAGAGAACTACTACTATTAATTGAATTTTTGGCTGACAATATTCATTACAGTATTTTAAAAGCCTTCCCCATCTATTCAAATAAATACGCATAACATCAGAAATTAATTTTAAGTTAGTGGTTCAAGCATAAATTTCTATTATAAAGCCTTAAAATTATATTTGATACCTACGATAATAACTATTCCACTAAAAATTACCATTCATACCCTTCAATACCTTGGAATTCAATACCTTGATATCAGATATGTTTTGCAGGTCTATTAATTATAAGCACCTTAAGAAAGAAAATATAGTAAATTTGTGAACTCTAGGTTGTATTATTCTAAGTGTATCAATTATTTTTTTAACAAATTTGTTGTAGTTCATTAAATTAATTATAACAAGATTTAGCAACATACATAGCATATAAAGAAAGTTGCATTCTTTTTGATGTTATTTTTAAGATCCTTATATTAGTACACTCTTTCCTCTAAAACTAAAACTAATTCTTCTATCATATCTTTTTGCATAGTTAATCACTTTCTCCAGTGTTTCTTTTGTTTCATTATCAAAATTTCTAGATAATGTTGCTATTAAAGTATGAAAATAGAAATATCAGAATGGAATAGTTTTTATTTTTTTTATTTGTCAAGATGACTGTTTCCATTTGAACCTACACGCCTTCAAATCTTCAAATACAGTCAAATACATTTTACACAAACCAAATTCCACTCGTTGCCAATTTTAGAGATCTCTACTGAAACTGCTGTACTGTATCAAAGTTTGAATGACTAGCAATAAACAACACCTGTAGTGTATATGGTCAGATAGATTTCTACCAAACTTTTTTTTCGATGAAAAGTACAATTTCACAGTACACATCAGTTTTTCTAGTCTTTCCAATTTTTTCAGTTTTTCCAATTCAGATATATCGCCATTTTCCATGTATTCTGGGTATTTGCCCGGATATTTTACATATTATAATCACTGAAAGGTAAAATAAATGAAATATATTTTTTAATTAGCAAAGAGTAAAAATAACATAAACTGATTTACAGATATGCATCTCCAATATCCGAATCCTCAATAGGCAAAGTGTCTCTATCCAAAGAGTTGAATCTCCCAATAAGTAATAGGCTAACTTCATCGCTATCAAGCAAATACGATGGACCAGCTTTCTAAAAGAGTAAACTGTATAAAAAATAACCAAGATATAATGAAATGTGATATGCTGTACATTGACTGAAGAACAATAACATGGCAGGCAGATATAACTCCATATTTGTTCAACGCTGACGACATTGTACTGATAGGAAACATGTATCAGCACATCTGCAAAATATTGTAAGACCAATCTTGCGCAACAATTGGAAACTTAGTACCCTCTGTCCTGTTGTGTGATCACGTAAAATCAGCCGCTAGTGAAAGAGGTAAGGATGCTTCGGAATTGGAAATCGAATATTGGCGGCCCCTGCAAACGTCAAGATGACTATAACTTACGAATATGTAACTGAAATTTCCTAAACCTCTATGGAAACTCCACTTCTATACGACTGGTGAAAGCTCTCAATAAATATAAGTTTGATGGCACTATCATCCAGAAAATTTGATGCACAGACGAGGCTGCTGTAAAAGAGCAAACTGTGATGTCTACTATGGCTGCCATGCAATTGGACATGTATTTGGAAGTGAGTTTGTGGTTTTCAAGAGACTATCAAAATCAGTCCAGCGATTAACACCATTAAACGAAAGGCTTGCAATATTCCGCACAAATTCTTTAACATCATCTTAAGTGAAGCTCACGCGTCGACATAAGGAAAGAGAAAAGAGAAGAATGTCACATGAGACTTGAGAAAATATATAACCTAATTCCCGTGACAACGCTGAAATATTTTCGGGAATTTTAACGCAAAGGTCGGAAAAGAGAAAATGTTTGGTCCAACGGTCGGAAAACGGACGAAGGCTGATTGAATTCAATGCGACGCAAGACATGCTTCAAGTGTTCGTTCCGTGGTCCAAATATCAATTTGAGGCAGCTAAGGATGCGGCTTAATGCAGTCAACAATGTACATTCCCGTACACAAAAAAAACGTAACGTCTGTAAACTGCTATCATGATAGATAGCCAAAGTCTGCCGCTCAACTCTCATGCATAAATGTTACAAGAAAAAAGGTTGCATAAATACGTACAATCACAAAAGATTTTTTTTGGAATTTAAGGAATCTTTTATTATTCTTTGGGCTTCTTATATTATTCAATTTAATATTTCCATTTAAATATTTTAAACTAAAATAAATATTTTAAAAAACCAATACTATTATAATGATGTTAAAATATTGTTAATAAGCGAACATTCACAAACGCAAACAAACTCTACAAACGCAAACACAAATGAGTTTGTTCGCATTTGCTTCATCGGATAGATTGCCTTACAAATGTTCGTTCGTTCGCCTAATTTGCTATAAAGTTTTTTTCTCGTCTACACCAAAAATAATTCGGGCGCATTTGTGCAAATGTTCGTTCGCAAGCAATCGCTTTGATGTGGATGCACCTGCAACATATGCTATAAATTCAAATTCCGTTTTCCAACACTTAAATTTCACGTGTTAGAGCTCACAGCTGATTGTGTTTGTTTAGAGAAAATCTCGGTTCTTTTATTTATTGTATAAAAGCAAATAAATAACACAATATTTGTTTGAAGAAGTGTAAATAATAACATTAATAGAATTAATATATAGTAAATGTTATTCTCGAAACAGAAGAAGTGCGAGAGAGTAAAGTAATGAAGACAACATTTTAAATAAAATTATTCAGTTCTAATCAATTCAAAAAGTAAATAACCAAAGTTATTTGACAAAGAATACATTTATATATATTTTAATATATATATATATGTATATATATATATAATTTTGACTGTTTTGAATAGAAATCACGGAAATTAAGAAATTAAAAAATGGATTACTGTATTTCTTTGTATCCAGATTATGGAGATTTACCAATGGAGGTAAGCGAGTTATTTCACGCGAACGTAATTCTCACGTGACAGTCAGTCAATAGAGTGATTTATCATGATATATCGAGTGTAATTATAAAACTCAAATACAACAACCCCCCTCTCTTGTTGATAAGATATAAATAAGAGTAAACTACAATTAATTACCCTTTTCATTCCTTTGAATCATTTTGCAGATTATTTTGCACATATTTCGTTATCTTAACTACACAGACCGTCAAATGGCTGGTTGTACCTGCAAACGTTGGCGTGAAGCATTATTTGAACCGGAATTCAACAAAAAGCTGTTGGTGCGTTTCAGTAAATTAGGTTTCTCTGATCTGCACCCACCTGCCAAAATCTTTCTAAACTGTTACCGACCATTTCAAAACTATTACTTTGAAGAAGTCACTTTCGAACATGTCCAAGAAATCATGGCACACATTGGTCAGACAGCGTTAAGTCTCACTTTTGATAATGTAGACATGAGCGATAAGCAATTCTATGCAATAATGCAAAACTTCACTAAATTGCAGGAACTGTCCATTACGAGTTGCTCGCATCTTTTTATGTCAGGTTCCTTTCTGGAACGTGTTAATGACTGTACAAGGGAAAATACTACATTATCAAGTATAAAGCATTTATCTCTGCGACACAATCAGTATTTGTCAGATGCAATATTAATGCGTTTAACGTCGTTATTAAAGTGCATTGAGTCTCTTGATATTTCCGACTGTCATATATCTTATCACAATTCTATACAAAGACGTTTTTATCCAAATGATAGCAATATTGCACCTAATGAATCTATACTGACATTCAAATTTGTGTTGCTGGTATTAAGTCTGCATCAAGCACATATACATAAACTGAATCTAAGTCACAGTAGTGTGACTGGTCAAGCTCTGCTTGCACTTTCTGATTTAAAAGAATTGCAATTAAAGCATTTATATTTGGCCTATTGTCGGCAGTTAAATGTTCAGTACTTAACTACGTTCATGCAAACACAGCCAAAACTCACAGTGCTAGACCTTTCTGAAACCATGTGCGTTACTAGTGACTCAATTAAAGTTATAGTTTATTCAAATCCAATGCTAGAGAAAGTTATATTTTCTGGATGCATGAATCTAACAAACGATGGAGCAGTTTTGCTTGTCAATTTAAAGTATTTACAGTGCTTGGATATATCACGCTGCCAAGGGATCACAAGTGAAGGAATAACTCTCGGCATTGCTCAAAGCTGCAATGAGGTCTTGCGTGAATTACGAATGGGTTATCTTAAAGTTTGTGAAGAGTGCATCAAATGCATTGCTCAGAATATTCCCAATCTTACAGTTTTGATATTAGACAATTGTGTTAATGGTGTTACAGATGAATCTTTACAATGCATTATAAAGCACTTAAAATGGTTGACAAATTTATCTCTAGAAGAGTGTTTCCGGGTTGGTGAATTAATTTTACAATTTTTATTAAAAAGTTAATACTTATATTAATTTCTTATAGATTACTGATACTGCAGTTACCGGCATAAACATATCCAAAGTAGAATTACAAGCAACAAATCCCAGCATGTTAGAAAATTTTCATCCACCACCTAGAACAAATTTGGTTGTTCAAGATGAATTTTTGAAATCAAACCATTCAATAAAAATTTCACTACGAAGCAAAGCTGAGGAAGAAATTATACTAGATGCTAACCGAAAGAAAGCTATGTTTGCTGCTTATGAACTGAACTTAATAGAAGACTTGAATATTGAGGGTCACAGCATACAAAATCTCAAAGGTCTTCGTTCACTGAACTTGAGTGGTTGCACAAAAATAACTGACGTTTCATTGAAGTATGGATTGAAATTACTCGAGCTCCAATGTCTGATACTATCTAATTGCCAACAGATTTCAATCGTTGGCATGGAAGCATTAGTGTTAAATTGTCCATCCATACAGGAATTGAATCTGTCTAACTGTTATTGCATTAACGATAAATCTTTGCAAGTTATAACTACTAAACTAACACGTTTGCGTTCACTTAATATTAGTGGCTGCAGCCAACTTACCGATCATAGTTTAGATGCAATACTGATAAACTGCAAATGCTTACATGTAAGTAGAATAGATGCATAGTGTGGTAGAGATATCAGAGATGTTATAAAGCTTGTATTTTCCTATTAATATTATTAAATAATAGGCTATAAATGAACCGCGATTTAAAAGATTTATTGTGCGCCTAAATGCCCAACTAAAACAATTCTAAACTATTTATAAATGTAGGAATTGCTATGGGCTTAATTTTTTCTATTTAATTTGGGACCAAGATCCCGCTACCAAGGTAGACACGTCAATATCTTGCCGCCGTTGGGTAGTGGCATAGAACATGTTCTAATGTTTCGTTCTTCTCATAAGAGATTCAACAGGAATCACTTTCTGCCACACCTATATTCTTCATGTGGTAATTGAGTGTACAGTGTCCTGTAAGTAGTTAAATGTAGAGTTTAATATCGTTTCTGCTAAGGTTAAGGATAGCGTCAACTTTGATGTGTTCAAGAATAATAAATCTTCTTGACTGTCGCATGCCGGTTTGGAATATCAAGTGTTCAAATAGACTTCGTTTCTCCCACTCACATATTAAGTTATATATCTAGCTGTTCGTCACCTCACAGAAGGGCTCTGGACCAATGAAAGGAATACATGCATCCTTCTTTGACAAGAAATCTACCATTTCGTTGCCCTCATACCCAGCTTCACAAAACAAATTAATGTAGCAATACCCGCATACCTGAATAACCATTTCATTACAAATAAGTTTTACAGTTTTTGACATAAATACAATTTTTGAAAACGGTTCTTGAATCTTTATATGAACTGCATCATTTGAACTGGTTCTTCTTCATTATTTGTTAAATAATATTTTAAAACAAAAATCTGTGAATAATGTTTAATATGATATAGGTATTGAATTTGATTCGGTTCGGCTGATTCAGTTTATAGTCTTCCTTCCAACTGACTATTAAATGAGTTTTAAAAATAATTTTATTTGTTAGTTGATATTCACTTTAAAATCGTATGTTGAGCATTTCAAATTGTATTACATAACATTGATAATAACGGAATTGATTAATAAAAATATGAGTGACACTGCCAGGTCAGTTAAAATTCAGATGAGATATATTTTTCAGAAAACATAAAAAAGTTTCAGTGAAGTTTATCAATTTAGATGGTGCACAATAGATCAGTGCACCAGTGAACGCAAAGCAGAAAGGCCTTAGCCTTACCCATAAATCATTCCCGTTACCATCAATTTAGATATTGATATTTTTGTTATACAATCTAATGTTTTTAAAAAATGCCTTCTTTTAGAATTATTTAATTAAAACTTCATCAAAACTATTTCATTATATAAATTTATATCGTCAACTTTAAACAAAAATTTGTTTAAAATCATTTAATATGACCAAAGCCAAACTTTTAACGTGTTTATTTTATAGACATTATCTGTTCATCGTTGCCGCCTTATGTACACTGATATTGAGGAACGTCTATCCACGCTATCAACTTTACGGAATCTTAACATGGATAACAACAATAGCATAGACAATGCCGAGATTTTCCGATTGAAGAAACGCCTCGATTACTGATATTTTGCTGCAATTTTCATTGTTTTTATTTTATACTATTTTCAATTGTACAATTTCCGTTAGCAGAATTTTACTGGTAAACTTATTTGTTCACTTACTTATGCGATATTAATATTAATATTTAATTAATTTGTTGCAATATGTAACATAACAATATATGGTATATTGTTAATACAACTCATTCAAATACTTATATTTTTGAAGTTGTACTCAAATTTTTCATGCACGAGTTTTGCAATAAGTAAATGGATTTATTTTACTTATTGCAACTTTAGAATTAAAACTGTGATTTTAAAAACAACAAAATTAAACAATAATTTAAATGTAATTTATATTTAATGTTATTTATATGAAAAAATTCGTTCTTATTTATATTACACAAAACTATCATTTTGTTTAAAAAAGTTTAAAAATTATTTATCCATTTTAACTATTGTTTGTATTACTATTTTGCATTTGTTGAATATTGTTATATAACTGTTTTGAAGAACAAGAATTAAAATTATAGCCAACGAAATAAAATATAATTAATAAAAAAATGTTTTTTATTTTACATATTTCAATATAATTTATATTTTGCACAAAAGTAGAGAAAGATAAGATCTACAGGCGGGCGGTGCATTAAAATTTAAATCAATTAAAACATATAAACAAATGACTAGCCCATTTGAAAGTTGCCTGCATATATATTAAAATGAAATACTTTTCTTTAATAAATTATTTTATTAGTAAAGCGTGATAAGACAATAAAACTTTTATATGCATAAATACGTACGGTCATAAACGATAAATACTTTTATAAAGTTTAATATAGAAAATAAACAATAAAATAGAAATATTGCAATTGGAGGAATACAGGTATCATTGAGGGTTTATTTTTGTCATGCAAAAGCTTGTGCATTTCTTGCCGCGCAGTTTAATTATTCTGGCGGTGTCTTGTGTGCGCTCCAGCCATGGAAACATTTTGTAAAACGTTTCGATTCGTTGTTTTTAATAGATATTAGAAGTTTTCGCGATCGCTCGGGTTGCTTGATGCGCATATGTTGTACATAGACCTATAAATTTTGTGTGAAAATTGATGTTAACATAAGTATATAAAAAAGTATTTATTACGAACAAACTTACTTGTGCGGATTTATAAGCTAATTTTATTTCAACTTCGCTGCAACGAGATCCAAGCCACAAAAATACTTGATCTCCATTGTCTAAAATCATAATATCGTCATCTGCTAAATCATCTTGACAGAAATCTGTGCATTTCTCAGCTACAGTAAAATATCCTTTTTCATTAGAACAGCGGAAGAGGCGTGTATAATTCATATAATCAGCATTAGTGTCATATATTTTGCGACCACCTAAAGCCACCCAGAAGAAATTTTCTGGTTCTTCTCCTTCATTAAGAATCTATGTTAAACAAATAATTTTACTTATACAAAAATAATATATTTATTGACAATATAATGACTTACCTGCAGACTAACCCAGGGGTTATTAAACATGCCCTCTGCTATTTCTTGTATAAGTTTTGTTTCCTCTGCACTGGATTTGGAACCTAACCATACATAAACGATTCCGGATTGAGACTCGTCCTCGGTTTCAAAAGGCACAAAAAGTATGTAACTATAAAATAAAAAATAACATTATTTTCTTTTAACTTTTGCCAATAATGTTCCATGTTTACCAAAAAGCTGAGTTTAGATAGACAGCATCCGGCTGTATTTGTATAAGGCGGGTACATAATGCGCCGCCATTAGAGCGTAAATGGAAAAATTCAACAGCAGCCTTACCGTCAGGTGTTTTCGATTTATCTTTACGCTTACCGGTGTGAATAATAAATTTTCTTTTAAAATGTGCCATAAACTTTAAATTTTCTTGCTGCTGATGTATGCGCACAACTTCCAATTCTTCTCCGAACATAGCTTTAAATTTCTTCTGTAATGTAAAAGTGAATGTTAACCATCCCATATTTCCAGCATTTCTTCCTTGCCAAAAATAAACAACACATTGTATATCATCTTCTGGTGGAGGACGAGATTCATCACCTTCAGCTCCGTCTTCTTCATCGTAAGGTATACAATAACGACAGAGAAATACATAACATTCTCCTGTAAAAAAGTGCCCCAACTCTTCCTCCGGTAAACGGACAAACTTTTTACCTTCTAATACAAACGCTTCCATTGCTTCCAAATCATAATTCCAATCTTCCTCTAACTGTTCGGCTTCACTCAAAGGCATAGAATTTTGTCGAGGCGTAAACAAAGCCGCCAGATCAGCACGCGTTTCTTGTTTCCGCGCCCACTTACTCAAATCAGCGCCAGTTTTAGCTACAGAAGTAGCAGTACGTGTAAAATCTACTGCCATAACTTCATCCCAACCAGTAAATTTTGATTTAAAGATTTGCGTTTCAGTGCCTTCTTGGACGCGAGTCACAAGCGCATACTCTGGGCGAATAATCATAGTGAATAACTCTCGCGATAGCTTTAGAGCAGCCGCCCGAACTAATCGCGTTGATTTCTTCCCAAACCACACAAATAAGTCAGCAAAGCAATCTAATATATACACGTTTTTGCTATTAAGCAAAGTATGGACCAGTTTCTGTTGCGGTATTTCAACTTGAGGCAATTCTAAATAACCCATACCGAGTTGTACCTGATAGAGCCGTGCTGTAGTAGGAACAAATGTGTTAGCAACATGCTGAGATATCTTTACTGTTCCTGCTACACTGATGTCACATCCTAAATCCAGCCAAAATGATTCGCTCTCATCACCTAGAAAATAATTGTCCATATTTTTATTCTGTTTACTATATCAAAAATATTATTACCTTGCATTTCGACAATAATTTCACATTTATTCTTTCGTTCAGTTTTATTTATTTTTTCTGACATTAAACGAGCTTTTGAATTTAAAGTATTTTTCGAACAACGTCCGAGCCATATATATATTTTGACACCACAATCTAGTACAAATGCAAATCGTGGATCTAACGAGTTAAAGTCAACTGCTACAGGTTCTAAATGTATGGAAGATCCAGCGGCATGCACTCGGTAAAGTCGTGTGTTATATAACAGTTCTTCAATTGTGTAAAAACCAGTTGCAGTTCTCCCACCTTCAATATACGTTACTTCTGTGTCGAAGAGAGCTAAAAATTCCTCAGACTCGTCATCTGTAATAATGATTAGCATTAAAAATAATACCATTAATGTTTACCATTAATAATTTACTTTGTTCTTCACGAATTGTGCGACAACGCGCTCCTAAATAATTTCTTAGGTTTACAGCATGTATTGCAGCACAAGCACGTTTATCTAATGTTGCCTCATTACCAATCCAAAAATATATCTCCCATGAAAGTTGTCCCAAATCAACGTAGCATGTCTTTAATATTATATAGCAGTCGCCTTCATAAAATTTACCATGCGCAACTTCTTCAATTTTATTTGGTAAAAAATTTTCAATTTCCCAAATCGTTAGACCAGGCAATTGACCATCTTCTTTTTCAAAAAATTTTGAATAGTCCAGTTGAGGTTTTTCCAGTGATTCATCCCAACGTTTGGGTTTCAAAGATTCTTGGCGACTATCATCAGAATCTCCAATCCAAGATAAATTGAGGCCACTTTCATCTTTATCTT
This sequence comes from Teleopsis dalmanni, assembly GCF_002237135.1. Taxonomy (NCBI): domain Eukaryota; kingdom Metazoa; phylum Arthropoda; class Insecta; order Diptera; family Diopsidae; genus Teleopsis; species Teleopsis dalmanni. The sequence goes on along the minus strand of NC_051847.1, from coordinate 487,132 downwards.
TGGCTACATCTTTCATTCCTTTAAGAATTTTAGCAGAGTCTTGATCCGATTCAGTTCGTGGACCACGACGCAACCGTATTTTACGTGCAGTAGAGTCTTTTGGAGTTGAAGCAGCTGGTACCGACGACGGTACTGTCGCTCCAGCCAATCTTAATTGAGTTTGTAATGAGAAGTCGATGTTGTAGTATTCAACACCAGCACCTTTTGTCATTTCAGTAGGTTTTGGCGGCATAACTAAATCTGGATTATTACGTAAATCTAATTGGTCTAAACCATCAAGTAAATGAATTGCATCAGGTAGGGTTATGAGACGATTGGAACTTAGATTTAATTTTTTTAAAGCTCCGCAACGACATAGACCTTCAGGAATCATTTCTAATAAATTATTTGAGGCAGAAAAAACCTCTAGAGAGCAAAGTTTACCAATACCTGAAGGAATTCCTTCAAAATCAATTTTATTATCATTAATAAATAACCGTCTGAGTTGTACTAGTTTGCACAGTGCTGACGGCAGCGATGTTAAATTATTACGTGATAGATTAAGGACCTCTAGTCGTTGCCAAAATTCTACGCTTGAGCTTAGTTCAGTTATCGCATTATCACTCATATTTAACCTTCGAAGATTAGGCACATTATAAACACAATCGGGCACTTTTGGTAATGCGTTCTGTGACAAGTCCAATTCAGCCAAATTTGACAAGCTATCCAAAGTAGTTGGAAAATTTAATAATGTTCGTTGGGTATTACGCATATTTAAAACTTCCAAACTTTGCAATGAGGGCAATTGTCTAAGCTGGAACAATTCAAGAGGGTTATCTGCTAATAGTAAGGTTTGCAAATTAATCAATCGTCGAGTTTGTGGTGGTAATGTTTCAAGTCGATTATGTGATAAATCCAGGAAAAGCAAATCCCTTAAATGAATGAACAATTGTGCTGGTATTGTTTCGATAGTATTATGACTAAGGTTAAGCACCAGTAAACTGCTTGCACGCTCCAAACCCTCAGGAATTTCTTTAAGTTTATTATGAGAAAGGTCAAGAGTGGTCAATTCATCCAATCTAAACAGTTCTGGTGGTATTCCACTGCTTTTGACTCGGTTATGCCTAAGGTTCAGAGAACGCAGGCATGACAACTCAGTGAGTTCACCAAAAAGTTTTTCCAAATCATTATTCTTTAGTGAAAGGTGTTCCAGCTTAAGCAAATTCCCTAATTCTTCAGGAATTTCTCGCAATTGTGTTTTGTCCAAATTTAACCATTGTAATCGTGTCATCAGCCGTAAGGCATTTGGAAATTTTTTATCCTACAATAAAAAAACATACATAAGTAAAAATAACATTGAATGTTTGTAAACAAAATTCGCTCTCTAGAATTCATGACAAATCAATCTGACAGTTGGTGCAGCGCAGCAGAAACTATCGTTAGCGATAAGCAATCTGATTTCTGCTGTAGTAATATCTCTTAGATTTCTCAAATTAGATATTTTATTTCTATGTATTTAGTACACAAATATATAATAATTTGTTTTCGATATTTTTTTCATTAAAAAAAAACTTACACTAAAGTCATTTTCGGTAAAATCTACGCCGCGTACAAATGGTAACACACCCGTCATTGTTAACTACGCAAACTGAGAGAACATTTTTTCGTGATATGTTCAGTGAGTGCTAAGCACTTTTAGCGTTTACGTTCAATTTTTACGGTCTTTTGCGGTACGTTCTTGTAGTAAAATTCATATAAGAAGTTACTTGAATTCTACTATTTTTCGTTACCATGCCTAAAATATAGAAAGAAAAACAAACATTCTTGTATTTTACTTGATAAATTTGTATAAGTAAAATTCAAATAAAACTGGAAATCAACATATCACTTTCAATCCTCTACATAATAAATAAAAAATTTTGCCTTAGATATGAGACATGATATTCTTATATTAAATGTTAATTGATTATTATATAAAAAGTATAGAAACGGACCTATTTAAAGATATGTTAATATTTTAAAGTTAAATGGCATATATTATGATCGAAATTCTGATGAACGCCAATGTATCTGCTATACCAGTTTAATTATGCTTTATGTTGTTATCAAGGAATACCAAGAAGGGATTCTTTGGTTGCTATGTGTGATGATGTGGATATTATTAATTGAATTTATCGAAAATTTTAATATCTTAATATTTATAATGGCGAATAAAAAATTGCATACTGTTTTTCTTCTTCGATTTCAGTAGCTTAAAATATATTTAAGGCTGGCGTAAACGGGATAAATAAGCAGTTTTATATTGCGAGTTCGCTTACAGTGAACATACCTCACATTTACAAAAAATATAAAATTATTCGAGATGTTTTAATATAAGAATTATATTCTATTTGAAATATATTAAATATATTTGTAGGATTTCACATTCAAGTAAGTAAAACTATACTATACTGTCTTTTTAGTAAGTGTAAATTGGCGAATAGGAAATGAATTTTACGTTGCAAAGTTGGTAGTACGTAAATGAGTTTGAAGCTATTATTTTGATATCGTGAAAATAATTTTTTGTAAATAAATAAATATGATAGTAATTTATCAAATAGCAGAAATTTTAATAAAAAATGGAACAACTGGAAGACGACCCCGTTATCCTAGATGAAAGCCAATGCTATTTAGTCTTGAAATGCTTTGTGTGTGACCACGCTTTTGATGAAGGAGAAGAGTCTTTGTTTTTATTTAATTGTCGTGTGGAAGAAAAAAGTCAAATTGAATATTCGGTATCAACAATTCTGTCAAATATACTAGGTTTTCATATTAACGAATCAGATACGCATTCACGGGTATGTGACTTTAAAATATATATAATATGTAATATGTGACTATAATTTCTATTCTATATATAGTTCCTTTGTACTTCATGCTATGACGACTTGCTAAATCATGACAGACTTGAACAACAATTATTTGAGCTACGAAACAGTATTATACGTATGTATAATGTTACTGCAAAACGACTTGGCCTGGCAATTGTACCAACCGACTTAAATGACGCATTAGAAATGCCATCTGCTAATGAAATTCTCTTAGATATTGGACTGGAACAAAAACGAGATACTAAACCTAACTTTGCAAATTTAAATCACAAATTTGAAGGTAGCATAAATCAAGCTACAAATACTGAGTTGCCAGAAGCTCAGCAGTTATTTATAAAAGAGGAGCCGCAAAGGTTTTTTAGTGAAATTCGAGGGGAAAATTTACAAAACAAGAAAGAAACTCAATTGATTTTACCTGATAGCTTAAATCTTCATTATGCCATAAATATACCAGTTGGTTTAGTAGATGAATCTATTGATGGTGTGTCTCATATATGAATTATTTTGGATTGATATTAAAAATTAAATATTTTTGTTTTAGATCTTATTGTTTACGATAATAGTAGTGATCAAACTTCTTTAATTTCTTCAGCCTTGAACTATAACCAAAATAACGAGAGTAATACCTGTCTACCAGACTATGTAGATAATTGTAAAGATGGTGAGTAAACTATATTTAAATATTTTCTACATTATACACATAAAAAATGTTTATTTCATACTAGATTTGGTTGTAGTAGTTGACATGGACCAAAACCATGAACACGAGCATACTGTAAAAACCTTACTAGTGTCCGAAGGAAATTCTAAACACGAACTAAAGTACGAACGAAATAGCAATAATTATTGTTGCTTAACCTGTAATGTAGCTGAAGAATTTGATGCTGAATCATTTGTGGAACACATGCTTTCCGTTCACAGTATACATTTTTTCATTTGTGATATATGTAATGTTGGTTTCACAAATAATCAAGATCTCCATCAACATTTAGAGGAACACTATAAAAAACTATCAAATGGGGCTCAGTTAGAGTGTAATGTTTGTACAAAAAAATTCGAAAATCCTCGTCAATATCGTATTCACAAGCGAATGCATGGCAGCTTTGGGAAAGTGCACGAATGTGTTGAATGTCATAAACAATTTAATTCAAAGAAGGTGTTGGATGAGCACATGAATATTCATACTGGGTTACGTCCTTTTAAATGCAATCTTTGCCCAAAGGACTTCGCTTCAAAATACACATTGCAAACACATGTGAAAATTCATTCTGAACGATTACGACCTTTTGAGTGCGATGAATGTGACAAAACGTTTATGCATCACCAAAATTTAGTTCAGCACAAAAAACTGCATACAAACACGAAGGATTTCGTATGTGATATTTGCAATAAGGCGTTTTTCACGAAACATAATATGGAATTCCATAAAGTTATTCATACTTCAAATCGTCCGTATAATTGCACTACATGCGAAAAATCGTTTGCTAGAAGAAATGAATTAAGAGATCATGAACGGATACATACTGGCGAAAAACCGTTTAAATGTGACATATGTTCTACGTCATTTGCACAACGTTCGAATTTAATGTCACATAAAAAATCAACACATTTCAATGAAAAAACACACGAGTGTGAAATCTGTCATCGTTCCTTTAAACGTCGACGTTTACTGGATTATCATAAAAAAGCTGCACATACAGGTGAACGTCCGTACAAGTGCGATATGTGTGGTTCGGGATTTGTTTACCCCGAACATTTTAAGAAACACATGCGAATACATTCAGGAGAGAAACCTTACGAATGTGAAGTCTGCGGTAAAAGATTTAGTAGTAGTGATAACAGAAATGCACATCGCTTTGTGCACAGCAATAAAAAACCTTATGAGTGTATGGAATGCGGTGCTGGATTCATGCGAAAACCATTCTTGCTTGCGCATCTCAAGCAAACGCAGCATATCAGTGAGACTATCATAGTTAATCAACCTCAAATACAGGGTACAAGTTACCTTGAGTTATTCGATAATTTGGTAGAAAGTGCAGTAGATCCATTAGATGAGTTAATAGAACATGTGAAGGAAGAATATGATGAAATTGATGTGCAGGATACGAATATATAATGGCTTCTGTAGAAACGCATATTGTAACCTAAATTGGTCAAATACCCCTGTGTGCGGTGTGCTATTTAGTTACGTACAAATCTACGTATCAAAAATCAAAATACAAACGTAAATATTTTTTTCATATTTTCTAATATTATTGTGATTATTTTTTTAAATAAAACAAATGTACAATTCAATGTTCATTAACAAACAATAGATTGAGGAGTTATCAATCAATATATCTAAGTTGAAATAACAATAAAATATTTTATTTTAATATATATCGTAGAAAAAATGTTTAGTTTAATATACATATTATTTAATCAATATCATTGCAAAATAGTATTAAAAATATTGCATTTTAAAATTATTACGAGTATATATGTACTACATATAAACAATTTAAAGATGTTTCAGCCTCGTTTTGCAAAGATTATCCGCTACCTCCACCACCAGATAATTCATCCTCGTACTGTTTACGGAAGCAATCGCCTACTGGAAAGAAGTCCCAACTTCGCTGTTGATACATGTTCCAAACATAGGTTTCTTGTCCTGTATATTCAGTATCAGGTTTATTAATCAAGTGCATCAGGAAGAACATGTAGTTTGCCAAGTTATGTTCCTTTTGCACGTGCGTATCGAAACCGTGCGGCACTATATCGAAGAAATCTTTTCCCATGCCACATATAAAGCAATTTGATTCCATATTTTCTTTCACAGACTCCAGCTGATCACGCAACTCACCAAAGGCATCAATGATTAAACCTTGAATAATGGCCAGTAATATAACAATAACAAAGAAGAAGAAAGTTATGTCGAAAAGAATGCGATAGACCTCATAATCGTCGCCATCAGGATCTCCAATTTCATCACCAATACCTCCACCTGCTCGCACGCCCTTATATAAATGGAATACGAAGCATGTCAACATATCATGACATTTTTTGTCGACTTCTTCGTCCTCTTCTTGAATGTAAAACTTACGGAAGAAGTTAAAGGCAATCACAGTGTAAATATACACAATAATAGTTAAAAGCATTACAGTTAAGACAAGCTGTTTGCCATTGTGCGTTACTGATTGTAAAATGGTACGCAATGTCTTGAAACCAACAGCCACGTCGAGCAAGTGAGCTGCGAAGAAAAAGTTGTTGAAATTGCCCATTACTGAAAACACGAAGTACCATAGTGAGTAAAGGAACGCATTATCTGTAAATGTAACACCTGCTTTCCACACTTGATAGCGCCAGTCAATGTTCATAATATACTTAACTAAACCTCCCTCTTCGCTTTCTTGTGCCATAAATGCGCTTTTTTCCATGCCGAGAAGATTAGATATAGAATCAAAATCATAGGTCTCGCTGTACTTTTGTCGCACTTTCTTTTTGACAAATTTGTCCCAGTAATTAACTGGAAATGATTTTGCCGATATAACTAATTTATCCCAATGCGATTTGAAGTCGTCATCTTCGGGTTGTTCAGCTATAAATAATCCGTCAAACTCTAAGCGGCGAGCAATTTCTTTCTCTCTCTTGAAAATGGCAAGTGGCACTTTGAGATGATAGTAAGCTATGAGCATTGCTAAAGACACTAGACTGTGCAACATGGCAGCAATGCGTATAACATGTTCCATGTAGAAAAAATCTTCATCAACATGCACTAACTCTGGTATATCGTCGTCGCCACCGTCACCTTCACCGGAACCTTCTCCAGATCCGAAGCCAGATCCTGTCAATCCTGCTCCGGAACCTGATCCCAAAATCAATTCGTCGTCACCAGACGCTTCTTGTTCTTCTCCTAGAGATGTTACTTTATAAAAGAGCAACATAAAATTTATGCTGAAGGCTAAGACGAGTGCCACGTATTTTAGATTGTAAAAATTGCGCGCCAAGAAACTAACTGCTCTGTGAGTGTATTGAGAGAAGTCTATCTGATGAACAGCGGGAGTTTCTTGCGCGGATGCTGATGTCTTTTTAGCTTCTGCTTCTATAGAAGCCATGGCTGCTTCTTGTGCTTTCTGTGCTTCTTGGCGTTCGAGTGCTGCTTTCTTTGCTGCTTCTCCACCAAGTAAATCAACAATTGATACTGGCTCTAGGTGCTGCTCTCCTTCAACAAGAGGCTCACCTAAAAGTGTGCCGTCTTCAGGACTTGATTCGCCTGTTTCTTCAATTGAAGACGTAGGACTTCCACTTGGTGCTTCATGAGGCGCCATTTTGTACTGTCCATTTTCTTCCTTACTTATATCTAAACCGAATGCTTGCAGCGTACCAGGAGGTTCTTCTATAGGTAATGGGGGTAATGCTTTTCCAAATGTTTCTTCCACCACCATGGGTGCTTCAATTTCTTCTGGAGCTGGACCACGCATCAAATTCATAAGTATACCGAAAATGTATCTAACTACGCAGAAGTTTCCATACCCTGTGTAATAGAACATATATAAAATTATCTTAAAGAAGCCTATAATTAACTCTGGAACTGATTTCGTTTGCATAACTGTGATTTGATGTTTGATGTTAGCTGGACTTAACATATGTACACCGAATTTGAGACCATCTTTTACTGCTTGTATGGTACGTCGTATGGGGTCACGAGCTGCACGTTCCTCTTCTTCCTCACTCATATAGGAGCTATATGCCGTGTCACGTTTGACGTTACCGCTACTGTCATCAGTTGCCATAAGACCTGAAGCGTGAGTCATTTCAAATATTGCATCTTCACAGAAATTTACAAATGCTTCTAGCTTTTCTTTATCACCGCCTTCAGTGACAATTGAGTAAAAGAACGCTCGTTTTGATTCCTTAATTTGCGGTTTTTCCCATTGTTCGATATTAGAATCTTTAATTTCGAAATAAACCCGTTCAATACGTTTTGAACTACCCAAAATTTCAATGCGACCAAGGAACGGTTCAAAGTAGTTTAATACAGAACCGGCGGTTTCTAAGAAACGCGCCAGACGTGGTTCATTCGGCATATGTTCACTAAGGTTTGTCAATAGTACAGCCAAGTTGAAACCGATTTCCTTTGATGGTTCATGGAAACGGTCGACGAAGGCACCATAATCAATTTTACCCTCGTGATTCCGTTCGCAACATGCCAAAAGAAAATCCATTTCTTCCCTAAAAGAAAATTAAATTAATATATTTTAGAGTATTTAATATTTTTAAATTGAGTATGTTCTTCATTATCTTACAGTGTATAATTTTTAGACTGTTCCATCTTATCTCTAAAATCTTTTGGTGTGACCCAACCTTCATTCTTTATGTCAATTTCTTGGAAACTTGGCGATTCAATTAAGTCTTTTAATTTCAAGAACATATCGAAATATTTCAAGATCAGTTCCACGTTTCCAGCTGATTCAACAAGTGTGTCTACCATTTGTTTGCCAATAGTTCCTGAAAAATATTTAAATTTATAACATTAAACATTTAATAGAATCAATGATTCAGTATCATACCATTCACAACATTTCCTTCCAGCATTGAAAGCATCATAGTGATCATATCCTTTTGTAAATTTAATAGTTCCTTCAGTAAATCGACTTGACTCGAGTGCTTTGAAAGTTTTTCTTGCATATGAGAGAAAAGGAAAAGAAAACCGCCTACTGCATCCCACAACCTAGAGTGGGCCAAAGCTTGTTGATTAAGAGTGCAAGGACCTTGAATAACTTCAGTGAGTGTGTTGAAAACTTGGCTGGCCACTCCAATTGCTTTGAAAAAATTGGCTTTCCCTGCAGGATCAATAATTTCTTTACTAGAGTAATGCCAGTAAAAATCCATTATGGATTCTTGCAAACGCAGCAGATAGTCAACAGTACAGATCACAACGTTGACGGTTGTTGTATTTCCCGCCTGCGTGCGCAAGTAATTCTGCCAATCTGAATGAAAGTGGGAATATAAACATATCAATTAATTTTATAGTAGAAAATTAATTGATATGTTACCTAGATTATGACCTTCACACGTTAGTTGTATGAAACGAAACAGAGCACATGTAAATTCAGCATCATGCATGTTCTTTTCGCCAGCTGCGCCTTCCGATCCAACACCAAGACCTGCACCCGCACTTGGAATGTACTCTTTGTTGTGCAATTTTTACAATTGTGTGAGAGGACGATAAGAGGATGCATGCGGTTTGTGTTTGTGGATGACATTTGAGGGTGGGTTGTATTTTAACGATAAACATAATACCAGGACACGGGGGGATATTGGTAATATAATATAACAATGTTTTGGAAAAATAAATAAAAATTAAAAACTGAAGGTATGAAATAAAAGTCATGAGAACTTTTTAAACTGAACTTTAGAGGAACATACACAATGAGTAAATGATATGGGATGTGAACTGGATTTGTGGTAGATTTGAGATTGTATAATAAGTAAACTGAAAGTTTACCTTCTGCTTTGGTGTTCCGTTCAAACGCATCTAAATCTAATACACTGCAAGAATTCATTAATCCAGCGATTGAAGTAAAAAAACCAACATCTTTTTTCTCTTTTAGATGGTTTAACATTCCCAATTGGATATCAATGTTACCTCCTCGTAAGATCGCAATGCCAAGGTTAAGAGTTGTCATTACCATTTCTGATGGAATTCCTTTAGAAGCTGATATGTGCAACAAGACCATTTCTGCTACACCTCTATTGGATAAACGAGCTTGATGGAAGAGAAGCTTTTGCTTCTCCATTTCTTGTTCCTTAAAATCAATAACAAATTAATGTTAAATATTAAAAACTAGTTATAGACAGTTAGTGTTTGTTAACGATAAATCATTTGCGTCGTTACACTTTTATATTAACATTATTTACCATTAATCGATCCTGATCCGATCGAAAGTTGGCATGAGTAAAAATGTACTTTGATTAGCAATGCTAGTTGATTGGACTTATACTCACATGTATGCTTGTTCCTTCGCCTTCTTCTCCACCTTCTCCACCGCCTTCTTCATCACCACCTTCTTCTTCTTCCTCACCGCAAGACTTAGCAGCAATTTGGGCATAAGACATATAAAGAAGATCTTCTTGAAGAGCACCACTTCGTTCAGTCATAGCACCGCGGCAGAAAGTTGTTACTAACTGCGTTAGTGGATCTGGTTTGCCATCAGTTTCTTCTTCCTCCTTCTTGGACTTTTCAGATTCCTCGAATGTTTGAGTAAGATCTTCAATCATTACTTCCTGTCCAACGTTTTCTTCTTGCAACCACTGTTCGTAATATGTGCGAGCAAAAATATTGCAAGCTCGGTGTCTGGTTGAAAATGGGAAGAATTAATTTTATATAAACGTTTCAGAAGCATTCATATATACAGAATTGCAGCATGCGTTTAGTTTAAGGTTAGTTTATCGATTAAAGTTTTTAATATTATATCTATTCAAAACGCAAACGCATTCTACTCGTATACTATATATAAATATTCTAATACAAAACTGAAATTTGCCAAAATCTAGCAATTTTGTTTTGGAGCAGATAGAATCATACAGGTACACCCCACCTGCTCACTCGATAAAGATGTTTGGCACGCAAGCTTGATAGCACCACACGGCGTCGGGCCAATGTAATTTTTGAACTCCAACGTTTAGAATTTTGCTTAGATCGATACGCCTAAAGGAATCAAGGACACAATATGGTATCAATCATACAATAAGCTTAAAGTTAGCAGAAGTAAGACATTAGTATGAAGTTGGTTAAAAATTAACATACAAAAAAAAAAACAAACAAGTGGAAAAATAAATACAATAAATTAAAATCTAGTTTAAAGGAGTGTGTCGTGTTTCTTCTTCAGTCCATGATCCAATTAATGACTTAAATTTATATAGATTTATTTATAAATATTTGTTTAATTTCTATAGATTCGATGTAATTGAAAACAAATTGAATCAGAGAGCAATCCATGCTTTTCTACTGTCTATGACCTTAAATGACCTTAAATTTATCCAAAACTTTTCCAAATGTCATCACAATTTCGAAAGATTTTGTACTTTCAGAAATTCTTTTAGAACATGGACAGAAGAGAACAATCAGCAAATGAATCAAACAAGGCTTCAATTGAAAGTTGTGGGATGTGGTTAGGCTTATTTGTGTAGCGAACGTTTCGTTTATGCGCGAAACTTTTTGATTTAGCTTAAGTAAACGTTTTTTTAAAAACCTGGGTAGAGAATGTAACGATGTCTGACGGAAGCATGCGATTACAGCACGTTTCCTTTGTATGGATACGACACTCCGGTAGACGTTTCTGCTCTGCTGTTGTGGATGGTCGATCTGTAATTGGGGTTTCACGGTCAAGATCGTTTCAAATATGTAGGTGTTTGGGATTATTGATGTGTGTATAAAATAAGTTATTTAAAAAAATATGTGAAAAGATTGTTTAAAAATGAATTAAATTAATTTAATTAAATAAAAGTATATTATAAAAGAGGAGAAAGTTTAAAATATACAATATATGAATTTGGATACTGAAAAATTATTATTTGAAATTATTTCAAAGTTGTATAAGAGTTGAAACATTCTGTGTAAGATCCTTCAACTTACCATGTGAAGACCAAAAAGTACTTTTGCCATTGCTACGATACGGTCCACTGTTTCCTCTGTTTTGTCTTTTTTTTCGTTTTGGTTTGATGACTTTTCCACTGCTTGTTCTTCGACCGGTTCTTCTGTTTTTCCCAGCTTGGAATAAAGATAATGCTGCCAGGACATTTCATCTGATGGATCAAGTTTGTCGGGTAAAGTTAATTGATTTCTAGCAAATTCGATGACGTCATATTCTGGCATTTTTTTCAGGTATCGATCCTTACAATGCTGTACCAGTTCTTGTTCGCGACCTGCAAACAAATTCAGTCCAACTGGCAGTAAACGTTTCAGACATGCCACCATAAGACTTGCTTGCACTTCTTTGTCTTTATCGCGTTTTTTGTCTCGGTTTTTCTTCTTCTTTTTAACTTTGCCCCCAGTCACAGGTGCACCTTCAGTGATTGCTGACCGACGAGTTGCGGTAGGCATAATTAAGGCCATATTGTCAATTTCATTGGCAGATATAAAATTCTGCTCTTCTTTTAAAAAGTATTGACTCTTTGACCAAATATTGAAGATTTCAGCTACATGGTTATATAACTCTTCGGCTTCAGGAATATTATCCTTCAACCAGTGATTGCGTTGTAAGTCTACATATTTAATTAGCAACGGATAAAATGAGTATATATCACGCACCAAAAGTTGCCAATCTTCTTGCAATTGTGTTTCCACTTGAGATGTATCATCTGTAGCTGACTTAATAAATCCTCGCATACTCTCTTCTTTGTGGAACATATTTTCTGTTCGTTTCTTTACGCGCTCAGCTAAAGGTAAAAATGGATCCTTTAATAACTCTTCTGAGGTATTGATAATAATTTGTTGAGTATATGCAGCAATTCTAGTCATCCATGGAGCGTTATCATTGCCAATGTTTTTTTTAATCATCTTTAAAACATTGCGGAGTAGCGAATTCATGTGATCAGCGGTAACCATAGTAACATGGTTTCCACTAGTAGGGCTTACATTGTCTGGTCCTTGTGCCCACCAAAATGGCAAATATGAGCAAAGTAATGGTAATATAACATCAATTATATGCGGTGAGTCATTGTATTTTTTGTCCGATTCGACAAATTGGTCAACTTCACTAAGTATGGTTTCTAAATTAGGCATGCAGCTTTCCATTTTTACCATTATATCTTGTGCTTCCAGTGAGTGGTCTGCAATGCGGTTGAGCAGTGAGAACTGATTATGCTTGTTAAGATGAGGCTCTAGAAATGCGACTGGAAAACAAGAACTATAAGCTCCTAAACACGAACCCAAAGCAGGACGATGTCTTTCAATTTCCGTTTTTAAGTATTTTCGTTCATGAGTAAGAGTACCATCAGTTCCGAGATGATAAAGTGCTGCCAAAATTTTGTATGAAGCTACCTGTATTTCATCCAATAAAAGATCGCTACCATAATCACAGGCAGCCAAGTGATCAAACATTGCAGTTAATACTGGCAACACAACTTGGTTTACATATGTTAGAGAAGTAGATGTTTTCAGATGTGTGCCACGTAAATGACTGTACTTTCCATCTTGCAAATTCAATATTGTATTGCCTAAATCGTCGGCAGTTTGATTGAAAAATGTTAGCATTGACGTGCGTATGAATTCCGGACAGTTTTTGACTACTGTTTTTGCATCAATACCTTTGACTAGCACTTGTAAACAGCGCACTGTTATGCGCACATCCGGTCCAAAAGCACTTAGTCTATTCCGAAGCAATGATGCTAGCTTACAAAAGATTGAAGCAACCATTTCTTTTTCTTTTAGCGATGCGGCTCCTATATTATTAGTAGCAGTAGCAACAGCAATAAAATAGTTTCGATGAGTTGAAAAATATTTTTCCATTAAAGGCAGAACAACTTTTGAAAAGAATTTTATATCACGGGAAGCTGTCTTAAAGGATGTACGTCGACTGAATGTAGTGGACGGTTTTAAGAGCTTCATGTTAATGGTGGCGCGATCTAAATATTGTATGAGTTTTTCAAGTAAGGAGTACGAGAATCTTAACTCTACTGCTGGTTGAGTGGCTCCACCTTCCTCCATTATCCCACCTCTGGATGGCCTTTAATTACATATTATTATTTTCTAAATTGATTTGAAGGAAATAAAGTTTTTTATTACTTGTGTAATTTATAGCCCTGGTATTGCATGTACTTGAGGAATTCCTGCGAACGTTCGCGGTCCTTTCTTTTCTCTTTATCAGTAAGTAAATCATATGGTACAAGTTGAGGATGTATAACACCACCACAGGTGTTCAACTCCTCCTTTTTCTTTTTAGCCCATATGTCGTGAGAATTTTCTGCTAACCGTTCTGCCATATTTTGCATTTCTCTGCTGAGCGTTAGATTAGTCATATCCACTGGATGAGGATTGTAATTAAAAGGACTGCCTTCATTCTGGAATTCATTCTATTGGTTATGTATGTGCGCATTATTCGGTTAATTCACCAATCAAATAACAAAATTTTGAATTTGGAATGATTAAAAACATGCAATATAGAATTTGTCGGATTTTAAAAATTACCAATTAAAAAAGAGGTTCAGAGTAATACATACAATTTGAGGCTTAGATTGTCTTCTTGTGGATCCACGGTGATTAAGCGGTACGTCGATTTCGGAATGTTCTATTGTCCAACCGATTGCTAAAAGTGCTTTCAAGCATTCACGCACCGGGTCCCTGTAACGCTCTCGTTCCTATATCGGAAGTAAAGTCAAAATATATAATCATCATATTCTCTAAATTAGAAATTCTTGGAACAGAAACCAAGAATAATAATTTTAAGCGTAGGTTATTTTACAAACATACATATTTTCTCTAAATTGAATTAATAATTACAATAATTTAATATAAAAATTTTTGCAAAATCAACATTTTAAAGCACAGAATTTGTGTTTTTCACCTACGTATTCACTAAGCATATTGTATGGTTTCAGTCTGGGGTGTTTGCGATCGTTATCGGACCGAATTTCGCCATAGGTCCAACTGCTTTCCAATCGACGGCTGGCCCATGCATCATGGTAGTGCTCACTGAACTTTTGAACTAGTGAGTTTAAGTCGTTGTCGAGATGAACATTTATCGTATCAATTGGATTTGGATCGTATTGTGGTTGGTCTGGGGCACCTGATTGCCGTCCATAGTAATCTTCGTCAGTGTTCTTAGATAAGCTGTAATCAGGTGGCAAAGCACACCCAATTGCAATTAGGCACGGTAGTGCCTTTCCAAATAATTCAGGATCGTAATCCATGTTACTAAGTGAATCAAAAATATTGGAGAATAAAAGCATAGTTAGACGCTTTTCCTCGTCTGACGATGCGCCATAAGAACCCTGACCTTGTGTTGAACCATAATACTTAGCACAGCGATCAAAATGAAGTGTTAAAAGCTAAATGTAAAACAAAATAACTCAGAGTAATTCTAATATAAATAAAATTAATATAATTACAAACCCTTAAAGCCACTGTTGTATATTCGGATAGCTTAGAAACATCCACTGTCAACTTGCGCAAAAGTTTTAACAACATGGCAGGTTGCATTTGGGACGTTAGTGCTACTAGAAAGTCTGACACTGCTTCTCTTTGGCCCTTTGTGAGCATACGGTTCTTAGATAATCTATAGACCGTGTGCAATGTAGCATCCAATAAGCTGGCATAATTTTCTGCCTCATTATAAAACTTTGAGTGCTTTATGAGTAGTGGCAGAATTGAATTGCCAATATATCGGTTCATCGAAAGGGCCATATCACTTTCAGAGCCGTCGCTCTTATCGAGTATAGTAGCTGTGCGTAAATCAGGTAAAAATGCATCTTCTAATAAACGGTAGAAGAGATCTTGTGTTTCAATACCATATACCCTTTCCAAAAAGAGTACAATACTTTGTTTGTTATTTGGCAGTAGCCCTGATGGCATATCTGATTTTGGTTTTTCTTCGCCTGGTGCGGTTTGCGTTAATGTGAATTTTAGGCTTAAAACACCTTGTAAGTCTTCTAGTGGCACAAGAGATCTCAAAATAGCTCTAGCTCTTAGGGATTCGTTTTTGCCTTGTTCAATAACAGATATATCTGGCGCACATCTACCTAACAAATCAACGAGCGTGCAATAGAAGTTCAAAATAGCAGCACCAGTGTCAATATAATCCTCATCTTCATCACTTTCTGGCAAAGGATGTGTAAAGTTAAGACCTGCGATTGTTCCTTCTGCTTCGTCTTGCATTTTGCATCGATCTGAAATGCGTTCGGACATACGATTAGCTTCGACTATTGCTCGAAACAGACCTTCTCCTTCTCCTCTTAGAGCCGGCCCTAAACATTCTGGACGACGGATAAGAAGACGAATGACAAGGTTAGCGTTTTCTTCTACACTCTCGCCATTAACCCATACGCAGTAGCGTAAGAAATCTAAATAACGTTCGCCTTCTACAGGATCCCACCCTAAATCAGGATATCCTTTCTCTACCAGTTCTGAATTACTTTGTAAGCCACAACGTGACAAGTATACTGCAATCTTTTCCAGATAATGTTCTCTAAGTGCCAGAGCTAGTTCTGTGTTCTCCATTAAGCTTGAATATGCCACGTCTAATGGAGTAGAACCGCGTAAGCTTGGTCTTGCTAATAATATGTTAGCATTGTCTAGCAAGAAATCGAAGTGATCAAACATTGCCTTTTGATTTTGGCGGCCAGTTCTGCAAAAATAGCAAAGGAAACGACAACAAGCAACAACCATTTCATGAGATGTATCCTTCTCTTTGGGTGGTGTTCCTTCAATACCTTCAGGCTGCGTTGGTGCGTCACTTTGTGCTTGTGCTCGCCTTCCTAAGGTGTTCATCATAACTGCCATTACGTTCTCATGAACTCGTAATATTCGTATCAAATCTGGATGCTGGAAGAAAGTAGCGTTGTTCACTAATTTCCAAAGCCTTTTTCGCATGAGCTCTTCTTCTTCTTGGCTCATTTGCACAGGAAGCAAAGCTCGGATTTGGCTTAAACCAACCCACATTTCCGCCACATCATCACGTGCTTTATTATTGATTACGTATGTCTTTTCCAATGCTCGAACCAATTCACCTACGGTGTCATATTGGCGTACAAGAAGACTAAACATTTCACGCACCAGTTTTGGGTTCTCAATCTGTGACTCTTCAGCCCAACTGACAATCGTTTTGATAAGCACTTTGCGGAATACTTCCTCTGGCGTTTTCTTTTCAGGTTCTTCAATTTCCTTAGGTCCCTCTTCGAGTTCTTTGACTGCATTAATAAAGTTATAAATTTTAGTTATTGGTCCCGCTTTGACTTCCTCAATTGCATTGCCTTCTGGCTCATCAGGCTCCTGCAAAGCATTCAATGATACCTTTTTCATAAGGCTGTCATGAAAATCATACAACCGGCCTCGTAAATCAATGCCGCATGTACAATTTTCTTGATCGTCTGGTTCAAGATTTTTGAAACAAAGTATTTGGTTCATTTGCTCTCTTGGGGGGCAGCGAAACTCTTTTGTCTTTTTAGCCGCCACAGCACTTGGAAGATCAGATTGCTTGATTTCAATGTAACGACGAAGTTGATCTGTTTGTAAATCACCAACAAAGTCATGTGAAAAAGCTATTATACTTTCAACTCTATGACGTAGTTGTATATCGTATAAATGATGTAACAAGTAACACATTTGAAGCTTTGCACCTTCAGCCATTTTCATAGTTAGCAAGCCTTTTCGATGTTCGTCTTTTCCATCTAAAATTATTTTTAGTTTAGTGCTTATCATTTCTTCTCAATTGAAATATGTACCTTTTTGAAATGTTAGATCCCAAGTTTCTGGATCCACCATTACGAGTAATTTTTGTACATCTTGATCAGTAAGGACACCAACTAGTAGCAAGCGATCCGTAAGTTTTATTAACGGTCTTAAGCAATTATTTTCAAATTAACGAGAATGTGAAATAAGATTACTTTTGTTATACTTACAAAAATAAGTTCTCGTTCGTCCAGCCAATGGGATCTCTATTATGAACTTGATTTACTTCAACAGCTTCCTTCAATGCCTCCATAACGAACTCCCTGACTACTTCTAAGGGGAATTTGGGGGAGTAGAGTTGGTCGATATTGGGAATCGGCTCACTAGAAACACTTGGCATACTAGATGTTTGGGATATCACTGGGGGTCTGCGTGGATTAGCAACAGGAATATGGTGAGATGTATTTAAAGCACGTGCGGGATATATAGTGATATATATAAACAGTAAAGAATAAATATCGTGCACGATCGAAAGTGAAAAATAAGAAAAGAGATTTTGTTTGTAGATGATAGAAAGGTAAGAGTTGTTTGAGTAAAATGTTGTGCAAGAGAAAGTGTAATTATGTCCTGGACTAAGTATTATAATTGCTTTTAATGAATTGGATAGTGCTAATTAAACGCTTTCATATAAATATATTCTCAATGCCAGGATATAACTGTACTTAATGTTGTACAAAGTAAAGTATATTGAGTTACTTACGTTATTTCTGTCATACACAGTTGTGGTCTTACAGATTCAGTGATAAGTGATCGCAAAGAGTGACACATTTCATCGTCGCCATAAAGTTCTTTCAGCTCTGGTCCCAGTGGAGTTATGTACTCATTTTTGCAAGCTTCCATAGTTGTAGCATGTGATTCTAAGTGTAAGGCTATCAAGAGGTCGTAAAAGCCTTGACGTAGTGGCCCACTCATATATTCCGATCTTATAGCGTAAAGTAATTGTTTCTGGTCTACATGTTGGCAAAGAGCATGAGCGGCTCTATAATTGGATTGATAGCATAAAGCAGCATAAAGAGTAAGAGTATGAGAATGGAAAGATAATAATTTTTCCATTTCAATTAGCTCTAATATATCAATGCAGCGATCTTCTTCTGGAATATGTAAGGCAAGCATTGAAACAGGATCTTCGCAAAGCATTGACCAGCCACGTATGTCTGATAATTTTAGTGCGTGCACTTGAAGAGCAGTGTTAGGTACTCGTGCCCATTGGTGTGGGCGTAAACATTGAACCTTCAAACGAGGTGGCGATTGTGGGTTGATATGTTTGTCACTAGTAGGAAGTACAGCAGCTGAAAGTGGCAGAGTAGTTGGCGTGCGGCCTAATTCTATTTGTAAAATTTCTTTGCTGGTCGCTTCAACAAAAATAGCAGGAAACAACTTGGTATCTGGCTCCATCATCCAACGGTGTGAAGTTTCTTTACCCTCACAAGTGAATCGGATTATACCAGTTGCAGTGTCAACAAAACAGCCAATGAACATGCCTTGGGATGCTCCCTTGCCAGCGGCATCTTGTGTAACTTCATTAAAAAGTTCATCAGTACGTACGACATAACAGCTTTGTCGGTCAATCCGTTCAATGGGAATTTCATAGTCATCTTCAATAATTACCGTACCCCGACGTACTTTCGATTTATTGAACTCCTTGCTATGTAAGTGGTATTGAGTTGTTACCCAACCAACATAGACATGAGTGGGATCTTGACCAGGAAATATGCGAATACCATAAAAATACTCGTTAATGAGTTTTAAGCATTCTGAATCGAATATTTCAGTGCCAGAACCTTCTACTGGTGACTGACCTAAGGTACCCCCACTTAGAGCTTTTGGACCAGCGACTGGTGTTTGAGGCATTTCAGTCTGCAATTAAAAAAATTAGTAAGTGATCGTTTTCAGTTTAATAACATATATTTGCAGTTTTTAGCTCTTACATTGTTCAAGCGCAGTGTGGGTGTTTTTGTCGCCATTTGAGCGTTCACTACATTACGGCCATGAGCCACAGTGTTTCTACGTTCTAATGAAACTTCATTAGTGCGACCCGTCATCTTGTCTTTACTTTGATCACGAGACTTTTTGGAGAAGAATTTGAATGGACTGCGGCCGCGTTTCTTTTTATCATCCATGCCGTCTTCCAGACCATTCATATCGATTGCTGATGTTGAGCGTCGCATTTCTTCAGGCATGGTCAAATCATTTTCAAAAGTTATATTACGAGAGATTGAACCTTTGCGAGCTGGTCGTAGAGGCCCACGCATTATATTCTCATCTGCTTCAGTGGTATCATCAAAATTGCGATGTAGTCCTTTAATGTCATTCATTGTGAAGCCGCTTTTCAACATATGGTCCATTTGTACAGTAGATTGCTGCTGTTGCTGAGCCACTTCTTGAGCTTCGCGGATAAGCTGATATTGCCTCGCTTTGATTTGCTCCCATCGATGAGCTTTCTCGGCTTCATTTATAAACTGACTCATGCAAGTTACTGGCAGAGAAAGCCTTAAAAATTCCCAATTAGCCTTCTCCATCGTTTCGAAGGTATTGTGGGAAATTTTCAAATGCGGTGGTGTATCAGCACCGCCAGGAATACGTGTTACATCGATGCGACAATCTGGCATATCCTCTGTGTTCTCGAAAATGGGTTGATCTTTTGTGTACCAATGCGTGACTGGCCGGCGCATATTACTGTAAGGATTTCAAATATTTTTGTATATTTATATAAACATAATTATACGTAAGCTACATAGAACATACACACAAAATGGTTCGTAACCCTCTTGTAGACCACAAGTAGTAAAGAATTTGAGTGAATCTACATCTTGACCATAAATGAGGCGAGCTTTCTGACCAACGCCAAGTGTACAAGCCGGAACAAAGCCCACACCTTCTGCTGTGACATCAGCAAATGTAGTTTCTCCGCCTAGGGCATCCATCAACAGTTCGCCGTTCAATGAGAAACCTAAACATGGAAAGTAAAAGGTCTTAGAATATAGTTGATTCGTTATTAGAAATGCATTCAACGCCAGTGGCGATTACAGCCACAAGCTAATAAGCAAGCAGTTATATTGCAGCCAAAACAGATTAAATACATGCCAAGTGTATATTAGGGTCCTCTACTAGTATGTCTGGACCATGCATAATTATTATATGTGATGTCAGTTCATTTATGAATCGTGCATCTTTAATTGCATAACACGGTTTGTTATATTTCATGCTCACACAAGAACTTAGTTCTGTGTAACAGTTTTTAACTCTATAGTCAAACTTGTTAGTCTTATATATGTGGAGTATGAAAAGAAAATGTAACAAAATCAACAAAAATGCGATAAGAAGGATAGATATTATGTTTGAGAAGCAGAGCAAAGAGGTACAATTTGAATTAAAATATTAATTATGTGCAGTTTCCATTTTAATTCACAACAAATTGAGGCGTTTTTAGCTGTGATTTTTTCGTGTTCCAAATTCAAGGATTCAATTTACAAAAGGACTTCTAGTGCACCTATGCTAGCTGCATACAACATGTATAATACGAAAAATACTGTTACATGGGATACGAACAAATTGGATCGTTGGTTGTTGGATTGGTTAGGATCGGCTGGTTTTTGTACTTGTAGATTTAGCAACTATTGAAAGCATATGTTTTTGTTCACAACAATTAAAGTATTCTTACTGATTGTGTGATCGGTGAGATCTAAGAAAACACCAACAATATCCCCTGGTCCGCATTGTTTGCCAAAAGGCTCACTTGTGCCACCGTAAATCTTTTCTTCCTAAAGATATCGTTGTTAATTGAAGATAAAATGATTATGATTGATATATAAATTAAGAAAATAATTTAGAAATAGATTAAACTTAGATTATATATTTAGTTGAATCTTGAATTTGCCCCCTAATTGCTTTATTAATTAGATAAAATCAATTTCCAAAAATTAAACACGTTAAGTACGATAAATTAGTGAAACTATGATAAGACGAAATTGTTAGATGTTAAAAATGAAGAATAAATTAAAATTAATTAAAAAAATTAAAAAAAAAAGTGTATAAACTGCAGTTAAACTCTATACTGAATGCTGGCAATTTCTTAATCCTTACTGATGGTTTGTTCCTTGGCATCTATGAAACAACCGATTACATCGCCCGCCTCGTAGCGAACACCAAAGTGTTCTATTGAGCCCGCATGCATTTTTGTGACCTATGGTTTTTTTCAATAACGAATTTAATTAATTCTTTAAAAATTTGTATGGAAAAGAATTGTTATTCTTTAACCATTTATTTTAAGGTTTATTATTCCCATTATTCACATTATTCATAATTTTCAAAATTATTATTTATTAAATTTAAATTTATTCAAAATTTAATTCACTTACATTGTGACCATCAAAAGCCCAGCTGGTATCTTCGCTTCCTAACATTGCACCAGGGTGGCAGTCGGCACGAGCCCAGCCTACTCTCATTGGTCCTGATGTTAGCACTTCGAACTCAAAATACCACTTTCCGGATGTGACAGCATAATTACGCTCAACACGATAAGTACGAAAAGCCGCAAACTTTAACCGCAAGGCTTCAGCAAGTAATGCCTCATTGCCTTCTCCTGTTGGAGGATCTAGCACATACCCGTATACTAGTAAGGTACGTACAGTTTCGGAAGCTGTATCTCTATTGGCCTTTTTAATTGCTTCGTCAACCTTTGAGTATGGCACCAAATGTGGACTCCGATGGTTGTCGGAGTCCTCATTGAGACCATAAGTCCAGCCCTGTTGTATGCGTTCCCTGGCCCAAAGATTATGAGTATTTTCAGCTAGCTGATCAACAAGTTCCTCAAGTTTTGGTGTTAGAGTTACAGCACTAAGATCTAAGGGTGCTGGCTTGTATCCATTTGCTTGCATAAAAATTTCATTTGGTAAACGAACTGGACGTATACGAGCTGGTGGTTTATCCATGGTGATGTAATAGCCTAAAGAAACAATAGTTCTGCAACGAAGGGAAAAAAATTAATATTTGTTTTATATAAATTCAAATGTTCTACTTTAGTGTTTGTACAGCTAATTGGTTATCGTAGCGTTTCTCAGCTGGTGGTAGTTTCTCGAATTGTGTCAAACAAGGATGTATACGATGATAGTCATCTCTATGTTCGCCCCAACTCCAGCCTGCCTCAATTTTGTTTAATGCCCACATTTCATGTATATTTTCGGCAAGTTTTTCTTTTATTTGATCAACTGAAGACGGCAGAGATACCCCAGATGTGTCAACTGGATTTGGTACAAAGGCTGTATCATCCTCAATCAACCATGGACCAGCCAATACATTTTTGTTTAAATTACCAAAATAAAAACACGGATCTAAACTAAGAATTTGATGTGGCATTAGGCATTGCACTAATGGAGAAAAACCAAGTGGAGGAGCAAATTTAAGACGTCCATGATCACCTCCAAAGAGAAAGCGGCAACTATTATAACGATAGCAACAAGAATTATTAAAAAGTTCATATATTTTTTTCTATATTAAAATAACCTCAATTTTGATGAACAGCTCATAACTGGAAAAAACATGCCATCTAAGTTGAAATCTCTGAAAGATCCGCGGATTTTTATGCCATTAAATGTAAATGTAATAATAGGTATGGATAAATCAATTGCTACTCCAATTACGTCTCCTTTTCTTATAAAGGGTTCTTCAGGTACATTATCCACAACTAAAGTTCTACGTCCTCCTGTCCAAAGACAAGCACCATCGAAACCAAATGAATAAAGATCATCTCCAACTCCATTACCCCCCCACTTTTTTCCACCACCAGGATACGGAACATAACTAGTAATGAAATCTGCTTAGTTGAACATAATTTAAAATATGAAAACACGAACGCAATTTACCCAGAGGTATTTGCCCAACCAATACGCAGATGTGGCATCATATGTGTGGTTTGTTCAATATGATCCATTGTAACTTCAAAGTACCATTTTTGATACATAGCAGAACCTTCTACACGGCCAACGAATATATTAGGACGTATACTAATTAAAAAGAATATAAGAGGTCTTATTTGATGAATTTGATTTTCATTTACCTGGCTACATGATCTACTAATTGAGTTTGCAATAACAAATTCCTACCGGGCAGTAAAAAATCACATATATTGTTTTGGGATGAACGTACTGCAACACCATTACCTACACAAAGAGAGCATAACACATCTAAGACTTTAGGATCTCGACCATGTTTTTCAAGCAGTGAGATTATGACTTTGATGTGTTCGTCGCGCATCATATTTAAAGCTTCTGGAGAATCGATCAACACGCAATGAAGAACATCCAACATTCCCGAACCTTCACTAGAAGCTTGTGAACCTAAGCGTGAAAACAACCAATTCAAACGATTACTGTTGGCGAATTGTGCGCAATTTGTATGGTTTCCTTTAATAATAGCGGCCAAAAGTTGATACAAATACGTAGAGATTAAGTCCCAACTTTGACCTGTTTCATCGCCAGCTAGAAAGCTGGCCAAGAAACCCTGTGAAGTTATAACATTAATTTTATCAATTGCTTCTAGAATTAAGTTAAGAACGCCCTCCTCTTGAAAGAGGTCTTGTCGGTTGCGCAAAGCGCGAAACCGATTCTGTTTTTCTTCATGTTCTGCAAATAGGAAGAAATAGATAAACACTTTTTTTTCTAGAGAATGCATACCCTTTAAACTTACCCATATCATCTTCTGGTTGTGAAAAATAATTAATTAAGTCTTCCAGGCACATAACCATTTCGTTAAGATTCACTTTCTGAAAAAATATTGAATGTCGACGATTACCTTGCAATGTTTCTAAAGCACTGAAATATGAGAAAATTTTAATTCCTGTTGTTTGACTTCTGATGTCAAGAGCATTGAGAGATTTGGTACTTACTTTATAAATTGCGTAAATAGACTGCTGCACTTGCGTATTACACGCGCAGTTTTTGACTCCTCTTCTTGTGAGCGGGAGAAATCTAAGCAATCATCCATTTTACCTTCTTCATGTAGTATAGCTTGTTTCTCTTCAACTTTTCCGACGCCCTTCTTTTTAGTTTCGTAACTTTTATAACTGAGCCATAAACAAGATTCACAGTGCTGCACTATGACAGTGGTATCACCATATTTAATAATAGGTGAACCAATCACTTCCAAGTCTTTGTCTTCCAGCACTTTTTTCTCGTCGTCCTTTTCCTGCCGTAAGCAGAAAGTCGTTGATGCTATTGAAGCTTCTTCCTTTTTAACCTGTGCATTTTCAGAAATACTTTTTTGTTATATTATTTAAATTAATGTTCAATATGAAAGTGAGTAAATAATTGTTTCAAGGAATAATGATTCGACACATTCCATTAAGGAAATTAGTTATGTGACTTTAAAAAATAGAATCGTCTTCATCATTTAAAACATACTCTTGTCTGTCTTATACAAATGATTATCAATACTAACTGAAATAAAAACATTCTTTCTAAGAGCTGTCCTTATTCATAAAAAATTCTTTGCACATTGCTTTTAAGTCAAACTAAAGTTCTTTTTAATACCAAAATCAATTCGTTGTTTTCGTTAACGCCCAAGTAACGTCCTGTTGTAATATGTCGAATACGCATAGGATGATACCAGTTAATGAAACCTCCAGTCCATTTGGTTCTGGCTAGTTCCAGACGCCATAGGGAACGTGCCTGTGACATTACAGATCCGCCTTCATACACAACAATACTAAAAAAACAAAACTTTTTTAACGCATTGTTTCTATATTCAAACAATCCGCAGAAATTTTACTTTTGGCCAGCCTCTCGTCCCCATGTGCTTGGTATTGTTAAACACTCATCACCACCGTGAAAGAAACGTAACACGTCCCCACCAAAAACATAACCAACATATTTCATGCGTGAAATGCCAGTACCGTAGGGTTGCACTGACCAATGTGTTACATGGAAGCTGGCATTCACAATCGACTGTTCGTTCTCCTTGGTTGTGTGCTGTGAAATATTAAAGGAATTAGGAGAAACCTCACATATGCTATATGTACAGCTATTTATGTTGGGTAGCTTAAAATATCAACATACCAAATAACGTTCGGTTGCAACAGATACCAGAATTAAATCATCACCCACACGTACTTTCTCACCCTCTGAGCGTTGTTTGCTTGCTGGGTGAACTGTCCACCAACATGCTTCGCCTTGACTATGCTCTTGTAAGCCAACATCGAAGGATAGTTTGTCATTTGATGACGATGTAGACAGGCAAGCCAAGTACTAGAGGAAAATTTATAAGTAAAACCTCAAAAAAGTTATGAGCACATATGGTGTTACCTACCATATCACTGTTATGATGACGTAGAAGTATGGCATTGCCGTACAGCAAGGTTCTATGACCAGAACCAGTGCCTTTACCCTGAATAATTGAAAATTAAAATAAAAGAAGTATGGCATAAAAGATAATATATTCAGTCAAATTATCAACGCTACACTACCGAAGCATAACAGTGAGCTTTGTAAAGTACAATACATGAGACATAAGATAAGATGTATGTATATTAGAGTAGAGAAGTAAAAGTAAAAATAAAAGTGTTTAGGATCGATGTTTTGAATGTTTTTTTTTTTTTAATTTTGCATTGTAAGTCAAAAATTGTGTTATGGTTTGTGTAATTGGTCGGCAGAGTAAGATGTTGATAAGCACATTATTTGTCTCTGTTTTTCATATGCACAGACTCACTGTTTTGATATTGGATTATGCAGTTACTACCAAACTGTAAAGTTTTAGTGACATTGCTTTATGTGACAAACGAGTAGTCATCTTAACTCAAAACCATCGTTTTAGCAAATAAATTTCTTAAATTAGCGAAAAGCTACAAAAGTTAGAAAGAGAAAAATATACAGAAAGTTATAAGAATTACACAGCGACAATGACATTAATTTTTAAAATAATTATTAAAAATATTAAGACGTATACATAAACATAAGCGATAAGCGGTTCAGGTACAAATAATTAAGTTGCAGTGCTATTCTCCCTTAACCTTTCTGTATACTTACAAATTTTGGATCCTTTTGCGAATAAATGGAGTTTTGCGAGCGAATATTGTAAAAAGAGAAAGTTATTGTTAATTGTTGTGCGAAGAGATAGTAGTTTGTAATAAAATTAATGAGATAGAATACATACAATTTTTGAATAGTTTTTATTATTAATATATTAATACTTGGTTTTGTGTTTATTACATTGAGTGTCAATTTTTTTTTACCAGGACAGATGATATAAAATTTTTATTTTATATGTGTATATTTATGTAAAGCGCCAGATATGGGGAGTACAAGTGGAACAAGGTACATAACATAAAATAAAAGAAGAAAATAATCAAGGAATATTATTGGATATTATTTTTAATAATTGTTAGTTAACATATGAAGAGCAAACACAGTTTATTAATTTTTTAAAATATTTTAATGTAATAATACAAAAAATTCAAAGTAAACAAATTAGTAGGCGAAAGAAACGAGAATACGTGATGTTCCAACACTTCTGTTCGCCGAGAACTAATTCTATGTATTATTTCGATATACGTTGCATTTGTGTAATCTTTGAATGCCAATAACATAATGGTTTATGGACTTATGAACTGATTTATGTGTATACTAAGTAAGTACTGTGTATTGTCTATAAACATTTTCAATATTCACCCACCGTCTCTGATCCTGCAGCCGTTACCAATTCTTGCAACGCCCGCACTGACAAAGCCTGTTCAATAACGAATACGCATTGTGATAAGTCCGGTGGCACGTTCTTGTCTGCTATATTTTCAAGGAAACAATGTCGGTTACCAAATCCTTCAGCTGCAAGGCAAACACGCTCTCCTGTCGCTGTGCACGATAGACAGACCATGTCTTCCTGTAAGAAGGAAAGAAAATTATTTAATAAAAAAATGTAGTTCTGTGGAATGGCACATCCATGTGTGCATCACTATACAGTCAAATTTGTGGCGATTATAATTAATGTTTTCGAATGTTGATGAAATAAGTCAAAATGGTTGAATGGTTTAAGTGTGTTGAATGCTTTTGTGTGTGTTAACAGATTCATTTGCATAATTGCAAGTAGCAATAGCAATTGTGGCAACCCTGCAATGGCAACAATTGCTGCTTTCAGTGCACTGCCGTTTGTGGTTGCAAAGTGAATGCAAATAAAAATATACAAGTAAGAAAATATGCTGTACCAGTCGCTCGTGCCACAGTCAATTTCCTCATTGGCCATTAAATGTACAAATCAATAAAGAATTAAATTAAATTTTTGTAATTTTTCTTTCTGATGAGCTTTTGTGGAGTATTGACGATTTGACCTGGAAAGCAATTGTGAACTACTTTACTTATAAAATTTGAACTAATATACATATAAGAATATATTTTTTTTTTCATTAAAATTAGGAGATTTTTAAAAATAATATGCAAAAAGTGAATTTAAGGTGTATTTCTGAAAAAAATATGAAAAACTTGAATCAACATCCATATAAATATAATTGTAGTAATTGGGAGTTATTGTACATAAAATTTATTTCAAGATATACTGTTGTCTATAATATTGCTCAATGATAATATCACATGCAAACACTCAATGCTTTTAATGGAGCATTGAGTGCAAACTAATTGGAATAACATGATTGTGAAACATAGTGTTCGTAAAATATTTAATAAAATTTGCAATTCCCAACTAAAAGATTACAGTTACGTTACAATTTAATTATGATAGAATTCAATGCCGTGCTTAACAAACAATTAAATTTCATAAATTCGCAAAACGCAGCATAGGTCAGCATACACAGAGACCTCCCGATTATCGCTGTGAGTTGTGTTTTCTGTAATTTATGTCTGTATTAGATGCATGAAGTATTCTTAAGAGAACGCGGTCGAATTATGTTTGCAATGTTTTCTTTTTGTCATGTTTGATGAGCAGCAGCGCAGTGGGAGGATACCAAAGCAAAGCAAACACAGGATATTATGGCTGATAGCTGCCAATTATTGGAAGTGCCACTGCATAAATGTCTGTGTCAGGGCATTAAAATGTCCGTGGCAGGCTGAGCAGTGTGCCACAGTGGTACGATTTGTTAGATGAATGGGATGGGGAGTGGATGAAAAACTGTCTAAACAGTTGTAAAAACAAAACATTTGAAATTGGAAATTTATGAATTATGTGGTTACAGATCCTGGAACAGTAAGGGTATGGCTGCTACAGCTGATTTCTGAGAACCTGTGCGCTAAGTGCTTTTCACTTATGTGTTGTTCCGTTGGGTACATAATGCCAGTTAGCATGGTTTGGTTATATTGAGTAGAAGGTCATAAATATTGTGTTGCAAATTGGATTTATGAGCAATAAGTCATTATCGCTCGATGCCAAACTGCCACGTTATTGCCACTAAACTGTCATATCGTTTGTCGTATTCGACGACTCTATATTTGAGGGTGAAACCAATTTAAGCAGTTTTATTTGCATTTTAGGAGTCGCCAACGTTGCTCGTTGTGTCGAAGTTTAATGTATATATAGGCATCATAAATTAGGCAGGACACTGACGTTCAATAAAGTTACATTAAATAATTGACCCAGTAAGCAGTTCACGTTGCACGTTCACTTTTGTGAACACCTCTTGGATTCTGGTTTTGACCGCGTGCGCTGGTCACAACGCCCACAGCAGACTGTTGTTGACCGTGCTCAAGGTGGTATTATGTTTGAAGTCAATGCGATAGTTTTTTATCACTTATTTACTCTCGTTTGCATAATAAACTGCAAAAATAACCGAACACGTGCGTCACCCAAAGGAGCTAGGGTGCTGGAACCACGTTTCATGTTACAACAGTGACAATGCGTCTACCTCTGCTTTTAATTTACTTTTATCGTTATTTCGTTTATTGTTGAAATTTGTGAAAATTAATTCTGATACGCATTTTGTTGCAAATAAATTAAAATAAATTAATTGCGGTCGTATGCAAAATTTATTGAAATGTATTATTTATGCTCGAACTTTGAGTTCGCTGCAATTGTAAAATTGATGTTTTTATTGAGATAAGGCGTTTTTTTACTGACACAATCAAGTTTGGATAAGTCGAAAGAAGTTGAGGCGAATACAGTAAATGTAACTAAAATAGTTACATAAGTTCATTTTTTAAATGAATTTAATTTAGCCCTTTTATCGCATAAACGACAACAGTTTCTATGACTTGTGACTTGTAACTTGTAACTTGTAACTTCGTTATTCTCAGTTTCGAGTAATTGAACGATGTAAAAGATTTTTAGTTGCTGATTTAACAGAAATTGCATCTTTACTTACAAGGATAAGTAAAAATAAAAATTTATGTACACTTCCAAATCGAAAAGAAAGTACGAACGGATATAAAATGCACACTCGTATCTACAAACACGAGCTGAGGCCTGATAACAAAAATTTTGGTGAGTAAAGGCAACAGCTCCTACAGAAGAAGCCACGCCAGAGTCTCGAATGCATTGACATTTCAAGCAGAAGTACAGAGCTTCCCACATAAACACAATAAAGCTTAAATTCACAAGAAAATTTATATTACTCATACGCTTAGGTCCGTTTAAATTTTTGTGCTGCTCGAAATGAATTTATGTGAGCTAAAATGTACGTACTTGCAAGTGTGTTTGTGGTGCAGTGCGTGCATGTGTGCTCACAGATTTACAAAATTCCACTTTACTGTAGTTTTTCTATGAATTTATCTGTAAGTGAGTATTGAAATGTAAGTGTAACATTTCTTGTTTTTTGCAATTGCTTTCTTGGCTGCTGCATTGCGTGTATATATGTGTACGTGTGTTCGTAGTGAACACTATGTTTAGCGTTTGGGATGTGGAATGCAGAGTGTGGAGTGTGAATATGTGATTGTGTTGTTGTTACAAGATTGACACATCTTTTCAATTGTAAATTCTTTATAAGACAATGTTTTTGTGATTTGTTGTTTTAAATGTAGATTTTAAATAAAAACTAAGAAGCAATGTAAGCTTATTTTGAAACAAAAGAATAATATTTTAGTATTCCAGCGCGCTTAGAATCATCAGATAATAGGATTTGGTGGTGAAATAAAACACATGATGTAGTTAAAAGCGTTAAGTGATGTAGTAGAATGTGTTTTATTTTGTTAAAATATCTAAAATATTTTTAATTTTTATCTTATAATTTCTAAGTATAAAGTATGAAGAGAAATTGTAAAGAGAGATATGAAAGTACTTTTGGATGACTTTCTCAAAAATATATTATTTGAAACTAACAAAACATCAATACAAAAAATAAGAGAAAAGACAAAAGAAACATATAGTAACTTATATCCGCATTCCATAATATTTCAGCTAGCAAAAAACAATACCATAATAACAAAGAGTTCACTCGGAGTTTACATAACGGTCTCTATTAAATCATTAATTAGAAAAAAAAGCAAATTTATTTCAAAAAGAAATAACTTTTGGTCGAAAGTTATAGAATTTTGTTGACTTGAAGTTGAATTTGTAACAACCACAGGGGTAGGCACAATGATGTGAAATAAAATAATAAAATTCTTCATTCGTCTAGCATAAAATCAAAGCTAGTAGATGGATGAATGCAGCGCGGAGATTAGTGGGCTAAATATATAAATTTGTATCACTCTTATCTGGATGTCTCAATTATCCAAAGATAAAATCCGATTATAGCTAGAAATGTGGGTTTTGAGACTATTATAAATATCGTTTGGATAATCAACATAGTCATTATTAGAAAAATAGTCTATACTGTGTTTTCAAAAGATGTAATATATTGTTATGTACATACAATTGAACTGATCTTTTAAAGAGTAAAATGACCAGTAAGTTGTAAGAAATACAACTCTTTTAAATGTTGCAATTCCTAATACTAAAGTAGAGAATGTATCTTTAGGAATATGTTTCGAACTGAAGTTTTGTTTTGTATATTTCCTTACTTTTTGTAAAAAGAATGCTATGTAATGCATTTCATCCTATCTGAATGTACATAGTTCGATGGTTGTAGTTAAAAATATTGACAAACACATAATTTATATTATTTGCAGCAATACCTACGCTGATTGCAAAAAAAATACCTATTATGGTATTTTATGTACAGATATTTTATTTGTCCATTGCATCAAATTTTGTATATTCTTAAGTGCTTTAATGATATTTCCAAAGAAGAAACGTTTTGCTTTATCCATATAGTACAACAAAAACAACAAATACCGAACACATGAAATGCTAGTTTTTAATAATGGAACAAATGTTTGCTGACATTGTTGACACTTATTGCTGCATTATTGATATGAGAGTAAATAGCTTTCACCAATAAATGTTCGCTTCACGTAATCAGAATTTCATTGCCATTGGGCACACACTGAATCCAGCGGATGCACAACAAGTGCATATCAGGCTATACAATGCGATTGCAAAGAGATTGGTAAGTTTGCAAAAGTGCATTTTGGTTCTTGTCGATGGATGTTAGCACTTGGGAAGAAATGCAAGCTATCGTTAATTAAGTCATTACTTGCAGCAAAAGTAAGCAAACTCTCTTCATGGAATATGAAATACCTGGAATGATGTTTTAATACAACTTCCAATAAAATGCAATGCCATTGGTTTTCGTATGAGTAAAATTCATTGTATAATCAACACACGAGCCGCATATTCATCTACTTCAGAGACATTTGTAATGAATGTCAATGCTGGCAGTAATTGTGAGTATAGAACAAAAGGATCTGCTATATTGTCCAAACAAGGAATATGTCAACTCATGCAAGGAGTATAAACTCCAACAGACAAGACACCAGTAGTATGACATGTCACAAATATGGAAAAAACACAGCAAGCACATTTACATGTGTTGCAAATTGCATTCGTGCTGTTGCTTTTAGTTGGAATTTTCTTGCATTCTGGTTAAATACCAACTTATTCAAGTGCAAGTGATCCTTTTTTAAGGGCAAAGGAAATTCAGATGTTAACACAGTTTAATCGTAGTAAGCAGCCGAAATATTTATATTCGATGTGATGATGGTAACTGCAATAAATTAATTTGTTGTTTGTGTGACTTAATTAATAAATTGTAAAATGCAGGATATTGTACATGAACAAAAAAATTTAAATTAACAGTAAAGATAATAAAGAAATATTGGTCAAATTCAGATGTGGTTATGTTAGTTTTATTCTTCTTGAAAAATATACTGAATCGCATATGGAAATTTTTAGTTGAAACACGGTTATCTTATGAGTCTTATGGTAATAAATAAAATTAATAACTATATATACATTAAATTGTTAAAATTATTTTCTTTTTGTATTTGCTATTTTCGCTAACTGTAAATGAAACGAAAACATCTCAGAAGTTGTAATGTGTAAATACAGAACAACATAAGGACATTTAAAAAAAAACTGATAGCGCTCAAGGTCTAGCGTTGATGAAATCTAATAATGGTTAAATGGCTCATGATGATTATGCATACCCATCCAATTAGGTTATTTGTTTTGCATTGGTAGCCAGAAATAGAACATATCAATTGAGATTTCAAAACGGAACGTATTTGGATACATATTGCTCTCATAAAGCTCAAGGGTATGCTTTTGAACGCAAATTTTTTCTGATTTTTAACAATAATTTAAACATTTTTATTAAGATTTAGCATTTGTTGAATTAAATTGGGAAAATAAAGATTTTAACAAAAAGTATATATTTTTAGGGAATGTTTTTTTTTAGTTTTTTAAGGCCAATTGCTGTAATGTAAGAATCCCATTAAAGCAATCTGTTTGAAATATAATGTTTATGTTGTAGTCCACCTATTTAAACTTCAAAGTCACATACTCTATATGTTTATAAAAGCTGATTAGTTACAATTTGAAGAGAAGTCCCTTGCACATTTTTTAACTTGTAAAATTTGTGCAATAAAATTTTTGACCGTCTGTAAGCCAACGACGCAATTATTATTTATTATGTGATTGTTTTTCAATTCAATAGTGGTTTATTGTATTTCATGATGTAAAAAAAATTCGTGGAATTGTATATAAGCATAGTCAGTGCTGTGGTCTATGCAATGTTTACTTATCTGGAAACATTGATTTACAGTTGATTGCGTCCAATAGTCGAGGCTACAAGATTCAATCGAATAAATTTGAATTGTTTGTCCAGTGTATTGAATGTGCTCACTAACAATCCTACCACAGTGGTACATTTTCACATCCTAAAGCCATACATTCAGTACCCACATGAACAAGAAGAATGAGTGGTCAACTAGCAGTGTGGATATTGGCATAACAAATCTGTTAGCCGACGTTGACCTCAAAAGTTAAAGGCATGCAATCAGCAATTCTAAGCATATGAGGAGTATAAATCGCTATGCACAGGGCCAAGAGTTCGTTAAAAATTAAATCAAAAGTAGCAGAGAAATGGGTTTACTACAAGTGAAACATGACAAATACGAGCAAAGCAATGAACAAGATGGCTGTAGCTCAAGATGGTTCTCATCAAAAGTGACTGCCACAAATCAAATCAAATTCTCCTTGATTAAATTTTGGCAGGTACGCGACAATGTATAAAAATACTCAAAGTCAGATATGCCTCCAACCAAAGAAAGTAACGGAAGCAATGGAAAGGAAGTAAATAAAATTCAGCAGTAAAATTATTCACGCTTCAGCTAAATTCCTCATGTTATACATTTTTATGTCACATTCTTGCAATTGGCATTTTATTTTTATGTAGTTAAGACAAATTGACGTGCAAATAAAAAGCAAAAAGCTCCCACGTCGCTATGTCTACAAATGACTATACAACGATGAAGACAACGGCGCACTATACACCTGGGCCATATAACATTTTGCTTCATATGCCATGGTTCCCCCATCTGCAATCTCACCTGGTTTAAGACATTGTACACTTTTATTTCGCCTGTCACCCATCTTTCACTTAATACCGCTCTGCTTAGTGTTTGCATTTTGCATTCTGTGCTGATTTACATTAAGACCGAAAAGTTTTCGGAAATTCTCATTTAAAATTCGCGCGCTGTATATTTTTCGATATTTTAAGTTTATGTAGTTTGGCAGCACTGTCCTTAATTACTATGCCAAAAATGAGCGCGATCTGTCAGACAGTTCGTTTACGGCAGCTGTTGAAACCAGTTCACCTCAGTAGGGCGTTGCGAAAAAAACAATGGAAAAAAATATTGAACAAAGAGTTTGCATCAAATTTTGTGTTTCGAACGAAATTTCGTGTGCAGAATCGTTGCGAATGCTACAAAAGGCTTATGGGGAATCAGTTTTATCGAAAACTCAAGTTTATGAGTGGTACAAAGCCTTCCAGGACGGTCGTACGACCGTCGAAGACATTTCGCAACGCACTACTGAGGTGAACTGGTTTCAACAGCTGCCGTAAACGAACTGTCTGACAGATCGAGCTCATTTTTGGCATAGTAATTAAGGACAGTGCTGCCAAACTACATAAACTTAAAATATCGAAAAATATACAGCGCGCGAATTTTAAATGAGAATTTCCGAAAACTTTTCAGTCTTAATGTAAGTTGGCGTTGGCGTTTGCGTTTGCCTTTTGCTTGTATCCTTGGCAGAAATGCTACAAGTTGTTTACCTTCACGATTTAAGTTCCTTATCGAATTTGCGTCCTGCGGCTGCCCCAGGTTGGTAGCACACAATCAGATTTTGTAACGGAGATGTATCGTTATCTCCGCACTGTCCTGTACAAACACGCCAATACAAACACAATCTCCGTACACACATATATACACAGATTCATATGCAGACATTTTTATTTGCGCGTCTGCAGATTGTTGAAACGTAACATTAAATTTTTAAGCCTTGATTTTTATTGTTGCGCATCCTTGCTGTACTTGGTTTATTTGGTTTATATGCTGTGTTTGCTATATTAAAAGAAATTATTTGACAATAAACGTAATAAAAAATTTTTATTACATTCTGTGTGCAAATTGCTCTGCTCTAATAATTTCTACATATTTTATATTGCCATATTCCTTATAAAAGCTGTAAATATGCTAATAAATTGGCTCAACCCATAAAGAGGAAGTGTTAAGGACTGACACATAAAAATACAGTACGGCTTTTCACTTCTTTCCGTGCATGACTGCAACTCACTTCCTTTTGTGATTCTATTTTTATAAAAATTTAAGAAACATTTTTTATTACAGAGAAAATAAAATTGAAATAAATTGAATTCCTAATATCTAATATTCCTGCTTCTCTTAGTTTTTAATTATAGACCTTTCAACTGTACGTGATAAGGAAATCTTATAAAAGTTATCCGAAACAGTCAATTTATAAGACACAAACATAATAATAATTATTAAAAGAGATTGAATTAGATATGTTTTAAGAAATTATAGATTAATATCCAAATCATAAACATAAAAGTTGTTAATGATGATATTATACGTATAGTTATTATAAAACAGTCTACCATATTGTCTAAGACGTCATTTAAAACCATTTAAATACTTTTTCTTGCTACGAGTATTGTCTTCATTGTTTTCAAACGGTAATATACCTTTTCAACGATGTTAATTACGCTCTTACAGTCAAATTTATTGAGCATTTATGAGCAACTGTTATATTTGTGTTCTTCCATTATCATTTAATATAAGCCCCCAAAAGCGAAAGCAGCGAACTCAAAAAAATAAAAATATGCATAACATAATTTTTCTAAAACAAACACTACAGAATTTTAAGTACATGATTACGTTTCTATAATTTGTAGAAAAGTGCTTTCGTTTGTTGTCTTCTGAGAAACAACAAAAAATTTGAAGTTTGAATAATGACGCTTAATGCAGTATTTGGCACTCTTAGGCAAAGAGTCTTAGCCAACTAAGACTTAGACTAAAAGTTCTACGCCTGCCACTTGCAGTCCATACTTTTGTCTACGGATTAATAAATCAATGTTATTTTTAAAGACCACTGATGGTAGAAATTTCGCAACACTCGAAACAGCTGCATGGTCAATCAAAAAATTTAATTAATTAAATATGATAACATTTTGTTATAATTCATAAATGTTTCAACTTTTATAAATAAAGATTAATTGTAATAATTAATTTGATATCACAAAACTAGAAAATATTACTTTTACTTTGGTTTAGTGAAAAGCCATTCAGAGATGGAAATTCTTGGGTATTTTTCATTTGTTCCATGAATATTCGAAATGAAATCTGAGTACTGCTTATATAATGAAATTTATTATTAGTTTATATTACTATTGGTGTCTATCATAATTCTTATGCAAATTTCATTTCCTATTATAATAATATTCTTAATTTTCTCATATATTTAATAATTAAAAATAATCAAATTAGTACTTTTTCTACTGTAGATTAACAACTGTAGTAACCTTTGGGACAAATAATCGTATACACATACACACTTATGCAATGACATATACATTGCAAAGATATGTTGCCTTTTGTTAGCAAAGAAAAGTGGACGTAATTGATAATAAATGACATCGTTGTCTGGGCTATTATTTCAGAGAATATAAAATGTACCATAAATACGGAGATGCCTGAAGAGAAATTGTGTATCGAAAGGAGCCCTATTCACATAGAAGCAGTTCTTTCTATTATGAAATGGCAACATTTAGATGAAGCTATTCCTTTGCTGTATTGCGAAAGTCTTTCATCGCTTTACGAAGCATTTGAATCTGGTTAATTCTTGCGTCAACCTACAGAGTTCGCAGGACATGCTTCATTTAATAAATTTAATAAAAAGCGACACAACTTGTCGCTTCTATAATAGCAGACGACCGCTTTAAAAAATTATGAAGAAGCATCAAGCCCTTCATAGGAGTTTAACCATGCCAATATAAAAGATATCAAACATCTGTATATTCAGTATATTTTGTATACAAATGTCTACAGCCTTTTTAGTGCTGAAATAATAAATAAAAATTCAATTTATTTGGTCGTTGAGCCTCAATATCGTTTGTTTATTTGTTTATATTTCATCTTTGCTGGAGGATTTTGAATAATGCGAATATAAGGAACATAAATGTTATATTTAGTCACTTCGCAAGACGAGTTTACTTAAGACTAACTTTATTTTTAAAATCAATTCTTAAAACTAATACAATATTAATGTATAGAGCTTTTAAAGATTAATATAATATTAATGTATAGAGCTTTTAAAGAGAGCTCTATATACTTCGTTATAATAGTTATAACAATAAAAATCCTTTGAATATCGTTTGGTGCATATTTCAAGGTTGTAAGAATTTTATGTTTTTATTTATTTTTCAATTTATTATATAGGAAATACTTGACTAAAATACACTGAAAATTCTGATAGTTATTGCAGTAAGACAGCAGCTTCAAATTAACTTGAGTTAAGGAAAATAAAAAAAAATAAACATAGAAAAAATTCAACGGTTCGTATTCATTTTGTATTTAAAACAAACAAAAAACTATAACAAAAAATGAATGAAAATTGTTTTAACATAGCTCAGCGGGTTCGGTCAACAATTGCGGTTTGGTCACAAAAGGTTTAAAATAAAATTATTTAAACAATTTGCAAACATTTTAATTAAACATTAAAATGTTGACATAGGCAAAATAATTTTAGCGATTTTTAAAGCATTTCACTTCGTCGCCGTTGACGTTGGTGCAAATTTTGTGATGTGAACTATTAAAATGCAATTACCGCACTTTGAACTTGTGCCACTGATAATATCATTCATTTGAATTTTGAATTGAAGTGTTTTCGAAGTGACTACAACTCGATTAACATGCATTTTTCATTTGTTTCGAGTTTGAAGTGCTTCCACTTTAAATACTTAACCCAGCTGAAGTTGGATTCGGGTCGGGCCAATTGGGCTGGGTACTTAATTCATTTTCAAACAAAATAGGTACACAATAATTCAATTAATTGGATAAATTTTTTTATTAAATTGTGCAATGTCTAAGCTATCACGACTTTAATAATTTTAAGCTATCTGAATCAAATGTTTTTTATTTATTAAATTATTTCTTCAGCACTTTTGTACGAAAAATAATCTCTCGCCAACAGCTTATAGCTTGTTAAAACATAATTTTATATAATTGATCGATATTTATGTTGAAAAAATGTATGTAAGGTTACTGAGCTCAAAAGGATACAAATTAATATTTGATTTACCTCACAGCGTATATGAACTCAACTCAACGGCACATATGAGTAATATTTTTCTTATGAAACTATCAGGTAATGGGAATGAATATTGAAAATATGATTTTATTACTTTTGAAGTATAAGTAATTTAACTTTTGTATCAAGAAATCCAATAAATGCACAAAATGTACAAAATTCACAAAATGTTAAACATTAAAAACTTTAGTCCAATGAAACAAGCAGGAGATATGTGTTTGGTTTCTGCGGGCGGAGTTGCCACAGTTTCAGGATAAATCAATCAAGTTCCAGGCAGCAATTCTGTTTTATTGAGTTGTACATAAAAACATTTAACCATAAATGCATTTAAATATTTCTGTATAACTTCTGCTTACTCAAGTCAAATGTGAGCAAAACAGTCACTGCTAAATGTGTAGTACCTTCAACTTTTTATCTATGAGGTCTCGTTAGAATCTCCACAATTTTAAAGTTCGTTTAATGACTTTTTTGTATGATTGATGTGTAAATTGGGTGTATATAGAGTGTTGATGTTGGACATTATATATAAACTTGATATTAATATTAATTGTAATGACACTCACGGAAATTGCTGCGTTAAACATGAATGAAGCAGTATGGTTTGCATATCAATATAAAGGGTGTCAAATAGTCCTCTATTTAAAAGAAATCCTTCGGGAGAAAGTCTCTTATATATTTAAAATAGTTTATTCGAATAGTATAAGTCATACATCCATTACAAGCTAATTAAATGGTATTCCATGATTAATATGGTATTGTACTTAATTAGGAACCTAATTTTTTATAAAATCTTTCATTAAGCCTATAAAAAATCTTGTTTATTTCAAGATTTTTGTAAAGTAAAATTTAAATATCGAAAGTTTTGATGATATTCAAACACTAACTCAACATACAAAATAACCACCACTCTAAAAATCTGGTTCATCTTTTTGATTACAAGGACTACCTTTTTTCATCCAATATGAATTTGTCTAATGTAAGCGAATGTCGACTGTGCTTAGAAGAAGCATTTAGTTTTGTTTATTTATTTGTAAGTTAACATTAAAATTAATTTTGAAGTTAACTAAGAATAAGGAACTAGACTGCTAGGTCTTTTGCCCTAATGAAAGAAATAAAAAGTTTGCCTTCTTTGTAATTAGTATTTTCTGCCTTGATCTAGGACTTTGAGATTGCAATTGGTACATTCTAAACGAAAAACATTCTGGCGAATGAACGAAATCCCTGTCATTCGGTAAAGCGATATAGCTCTCTGACAAAATTTCTTTTAGGATCATAAGATGTTGCTCTTCAGAATTTAGATCGCTATAGATATTCTGTTGTGCTTTAATTGCTTTAATTAAAAACTGCTTTGTTTTCAAATTTCCTAAAGAAGGTAGAAATAAAAAAGGAGAAACTAAATAAGAAGAATTTAATAAAAATGATTTCTTGTGCGTTTAAACACAGAATTATTATTATGAGATTATTTAAAAACTCTCAAAACAAATGATATTACACACATGGCATATTTATTTACAGATGAATAATAGATAATAATACTAATTTAATAACTAGTAATTTATAATTCATCTAATAGACTATAGATTATTAATTAAACGAAACCAAAATGTTATGAAGTCGTAGTCTATAAAAATAAGGAAAACCCTGAAATTATCCAATAACGCTTAATGGGTCGGTCAAAGGGAAATTGCTTTTATTGATAATGTTATTGCGAGGCGGAATAAAAGTTCGATTGCCATCCATAAATGTTGAGCACGCATACAATTAGCGACAAATTCAACTGCTTACATCCGAAGAGGACAATAAGGCAGCATGTGTGGAAGCGAAATTGATGTTCGTTTGTGTTTTATTTAGTAATGAAGAAAATTTAGCTGCACAAGTAACAAATTCCTACAAAACACATCAACAAGATGTACACTTTCGAATAAGAGATCCTTCTGGTAAAAGTACAAGTATAACACGACTTACCTCAGTAAAGGATGGAATACAAGAGTCAACTTAATCGACTTAGACAACCTGACGCAAGTGTAGCTATAAAAAAGTTCGCAACATGAAGATAATAATAAAATCAGATGACCATGGCAACAATACCAATAACGCATACATTAGCAATTGTTGCCAAAGGGAATTCGAAAACACAATTATCCTTGTTAAGCAGAACATAACGAAAGCGCTCAAAGGAGATGACAGCATTAAAAATTCAAAACATGTCAAAAAGCGCTTAAGGATTCTTTTCTGCACAATTACGTGTGCTAACGTTTAATAAATGCATAAGCAAAAACATTGATAAAAACTCATTGCCATTAAAATAATACTGAAATGTAAGTGGCAAATTCTGTATTCGATATAGGTCACGCCTCAATATTTAAGTACAAAACGTAAATAAACATTCAAAAGCACTATTTCAGAAATTTTCATTTTTATACTTCACAAATTCTTAACTTTAGACGAAATCCTACGGTTTATAAAATATTTATATTTGTTGTGACGAAGCCAAGGGATAAGACTATTACAATAAATAAATTATATTTGGAATTAATCTGTTCATTTATTAGAATATGCAATGCCCGAATTCCCTCTCAGTATGTTGCAAACATTTTGACCAACTTAATATACCATTTTTCAACGTTGTATGTATTAAGTGTAATTGGTAGATAAAAAATGTAATCTTAAATGCAATGACCATTATTTTTAAAATTGTTTTTAAAATATGATAGATAAAATTCAGATCTAATATTAAAATAATTTTTATAGCAAAATATTATTTGTACATATGGATAAATAAATAAAAATAATGTATCTATGAGAATTGAAGTAGTGAATTTTTGTAGCGTTTACTATACAAACACTAAAATTATATCATTTTTGATAAAATATATCAACAATTATAAAAAAATGAAGAAAACGTCCTTTTTTAGCTTTGAACTGCCAAACTCAGTAGCAAACAATGGACTTCGTTTCTTTCAAATATATGACATACATGAGCTTAGTAAGTCTTTTGACATTTCTAAAATAAAAGTTTTTGTCCTTAACAACTTC
Organism: Teleopsis dalmanni; assembly: GCF_002237135.1. Lineage (NCBI taxonomy): Eukaryota > Metazoa > Arthropoda > Insecta > Diptera > Diopsidae > Teleopsis > Teleopsis dalmanni. Next base: position 445,681 of record NC_051847.1, on the reverse strand, counting down.
TTCAGTGAAAACCACAAAATTATGACTTGAAAAGTGCTAAAATGTCACTTGAAGAAAGTGGTGGTACTATATTCTGTAGAAGTTTTGCCATAACATATAAGGTACTAGTAGCTTCATAAATATATTTTAAGACATAAATATAGATATCGCTATGAAAATTGGTTAAGGAACTGTAATTTAAAAAGTATTACAGTCTTCTGTATAAAAAAATTTGATTAAAACGCACATTTCCAACCTCCTTATTAGTATTAAGCAAAGTTGAATTTTGAAAATATTTTTTTAATATTTTTTTAATATTAAAAAACCTCTTTTTTCTAAATTATTCTTATTTGAATTTTTGTAAATAAATAAAATAAAAGTTTTTCGGGCTAAAAATAGAAAAGTAGTGAATTACAACAACTAAAATTTATTTTTTATATTATTTTAATTAATTGAATTTTTGAGTATAGCCAAGTCCCCATCATCAGTGGTCTTGGAAATATATCTTGTATTTAATTATTCGCAAATAGTTTTTTGAGACTGTAAGTATCAGGAATCAAACTCCTGTTTTTAATAATAAACTTATATAAAATCTAAAGCATTACCTACCGTTCTTAAGAATGAAACATCGTCCTGCTCCGATCCTCCTTCCGTTTCGGCCATATCCGTGCAGAACTCACTTTAGCCGGAAATATTAAAATGAAAAAACTTAAGCTCTCAAGTTTGTTGGAATTTTCAACATCGACGATGCAATTAAACAAAAATTTTCAAAAACAACTAAAACTGACTGCGACCAGAACGCAGCGAGTTAGTTCACGTCGTATTATTTTTCTTGGCACCAAGTTTCCGTTAAGTCGGGTCAAAAATATTTAACTATAAAAAACTGATTTGAAAAAAAAAATCGATTTACATTAATGATCCACTATTTCTATTATTTAAGTTTATTTAATAATTTTTGTATAAAAATTTTATCTTTCATGTATTTTTATATGTTTGGTACATAGTTTCCCTTTTGTTTTTGCAAATTATTTAGAATACCAAACAGTTTGAAAGTCACTGCCCACTTGTCGTTTTACGTTTCCTATCAACCAATGAGCAAAATGTTACATATTGTATAACAGCAAAAAGCTCTTATTTTCATTGCTCTTAAATTTAATTCTTGCGCAAACAACACCTAAAATATTAGGTGCTCTCCACATTTTTGTTTTGCTTCAACATTCGCAAGTTCAGCTGATTTTTGCGAATGTTTAGACAGTTTTATACTCTTCTTAGCGTCACGTGCTCTCGTGCCTCTCACATTTAATAAGTTTCTTTTTGAAAAATATTCATTGGAAAATGTCACCTCTTTCTCAAACTGCAGCAATTTTCTGCTTTTACGTTGGCGCCGGCACGACTTTGCCATCGTGTGAGTGAACTTTCTTTCGGGCATTGAGAAAATTTTCTATTGAATAAAATTTTTAAAAAAATTTTTCTCTAAAAACTTGGCTAGTGGCCAATTTAAATATTTTTGGGTCTGTGTATATTTATTTCATAATGAGCTATTTTGACATAATTGATTGAATTAACTGAAACATGTCTGAAAGCTGAGTTCTTGGCCTTAGTACTCTGCTTTTAGTTCTTCCTATGCATTTGACTGATGAAAAAGATGATTTGTGTACTTCTTCGTCCTCCACAAGGACATTAAAGTTAACTATTCAATGTTAAATAATATATTAAAAATGTTCCGAAACTCTTTTATTCTGTACGTGAATAAAGTACACATTAGCGTTTTTAAATTAAAAATAATGGAACTACAATTCCCTGGTTAAGGTATCAGACTTAATTTAATTTATTTTAATCGTATAAGCTTGAAAGCTTTAACACTCATAGATTAAATTATGTGTAAAAGAATAATCTGACTTTATTAGAATGGGAAAGTAGCGGAGCTTGAATAACTTAAGAAGGAGAAGGTCCTTCCGATGTGGAAGCTATATCTGAATTCAGCTTAACATTAACTTATTTCACTATATATTGTGAAATAAATTTAACATTAATTTAATAATTAATTTTAATAATTATGGTTTGAAAAAATTTGAATTTGTTCTATTGGTTTTTTATGTGCTTGCTTTGTAAAATCTAGTATATTATTTTCTGTATCGCATTGTGTGGATACGAGGTGTCTTAAGTGAACCACAGTAGTTTTATTGGGTAATTAAAGCGTTTCTTCAGTAATATTTTCTTTGTCAAGTAATATTATTCGAAAGCAAAAAACCATAAAAGCAGAATCCTGCATCTGTTATATAGAATAGTCAATAACATTTGTTAAATCGAGATTTCGTTATGTTGGACATTCATTATACTTTATAAAATAATTAAGATATGTAATGATTAAATAATATTCAAAGCAATTATCTTTGAATTCTTCAAATTTTAGTCGATTTGGTTTATGCAACCAAAATGTATATATGTGAGTATCTTTAAGTTCGGTATGCATAAATATCGTACGATTATTGTTACATTTTTCTATTTGATTTCACACAACTCGATTAAAAAGTTTTCAATTTAATTTGGGTTTTAAACATCTTCAGGCGGTGGAATTGTAAACTGATCATTTATCTTTGAATTTGGTTCGCTTTACAGTGGAATGAGTCCGTTCATTTGCAGTTCATATGAATACAACTACGATTATTATTCTGAACAAAAATTGAAAAATGAAAATATATTAATATATTAAATGAAAAATGTACATTTTATGTATTTTGTACAAATTACGACAATTGGAATTGTCACCAATTGCTTGAAGCAATCAATTTACGATAAATTAATTAGAAAATTGTAGATTAAATTATAAATTGAATAGTAAAAAGTGAAAAAAGTTGTCATTTAATACGTTTTTATATATTTATAAATACTGATTAGCGATTAACTAAAAGCTTCTAATACTATTTTCCCCAAAAATAATATTAAAACTATAGGTCTGTTATAGTAATTTATAGGATTTTCTAAAATATAATTTAATAAGCTATAAGCAACTTTAATTTAAATTTTTCCAGTATGTGTACGGGTTGCAACCAACCAGCGGAATGAGTATTTTGTCGATACTATAACCTACTATAACCGCTTAAATTGTAAAGAAATTTAATTACTTAAGATCTAAACAAGACTTGTGAAGCAAGTGTTGAACTTGTGAAAAAAGTCATATGAGTACGAAGACCAAAACTGAAATAACTATTTTTTTTAATAATAAAATCTTCTCTTCTGATATTTTTTTTAAAATTCCTTTTAAAAAATTTTCTTCCCAAATTTTTTTGTAATTCTTTCTGATTTTCCTGATTCTTTTCTACTACTTTTGTTGTATTGTATTGAAGAATGTATGCACAACTATAAGTGTAAGTAAATACTACAGTAATATATGGTACGACATATGGTACGAGCAAAGTTAAAGCTGTGTTCATTTTTGGTTATATTACGTGTTTGATGGAGTGATATGGAAATTTGATCTAAAAAGAGATTGTATATGTTTTAGACTTCAGTCATGCCATAAACGATTTAATTAAAATTTAATAATAAATATTGTCTTACTGTTGTATTATACAATAATTACTGTTAATTCATGATAAATAAATTCAGATTCGCTATTTTCTTATATATTATTCCATAAGTCGAATGTAGGACGTCGTCTGAACCTAAAGAACTACGGTTGAAATTTATATAACTGAAAATGAGAATCACTAAAATTGAATTTAGTGAAAATAATTTTTTATCCACTACTAGAGCACAGGAGAAAAGGAGTTGGAAACGTGAAAACCATTTAGCTTTGTTTTGGGATACACGATAAGCAAAAGTATTTGTATTTGAATTTTAGTAGTAATTGATTTTAATAATTTATTAAAATTGTCAAAAAAATAAGGTATCTCGATAAATTTTTCCGTACTAGAAGAGACATTTTGATATGGTATGTAACAAATTTATTTTTAACATTTCTTGACATGTTGGTAACATTAACAATAGTGCTTAACACAACGCTAAACGTGTCTGGATCAGAATCACAGCATCTGCTAAGGTTCAACAAAAGAATATGTAGTAGTCAACTGAGCAGTCAGAGCTGGCAAGTATTTATCATTGCTAACAACAACAATTGTCAAGGTACGTCAAGGTTGTCGTTGTCAAGTACTGTTGGACGCACATCCGCTTTCACAAATACAACTCCATGTATTGCAACATTTTTGTATATGAAACTTCATGTGAAAGCACACAAGCAAAGCCAAATTGGTATTTGTATCTGGGTAGCACTTAAAAAACTACAAAAAAACTACGGAATATTTGCAACAGTTTAAGCTGTAAATTGGAAATTCGTTGCGTTTACAGAGTCAAGTCACTTTTTACTGTATTTTTCCAAACAAAAGCAAATAGAAAAACAAGTTTTTGTACTGTTAAATGACTTTGAACTGGTTTTGGGGCTGTTGCACTTGACTTTCCTTTACTGTGTGTGTGTATAAATACATATATGTGTATAAATTTGTGTATATATGCTTGCTTTTTTGTAGTAGTTGTTGCCTGTTTTAAATGGTTTTGCGCTTTAGTTGATTCTCGGTGTTGTGAAAATCTGGTACAGCTTTTTAAATCGTTTATTTTTTTTAACAATTTTAAAAAGGCTGATACACAAAAATCTGACATAAGACCCACATCAGTAGTGACGTTCAATACTACCAGTTCAATGCAAAAAAGGATATGTCTTATTTTTCAATACAATAAGACTTTTATGCATTTTATTGGAACGGGAAGAAGGGCTCGACGGCGGTGCTTCGATTTTTATTGCAGTTCAATGTGGTGCTTGAACGGTGGCAGCTAACGTTGCTCCTGTTGTTGCAAATTACTGTTTCCCCATTTCAACCACTGCAATCAAATGCTACAGAGCAGTCATTCGTACACAAAACCAATGTCTGCTCTGCCTAGTCGGGTGCTCAGGCTATTGTGTAAGTGCTTTCTGTGCATGTTGATTTTATTGTTGAATCCATTGTTAGTAATTTTGATGTAGTTTTATTTGTTGAACTAAAACCACTCAACACTTGAGTTAACACAACAAATATTGTTTTCACAAGTGCAGCAAGAATACTTTTTATGTCCTTCCAACATGCACCACACTCTTGAAAACATGATTACAATAGTACATGTCGCCTTATGTACAAATCGAGAGCCGGCTCTCGACTAGGCAATATTACTACATGTCCACTTACACCTTCGCAATGGCCTACATTACCGTATGAAATTTGAAAAAAAGTGCTAAACAAAAGCACAAGACAATATTAAGTCATGAAATATTGGATCGAACGTAAAATTCGTTTTGGTGTCAAAACTGTGCAGTAAAGTTCAAATTTTTTTATTTTATTTCCAGTGCTTGTCCTTTTTTTGATGGTTTCTGAATTATTTCCATTTTAGATAACTTACGGACAATAATATAGTTTGATTGTTTTGTTCTAGGCAATGCTCGTTTGTCGTTCCTTCTCAAACTAAAGGTGAAATAAACTATTTAGTGGAACAGAAAAATAGGTTGTGCCCATAGAAATTTGTTAAAGCATAAAATTCAATATCGTAACGGAACCAAAAGTATTGTTTACTTTAAATTCTTTATTCGTAGTGGTTGACAACAAAGAATATAAGATTTACTCTATGGAAGTAAGTTTTCAAATTGATATAATAAAAATTGGAAATGAATGTAACACTCTCTACAACAGAGTTTCTCAACCACTGGTTCACCAACCGATTGGACTTTCGAATGCGCTTTACGTATGTATTATGGAAAATTATTGGCACCGGCTCTTGCAAAACACATACAATTAATTTCTGGTTCGCAATAGGTATTGGGTTATATTCGTCTAATTCTCAATGAGTAATATTGAGCAATAAAACATAACAATTTCAGTTTTCTATAGATATATCTCTCATATCATTATATGCAACACTTTTGATACTATTGAAATAAATTATATCTAAATAAAGTGTAAGAAGCAAATACACCAGGACATTGGATTAAAATAAGTGTGTTTGAAACTACAAAATTTATGTAAATAGTTTTGTTTGTTAAAATGAATTTTAAACTCAAACTTAAATCGGTAATTACGTGCGAAAATGTTTCGGGACTTACACTAAGTAGTCGAAATAGTTTACCTGTACCTAATTCTAAATCCTTTAATGCTAGTTAAATTTAAATAATCTCATTTCGATTTCCGCTTAAACATATTTTTTAATTGTGTTATTTGTGTGCTGATTCGTTTAATATTGTTAATATTTTGGTGCCTGAATTTAATAAACTAATTAAAATGCGATTTTTAAGTTATTTAGTTTAGAAGCTTAGTCGACATTGTTTCCGCACGCAAGAATGTGTTGTGGTTTTCACATTCGAATTTTGAAAATTAGGCAAAATATTAAATAATTAGAAGCATTTAAATATTTGCTCTTGTGCTAATTTGCAAAATACATTTTAAAGTGAAATTATAGTTTCGACAATGGCAATAATACTAACTGAACAAATAGATTTGCATATTTGGACTGCATGTAGAAGTGGTCAGAATGTGATTAATAATATTCAATAAATGCCTGAATATTAATTGAAATACATTCATTGCACTTGTGAATGCTTACACGCATTCCAGGCAAGTGAAAGAGCAGCGTAATGACATTTACTGGTGTCGGCAGTTTCCTTGTTTGCAAGACATAACAACTTGTATTTTGGGTTTAACTGTAGATAAAATATCAAACACTTGTTTCCGGTTACATTAGTGCTACACATTGGACTCAGAACTTGCTATTTGAACATAATATAAACTTTCTTATATGTGCAAAACTTGTGAATATCACAAAGTAGTAAAGACGGCAAAAATATCTAAGAGATAACTTGCAAAAGGAAGTGATATTATTGTTAATAATGAGAAAAAAAGATTGTGTATCCAAGATTTGTTCCGCATGAGTGTATTTCTCGAGATATTTCACTGTACTTTATAGTAAATCTGTTGATTATCGTGCTTTACAAATGCACTTTTTCTGAACCATTATAACATCCATTGTAACGTAATACTCATAAATAACGCAATGCAATAAAATATACCATCTTAATCGGTTAATCTATATCCGTTGTATATACCATATATTATACAATCTACATCAATGAACCATTATAACGTCCATTGTAACGTAATACTCATAAATAACGCAATGTATTAAAATATACCATCTTAATCGATTAATCTATATCCGTTGTGTATATATTATACAATCTACATCAATTTTGTTCGATCTAGCTTGTAAAGTTTTTGTAGTCAGGTAGTTAACGATTAGCTTCGTCGATTTGTACAATCATATTTTTTTTGTTTTATTTGTATAAGTAATTTATAATATTAAAATGCATGGAACTCTATCAACAGAAAAAACTTTTGAAAATAGAAGTCGGTTTTGCCAATTGTAGCTTACATTGACGTACTATGGATTTATCCATGAACACCCGTTCTTGTGTGGTGCTGCGTGCCTTCAAGAGCAGCAGTAAGTGTTATTGGTGAGCTACGTATAATTATGTTTTGTGTTATTACCAAGCACGTGTGCAATTATTCTTTGGCGTTAATTATTCAAATTCAAAATCATAATAGAAGTAAATTAGTAATCTTCAAGTAGCAATGCGTAACAAATCGTGGAGGATACCAACGTCGTCTTGAATTTTGAAGGAAATTGTGGGCAAAGCAATATTTGCTTTAATTTAACTTACAAACGCAGTTGGCTTGTGGAAAGATTGATTTCATTTAAGGCAAACTATATATGTTGCACTGGCTTAACACTGGCTTTATTGAGAAGTGAGACAACAAAACTTGAAATAAAAATTTTTACTTCTTTGATGAATACATGACCATAATATTCATTATTTTTATACTATAATTTTGATCATATCTCACCAATGAAAGAATCAAAATTGCAGAATTACACGTTGATTGCTCTCATGTTATCTGGTATACGCCTGTCGTCGATTTCACTTATTCTCACAAAAGCTATCGACTAGGCTTTCGCACAAAAGGCAGCACACAGATAACACAAAGTAGTTAACTTGAATGAAGTCAACTTGCATATATATTTTATTGCCTAACATATGAGTATGTATTGTTTGCTTTAGTGTGCCTTTTGTTCTAACTTGTAATTTTCCCCTTCAGAGTAGGTCCTTGGGTGAAGTTTCACACCTGTGGAAATCTGTTCTGTGTGCCAAAGTGTTTGCTTATGTAGGAATTAGTGATTAAATTTGTACACACTTTCATGGCTTTGTCTTTATTGTTTTTATGCGTAAGTAGACACAAGTAGGCTTCATACAATTTAATCCTGTGTTATCAGTAAATATGACAAACAACACTTGAGTCCTTGTATTGCTGTTTGCACTTCTGTAACTATTGATCGAAGTTTAATGCAATCAGCACCTTAATTAGAAAAATATGCGAGAGTAGAGCACAGAAGATTAATACAACTGTGCAAATGTTGAAGAATCTTAAACAATATACAAATATACAATATTTGTAAATTTTCATAATTGGACACTATTAAGACATTAAGACATATTGTATTGTTTAATATGACTTTTTACGAAGCAACGAGGTTATATGTTTTTGTCAGTATTAGAAGATAGGTATACCTAATACCTGATGCGTGAATAAAATGTATATTAAATAAATGGTTTTCTAAATGTGCTCTATAGAATAATAATATTTACCGCAAACTAAAACATTCACAGCATTGCTTTTGAAAACTCATAACAAAAATTCAATTATATTAAAATAAATTCATCCCATTTTATAGGTGTTCGCCAACAATCGGCTTCGAGCTATGAATCATATCACAAAGATATTGTATTTGGCAAAATGCCTTTATAATTTAATAATTCTCTTTTTAGCTAAACATTTGCATTGTTGAGGTTGTATCTGTGCTGCTTCTGAGTTCTCAAGTAGTGACAAATTCATTATGTCACCAGTAAAAGGATGCATTTTGAATGCAATAAATCATAGCTGAACCCAGCCAAGGATATTAATTCATTGGACGTGATCATGTAATGAAAAGAAAGAAATGTTTGCAAATTCAGATCCTCTACTCTAGCACTATAAAATGATTTCAAAATTTTTGTATTTTACGTATTTAGCAATTAAGAAATGGTACACCTATCTCACATGGGGACTACCATTTTGTATTCGGTTGAATTAAATTTATTTAAGTTAAATTTAAAAAATTGATAATGAAGTTTTACTTAACATACAAGTCATTTTCAGATATAAAGACATAGAAATAATTAAGAAATTTAATAATCAACATTTATCGAAATATTTCAATGTGGCCTTTCTGAGAATCGCTTATGGCCTTATGATACTAAATAAATCACTGCAGACATGACGGAAATTATATTTTGTTTGTTTGTTGATATAGTTAACATTAATACCTATTCTTCTGCTCCCTGTTTATTCAATCCAGTTCGTTACTCAATGCAGTTATTAATAACATAATTCATTTAAATAGAAATTAATATTTGCTTTGAAAAGAAATATATCAAGAATATTATTAGAAAACTAATTCCCTTTGGGGTGGTGTTTCCCACATTGGAAAATACTGAAATAATCTGATAGAAAAGAAACTTTTGTTTATTAAAATTTCTTCAAATAATAAAAGATAGAATAGTGGAGCAATAACTTATATGTTACACATATACCTATTTTTTTACACATTCAACATTTATTCTTGTGGTAATGGATTGTATATAGTGTTATAATTTTATCTATCCTTAAGCACATGCTTTTCAAACGCTTATTATGTAATATTGTATATTATACTAGTATATAGGTGCCTAACGGATTCTGAATATTTCGCAAATATTTAAAAAATTTTTTTCTTTTCGCTTTAACATTTTGAATGAGCCCCAAAAATATTTATTTTAGGTGTGTATAGGCTGTTTAATTGCACTAGATTGCAGCTATAAACGACTTGAACTGAGCGCTATCTAATGTATTAAACTTAACAGATATAAAAAGTATGCAGTAATGAATTTCACTTGTTTTTTTTTACTTTTACTATGAAATCAATAAGATTTTAAAGTTTTAGGAAATTTACGTAATATATTTAATATCAGTTGAAATTGGAATTAAAACTTTTAAAAGTAATATGAAATACTTTAAAATTTTTTATTATTTAATAATTAACTAATAAATAATTTTTTTTTGGTATTGTAAGAATCATAAAAAATTACATGTGCAAAATCGAAAATTACCTATATTATACCTATATTGTATATTGATACCTATATCTCACAAATTTTTATAATGAATAAAAATCTCTTTATCGTTTAAAACAGCTGAATAAATAAAACTAAATAAATTAAATTTTTATTATAAATAATAAAACACTACTCCTAAATAATGCCAGAAGTAGAGTACATAGTATCTTTTGTATGAAGTTGTGTTAATAAATAAACCTTAGAATTATAGAGATAAACGATTTGCCTGATTTTCATCTGCTTTGCATTTTGTGTCTTTAGAAATGTGTCAACCAAATGGCTACAATATAAAATAAGTGGTATATAAGTACAGGAGCGTTTTTGCTTTATACAGGCCATTTTCATTGCCTATTTTAAAAAAATTTTCCAAAACACTTTATATTTAGTGACTTTCAAACTGTTACGAGAACTGTTTCTCAAGGAGCAGACTTATAAAGCTTTTGCTGTTATCCTTTATGTTTTCATTGGAATTTTACTCTTTATATTCAATTTCTTTTGTCTTTCCCCAACATAAACACAAAACAACTTCAATTTTCTTGTCCTTGAATAAGGATTTTAATAATTAGCACTGATTTGTGTGAGAGGCGGGAATGGCAACAATGAATGTTGCAATGCTGCAGCGTCACAAAAAATCAGTAATCCAGGGTCCGATTTATTGCAAACGCCACAACATTACTTTTTTATAAAATTCGCGCCTGATAACCGTTTTGGCCTTCTATTTTGCACTTCGCCTCTGTATTTTTCTTATTTAACCGAAATTTCACAATTAAGTTTTATATGAATTTTCTTTAAAATTGTATATTTTAGATTTTCAACACAGCCAGCACACTTCGCGTGTTTAAATTTAGCACCGAAAAGCGCCGAACAGTCCCGAAACGGCAACACGAGGCCAAAAATAACATTTGCTATTGCCTGGGCAGCATTAAAGTGTAACGATTTCAAAAAATTTTCAAAATTGCTGTGAAAAAATTGAAAATTTCTTTAATTTTTTAACTGAAATTGCGAAATTTCCGTTGTTTTTCACCAATTTTTACCGGAAAAAATAAGTTACGCATCACAGCATCACGTGGCGCATCGAATGGCAATGTTTTTGTAATGTATTTTCCGCGTATTCCAGGTTTTTCCACTTTACATATATATTTCGCAATGGAACTGAACTTTTTACTTAGTATAAACGCAAATAATTTCAGCCACTTTCTTGGCCCACAGGCAAGCAAACAACTTACTTTTCGTGTCGATATTTCTCTTTAGACTGAATGGAAAGCATACAACGTTGCCGATGGGAGATTTTTATGTGCCAAATGTGCTTGCTTTACGTACTTTACACAAGCTTTTTTGGTTGTGTGCGAGCGATTTTCCGTGTGTTAGTTTCGGATTGGCAATAGCAACCGCAAGTTGTGCTAAGGCTGTATGTAGAGTTCGTACTCGGAACTTGCTTGCTTTTACTACTTGTATTGCCGTGTGCCTTTAATTACTGGATATATGGTAACTGAGAAATTGTTCTCTTACAATTTCACAATACACCATACATACTTGCTATTATTTCATACATATGAATTTATTTTATGAGAACCGAATGAAGTAGAATTATGTACAATCGGCTGCCATCGTGTTGGTTCTAGTGCACTCGTGTTGTTATTTTAAAGTACATTGATCTTTTTCGTGTTATGTATAAATAAAACTTTCAAGTGAACGAATGAACCTCAAACTTTATTTTGTTTCTTAACCCACTAACACACTTCAAATAGCGTACGATTTATAATTTCATTCATAAATCTTTTTTTTTGCATAATGGCGTCTTTAGGTCTCGCCAAATTTTGTACAGCTTCGCACGATGTTCCGCATAAATGTACAATGTTGTTTATAACGTCAACATTGCTTATGTTTTAAGAAGTTGCTCTTTTCGTAATCGCAAAGAGAGCAACTTTGCAAATCGGACTCTGCAAATTTATTTTTGTTTATATGTCAGATTTAAGTGATATCACTTCTGCTGCTCTTTTTATTTAGTATTTTGCCAATTCGTTATTCTTGAGAAAACAATGACCTAACGTTGTTTTTAGGGTTACGATACCAGACTTTTCACACGCTAATTAATAGGAAGAGCTATTATTAGCTATTATCCAATTATCAATTAGTACTCTATTATATGCTGTTGTAATTGCAAGGTATGTATCAACACCTTTATTGCTGTTAATATTACTTCTCAATTACAAACTATATTACCAACTATATAAATTATATTACAAACTATATAAAATTATAAAATTTGTTTTCTTAGTATAAAATTACTTCTGTCAAATTGATTTCTTCAATGTATACTGCGTTATCACCACAATGCTATGTGGAATGTTGGATATTTGAAATGGGATCCTATCGGTGACATGTTTTTGCTAATCGAATTCTTTGATGATATTCCAGTTTTATGAAAGTAAGGTCAGACAGTTGCATGGTACAACAATAATACGAAACAAATGGACGGAATAGACATCTATACTTATTATTTACTATTTATATTACTATCTACTTTAATAAATTTTATACATACAAAAAAAATTTCTATTCAAGCAGTTTATAAGGCAACACCATTGTTATTGCATATTTATTGTTTTTTTTTGCTCATAGTTTTTACATGGTTGAAAAAGCGATAATGTGTTATTGGGAGTGTCAATAATGGCGTCTTTAGGTCTCGCCAAATTTTGTACAGCTTCGCACGATGTTCCGCATAAATGTACAATGTTGTTTATAACGTCAACATTGCTTATGTTTTAAGAAGTTGCTCTTTTCGTAATCGCAAAGAGAGCAACTTTGCAAATCGGACTCTGCAAATTTATTTTTGTTTATATGTCAGATTTAAGTGATATCACTTCTGCTGCTCTTTTTATTTAGTATTTTGCCAATTCGTTATTCTTGAGAAAACAATGACCTAACGTTGTTTTTAGGGTTACGATACCAGACTTTTCACACGCTAATTAATAGGAAGAGCTATTATTAGCTATTATCCAATTATCAATTAGTACTCTATTATATGCTGTTGTAATTGCAAGGTATGTATCAACACCTTTATTGCTGTTAATATTACTTCTCAATTACAAACCAAAGAATCTATAGTACAAAGAAGTGCCACGCTCATACAAACGAAATACCCACTTTATTTTGCTGGTGGATTTATAATAAATCCTCATGCAACAATGTTCGATCGAGTCACAACTGGTATGATGTTCAGTTCAAACTCATTGCAACCCACAATTGTTTTTATACGCCTGTTTCTTTTGCCTTTCTTGTTTTTATTTGTCTATTTAATTAATATACATGGATTAGTAACGAAGTGAATGGTAAAGAAATCCCTCAAATAATTTTTCGATATACTTTGTTGCTTTATCTTCTTGTACTGGAAAGGCCCATATCATAGGAGTAAAGAGTAATAGACTATATTATTTTTTTTATTGCAAAAAATGATGCACTACAAAAACCATTATGTATGTACAAATGTGATATTGGAGACATGAAGTCTACAGTATATTAATATGTATGTTTTTATTGCACATTTGTGCATATATTTTACCTCAAAAGGAACTACTTCTTAATAGTTTGAATTTTTGGTGACTTTTTGTGATTATTTTAAAAAATTTTTTTAAGATTCATATAAAAGTGTTTTAAAAGTATTTTAAAGAAAATAAAAATATTAGAAAAGTAAGAAAAATTATATTGAAAAAATGTATAGAAGTCACTAAAACCACTAATAATGCTTCCTGGTTTGAGGAAGCGCATAAATGCTATTTACAAAGGATTGAAATGTTAAAATTGGAAAAGTCAGAAAAAGGAAAAAATCAGATTTGAGACATAAATAAACTTGTAATGTGTTTTTACACTACAATTCATAACAATATCAAACAGGTAATTTTGTTTCATATGCTATCAAATTCAAAAACTTATCAAACGTACACAATTTTGACTTCGTCACTGAAATGCTGTTTGATCGTTTGAACATTTTACAGCGAACAAACATACAAACATGCGTATAATATAATACAGAGGGTTGCATGTATGATTGAATACGAATGCAGTCGGGATTTTGTCAGCCTTACTCGACTCACATATAGGTTTAAAATGGACATCATACCAGTTGTGACTCGATCGAACATTGTTGCATGAGGTTGGGTGGATTTATTATAAATCCACCAGCAAAATAAAGTGGGTATTTCGTTTGTATGAGCGTGGCACTTCTTTGTACTATAGATTCTTTGTTACAAACTATATTACCAACTATATAAATTATATTACAAACTATATAAAATTATAAAATTTGTTTTCTTAATATAAAATTACTTCTGTCAAATTGATTTCTTCAATGTATACTGCGTTATCACCACAATGTTATGTGGAATGTTGGATATTTGAAATGGGATCCTATCGGTGACATGTTTTTGCTAATCGAATTCTTTGATGATATTCCAGTTTTATGAAAGTAAGGTCAGACAGTTGCATGGTACAACAATAATACGAAACAAATGGACGGAATAGACATCTATACTTATTATTTACTATTTATATTACTATCTACTTTAATAAATTTTATACATACAAAAAAAATTTCTATTCAAGCAGTTTATAAGGCAACACCATTGTTATTGCATATTTATTGTTTTTTTTTGCTCATAGTTTTTACATGGTTGAAAAAGCGATAATGTGTTATTGGGAGTGTCAAATGATTTTCATGTTTATTAGTGCTTTACTTTTATACATTCTTTAGCAGTTGGGAAATGTGTAGAAAATACAAATCATTTGTAGCGTTAAAATAATAATGAAAAAATTGATACAATTTTGATTTGAACATGTCAACTTTTATATTAAAAAAAGTTTATAAAATTTTTGTCATGTTATTGTATACAATCAAAATAAAGAATGCATTTGACTAATTTGAATATTTTTACATTAACATAATATGGAGTCATTCAAATAAAAATGAATGTCGGTTAATAAACCGCCTGCACCTGTAACCGGTTACATTGGTTATCACATTGTCTCATTATGTCGAGACACGCAATCTTTAGGTTTGTCTCCAATGTTTTGTAAACAGCCGAATTAATTTTAATTTTGTCAGTGAACACATAGAGAATAGTTGACTGTTAATGTTATGAAAATATGATGTTTATTTTGACCTTTCATAAATGTAGTTTCATTGAGTTAAGTATTATAAATCTTTTATTATGATACAAGATGAAAAGTTTGTGATAAATTTTTTTTAATCATATGTTACCTGGTTTAAAAGACAGCTAAAACTTTATCAAGAATGTACAACAGTAATTTAATCAGATGCTAAAATTATCCTAGTAGAATTTTTTTTTAAGTAAAAATTTTAGTTGTCGTATTGAATATTTGAATAGTTTAATTTTTGAATTTTGTTAAAGTTCTTAAATTTAAAATATTTCTACTTGAATGTAATTGCTCCAGCACTGAGTTATTAATTTACACACATAAACACAAACATACAACAATTTATGCACTGATAAAATTAGACTAGATAAAGTGGAATTTCGTGGAACATAACTCAAAGTTTGTGGCTCGGTTTTAGGCGCTTCACTTGAATAAATTCTGAACAAAGTTTATCTACAACTTTAAAATAATTCAGAAACATTAAAAGTCATAAAGATGCAGCCTCATGCACATTCTGCAAAACGCAGCCACATTAAATGTACAACAACAATTAAAGCAACAACAATAAATGAAACTAAAACTAAAAAAATTTAAAAACTCAACAACAACAGTTGGCTTTAACTAGCCAACTATGCAACAGCAAACAGGATGAATAGGGCAGTGCGACTATTGAAGTGAAGGGCAGGCAATTGCAAAAAATGCTTGCCGATGAAAAACTTCTGCCACGACTAAAACACTAAAATTATATTAAAACAATTTAAATGAATTTCATAAATAATCATGAACAATAAAGTGCAAATTGCAGACCAAAAACAACAACAACAATGAAAATAACAATAATAAAGCAGATCTGAAAATCGTTTAGGTAAGAGCAAAAAACTTGTTGTTGTTGTTGTTCTTTTCATCTACTTTGTTTATAAAAAAAATTAAATTCTCACTAATTTAAGATAAACTGTACTCTTCATATTATTTGTCAAAATGTGCTGAACTCTATCGACGATTGCACAAAACGAAGCATCATGTCCTGTAGAAATATATAGTATCTTACATCTGCCTAAAAAAAGCTCTACTAATTTGAATTGGAAACTGAAGATGATCATTGAGGTGTTCTAATGTATTTATTTTATATATAAGTCCACCCTCAAATTGTCAGATTTTTTAAAATTATTTTTCACTGATGACATGCTGCTGTATTAGTTAATACGATCGTGTTGGTCGTCTTGATTAGTGAATGCTAAGAATCAGTACTCATTAACATATTTATAACAATTACACTAGTCAACAAGGTTGTTAAACTATGTTACAGGTTACAGTTTCTAATGGATTTTGGACGGATGATAAATCCGTAATAAGTTTTTCTTAGTACATCTTGTAAAATATGCCAAAAGAAATGTGTTTTCTCAAAAATTGTTTTGTATAATACTTTATATATAATACTTTGTTAAAAGCTATTACTTAAATATAATTTCTACAATAATAATACTTAAATCCCGTTTTAAATAAAAAACAAAATCAAATAAACATAATAACTATTTTCTTCAGCAACAGATTGAATGCTTATTGCAGTTCGATAAAAAATCGACTTGACCTCATAGGCGGCTTTCTTGCATTTTAACAAAACTACTAACAGCACTTTGGAGGTGTGAGGAGTTAATGAACATAAACTCTAGCAATGTGAATTCTTATAATATAGTTGAAAACTGCAATGAAAATTGTAATTATTATCATGCAGAAATTAATCAGCTTGCAAAGTAACTTAAAATTAAATAAAATAACCTGTTAAGACTATCCTTTAACAGTTGGACAGTCTTTAGAAGTTCCTTAAATAAGTAAATAAATAGCTTATTTCCCAACAATTGGTTATGCTTCAAGTAGCGCTCCAAACAAACATAAATTAAGAGTATGTTGTCAATGAATTTTAAATGATTATTTTGAAAATTCGTATTATTTTTAAGTGGCATACATAAAAATTTAAACTGAACCTGAGTACAGTCGAACCGCAATGTAATTATATTGCATCAAAGAATGAAATAGTTATTTTTATACTTAACTAATCTTTGTGTATCTTTGCTGCATTCAAAGCGAATGTAGTGATAATTTCTAATTACTGCAGTTAAGCTATGAATTATGCAACTGCATTTTGTAGATTGTTAGTACACTCTTCTGATTCACTGCAAAGCACTCCTGAACGTTTTAATGGTTACTATCTAAGATTAACTTTCTAGATTTTGATTAAATTTCAGAAACTAGAACAGTTCTGGTGTTTCAGGTATAGTTATATACGCACAGTTCTTAATGAATCATCTTGCTAATTCTTCTCATACAGCGTAAAATTCACTCCTTTAATGAAAAATTTTAATCAAAGCATATTAATGATAGTGACATAAGATAATTTCGATGAACCAGTTCTCTTATAAACCAGACATTGACTTCTTTACGAAATATCAATCATGTATAAGTTTTTTTTTATTGAAACAATTATTACAAGAGACAAAAGTTTCCTGCCAATTTACTTTTTTCTACAGTAACGATTGGTACAGTTAGTTCGCAATGAAGGTCACTGTTTCTGATGCACCATAGGGCATGTTTACTATTGATCGGAGCACTATATTCTGGAAGTGAATTCTAACTTCTATATAAGTTTTGTTTGCACAACCGCATAACTGTGCGCCAAATATCCAGACTGGCTTTAGTATTTGCTTGTATATAGTCAATTTGCAACGAATTGACAGATGTGAATTTCTGCCTAAAAGGCATTGATTGTTTCGGAGTTTCATTTCTAATTTACTTTTTTTAATATTGTGTTCTTTCTATTTTATCTTAGTGTCACTCCGAAGTACTTTGCTGTATTTGAATACTGCATTTGTTTGCCATTTATAGTAATAGGTATATATGAAGCTTTTTTCATTGTAAAATTGATATACGGTGATTTTAAATTGCTCAAAGCAATTTTCCAATATGTGTCAGTGATAATACTTTACCATTTTAGTTTTTAAGTGTTTATTTTAAATCTATACAAATTATTTTCAAATGTATGAACTACCTACTCTTGTCATCAAAATGTTAACCTTATAGTAGCAGAAACTTAGTCAGAATTATGTGACGGTTGAAATTAACATTTTTTTATAACACGTATACATTATTTCAAAGTTGTACCGTTAATTAATTTCTATAAAACTTATTCCCATTCTTTAATGTTAAGCATATATTTCACCATCAATTTTCAGACGAATATCAATTGCTTTGAAATACATTTCTATGTATATTGACTTTCTTGATCTCAATAAAGGATTCATCATATTGAACAACCATTTAACTCATTAAGAGACTAAGTTGAAGATATCCATTGGGATATTAAACAAACGCAGTATTTATTTATACCATTTATATTGAAAAATTTGCATTTTAACATTAACAAACCGTTAATACACTTCTCAACGGGGTTAGCTGTTGTAATTCTATTTAAAATATCATATTAAATAACATATTTATTCTCAGTATATAATACAATCACAGTTAATAAATCCCAACAAGAATCAGCGATTAATTAAAAATATTGGGAAAACAGGAGGTCGAAAATGAAATAAAATAGCATTTTACATGATTACTACCAATAATTAGAAAAAAGCGAAAGAATAAATTTATAAAAATCAAAAATGTTGAAAATGCTGAGTTTGTTTGGTATCAGCAGCGTAAAAGTACCGCTCTTAAAGCCTTAAAGATTGCACATCTTTATCCTCGGTAGCCACAATAGACTTGCAAACAAAATTTGGGATGACAAAGTAAGGATTTAGTCAGGTAGGCAGTGATACAGTCACATCTATTAAGTGACCGTGAGCGAAAACAATTCCGCTGGTGTTATCACTTAAAAACGTTAGTTGAGAAAGCATTTCAAGAACAGCATGAAAAACCAATAAAAATAAAACTTTACAAACAATAAACAAACCGAAATGAAAAGTAAAGAAAATAAACAAAAATGCACTGATAATAATTTGCCAGCAGGATGCTTCTTCAGCTTCCTTAACCACTAAATAGAGCTTACAATGCTTCTGCTTCGAATTTGGTTTGCGTACAAATTACTTCTTCTTAGACTGCTAAATTTATTGCTTTTGCCTTTGCTACAGAGCTCCCGGCTTAATTTTGGAACCCATACAAAGAGCATGAAATAAATATAATTCTTAATTGCACTTAAAGTAATTTGGCAAAGTATAATTTCCAGCTATAATCATTCTAACTTAAGCCATTCCAACTAATGTTGAACCGCAACAACAAACAGCGAGAAATGTGGTTTTACTAGTACTGAATCCGCACCAGACAAAGGATCAGTTACGCGAAAAGGTAGCAGACTTTGTGACATCATTTCGTCACATGCACTTAAGTGTGCCGTATCCGCTTACTCATCCGTGCCAGCATCCGCCGACGTATATCAATGGCAAATTACTGCGGTAGCTCCTTATACCGCATCTGTTTATATTCCTGTTAGGATACGTAAGGCGCTGAAATACATAAACGAGGTAAGAAAATTCTTTTCATTTTTGAGCAGAGAACGGGATGTGCGGTTACGTTGCGCGCCTTATTTGCTGTCATCAGTCAGTTTTATGTCAAAATGTATTCTGTATCGCTAGGAAAAATGTAGAGCGGGTATAAAAAAATCTCTGTTTTGACTATTTGCTCTGAAGAAAATTTACTCCTTATGTCTTCGAAGAAAACCACAAAATTCCTAGGGTGCGCTATTATGTTTCAAAGAAAATGTGTACATTTGTACTCTGTTTGTCGAAGATTTCTTAACGGCATGGGTATGGTAAAAATAATATTTTACATTTCTAAAAATGATACAAAAGCATTTTGTTTCAAGTTTTCAACAAAATTGTTTGTGCAAATATTTATGTGCGCTTAACATTAAAATTTTGCTTGCAGTTAATTGAATTCCATTAAAAAGTTATATTTTCCGCAATCAGAAGGAGTACGAGGTTTGAAATTCTTAGTCAAATATTTTTTGAACGCAATTTTTATATGGCTCGCCTTGGTCAAAAGGTTTAAGAAACGTTTTGTAAAAAGGTTTGGGGTAAGTGAACTGTATTGTTCAGCATTTGTGATTCATTGTATATCATATAACACTGTGTTCCATCATTTTTGAAGATATTCCGAAACACTAAGTGTTGCCAGGTGATGCTCAGAACGTGATGTCTATTAATTGTGAATTGTTTTATTTACAGAGACTTGAAAAATTCATCTCGGCCAAAAAATGGAATTAACACGTGAACATTGTCGTGCGATCATTTTTCAAAACTTTCGACGTGGATTATCACGACAAGAGTGCATTGGTGAACTTAAATCTTTGTATGGCGATGAAGCACCATCCTATAGCACTGTAAAAAACTGGTTAAATGAATTCAATCGTGGCCGACGCTCGCTCAAGGATGAATTCCGTGAAGGTCGTCCAAAGACGGCTGTTGTGCCAGACAACATTGATGTCGTGCGTGAACTGATAATGCAAGATCGTCATGTGACATACCGTGAGATACAGGCATCCTTGAGCATTTCTCCCACCAGCATACATTCGATATTGCATGAACACCTGGCGTAAAAAAGGTTTGTTCTTGTTGGATCCCGCATAATTTGACAATCGGTCAAAAAAAAGGCTCGTGTCGATTGGTGCAAAGAAATGTTGAAAAAATACATTCGCGATGCTTCAAAAGACGTTTATAAGATCGTCATAGGTGACGAATCATGGATCTATGCGTATGAGCCCGAAACAAAACAATGGAAATCACTAGTAACAAATTCAAACGAAATGTGCTAAAAATGAATGACATTTTTTTAATTTTAAACAATAAAAATATCTAAGATTTATGAGGTTTGGTAGAGCTAATTGTTTTTGATGGAAAAATATTATATAACAACGGCAGTCACCGTTTTGGATGTAAGGTTATGAATTGAAGTTGTTGATGCTGCAGTAATAACTATCCCAATGCTTTCTCACATTTTAGGAACCGCAGAATTACTGAATGTGGGAAGTGAAATTGATTTTCATTTAAAAAACAGGAGATAAGGTACAGGTGTCTAAACGAACGCCACTTCAATAAGTGATTGCCTCATCGGTTCTCTGACCCCTATACCGTTTTTTGAATATAAGCATTTTGTAGACGGTAAAACAACAATAATTTTTAAACAGTCTCTTCCCTTTTCAAGACCCAGCTCATGTAAATATAAAAAGAAACTAGTTAGAAGACCGTATGACCAAAAGGGAATCTCTTCTGAGGGTTATTATTTAGTGCAAAACCGTAGTAGAAAATTAACGAATATAGAAAATATTCACTATGATATGGTTGCCTTTTTTACCAGAGCAGAATATAATTCTTAAAACTGTATCTTTCCACATTTTTTTAAATTTCATATTCATTGGTTTATCAGTTGTAGTCACAACTCATGAGGTTTCTCCCCTTCAGATATAAATATGAATCTGATTTGTTTCGGAATGAACTCAAATAAATTTGAACTCAAAATCACTCCTAACCTTGGAGGACCACCTACAGCTCTTGTTGTGAATTTATTAAAGGCATCTTCATATCATTTTGGGGTATTCGACTTTATTTTTCTCAGTTTCAATATGATTTCGCTGTTATTTTTTTGATGTCGAAATGAAGTACAATTTGTTACCACAGATATTTTCTTCCGTTAAATGTTAAATAATTTCAACTTTGTTTGGCACTTCGATGTAATTTGAATTTTTATTATTTGTTGGTGCTATTTTCCATTCGCATAGAGAACACCTTTGTTCCGTTCTAGTTCCGGGCAGAATTTAACTAAATTTGGATTAAATTTGCTTCTTTACTGTCGTGTTTTGCCCATGATGCATACTTTGGAAGGAAGAGATGCGAAGCAAGAAACTTATTACATATTGAGTTCATGAATATTAAAATTTCGGCGCCTCCTGCGCTTTTCCACAATTAGATACTTAGAAGTGGAGAAAGTAAATATCAAAGAACAAGTAAAATATACAGAATTCTGAGTGTGGATTCAAATAAACAGCAGCAATATTGCCGTGCCGACAAACGCTCTTCATGGAAGCTCGCCAGTATCCGTCCACAGACGAGTTTCCGGTAGCACGAAAAGACATTCAAGGTTGCTCAACTTTGAAGAGTAAGCTCAGTAAAAAAAATTGAATTGCTTAAATTTGAGTTGTTTTGTCTAAACAAGCGCGTTTATTTGCGGCACATTGTACTTAAATAATTCCCCTGTGGCAGCTCTAGTCAGAGTTTCAAAATGCTTGAATCATGAAGCTGAACAAGGGAAACGTAGCCGAAATTAGTTGCTGCTTGGTTAAAATATCCTTAATATAAATATTTTTAATATTACTTTTTTTTCTTTTTTAATGTTTCTACTGTGCAAACAAAAGCAAGTTCATCACTTCATATTGTTTCTACTTTTTGAGTTTTATAGATTTTCATGTACTTACTAAAGAATTTTGATAACGTTCCGTTTAAGCTTCGTCCTTCAAAACAAAAGCATTCCTATTTTGTAGGACATCTCTTTATCCTTTTACTTCTAAAATTCTAGGTAAGTACCCTAGAAGAAGTATTTAAATAATAATGGTTTAATGAAGTAATGGGTGTACTAGCTCTTACCTGTTGTATAATAAAGAATTGTTATACAATAAGTTTCACCTTGAGTATCAATTTTGTTATTAAATGCTAACTGAAACAACACAATATTTGTTAAACAGCAGTAGTTAGCTCCCTTTGAAGGTCAGTTGCAATAAAGTGATGTGTGATGGAAAGAAAATTTCAGTTTTGGTGGCTCCCATGGTCTTTCTTTAGTTGATTGGATCAAATAGGAGAGAAGTAAGCAAAATTCGCTTAAAAACTTTTATAACATCCAAAGCAGTTGCCCTTCTATTCCTCTATTCCTTCTTGTTTAATACTTTCTTTTCATTTTTATTTTTAAAAAGTATTACTTTTATTTCAGGCACATTTTACTTGCTCCAAATTTTCTTTGCACGACTGAGTGCTTTTCGTAAAGGACTTTCAATTAGTTCATTGGTGTGTCAAAGTCCTAACAAGTACGAAATGGAACAAAGCCATAAAACCTGATGCAGGGCGCTGAATTTTGTTTTGATGGCGCTGATTTTTCAGGTGAATTTGTATTTGTTATGCCTCATTCAAAAACAACAATACAATAGAAATATAACGCTACTACATTACTACAAATCCAGTTAAGAAACTTTTAAATTTTCAATTAGACAAAGTTTACATTTTTAGTTTGACCAACAAAACGAAAAATATGAGACAGACAAATATATACAAACTTACAAAGCGACACTTAAACAAACTCATGGGCCGAATATTGTTTAGATATTGCACTATAGTACAGTACAATAAACGTTTCAGTTTGACTGAATGTCTTTGCATTCGTCTGTTGAATCTAAGTTCAGACAGATGTGATATAAGTTGTCCGGTATTGGGGTTTAAAAAGTTTTCGCTGTAACTTGCAGTGAAAGGCGGATTTATTAATTTGTGTACTATGTTCCGTTTTCTAACCCTCATTAGAAATGTTTAACCTTTACCTAGTTAACTGCTTTGTATTTTTTCTTTACATAATCCAAAAACTGTAAACTGTTTTGAACTTAGCTCATAAGTCGTCAACGGAACTAAAATAAATAACTTGAGTTGAGAAAAATTAAAATCTTTAGTTCAAGAAATATAAAGTTCTAACTTATGCAAAGCAAGGTAGCTTAGAAATTTAATTCAAGAAAGGATAATGTTTCACTTTGAGCTTTGCTGATTATGTATATGTACTTCAATTCCAGCTTCGAAAGTTAGTATTAAATAGGAGCATATTCAGATAAAATATCAATAATTGATATAAGTTTAGATTCATTTACACTGCGAAACTTTCAAATTTTTTGTTGTTAATTGGAATGAGTTGTGTGGATTGCTTATGCCTAAAATATTTACTGAATTCCCTTGCAAACATATTATCATTGATAATTCTTAGTACTAATATTGTCTTACAAGAAGTCTCTTTCGTAAGCATGCCATCAATATAATTACCATGTATTTAAAAATTTTTTGTATTTTAAATTTTCACTAAAAATTGTAATTGATGCTGCTTAATTAATATTGCTGAACATACGTAAATTCATATTTTATATTTATTTTATTATAATTATTGTTTTGTATCTCAATAAGTGAATGTTATAAAAAGCTAATAAAAAAGTTACTTCTCTATAAAATCTATCTTAATGATTGCATAAAAATGGTACACACACGCATTCAACAGCTACTTATATTTACCCTGTAAGTATGCCAAATTAATTCCGCTTCCTGCAAAGAGCCACTAATTTCTGATGTGGAGCAGCACTTTTCACCCTTCATTCGTTCATGGCGTATGAGTAACCGACATTCACACGTGCATAAAAACATAAATAAAATGCCAACTAAAAACAAGATTAAGGAAAGGCCATAGATTCATAAACACCATATGTGTGCGTAAAAAACCATTAGAGTCGATGAGGCATAACAAAAAACAACTTTTCCGTGTGTATAAGGTTATTTTAGGTTTCACCCTAAAAAAGCGATCCATTTACAAGGGTAGTCAATATGACTGCTAAAATGATTTTGTTCAATAACTTTCTTTATAGGTATTAATGTTTCCCATAATTTCTGAAAGAAACCCAATTTTAAATCGAAGGTAGTCAAAACAAATAATGGCTTCTACGTTGAGAAGCATATGCAAACAGACAACAATCAGTTGAGATGAAATATTGAAGCAGATCTTACACATTTTTAATAATTGTGTTGGAAATAGTTCGATAGGATTTCAAATATTGATTTGTACAAATCACTGAAATGCGATGAACGCAAAACCAGTCTGAATATTGACCTTCTTATTTTACAGTTTTTTATTCGTGAAGAAAATTATCGTTAAAGAATAAATCTCTAGTCGTAAAGGACAGTCTTAAATTAAATTTTCAGTGTCATTGCTCTTTTTTATAATTTCTTTAAGCTCAGTACGTATCGATATGAACCGAACCCCTTTCTTAAAACTAGGAATAGCGTATCATGCCTAAAGCATACTTGACAGAGCTTATTACTATCTATTTCTGCTTTATTTTTGCGCGTTCATTAAATACTTTCTTTCAAATGCTGGAGTAATTTGTAATCAAACTTAAACAATTTGCTATCAGTAAATTTTTTACTACATCAAATAGAATTAATTAAAAATAAAGTGAAATAAGCATAAAAACTGATAAGCTGGCGTGAAAACAAAAAGGCATATCTAATGTATATTTTAAATCCTAGCTCCTTTTTAAATCCTAGCTAGAAAGGAATATTTGCTTTATTAATATTTGGTTTTTTATTAAATAACAGATTTAAATATCGTGGATGTCCTCACAATTATCAATATTATAACTTTTTGCTTTAAAGTCTTGATATATAAAAGGAATTTGTTTTATTTGAGACTATCAATTAAATATAATTGAATGAATTTTGTATTTTGTCTGAAAATAATTTTTCTTTTTACATATGCATTCAATTTGAATATGGCAGTCAGCAAACTCGATTATATAAATTCAAATTTAAGTCTTATTTTTTCTTTCCTTTAAAGACTTTTATAAAATCGTTCTATATTTTTAACTTAGTAATAATTATTTAAATATTTCATAATAATTTTCAAAAACTTTAAGTAAATATTTGGATTGAATGGAATTCAAAGGACTTAAAAAAATACAATTCACAGACTTCCTAGTTTTATTGTTAAATTTTTTTTTAAATATGTATATAAAAAATGTAATCTTAATTAATTTCCCCTATTTATGAATTCATATTAAAATCAAAAAAGTTATTTTTTATTTTTTCTGTGATATCATTTGTCAATGAACTATAAAGTCAATATACAATATGTAAAGAGTGATTCTATATATTTTTTGCAATTTTCGTAGAACAGAAACAGTAAATAATAAATAGTTAAAAGGTATTGCTATGGTATAAAGAAATACGTATTTACACAATATTAATACATCTATAAGTTTAAGTAGAAACATAATGAGGCAATATTTTTTACCTTAGAAGGAAATAAAATATCTTATTTTTGTTTATTAATTTAAATAACTTCGAAGCACCGATCTAAATGAATTATGTACAAGTAATACATTTAATTTGTAAAAAACATAATATAAAAGAATAAAAAGATATTGTTATTTCACAACTTTTTCTTTAAAACCCCCACCTAGATTGTGGTTTGATTATATTATATAGTCCACAAGTTTGTGTTGAGTTTCAAGTCATTCACTGACCAGTTCCAAGCTGTCACTCTAGTAAGCTATACTTCATCCATGACCTTTTCAAGCATCCTATTCGGTAGATAAAAAGTTTTTGTATAAACTTTTGTATAACTTTTTGAGTACTTAATGAATTCAGTTTTCTAATCGTCAGGAATTAAACTTTACTGTGCTTGCATTCATTCACACTTCATTTGTTAAAAGTTTGTAGCCAACTTTGGCAGAAATAATCTTTCATCAGCTTTGTTTTGAAAGGAAGTGACTTTGCTTTGAATGCTTTGATTAGTACTATTACAATAACTGCACCAAGACTCCTCAAGTTGCATAAACAATTTTCATAGTTTGCAATCACAAGTTACTAAGTGATAAAGTAGAGGATAGAAAGTTTTCAGCTTTCAAAACCAATCCAATCAGAATATCAATAAAATGGAGAGGACCACTTTTCAATTGAATGCAGTGGTAAATACTATTTGTAAATATTTTTGAGCAACAAGTTGTGATGCTGTAAATATTTCAGTTTTTGATTTTATTTAGTTTTATTAATTCAAGGAAAAAATGAGTAAATCTTTCTGTATATTTTAGTCTCTTACTATTTTATGACGATTGGTAGTCTGGGTTACAAATAAGTACGTTTCAACAAATTTAAAAGTATACGAAAAATATATTATGTATATGAGAGTCCTTAGTGGGCCTACGTTTTCTGTGTGTTGAAGACAAAGTGGTTCTGAAATTTGAATTAATTAATTCATTTAACAACAAGCCAATGTAAAATAAATAATTCAATGACATATATTTATTTATCATTTAACTTCACATATATAAATATTTGTGAATCAGAGTGATTGTAAACAATACTAAACAGATTATACTGATAAATATTTAGAAACTTTAATCCAGATCGAGATAATATCCATCAAGTTAAAAATACGAATGCTTCCGGTCAGAGAATGTAAAAAGGTAATGTTTTTTATT
The DNA here is from genome assembly GCF_002237135.1 of Teleopsis dalmanni. NCBI lineage: Eukaryota > Metazoa > Arthropoda > Insecta > Diptera > Diopsidae > Teleopsis > Teleopsis dalmanni. Next base: position 418,028 of record NC_051847.1, on the reverse strand, counting down.
TTATTAAAGTTTTATTGAATTGTCAATATGAATTGCTAATGTCCTTTTTTTCAGAAATATAAGATTATGGTAGGCCATAGTCCAGAGATAATCATTACCAATTGAAATGTGTTGCATAACTTAACTGTCTTCATAAAATGTAATGTAATAATTATACATTGTGAAAGTAATCATCGAATAATCACTAGAACTTAGTGATCGTCATCTCATACTATGTTCTCACATATGATAAAGATGAATTAACGAAAGTGTATAGATGATTCTGTAACTCTTTTAGTACTCCGCATTCTTAATTAAGTAACTCGAATATGAATATTTCGGATTTATGTGAAATATTGGGCTAACAAATGTGTGGAATTTATAACCAATTGAAAAAGATAAAATAAAATATTTTTTTTTTTATTATTTTATTAATGAATTTAATTAAGATTTTAACTTTGATTACATTAAATTACATTTTTTTAATTAATTTCAGTCTAACAAATGTTTAGGCGTAAGCACTGGACAATTTGTATACAAAAAAAAAAACAATTTATTTGGATGCTTATTATATAAGTTACATATATAAATATATTAATTACATAAGTCAAACATTTAGAATATTTTAAAAATAATTAATGCTTACGTACAATTCATTTTAATTGATAAAAATTCATAAAAACTCTTTGGCAATTTAACAATATTTATAATTTTATGACATTTCTTAATATAACACTAGTTATTTTTACATTTTTTTTAATATGTCTCAAAAAGAAAGATAACTTTTCTAACAAAAAATAAAACAAAAATCGTTAGGAAGACAATAAACTCCGTCTTGAGGCTTACATAGAGAATTTCAGACAAAGACGAGCTCTTTTTTTAATGTAAACTAGGACTTAATTAAACAATAAATTATATGTAACAACTAAGTAAGTATCTAATTAATGTGTTACCATTAAAGTTGTAATAAATTTGGCTGATTAAACAAATAAATTAACATTTACGCACAATTAACTTTCTCTACAAAACGTTTAATTTGTTACTTTGTACAAACCACAAGAGTATGTTTAGATAAAAGTGTGTGGGTTGGGAAACTTAGACTTAATACATATCCTTAATTAAAATCGTACACATCTACACTCAAACATTTAGAAGAATACATATATTGACTTAAATAAACAAGATAAAAACACTGCATGCAGATCATCTGCCCCATTTTTTTTCATTTAATTTTTAAGATATGAAGATATTAATGAATTAACCTATATGTTTATACTTGACATTTTTGTATTAGAAAAAGCTATAGATTCTTGTAGGTATGTAAGTGGAATATGCGTGTCTGATAGAGAATGAATGTACATAACTATAATTAGCATTTTTTTATATTCCAGTTATACTATATTTAAATAATTAACAAGTTTAAGTTTTCATTGTACAAGAATATTTTTATACAAAATTTAATATAATTAATCTTTTCATTAATAGAGCAATTAAATTTGAGTTGTAAGTATTTAAAGAATTATTTATCCTTCTAAGATGATTACACCTTTTTAAATGTAAATTTTCTTACATTTTTTGTAAAATTAATTTTTTTTTTAAATTCAAATAAATTTATTAGAATATATGTAGGTCTCATTTGTTTAATGCATTTAAAGATTTATTTATTAAATTTCATATACATAATGAGATATATTCATTATTAAATGTTTTGTTTTATGATTAAAGAGGTTTTTTAATAGGTTTTTAACTTAAATGGATAAAACTTTACTTTTCACCTAATATATACAACAAATCAATTCAAATTATTAGCCTTTGCAACTAGTTTAAGTAAGATTCAGAAGCAAATACTTTAGAGGTTGCTGCTTTATTTAACCGTTTCAACATACGGACAATTTGATTTTCCCATATTACTGCGAATTATTTAATTTTTATTTTATTTTTATTTAATATTTATTATTAAATGAATGTACACTGAGTTTTTAACTATATTTATATTATATTTAAATGCGTTTGTTATGGCAATTATGTTATATGCAGAAGCGTTGGTGACTTTTACACGCCTGCTTTTCTGCTTACTTATGATTACTTAATCCATTACTTCGTCTTTGTATTTAACTTGGAAGCACTCGCAACCATTTTATTATGTCACATTTACAGAAGCACATAGTCCAGTATGTTGTATACATATATATGTATTGTTTTTGTTGCTGTTGTTTTACGCACAGAGCCTTACTGTGATGTTATATTGTTTATGGGGGGTTTTTACATTATTGTTTTCTACTATCGTTTGCCCTTATTGCTCATTAGACATTGCACACAATCGCACTTTTAAAAAAACCTGTTTTCTTAAGTTTCCGTTAGATATGTGAATGTGGGCGTTAGCTATATCGCTCATATGTGGGAATATGGCAGCAAGCAGCATGGTCACAAATCAGTTCATGGAAATAAGCAATTTCACGTGAAACAACTTTAAATTTTTTATTTTGAAAAAAGTTTTTCACATCAAATATACGTATCATTTATTGAGTACACAAAATTACTTTTGACCTACAACACTGCCCATATCACTCACAAATTATGGTTATCACTCATTTAACCGAAATTAGTACAAATATGGCAAGTATGCACAAATACCCGCAGGCATTAAGAGATATGCACTTATATTACATGACAATTAGTTGTTCTAAAAGTGTGAATGTGAACTCAATAATAGTAATTAAAAATACAATAACTTCATTTTTATTTAACGAAAACTAAATTTCTGTAAAAAGCGGAAATTAATTAAGTAATTAATTTTTAAATTTTATTTATTTCGAAAAATAACATTCACAAGAGTTTAGATAAACTATAAATACTCGCCAAGTGCACTTTCATATTGATTTCAACCAATGTGTTTCCGTAAAGCTGTTTCAATATATTATATTGAGCTTGAGTTTCAAAAACGTTTAATGTATTATAGTATATATTATATATATATTCAAATAAAATATTAAAATACATTATAAAATTATTTTAAAAAAATAAAAAATCCTTCTAACCTATTCCTAATACGAAATAATATCTAAAAAGTAATTTAGGATGATTACGATGACTTTCACACACAATAACACTTGACTTAACATATTTATAAAACATTTAATTATTTTATTGAAAAATGTAAGTTTAAAATTAATAGAATCATTCTAGTCTGGTTCACAAAAAGTTAAACTGTTTTATTTATGTTAATACATAATAATTTTAAATCTTAATATCTGCAGTGATATTTAGGATATTGCTGACGCAAGGAAATAAACCAAAGATTTTAAAACCAATAGAGGTTGCAATTGTATTATCTAAAATCAACTTATGAGATTTCAGAAGTTTTTTTGCTTTCGCCATTAAAACTTTCATTTTCGTTTGGTGTTATTTATGCTGCTGAGTTTCTAATATGAAAACTGCTGCGGTTTCTTTGTTTGCCCCTGATTTTCTTCCTAAATCTCATATCGATTTTTAATTGCCGCAGGCTTCACATGTTGGACTTCCGAAGCATTCTGTCGTTATGGCAATTATCTTTTTCATCCGATTTAACAGACTTAAAAAAGATATTTTTCATTACTTCCTTTCTCATCAATTTGTATCACGCAGAAAAGCTCAAACGTTTGGTTTGCTGATGGTGCCCGCATAATGACGTATTTGCATGCAGAGAAGTATGTCACATATGCGAAAATATACATATGCTGCGGACATCTGAAAATTTTGCCTAAAAGCTTTGTTGCCCGTTTGCTGTCTAATTCACGTTTGCTTAAAAGCTTTCAAATGACGTTGATCGATTCATTTACGTAGAGTTTCAGACTCTTTGTTTGTTTCCATTGATTTTCTTTTTCAGTTGCGGACAGAATTTTAAATCTTACTTTTAATTACAAATAAATCTATTTCATGTGTTGTTATTTTAAACAACTTTATTTCGAAATAGTATTGATTTTATATGATCAATATATGTTATTAGCAAACACACTATATACGTTCACCTCCATATAAAGTAAGGACAAAGCGAAGTTCATATTATCCTTTCATTATTCTCTGCTGATAATACTTCAATGTGTTGAAATCATTCTTCTGTTGTCTTCCAATTCTGGTCACAAACGTATACACAAAATGCATTAATATATTTTCATACGTGAGTTTGAAGGTACATGAGTAACTAATTACAAAGTGATTCAGAAATTAGTACATCTATATTTTACTTGGTAAAAAGCTGGTTAAGAACAAAATGCCCCCAGTTTTTAAAAAAAATTATCTTTAAAGAAAGTCAAGATTTTAGCTCCCGTATAAATGTCGATATGAGGACGTATGAGTTTAAGAAACTTCTGTTGTAATTCTTGTTGACTAAAAAATAATGCTGATACCAGTGATAAACGTAAAGCTTTTTCTGCTTGTAAATAAATTTCCAAGCACTTTTTTTTATCAGAAGTCAGATTTATTTTAAATTATGTAGCCACGAGAAAGTCATGCCTGCTTGTTTGATTGTATCTTTATATGTATATCTTTTTTATATGTGGGCAAATTTGTTTTCGAGCACTGAAAGGAATTTTCTTGTTAAATATCGATGCCTCCGCTGGTTTGTTTTACACAAAAGCTTACTTGAAAATGCTTTGCGAATTGCGAAAATATTAACAGTATCTGCAGGTTTATAATATCCCCACTGAAACGTTTTAAATTACACAGTTTAATTTCACTTAAGTATTAAATTCCTAAGAATTTGTTTCTCGTTGTTGCTCGCCTTTAAGCTCCTTAAAACGCCGTTCGTTGATTTTGTTAGAATTAGTTTTTGTCGCTTTTGTGAGCGTCGCATGTGTATGTTGGAAGTATTTATTTAATTGAATTATTGCCACTGCTACGAGTAGTAGTGACGAGCTTCTATCTTTCCACAGCCTCCATGGTGAAAGATTTAAACATAACTCGACTGCCAACTAATTCGAACAGATATCCTCACGAGCACTTGTATGTGCCTGTCAGAGAGCTTGCATATTTGTTTTATTTTTTTATGTCTTGTTATATTGTGTTGTTAACGACAATGGTTTCGAATTCACTTACGCAAGATCAATTTTTCTCCATAATGTTCTAAATATGTTGCCCCGCAAGAAATAATTGGACAAAGCCGGTCTTGAAATTTGCTTTTATATGAGGGAATCCTCTTCTCCCGTGCTGTATGCCTTAGCGCGGTTATGTAACGATATTCAAGTATTTCGGCCAAAAAAATATCAGCTAATTCGTAATTAGAAGTGAATTTTATATATTTTTCATAGCAATGTTATTACTGTTTGCAATTGAAGTTGTTAACGTATTTAATGCTTTGATAATACCAATACGCAAAATACACAGCGATACGAGATCCATTGACTTTCCACACTTTCTTTAATGATCCAAATGACAAATATTTGGTTTAGGATGGAGTAACTTTACTGTCATTGTGTCATTGTATAACGTCATTGTGCCTTGAATTTAATGGAACACAGTTCAGAAAGGCAACTTTGATATTGGCAAGAAACAGTTGAATGGTTTGAATTCAATAACATAGTTTCAATTCCGATAAGCATGTATCAGTTAAGTTTCAGTATCATTATTTGCGAGCCTTTCATAATTTTAGTAAATATTTTTTATTTCTTCTTCGGGCGAAAGTTTCACAATTTATGAGCATTTAAGTATTACTATGAAAATCTTAACCTATTCGTATGCACAAACATATTCACTAAAAAACAATTGGCGCTCAATTTGCTTAACTACTTCTAAGCTAGGTTATACTTGGCTTAGTAGAGGGACTCTCAGCCACACTCTCTACAGCTTCGACAGTACACGCCAGTGCATTTGATGCATGAACACCTATAAGGCACTTCATTCAGAATACGTGGTGGTAAAACGATAGCTGTGGAAAAATTTACTCAGAACTCAGTGCAAACCAAATTGGAAGTATTGCACTGATTATCTAAACGTAAATAACAATGGCTCTTGACAGAAACATGCAGCTCATCAAATTTCAATTGCGGATTTAAGAAAAAAAAAAATTAGAAACGTCTATAATTTATTTTTTTTTTTTGATTTTTGATTTTTGAATTAAGAAATGAAATACGTGGGGTTGGGTACGCGTAATGAGCATTACTACATGTATGTATTAACCATAAATTGTACCGTCGGTGTAAAATAAATACCAACAATAAAATGTGTCACTGGTAAATGGATAAATTGTGTGGTTAGAGGATCTGTTTCAGTAAGTTTGAGTTACATTCTACAATTTCAACTTCACCGAATTTTTACCTCCCGAATGACTTTACGAATTTGGAAAAATAACAACCGTTTTTTGTTTAAATTCATCAAACGCAACTAATCTTTTGCTGCCGCAGTTTTCTGCACAACTAGCGGCGCACAATAAACACATACACACGTTTGTACATACATCAGCACGCAATGGCTTAGTCGAATTAAACGCTTCGCCAAGCAAACTACAATTTGAGAATTCGCTCTGCTTGCCGCACCACAACGAAGCATTTCGTTAAGTACGCTCGTGACTACTGAATTTGTTTAACAGCGCGCGAAGGCTAAATGCCAAACTTAGAAGAAACAAGGACTTAAGGGAGCAATCAAATCGGAATAGCGAAATTACAGAAATTAAAAATTTGGAAATTTAAATTTTTTATTTTCATACGTTATATGTACCCCATATTTGTAATTACTTTCCGCGCGCTCCGCTACTTAAGAACACTGCGTGTCTTTTCGACCTGTTTATGTTTATGCTCGCCTCTCAAATCAGTTTCATCTTAAATATTTAAAATATTTCATTTCAACTTATTTAAGTGAGATAGAGATAATTGCTTAAAGTAGAGGTTTCCTTAACCAAACTATTTTTTCTATATTTTTAAATATAAATATTATTACTTTTTGTTGTTTTTATGAGTTTTGCGACTAGAAATCAAATTAATTAAAAAAATTTTGTTTTTATCATTTGTCAACTATTTTGCGCTGCTTCCTTGTTAAACATTAACTAAAGCTTTGGCAATTAGTTTCTATAAACCGAATTTACGAACAGAAATATACTTATTTAAAAAAAATAATTACATAGTTTCAGATATTTATATGTGGTGAGTTTAAATAGGCGATATTAGCCGATCTAATCCGCTCAACGTTAATAAGTGCTTTAACAGCATAAGTAAGATAGTTCAGCGTTTAATTCATAGTATTAATGAGTTGACCATAATAAAATCTGTAATAAAATAACACACAGCAATTTTCATATATCTGAGTCCTCATATCGTTACGCCATTGTGGCTGAAATGCTGCGGACACTGATACGATTTAGTCTTTAAATACATAATTATGATTTAATTAGTTTATTTGTAGATATTATTCTATTATTCTCTTCCGTTGATACCTCAATAACGGGGCATAGGATTTAAAATGGTTATAAAAGCAGCGGAATCGACCCCTGCTACTTCCTACAGCTATACAAGATGTCCGTCTGCATCGGTGTAGGCCATAGTGGCTCCAGCATTAAAAGTGCTCATGCCATGTGGATTTGTTGGGTCATATGTGGCGCTTGTGGTCATTAACAAACTATTGCTAATACCCGCTGATGTAGGTATATTTAATATTTGTAAACTGCCTGGCGGAGCAGTTACGCCCACAAGACTTGCACTAAGTAACTGTTGCTGTTGCTGCTGCTGTTGCTGCTGTTTGTTGCGATTAGGATCTTTCAAAATGCTTTGAGGTTGCTTGGGAGCAGTGCTTATTACGGACATCATGCTACCATTCGCGGTGTTTGTGGTTTGTGTTGAGTTTCCAGATAAATTTATGGGGTGCAGATCATGCAAAATTTGTACACTACCTAAATTGGTTGTATGATGAGTAACATCAGGTGGTGGTACGCCTACAACTCCACGCATTATTCCACGTCGCAATGTGCTACTACTACCATTACCTAGAACTGCCGCACCGCCAATAATGGAAGCTTGTGTAACGGGCTGCATGTGTGCCATAGGAAGCGGTGGAGTTGAGAAATCTAGTTGAGGTGGATAATCCTGAAAAAAGATTAATCAAATTATTATATTTATTCTGCTTTTTTAAACTTAATTTAGCTATTTACATATAATTATTTATGAAAGAAATCCGAACATTATTAGATTACATAAGTTAAATTAAACAATCAGGTTTTAATCAGATTTAAGTGGTTTTAAATGCCAACGCACAGAAAGATTTGCAAAGCATAATTTTACAAAAAAAATTCAAAACTGATTTTGGCAACAAAAAGAATTGGGAATTGGGAAAAAGAAAGAGAACTTTATTGCGGAAGGCTACAAAGACTATCGCAATCTAAAATCCTGTTACGGACCTACAACCTAAAATGCTTCAAAGATTGCATAAAACAATCAAAAAATAAACTAAAAATTATTACGGGATTATTGACCGGTCACGGTAGATTGAATAACCACCTAACAAAGTTAGGAATTCAATCCAACTCAGACTGTATATACTGTAAAGGAGAGAGAGACTCTGCATAGCAGGTGCTTGAGGAGTGCCCGTCAATGGTGCACAAGTGGATGAAACACCTAGGAGGGTATATCATGAATCATAAGGATTCAAGACTGGGAAAGGTAGGTTCTATACTGTTTTTCATTAAAAAATCGGACTTGCAGAAACACTCTAATCCGGCTAAGGGGCACGATATATATTTTAGATTGCAGTTTATTATGCTTTTTCTCAATAATAATAATAATAAGTGCTTTACATTTCAATACCAAATGTTAAAGGTTTACTTAAATATTACTTAAATTATTTAAATATTCATTCTACATAGTATCTTTCTGTTATCATACACCTATTTACATAGACTCTAAATTGCATTTATAGGATAATATAGAGCAGCCTGAAAATGAGATGAGCCTCTTGAATATGTGTTAATTATTTTTAAAATATGAAACGTAGTAAAATAAAAATCAAAACAATTCTAATTTTGTTAAACTTTCATGTCAAAAAAAATTTCAGTAACTTAAATAAATATATATTTGCACATACATATATGTGCATTCTTATATAAGTTATAATTATGTAATATTATTATAATATTATATTAGATAATATATTATATAATTATGCATACTGTATATAGAAAATATTATGTTGACATAAATAACTGAAAGAACAATACATATTTTTGAAGAAATTCAATTTTTGTACGTATGCCAATAAAATCAAACTCGTAAAACTCAATGGTAATAAGGATGTTGATGTTGATGAAGATAGAGGCGGACCAAAAAGTTTTTGACTTCCTTATACTTTTTTATCTTTTGCCCAATCTTCAGCTTTGCTTTGTATTTTGGACTTCGATTTCCGAAACTTTAAAAATCAATTTCAATCCTTTGAGTGAATTTGGAAGATGAAATCAACAAATAAAAGAGTGAGTAATGGTCAAAGATACAATGGATGACGATTTAAGAGGGATATTTTATTTGTCATTATTTTGATGAAAACGAAATGTATTGTCTTTTAAAACTATTAAAAGAAAGTATTGAAAAAAAGATTTACAGCATATGATATTATTTGTATTTATTTGGAAATGTGTTGCCGTTTCTTGTACAAGTTCAATGGAACAGATATGCAATGAACATAAGCCGACCTATGGTACATTTGGCAACACACAACCATTTTGTTATCTCTTTTATCCAAATGCATTTGACTTTGCGACTTATTGCTTGCTCGTCTCTCAAAAATGTGCGATTTGTGGTTGCAGATGCTGCTAGACAGTTCAATACTTCTGCCTCGAATGAGAAACATAAGAACCCTGTGAATAAAGTGGCTACATATGCAACGGCAAAAGTGTTACTAACTTGTAATAAAAAGTTGGTGTTGCAAAAATTTCGCTTTGCACCCGAAGATGCGGAATATTCATCAAATTCAAAACTTTTCCTATTAAACTGTCGGTTTAAATAAATTTTTAAAAAAGAAAAAAGGAGTTTCTACAATAATTTTTCTTGCAGAGTTTTTACTTGCACTGTGCGATAAGTTAAGTTGCCAATTTAATTTATCTTTGGGATTCCTCGTTCGGTTCAAGTTTTTCTAGAAAATTTCACAGTTTGGAATATTATTATTTGGATCGTTATTTAATTTATAAAAATACGAGCAGAATAAAGCAGAATATATCTTATCATACTTCGCGATAATTGCCCTATTAACATTAAGTGTTCACACTGCATTTGATTAGCACGGATATTACTATGAAATTGGAGTTATAAAAATTTTAAATAAATAAAATTAAGAACATTATAATTATATTGGAGAATATAAATAGGACTTCAATACAGTGGAGTCATCATGCTAGTTAACAGAGATTAAATTCCATAACATATAAAATTCCACAACATTGAGCTGTATTTGTGACAAATAAAACCACTCAATTAAATAAACGCACTCAATTTACAGTTTGTAATATTTGCAAACTACTTAAAGTAAGAAGGAACGCTTCCAAATTTGAAATTAAAAATTCAAGAATGATCTTAAGAAAATCAGTACCCTATTGCTCCTAATTAGAAACTACAACAAAAATAAGCTCAGAAAAATTGAATGACACATATATTCCAGCAAAAATAATTTATACTTTCATAAGATCTTCAATATGATCTCCACCTTTTGTTCTAAAGCGAATTAATTTAATAAACTAATCGTAACGTACCAATGTTGTTTATTTGAGTTCTGTAGAAAGAATTCCAATTCCCCAACAATGTGACAATAGTTCAGATATGTTTATCTCAGTACTAACTCTAAGAATAACTATGTCAAGCGATTTTTGTTCCCAAGAATACAAGAATATGGTCTGGAATGCAATGGGTGTACATAGAATTTTTTTAATTTGCTGTACTATTAGGGAAATCATCAATTTGAGATAAAAACTTATAACAACATAACTACTTTGGCCTGCTCACCTAGATTGTGTGGTCTGGTGCTACTGGATCACTTTCTGTATAAGTATGTTACATATTGACCTATTTAATTTATTTGTTTGTTATATTTCAATTTAAAAGTCTACACCTCTTAAAAAACTAACTTCATACAGAATATATGTGTACGAAATAAATAACTCTAAAACTTTATTGTTCATTTAATTTTTTGATGATAAAATTTATTATTCTAAACACAAAAACTGCTTGCCACGTTGCAGCTTTAAAACTATTAAAAGTCTAAGGAACACAAAGAATAAGGCTTCTTCTTCCAATAAAAAGAGTAATTAAATAAAAATTTTAGAAAAGAAATAAAAGTAGAATGAACTTCCGAGTTAAAAATGGCTTAAGTTTATAGAACTGAACAAAAACTAAAAGCCAAGCACTTGTGCTGCTGACATAACATGAAAACAGATTGCCATTATACATTTTATTTAGAAGTGGAAGAAAGACAAGGGACTAACGTACAGACTTTGGTAGAGTAAGAACTCATATTGTTGTGAAGCACAATAGTTAAATGAAATCCGAAGCAATGAATTACAATTTTAAAATTTATTAAATCATTAAATCATTAAAAAAAAAATAAAAACGTTTTTAATTAAATTGAATTAATTTTAAAATTAATTTTAATTCTTTGAAATTGAGGTCTATTAAACGCAGAAAAAGTACTTCTATTTGAGATTTCTGATTTCTCCAAGTTGCTACAAACAAAATATTTTCATTTCATATAAAAATTTTCGCAAATTTCCGATTTGTCCATTGTAAAGATAATTATTTTTACATTCATCATGGTCTATATTTCAATCTGTTGGGCTTATATTTATAATCTAAGTGTTTTAAATGTTTTTCTCTTTCAATATTTTGTGTATTTTTTTATTACTTCGTGGCCAATAATTTTTCCCAATCGGACATGTATGCAGATAAATGAACAAAAACTCTAAGCCGATGTATGCCGTATATTTCATTGTTAATTGCTGGCTTAAAGCGTGGCCGGTGTCGTAAAGTGTCAGCCACCTGCAGTTGGCAATATACCATACGTTTTACAAGTCCTGTAAAACTTCACTGTTGTTTCCATATTTTTGGTGTTTATGTTGTTTTGGCAGCAAACGCCAACGGAATTAATTTACCTACACGCGGGCATTAAAAAAATTGCTCCCGTGTACTTTTGCAAACGTGTATTTTTAGCCAATTTCACTAAATAATAAATTATTTGCTGCTGTTTGCAAAGTCAGAGCATAAAACAAATAAATTTTCAATTAAATTTACTAAAAATCCGAATATTGTGTATGCTCAAATAAAAGCAAGTCAAACCTTTGGCCTTAACTTAGTGCCACTCAATTACAGTTAATAAAAAATACGCAGTAAATAACTACTTTAGTTGTGTTAACAAAATACATACATTGTATGAGTCCGTTTCCGTTAGTTGTGGCTAACTAACTATTTGCAAGGAACTATTTTGCAAGGATTCACTTGGCATTTTGCGCGAAATATTAAACTCTAGTAATATTTTTATTTTAAGTTTTTAGTGTTTTTAGAATGTGCCAAACATATCTTTCTTATCAACTTTGTAGGTACTAGTATCAATCATATTGTGTCATGTTCTTATTTGAAAACATTAAACTGATATCGCTTAAAAATTTGAAAACATAGTTTCACCTCTTTCAATGCATCCTTATTGTGTTTCCAAAGCATTATTCGCTCGTTAGAGTATGTGACAATCGTCACGGTAGTCCAATCCATTTCAGTATCCAGAGGAGCAACTGCAATGGATTACATATTTGCTATTTTTGACTACTGTGCCAGTGACTCTTGTTTAATCGTATGTTTACCCTAAGATAAGCGCAACTACCACTAATGTGCATAACATTTTCGAAAACATTTCAAATTTTTAAAAGTCTTACTATTCTAAGTACTTTTTCAACTTTATGCACTTAGAAGAAATATTAGAGAATTCAAATATCCGCTTATACTTTCAAATGTAATTGAATGATTTTTTATGTAGGTGACTCAGAAATTATTGTTTCACAAAGATCGTCTCTGAATAGATATAAGAAACAATCGCTTAAACACAAAAATCACGAAATTTATTTACTTTATAATAAATTACTAGTATGCAAGTCCACTAATACTAGTAACTAAACTAGTATACTAGTTTTCGCAAGTCTTTTAATTTTAATAGTTTGATTTACTTAATTCCGAGGCAATTTTTTTTAAATGTAAATTACATTTTATGTAAGTTAATTGTAGTTCACTACGCTTTCATGAAATTAAGGCACTCAATTTGTTATTCCTGTAGTGATGGTCTGCTAATGCAGTATTTGTCTAGATGAGTTTAAATATTTACAAAAGTTTCAACTTTTATTCATTTTATAGTAGAAGTAGTAGTAGTAGTAGTAGAAGTAGTAGTAGTAATAGTGTAAATGTTAGCTTTATTTTACTTCATCTATATACATAAAAGAAAGTCGTGTTAGTTAGACCACTCATAACTCAAGAACGGCTGAACCGATTTTAATTATCTTTGATTTGTTAGAATCGTCTCCGCTCCGAATAGCAGAATACATTATAAAATATTGGAAAAATCCACTAATTTTAGCAAAAATAATAAATTTGTAAATGCTGTTTCAAACTGTTGACAGTTCGACAGTTTGAGTGATATTGATTTCTTTTTAAATTTTTTTTTCATATTTCAAATATTTCAAATTTCAAATATAATAAATTCAAATATAATAAATAAATATTGTTATCAATATACCATCGAATCCACGTGATCTGTGGAACAAATATAAGGATAACATGTCAGAAGACATTTTACATAGAATTCGTGTCAGTTCAAGAAATCCCGATCTTGAGGTGAATGATGAAATGCATAATCAAGCTTTGCTCTTGATCGAAGACATATGTTACCATACCTGCGGTAGTTTGTTAGTCAGATTAGGAATGCCAGCTCCTGATCGTGGAATAAATAACGCATTTAATCGAGAATTGGAACGTGAACGTGAATATGATCGACATGAATTAGACCAATCAGTTCAAACTAATGTACCTCTTGAGTTATTTAGTTGGCTTCAATAAAAAACTAGAAATCTTGATTTAGAGAAGTTATTAAAGGACTCGTATTTCAGTTTCTGCTTTTAATTAAACATTTTGATTAGTTTTTATGTTTTTATTTGGTGTAATTAGTAGAGAAATACAAAGCAAATTAAAAAACAACTAATTTTTTTCGTCTAATTTATTTGCAACTTAGAATTAAAAGTTCAACTTTTTAAGCGGAAAGACTTCAGATTTGCACTTAGTAATTACCTCAGAGGAACCGGAAACACAACCAAACAGATATGCTGACTGCACATGTCGAGTAGAAATTTTAATTATTTCTCAATAGTGGCTGTTCAACTCATGCACTGACACATTTACACTCCATCGGCGTTTCCACTATGAACACACTCATTTGTGAGTGACGGCGACGTTGAGTTCAAACACAAATGACTGCGAAGTTCTGTTGTGGAATTGCTACGCTTTGTCATTTAAATTAAATACAACAACATTAAAAAACGTGAAATTAATTCGAAATAAAGCAAAATTCGAAAAGATATTTCTTTGAAATGCGAAAAAACAAATAAAATGAAATTAAACTGGAAATGATAAGAAATAAAAAATAAGAGCAACTTGAAAGGACAAATTAAGTTTCGTTGAACCGTTCAGCAAAAGCAAACAGGGAACTGTGAATGTGGGTTTTGATGCCCACCCAATCATCACATCGCAGCAACTAAGTTTTATGTTTGCCATCATTCTGGTTTACATCATGTTGCATGTCTTGTCCCTGTTTGAATGTTTGTGTCTCTCTCTGTCTCTCCCCTGAAATCAATCGACAAATGAACGCACGCGGAAATGTTGTAAACATGCGATTCATATGAAAGTTTCCTTTTCGCATTTTTTTTTCATCTTAAATAAATTCCGTTGTTCTCAAATATTTTCACCTTCGTCCTTCCACCTTATCTGTATTGCACGAACCACGTCATTTTGTTGCTGTTGTTCTTGCGGTTATTGTTCTTATATCTGGAGATATTTTTCATATTAATAGTGACGACTTCAAAAGCGAAATAAATGAAAATAAATCTGTAGAATATTCTTATTAATATTAATGTTTAGCCCATTTGGAACTTTATATTTCTGTTGAAATTGAAAAATGCTTAAATGCTTAAATAAAAATATAATACTATAATTTAATTATTATTTACAGTCGGGACAGATAGATTTTCAACAACGCATCCCACTTACACCTGCCCATAGCAATGAGTAAGTGGGACCTTACCCAGTTACTTATTACTATGGGTGGCAATGATACTGCACACCTTTGTCTCTCCATATCTCTTTATGGGTCCAAATATAACAAAGATTAACTTAATATCTTTAATGAACTAGCAGGTTTACAGACCGCAATTCGCATCTGGCTAATAGGGTTCAACTTAACAGTAATACAAATGGCAAAGACACCAGAAACTATAATTTTGGTCTGTAAGGATAGTAAGGTGTTTAAGAATGGTAAACTGCTGAGGGTTGGAATTGATTTTTATTATCTACAGTCGATGACATAAAAAAGCTACTCTATTTCTTGGTACTCACTTTTGAGGTTCCTGTATAACAGTATAGGCAAATGCAGAGCATAATAAAACACTCGATAAAGTAAAGAGGTATGAATAGCCAATAAAATATCAAGGATATAATAGGTGATCAACATCTTAAAACAACCTGGTGATAATGCCATCTTTCCGGCTTTACTCTAAATGATACAACTTATAAGAAATTATCTTCTAAGTTTATATTCATGGATAGCAAGGGTCATTATTGTAGTTTTCTAAAACACAAAGATATGAAGGAGGACAAAAGTGGTTTTTATACTAAAACTAGTTAAAAAGGATAAAAGAAACAAAATTCTTGGGAATAATATATAACCAAAAACACTGTAGAAACTTCACGGGAAAAGGCTACCAAAGTTTTCATGACATGAAAATCTAATGTAGTAAAAAACTAAACTTTTACACTAAAACTTCTGCGATGAATTATGGAATAGTAGTCTGGAAGAACAAAAACTAGCCTATGTAAGTATTACGGTAACGATGAATGTGTCTGCCGATATTTATGCTCTTGAAATTCAAACCACTTCACATTTATATCCAATTTTTAGTGAAGACGGTCATTCTACGGATAACCACATACAACATTAACTTGGGTAGATGTCTTGGGTTGGACCACTTAATATTGAACTTTGTAATATTAATAATTTGGATGGTATATCTAAAATTTAAAATATGAACCAGATAATATTAACACGATATACGAAAGATACCTTTTTAAGAAACAAGCCAGACCAGTAGTGTACTGAAACACTGAAACATTCGGAAGCTCTAGGCAATAACACATCAAACTTTTAAGCAGAAATTTGTAATATTAATAATTTGGATGGTATATCAAAAATCTAAAAGATGAACCAGAAAATATTAGCACGATATACGAAAGATACGTTTTTAAGAAACAAGCCAGACCAGTAGTGTACTGAAAGACTGAAATATTCGGAAGCTCTAGGCAATAACACATCAAACTTTTAAGCAGAAATTTATGCGATAAACCGTTGTGCTGATTTCAATGCGGAACGTAACCATCAGAACCACCATTAAAGCAATTTAACGTGAAGATACTTTATCAATTCAACCAAAAATCGATAGTAATGTGCTGCGTTGTGACATATCCATAACTAAAAAATTTAGGAGATATAAAAAATTATATACTCCTATGAAAGAAATATTGCACGTAAGCTGTTTGAAGCTAATAAAAAAATAATTAGAATTGTTTAATAAAGACGAAAATGTTTTTTATATGCATGCATTATTTATATATATATATATATATATATATATATAAGGAAATGTATCTTCCATTTATATATGGGTTAAACTTTGAAGATTAGCTAAATAAAAATGTTTATTAATAATAATGACACTAAGTAAATAAACAACTAAATGTGTATTTCGATCGGAAAGATTATTTTTAATAAAACTGGAATACTTTTGTATCAGAATTTAAAGAATTCAATCGACTGTATGTATGATATTCAAATGAGCTATTATATTCTTGTTACTTGGCTTGTTACTTGTTACATGACTTAACGAGTGGTTTGTTGCGTAGTAGGCATAGTTACTATACCATTTCATTGAGTCAAGCTAAGGTTCTATAAATTATTTTTTAAAGTTATTTCAAGCTTGAAAACGTTTGAATTGAATAAATAAATCGTGAATTTGCTTTCCTACGGTGTAAACCTTAGTGTATGCTATTGGCTGGTGCCCCCAAATAAGGCAAGGAAAAGCTAAATGTAGATGTTTGTTGCCACTCAGCATAAAACTTTCCGTGGTTAAAACTATTTTAGTTATACCGCATGTGGCAGTGCTATGCTGATATACACGTAGCCTTATGTATTTGAATGTACCACTGATTGTAACAGAGTTCTTGGTACGAGGTCATTAATTACGCTCTTATGTTTTAATAATGCCTTGATTAAATTATTTAAATCGAAAGCGCTAAAGTACGTTCATGCACGCTTGCACATAAGCAATTATGTGTGAGGTCCTATGTTTGTATTTATGCGCATGGTTTCGTATGAAACATGTGTTATATACTCATTTATATGTGTCTTAATTTTAATGGTTCGCTGATGAGCTTGTTGAAGTTCTCATATAACCACAGAGCAGTCATCGGACCTTAACCGAAATCGAATTAAACTTTTGAACATGTTGACTTATGCGGTCATATGCTAGCGGATGATGTTTTATGGTCCTTCCACAAATTCATATAAATACATTCTTATAATAGGTATATCAGCTAATGTGAATGTGCAAATATCTCGGATTACGTTTATAGGTAACATTTATCTTATTGCCACAGTGTAAGTGTTTCTTGCAAATGCGTGTGCGGTATTAATGCGAAACTTAAATAAACTAATTGATCATTGTTGAAGCATTAAAACGCAATTAAGACAAACTTTATTCCAGATCAGAAACAAGTTTGCAATGAGTAAAAAATTAATAAAGCCAAAAAGTCATCAAACTTCACAAATAAGGTTATTCAACAATTGGTATCTGAAAGATTTTGTTTGACTATTTTATTTTAGATTTAATATTATTGGTAAATAATTCTTATTTAAATGTGGATTTAAATTTTATTTGTTCACTCACTAATTTGCAAAGAAGAACTGATTTTCCATTAGTTAACTCGTTTGATATATTGGTGATCAATTGTTTGGGTTTTTAAGATTCTAGAAGTGAATAAAGAACCTTAAAGCTAAATGATACAATAAGTATATAAACTGAATGTATATTCAGCGTTTATATGAGTAAGGTATAAAGTATATTATGTATGTTCCTTGTCTAAAGATTGGTTTCTTACCTATTGGTAAAAAACGGATGTAATGACCCAATATAAATTATGCACCTAATTTTAATGAAATAAGAATTCTTAACAAAGAGAGCACTAAAAGCACAGAATACTGTGCTATTTAGTAAAGAATGCTGTAAATACTACATAATAAGTGATGTATTAGATGACAAAGAAGGATATGGTAAGTTTGAGACAAATCTTTAGGTCACTAGTTCAAACTTAATTGTCAAAATAAATTCATAACATTTAAATTTGACGTAAGACACATTTACCTCACCCAATTTTTGTATACATTAATGCTTCTTTTAAATTTAAAATATCGAACACTGAATACGGTTTACGAATCGGATTGAAACATTTGTGTTAAGATAATAAACGGTTCACTTTTTATTTAAATTAACACTCGAAAGAAATGTTTTATTAAATCTAGTAAAGTCCAGAAAATTTATATCTATTATTTATTACCCAAATTTAGTAATAAAATTAAGAGTTTTTCGTTATATGCAATATTCAAACTGCTACATTAAATTCGATACCAAAGCTTTAACATTGCTAATATCGCTCCAAGAATTGAAGCAATCTAATTAATATCGTTTTTTAATCTAGACGCCATTTTTATTTTATTGAAATTTTATGGAAATTGAAATTTGTGTAGTCGTTAAACACTTCAACATCCATTCAAGTGACAACTTTGATCTGAGCTTAGTACAAGCTTTCACACACACATACATCACACAGTTCCCCAATTTACTAGATAAGAGAATCATACAACCACAAAAATAAAACTGAAGAAAAATTGAATTTGTTGTCGATTCAAGTTTCAATTTGCATCAGAACTTGACTAACTGCTTACGCTCTGGCACACTCTGGCACACTCTGGCACACTCTGGCACACTCTGGCACACACCTACACAAACTCACAACTGTGCTGTGCCATTGCCTTTAATTTACACATTTTATTAACAACTTTACAAAATTTGTGAGTGACCGTATTTTGTTGTTGTTATTGCAATACATTATCAGTTTGTATTGTACTTTGCCACAAACGATTTTTATCAAATAATTCAATTATTGTTACACATTTTTATGTACGCAACAGCAATGGTTGCGAATCTTACACAAAAAGACGAAATAGACTTATAAAATGGAACAAACCACGTGAACCGAAATTAAATTGCGCTCTTTTCTTCTATTGTTCAGTCAGTTATTTGTTCAGACATTGACAAAGACCGTTGCAGAGCCCCCTTAAAAAATAATTTGGCGTAATATTTTTGGCAGCTTCAGCTTCTTGTTTTGTTATGAACGACCAACAAAATAGTGTTTCAGACTGAATAAAAGATTTTGCTTTACTATATTTTTTTTAATTTGGAAAATAAATGAAATATCTCTTGACACAAATTGATATAAAAAAATTATAGAAATTTTTCTACAAAAAAAAAATTTTAATTCAAATCAAATCGTTGTAAAAACAAGATCTCATTAAATTTAATTGGAGTCACAACATATTCAGTTACCTTGCTAAGTAATCGTAAAATACACCGTATTTTTATTTGTTACTATTAAATTGTGTTAGAATGACGTTTCTAAGAAGTCTATTACTATATTATAAATTGTTGATTAAATAGTAATTCAAAAAAATCACTCCAAATCACTCATGTTTCCATAACCGACCAACAAGTTCTTTAAAGGTTAAGGTCGTTAGGTTCATATCCTGCGTTAAGTTATGATTTCACTTAAATTAAAAGCTCTAATTCACTCATGCATTCAGTAAACGTTCAACTTAGATTAAATGTTTATATTAAAGTTAGTAACATCCAAAATGCTAGGTAACAAAAAAAAACACGAAAAAATTCACAAATTCATTTGGAAGAAAAAAGAAAAAGGTTTTGATGAAAACCTCCATAGAAATATAGTAAGTAGCTATTAAAAACGAGCTTTTGTCTCTATTTCTCAATATTGCAGGTGTTGATGGTTTTGCAAGTAACTAAGTAATCTTAGGTTACAAACTTATTTCCTTATTAAAAGTTGGATGAAATGATTTCAGTGGTCAAAATTGTTTCTGTGTTCTAGTGGATTTTTGTTCAGTATAGAAATGTGTGGTTAGCTTACTTATTGGTATTTCACGGTAGCAGGAAGTTTGCAAAGTTATTGATTCAATCTGCTCCAACTACTTCTGCTGTAAAATAAATGATTATTTAAATGATTAGGTTCAGAATTCTATATTTTTGAATATAAAATATTAGAGCAATGACTTTAAGTTCAATGAGACTTTTCACGCGGGTTCAACTATGCTGCTGCTTTAGTGCATTACAACAAATTTATATTTGTTTTAAGCTGGCGTAATGAAGAATATGTGCCAAAACAAATACAATGCACATATCATTATATTTCACATATCATTATATTCACAAAGCAACTACTGTTGCAGCACGCTTTTAGGAAAACATTTAAATATGTGCAGCATGACAACAAATTTGTGTGTAGCAAGTGTTGCATGTCGCACGTTACACAAACACCGTACGCCATGTGTTTCGTGAGTGCGCTAAAATCTTTCTACTAGAATATTTTAAAACTATATGAGTGCTATAGTTCTACTCCTCTTCATCTTGTATAATTCTTTAATTAAATTTCACGTCACATATCACGAAATTATACATGCGCTTCAGCGCACTTAATAGCAAAAGTAGCTAAAGAAATAAATTTTATTATAATTTTTCCTGTGTGTTCAAAACTTCATCAGTCATGTGGCTAGACAATTTACAGAGTGTTGTGATACAGGTAAAACACCTTACAGGTTAAGTGTTCAGCGGGTTACGCAGAAATCAATTCAACTACAGTAGGTGTTGGCAGATGGTCTTAAGAAGGAAACGCAGCAATAAACTTAAGTACATATTCTGCTTATATATTATATTAAAATACATTTCTAAGCATTTTCGTTTGAAATACTTAATTCTTCTGCATCATGCATTGAAGCCATGTTTGGTTTACGTTCGCGCAACTATGCGAGCCATGGAATAGTTTCATGGCGGACGCAACGCGAAATGTATCACTGACGTTATATAGCGTTTCTGTAAAAATATTGTGACAATTCTAAAGTTTTTAGTAGCTTTTCTTTGTTGTTGGCAATATTTCGTTAACAGAAAGCGGCTCTTAAATTTTATGTCAATAGATGTTTTATGCTTTGCAACTTACAAAACTTTCACAACTCCACACCAAAAGAATTCCCCGACCCTTTATGCAGAATAGTTTTAAGGATTAGTACATGAGCATGAAGCCTCCTTCCAGCATTAGCACACATCCCTGCTTGTGCATATGACATGATTGCGTGTATTTTCGCACAGATGCAACAATATTGCACTTGACGTACATTTAAGTTTACGAAGATACAAGAATGAGTTGCAAAAAATGTACATTTTTAAGTGACAGCACGAATTGCCAAGATAAAAGATTTAAAGTATTTAACTTGAGCAAATAAAGTTTAAGAACATAGTTTTATAATGCAATAGTAAAAATACGACATGTGAAACGGACTAGAGTTGCTTTATTTGCTCAGTGTGCTGGAGAAGCAGGTACCCAGTTGAAATTGAAACTGTAAATGATAAGCAAATAAGCGTTTCAAGAGTCCTTATTTATTTATATGCAATTTATATGGTTTGCACTTATTAATACCTCATTAAGGTGTGTTGTGTCGAAGTATCTAAAAATAACTTTAAGTAATTGCAAAAATACACACAAACCATGCACATTTTATAGATCTCTCTTCTTTTCTCAAATGTTTGCAATTCCTATTAGTTAAATTAATCTTTAATGTTTAATTATTTTGTTGCTGGAACTGTCAACTGAACTATAATTATTACATAGGCAAATGTAGTTTATATTTAACAACAATTTAGTTCAAAATTAATAACTGGCTGAAATGTAATGTAACAATAATATATCAATAATATATAATATATATACAATAATATCTTGTAGTAATAACGACGGAATTGCATTGATAATGTACGTATTAAATAGTACGACGTCGAATTAAATTACTTCTACCTTATATTATATATAAAAATATTTATGAATAAAATAAGATGATTGGAGAAACCCTAAAAAGAAGTTAAAACATGCAGTAATAAAGCAAATTAGAAACTCAAATCCTCTTCCAGTTAATATTATTTTATATATGTATATATAAATATAAAAGTTTGTAAATTACTGGCGATTAAGTTTGAATTACTCTTACTATTTAATGATTTTAATGAAAATATTACTCAAAATATGAGAAAATAAAAAAGTTTTATTTTGCACTTCGTTGACAATATTTTAATTAAAAAACTTTCGAAAATGAAAGAATTTCATTTTCAACTTAAACAATAGTTTATGGCTATCGCTTCGAGTTCTTCTGTTTTTCTTCAGTATAAAACAGTTTCATTTAACTTTGCCAATTTCGACTATTAACTGACTTTTAAAGTAAGTAGAATTTCCTAAATATAAATAAACAGGAATAATTTTTTATTTATGCAAACTATTTTTGGTGCTTCACGAATTTGACTTATTGCGCGATATAATCCCAACCACAATTAAAAATTATTGAAAATGAAATTTTCTCTGCCGCTAAGAAGTTATTCTTATTGAATTGTATTACCTCCAGGAGAAGTGCCAATTAAAGCACAAAACAATGTCAGATGACGGAGACAGAGTCAACTGCTGACTTTGGAAATGTTCTGTCTTTTATAAGGATCAGAAACCGCATGGAACTTAATTGAAATTGCACATAATATTCCTGCGATTATTGTTTTGCAATGAGGTCCGACCAACACGCCCGCCAGCTGTTGCAGTTTTAACAACTGTGAAACTTGCATTTACATTTGCTATGGTGCACATTGACAAATGCCACAAATCCAAAAAAAAATAACAAAAAGTTCAAGGAAGCAAAAGAATGCAAATAATGTAGCTAGAAAAAAAGACGAGTAATAAATAATGGAAACTACTCACCATTGGAGGATATGACAGGTATCTGTCACTGTTCATGTTGTAGTAGGAGCCATCTGGTGGAGGTGCTGGTGAAGGCGACGGAATATATACACCTTTACTAATTAGCATTTGATCATCTCGTGCCCGTTGATCCATAATGTTCGCTGTATTGTTGTTATGTCGCGGATGTGGCAATGTTCTGGCATTAACTACAAACAATCAACAGAGAAAAAAAAATTAAAGTGATGAGATAATTTGCAAAAAATATAATAAATAGTTTACTGGCATATATGTTAATTACAGATGTGAGTAAATGTAGTCATAAAAAAATGTTGGCAAGAATAGGTAAGAGCACGTTTAGCCGATTGAATGAGGAAATGATATTGCAAAACTATTTTGTAAAATGATTATTCGCGTTGCTGAACACATTTTGTTTCACAAAGTATAGAAAAATGTAGTAAAATAAAGCTTCTAATAGAATTAATTGCCATTGTAGAACAAATATTCCTTATTTAGTTTTTACTTCTTCAATGGCAATCATGTGCAAATAATGCTAAGAATAATGCTAAGAAAAATGCTAAGAATAATGCTATACTGTTATATATAAGTATTGATATTTATGTAACAGTTTTATCTTGAATTTAAAATCTTCATTTCCACTACAACGCAGCAGTTTGTTAGGAAGATTTGGTCGGCTCTTGATACAGAAGAACTACAATTCGCTATTGTTTTGACTTTGTTACTTTGCGATGTAAACTTATATCTACGATATAAACTAATTAAATTGAAAAAAAAATTTTTTATCTAAAATGAATGTTTCATTCAGTCACTTTATTACTTTTTTTTTTTTTTTTTTTTTTTTTTCCATTAGAGGTGGAATCTTCTAAAGATGCTGTAAAAGCATGCCCGATTCATACTGTTCGCTACCACTCTTTCTCAAGTTTACGCAGGTACGATGCTCTTGCATATGCCAAACTTGCGACACAGTACGCCTACGGACTAAACCTTAACCCCTATAAATAACACTGCCCTTTAGAAAACGTCCCGCGGGACCACCAGCTAGGTATTACTTCGCTAGGACAGGGCGAGCACTAACGCTCTATTTCTCAATTATCATTTACTCTCATTTGGTGTTGTCGTTCATCTCGTCGCAGTTGTTGCATGATTGCTGTAATTATATGATTAACTTGTTCCCAGGCATCTTTAGAGGACAACATGTATTGTACGACTCTATGACATGTAACATGGTTACCCATTAATCTTTCTAATGCTTCTCTAGCACGTGTAAAACGTATACAAGTTGTCAGTATGTGCTCAACGCTTTCTACCACTTTACCACAATGCAAACAAAAGGGGTCATCAGCATGTTTATATTTGAACAAATATTCTCGGAAACAACCATGCCCTGTGAGAAACTGTGTAACATAGTAATTAGGTTCACCATATTTCCTTGAGGTCCAGGCAGCAATTGATGGAATAAGATTGTATGTCCATCTTCCTTTTGTTGATGTAATCCACCGTTGTTGCCACTGTACGTATATTTGACTTCGTACCTCATCTTTGTAATTTCGGCTAAGACACTCTTGTGATTTGAGATCTCTCAGAGCTGCAGCTTCTTTAGCCTGTAGGTCTATTGGTATTCGTCCAGCAATGACGTTTATAGCTACTTCGGAGACTGTACGAAACGCGCAGCATACCCTTAATGATGCTAATCTATGAGCTGACACCAAAGATCTTGTATATGATAAACGGAAGGCTGCGGGATACCATATTGGTGCGCCATACATCATTACTGAAGTCGACACTGATGCCAGTAGTCTTCGACCTGCATATCTTGGACCACCAATGTTTGGCATTAATCTTGCAACTGCTGCACCGATTCTAATTGCTTTGTCACCAGCAGACTTCAGATGTTCCTTGAAGTTAAGCCTTTGATCTATTTTGACACCCAGATAATTAATTACCGAGCTTGATTTGATAGAAAGCTCGCCAACATGTATATCAATAAATTCTATTCTTTTTCTACTACTTAGAAGAACTGCTTCGGTTTTGTGCTCTGATAATTCCAGGCCCATTGACTCAAGCCAGAGTTTGACCACTACGATGGTGCTATCACATTTCATTACAAGCTCGTTGATGGTTTTTGCAACCGCTACAATTGCAATATCATCAGCGTAACCAATTAACTGCACTCCAGCTGGTTTTTCTACATTAAATACGCCATCATACATTACGTTCCAGAGAATGGGGCCTAAAACTGAGCCTTGTGGAACTCCTGCTGACACTAAATATGTCTTCACACCGTCGTTTGTGTCATACATTAGAATGCGGTCGTTGAAATAGCTTATGATCATTCTAAGTAGATATGCCGGTATTTCCAGTTTTGCTAGTGCTTCTATTGTTGCGTTCCAATCCGCTGAATTGAAAGCATTTTTGATATCCAGCGTGATTATAGCACAGTATTCTTTGCTGCCGCCTCTCCATCTTTTTCCATCCAGCGCATTTTGGGCTATATTATGCACTTTTGCTATAGCATTTATTGTACTCTGGCCTTTCCTGAAACCATGTTGCCATATTGACAGGCCATTTGGTCCTTCTGTGTACTGTTCCAATCTGGTAGCAATAAGTTTTTCAAAAAGCTTTCCAGTAGTATCCAGCATGCACAACGGTCGGTAAGATGACGGCTCATGTAAGTGCTTCCCTTTTTTAGGGATAAGGACTAGTCGTTGTACTTTCCACAGTTTTGGAAACACGCCTTCTACTAGACACAATGAGAATACTTCCGCAAACAGTTCTGGCCTTCTATATACGATTTGTTTAAGCGCGCCATTTGGGATACCATCAACGCCAGGTGCTTTCGTGTCCTTAATGATTTTTGCAGCTTCAAGAACTTCGCTTGGAGTTATTAAATTAACTTGGACGTCGTCATCGGTCAGTATGTGTGTTATCCCAGAGCCTTGTGGGAACAAGTTGCGTACGATCTCTTCTAAGAAACGAAAATTAGTAGGAGCTGATGGTGAAGTTCCCTTCATTATCTTTTTGACAGTTTGGTATGCTTTTCCCCAGGGATTAGTTGACAGTTCATCTAGCAAGGTGTTGTACAGCCGCTTTTCACTTTATTACTGCATGCACGAGTGTGTATAGTGAGTGCACAAAATTAAATATACAATACATGAAATAGTTAGTACCACATAGAAACAAAAAAATTTAACTTACTTAATTTTTTTAATAATTTGAAGATTCAGACATAAACAAGGAACTAGATTTATTCACATCCAATTACAAAAAGTTAACGTCAATTAAATTTAATGCTAATTTTGAACAATCATTCGTTAAGTGGAGGAATAATCATCTTATTAATGATATTTTCAGTAAAATATAAGGAAACGTAAAATAAATGTAGTTAAAGTTTTATGAAAAAGATATTACAGATATCCCTTAGGAAAATGGTTTTATTTCCAATGCAAGCTTAAACATGTGTCTATTAGTATCAATTAAAGACTGAGATCAAAACTTCTGTTCTTACATTTATACTGCGAACAAAACTAGCGCTGAGTTGGTACAGACAAGCACTTGTATATAAATACATTTGATGCTAACGTTTGTTTGTATAACATATGTTTATGTGCTGGAATGAGAATTTCAATTGATAATTCGAAAATATTGATCGAAAAATTTTATAGGTAAGTTTTCTGCTTAGATTTTTCTGCAATAAATGGATTTACTCCATTCGCTCTGGATTTTCTTACGCATAGAAACTTGAAACTTCAACTGTATTTATGAGCACCCATTTCATGTTCAATTGCAGGTTACGGCAAAGTGCAATTCTACACACCCCTGCGACGGATTCAAAAAATTATTAAATTCTGCCGTCATAAAATTTCATTTCCGTTTTGTCGTTAAGTGGTGAACAGTAAATGGTAACAGTGCAGGATGAACGGATGCCAGTGCATAGTACGAGACAAGCAGCGAGGGAAGCGCAACCATTGTTTGCTGTTGGGAGTAACATAAAAATATTGCATCCGCGATTCATTGAGGTGTGACGTTGTGCATCCTTCAGCGACAAAGTCAATGACATTCACTGCACCGTGCGTTTACTAAGAGCTTGGGTTATCAAATAATGAAAATGGCTTTCGTGGCAAATTTTTACACACCCTTTCCTCATAGCACCGAATTAAGCTCTGCACACCACTGTGACAGCCACAATTCACTAAGTGTTGCAATGAAATTTCACCTGGCACAGAGCAAACGTTTTCGAGATTTTTGCAATTCAAAGGCAGGTATCGATTGCCACTTTAAGTTTCTCTAAATCCTGTCGGATTTTGACTATCATATGCCATTGTCGAGGATCTATTGTTATAAGTTGCATTGTGAATAAAAAAAAATTCTGAGCAGATTTAGACTTTTGTCTTTGAAACTAACAAATTTTATTTATTGATGCTTAAAAATTGTTAACAGTTTTTCACCGACAGTTTTTTCTAAATTTTATTTTTAAATTGCAAGTTTTTATTTGACTTTTAAACCATTTTCTTGTTGTGTTTAAGGTTTATCGAGTTAGTTACTTCTAGAACTTACACTTTTATAGATGATTACATATAAGAATCATTTACTATAGCGGCATGTAGTTCTGAATATACTGATCAAGTTAGATATTTACTAATTATAATAGAATATTCAAAAGTGCAGTTTATCTACCAAAGTGTGTTTTTAGTCTACATTGCGATAAATTCGAGGGAGTACGCATTGTTGAAAATAGTCTGCGAGCTCTAATCTATATACCTATATATTCTTAAATCTTTATGAAGTTGTGTTTGAACAATATTTTGTAAAGCATAACATTTTTACTATTGTCAAGCTTTCGAAAATGGTTATATATCAAATATTTATCCACATATTAGATATAATATAATATGTCGAATTATTTTTGCATTCACTATATTTATATAAAAAAATTCACTGCAGTGCATTTTATTACTTTTATATTATTGATGGTATTACAATTGATTTTAACTTATTTATTCAAAATATTAGATTTTCTAATACTTTTCATTAAATTATTTTTTGCAGAATAGATAGATATTTCTTTTTCTTCGTTCAATAAAAATTAAGAACTGAATTTGGTTTGAAACAACTCTTGTAAGCCCACCTTTTATACTATTGTGATCATGATTCAATAGAAAATGAATTGCAGCTTTCGCTGAATTGGTCTAATGACTGTGATTTAGGTTTGTACCTGCCCCCAGATCGAAGTTTGTGCCAATCGACTGTAGCACTTTATTAAAAATTCTTGGGGAATAAAACTTTAAGGGCAAGCACTTAAAAAGCGTCATATGCAATACATAAAAGCTATACGGTTATATAAGGTTACGTAGCTGGGAAAGAACTACATATGTTACCTACTCAAAAATTATTGTATTTTTATATTCGTTTTTTGACTGTTCATATGCGAAAGATAATTTTCATGTTACTGTCGACCATTTTACAGGAGATTGGATACAAGTGCTACCTGCTGTTATGTGTTATAGTGCAATTAAATGAATTTCCTTATGCTTTCATCTTTTTTAGCCGTTTCGACGTAAAATATATAGAAGTCAATGAAATGAGCAATTCGTTTTAATATCACGTGCAGGTCATATTCCGGTTAGTTGAGTTTGGTCCATTTTAACTTGCATAAATGTGTCATTTTCAGTTACGGCATGGTGCTTAAAATTTCATTTTCTCGTTCTTCAGTTTTCACTAAAGAATTTTTCTTCAGTTTTTTAGTTTTTAAAGAAGCATAAAATAATATTTTTTTCATTTGCTTGTTATATCAAAAACAGTATTAAAAATATAAGAAAATTTCTTTTATACTTTTTAGGGCACAATTCATTTTTTATATTTAACATTGTAGGCTTATCTTTTTTAGTTTCCCTTCATTTTTCTCAGGATTCAGCAGGGCGTTGTTTGTTTGTAAATATTTGGGTTGGAAAATCTTCTTTGATACTTGAAACCGATACCAATACTTCCTTTTGTTATTCCATAGCTCAAAATGGATAACATGGAACGAATGTTATTTATTTCTTTGTTGAATTGGATTACAATTGATCTCGCAGCAGTTCAATTTCAAATGCGCAAATAGTATTGAAACCTTTGTCCTTCACTCCATTGAACCGCAGCAGCACCGAAGTTATTGTATTTTTGATTGAGTGTTCATAGTTTGAGCAGTTCGTAAAAATGAAGTGTTCATGCGTTGAATCATGAACACTTCTTATAAGTTTTTCGAACGAAGCAAAAAACATAGAGAAATGAAATAAACCAATGGTATGCTTTTTCTTTTCAACACCTAACGTCCTGTAACTGAACTACATTTTCTATTTACAATATGTTAAGATTTTTTTGTTTTAAAAAATATTAAAAATTAAAACTCAAAGCAATAATTTTTTTAGGAAAACACGTGTAATCAACTAATATAGTAAATTTAATAATAAGATGTGTATTATATAATTTATACACATGTTACCTTAGCACTTAAAAGGTATTATATTAACAAAAAGTATGTCGTTAGTGACTAAAAAGATTTTTTTATCCCAAAATGACTTTTCCATTAATGTTTAACGCAAAAAAATCGGTAATCTGCAATGATGTTATCATAATCTTTTCTTTGTTCAATATTGACATTTTGCATATATATCAAGCTGTCTATTTTTAACCTTGCTCTCTCTTTGTTTATTGTTGAGACCATGTTGATATAAATTTAGCGCTTGATGTAAACAGTCTGTCTCAGATCCGACAAGATTAGTCTCAAAAAAATAAAAAGTAAATATTTGAAGTTTTTATTATTGTAATTACATTAATTCTCCTCCTAAATCAACATTGCGCTAAAAGCTTATAACAAAGTGATTTAACATTTTTTTACTAAAATCGCTGTAGTATACCGCCGAAGCCTGTCAATTTCAATCAGTTTCCTTTTATCATCAACTTTAGTTTAGAAGGTCTCACAAAGATGGTTTTTCTGGTCACAAAATCAATCGAAAAAGACTACATTGGCTTGATTCAGCTTTTTTAAAATCGTAATTTTCTTTCTTATGGTGCTTTTCCATGCCCCATTCAACTCGAAAGTAATGAATTATATCTTTTGAAAAATGGTCTCAAATATATACAGTGTCTCTTGTATACACTATTTCTTTGACACATTTTTACTATGTCTTTGTATTGTTGAACTTTCTAGTATTTCTGATCGTCCGTCAGATTGCATGGCATAAAATACGCCAATCTTCCATTTGTCCATATTGTCGATGGATAGGTTATACCTTTTGATATTTCAATTTCCACTACGATTCACCTTATATATATCGAAGTTTTTCTATCTTTTTCAATATTTTATTCATTGTGAGTGGTTTTGAGCGACGGTCCTCACGAGTTGTCTTCAAAATTCTTAAAAACAGCACGCATTCGTTTTAATTTTGATGGTAAGTAGAAAAAGTGTTCACATTAATCAGAACCTATTCAATCGTAGATTCACTGAGTAAATAATTTTTGTGAAATCAAAGAAATAAATATCGAAGAAAAGATTTTTTGGACAGATATTATAGATGTGCTCATGTTAACATTTCCTTAACAATATGAAACATGAGGATAACATCATAATTCTTGTATAATTTTGTAAAAAAGTATATTTTCTTTGTTGAAAAATAACAAAACTTTGCATACTTCAAGTATCAATATCATTTAATATAACAACTAAATGTAAAGTAATGTTAATGGCAGTACTTGGCTTCGGTACTTAGTAAGACTTTTAAATGCATTTGTTTTGCTTCATTGAAATTTTCTATAAATACATCTGATGAAACGAATTTATACGATCTTTTTGGCTTAGTCTTTACGTTCATTAACTGAATTGAACTTGTATCATAAATTTATTTATTTCATGATTTCATACAACTCTATAAATAATCTCATAAAATATTTTAAATGACTTATTGGCAAAACTTAATGCTTCGTGGTACTCATTTAACTGAACGGTTCTTCCAGCAGAATTTTTGAAACCTAACTAAAAGTGAAGTGTAAAGTATAATAAATTGCTAACATTTGAAGTCGCTCATGTTTTCTTATTTTCGATTAACAAAACTTTAAGCATGTCACTCATGCGAACAGGCAATATCTTTCCTGTGAAATGTTTCACTTGCTGAGGACCGTTAGCTTTATTTACAACTTTCTTATCACATACAGCGTCGGTGTCATTAAAGGAAATGAATTTTCGCAGTAAAAATCATCACACGCAACGATTGCCGCATCAGCCACTATTACATACAACGCATTTCATATCGTGTCAACAGCATGAAATATACGACAAAAATGAACGCTACGCGTTGCTGTGCATGTATACTGAAAGGGGTTGACGGTGTAAATGTCAGCAGTTCTTGTCTTCAATTTGCTAAAACCCTTTTTGAAAAATAACGCATAACGTTGCGTACGAAAGGAAAACGGAAACCGCATTCGTACAGTCGTTTTACGAGGATGTCGTAAGCAATATGTAATATCACACACACGCACACACACACTTCGCATATACATACACATAATACTAGTGTGTTGTTGTTGTCAATATTGCGTGTGACAGGCACACCAGTTGGAAATTTGTTGTTTGTTCTTGTCCTTGTCCTTGTACTGACAGCGACAAATTGAAGTTTTAAAAGGATAATGTGGTATCAGTTTTATTTAATATATCGGCATATTACTTTAATGAAGTACTGTTTACTTTGTAGTTTTTTTATATTTCGTTTTATTGTGACTACTGTGCACTTTTCGTTTTACTCTTAACTTTAAAGGAACTAGAGCTCTACTAGGCACACTTTCGACAATTTATTTTGTTGTTCCTTTCTTCATACGATACGATGGCATGAGAACGTAATCTTTACAGTTGATTGCAGAACACTAAGCAACACTAAGCATTATTTGTGTAAATGGTAGCACGTTTGTAAAAAGGCGCAGTTAGTTTCGCTCAAATTACAGTGGCTCAATATTCCATAAAATTTAGATAATACTTTAGTTAATTTTTAATACCAAAATAGTAAAATAATTAACTTGGAAATTGCATTGTTGGAAACTGTAGGTTGGAATTTCGAAAAGAAAATTTATATATAAGTCTCAAATTGTTTTAAATTATAAGGTAAATATTAAGAAAAATTTACACTGAAAATAGAAAAAATTGTTTTGATTTATTTATTTTATAGTTACACTTACATATGCTCTCTGCAAAAGTATAGAACCTCAACAATAACACTCTAAAATTAGACAGCCATCGGAGTTTTGTGCGGGAACATCATATATTGTGGAATCGATTCAGTAATTACCCTACTGTACTTTTCTCATTTTAATTTCATCTGTAGTCCATAAGTTCGTAATGCAGTTAAACTTTCATATGGCAGGTAAAAGGACAGAATCTCGTAATCAAAAACTGTCAGTCAATGTTTGCGAAAGTTAAAATATTATATCAATTACATAGCAAACGACTGTTCAACGCATGCAGTGCATAAGTTGAAGTTAAAATTTGCACAACTAATTGTTAGAATTTTGTTATATTATTTAACAAATTAAATCAATTTCCTCCTTATTTTAGATATAACATGAAATATTCCAAAAAAGGATAAAAACATTTTGAAAAACCATAAATACGCTTTCTGCCACAGTAATCGAAAATTGTAAACAGAACTGCAATTTCGTAAATACATCAATGTGTACTCACTTGGTAGGATGTTCTTTATTAAGGATTTTGTGTGGAAGTATATTTAAATTGTTTGTGTATTCAGATGTAAAAACTGCGATATTGCCGTCCGCAGGCGATGTTATGCACATACGAAAAGTTGTGCCAATATGTGCAAATTTGCCAAAGCAACGCTGTCTGTTGGACTTTAATGGAAATGGATCTCATTAAAAGTTCTTGTCAAATAATAATGCTGCTGTCAAAGCTAAGGACAGACTGACTGACTAACTGACAACGAACTTTTAGTGTGTTGCTTATTTGGTATTTGGTTGTGGAGTAAATAGTCCCGCGAGTTTATTTGCAAGCTGTACTATTGATTTTTACCGGTAATGATAAAACTTTCTGTCCTTATATTTTTTTATGCCTTACATGCTATTGTGAACAAAGTTTAAATTAAATTTTTCAAAATGCTTCCACCGGAGTAAAAAAGACGTCGATATCTATGAAAAACTCAACAGTTTTTGACAAAAAATTGGCACAGAACCCGAGTATATTTCAGAAACTACAATGACCGTTTCGACTGGATTGTGTTCATTATTAGAAATTTGTTAAAGACGTTGGACCAAAAATTCGCCTTTATAGCGCGATGGCTTGTGGTCGGTTGGTTGAATTGAAGATTTTTTATAAGCATAATTTTCACTTTCGCACCGATTCTTTATTTAGACAGCACAGACTGGATATAGTCTGTGAAATTTAGAAACCTCACATGTTCGTTGATATTAACATCCGTCAGCATTACGTGCTCATTAAAAAGCGGCTTACTTAGAGCAGCTTCAAAAAGCAAGACATACACACAAAAAAATATGAGAAATAGCTTTTTCTTTGTAGCGATCTTACTAATTTTGTTTATTATCAGACTTCTTCTATAAAATGTATTTCATTAATCAGACAAAGCATAGATCAGAAGACAAAGCATAGATCAGAAGACAAAGCATACAGATTTCTTATAAACTCAGTTAGATGAAGTTCTGGTATAAATGAAATTGTTTGATTCTATCCATAAATAGCAACTTATAAAAAGCTGATTTTTATTTCTAAGTATAATATTACTAACAATTTCATTTGGAATGTATTAAATAATTCAGTTATAGTATACTGTCTAAATATAGAGAAATTAAACTTCGACAAATCCAAAATTGCATAAAAGAGTTCATGGAGTCCAGATAAAAGCAACATTTTTAATAGTTGAGTTTTTAATTAAATATGTTTTGTTAAGAGAATTTTTTGAAATTAAAAACAAATGAGATGTTTCAAGTAGAAACAGAAACATATTCTAGTATCAGAGTTAGAGTCAAAAAGTGCAAACAAACTTACTTAATACCTCGTATATTCGTAGAGATAGAAACTATTTTGATTCTTAGCGGAACACGAGCCAAATTCTTCTTCAGCTTTTTTAAGATTTAATTTTATTTTCCTAATGCTTATACGTTCTACATGGCGTATAAGTAATAATTTTCTTATATTTTTTGGAACATCTAAATGGCAAAAGTGTGATAGCATTTGTAGTATTTCGTTATCTTTTCAAATTCTTCCCCGTCTTCAGTATTTCTTCTAACTTTTCTTTGTTCTGGCGCTGTTCGTTGTTAATAAAAGTATTTTTCAGTTAAACTAAGAGAGTCTTGTTTTTTTTGCTTATATTCTTATATTTGTTTCATTTCTCTTTGCTTCTTCTTTATTTTTTTATACATGAGTTGAGGAACCAGCAACTGACAACTTGACATCGCCCGCTGTAGAATTTACGTAAAAAATTATACTTCGAAATAGAAAATTTATTAAACAAAAAATTCGAGGTTTATGTAGTGAAGTACAGGTATGGATGTGATTGCCTGTAAACATAGGGATGACTTTGAGGTGATATATGTTACATCATGTGGATGAAGATATGTTGCTGAATATTTATAGAGTAGAAATTTTGTCAGAACAAATAAACTGGCCTCTGTTTACATATTCTGGTTCGTTTTTCTATACTTCAAAAATTCGCAATTAAAAATGAAACGATGGCAAATATTATTTATTTGTTTTGTAAGAGTTCACGTCATAATTCTGACTCGTTTTTCAAGGCCTTCATGTCACTTAAGGATATTCAAATTTTTATAAATGCAATCTGCAAATATAGCGTAAGAAAAAATTGCTGCAACATATTTAATTTGCGCCGTAAACACATCAACAACATGTGCAGCATGTAGAGAGTTTTTCCTGTTGCAACATTTGCCGCATTTGTTGTGTTTGCTTTACTTTGCTCTGCTTTGCATCCTTTTTATGCACAATTGCTCCAACAGCAAATCTAAAAATATTTTCGCAATTTTTTCAGGATTTTTTCGCTTTTGGCATGCAACATAATTTGACTGTCCCGCCCGACATCAGTTGTTGTCGTTGCTGCTGCTGTTAGTGCAGCTGCCATTACGACTGCCTAACAAGTAAACATCGTTTGTCATCCACTTTCAGTTTTCGACTTCAACAGTTTTTTACTGAAAGAGTGTTTCGTTTCGTTGGCAATTTTTTCTGCACTGCCTCAAATGTTTATTCAATGTTCAAATTCAATTTTGTTCTTATTTTCTTATTTCCTCGTCATTATTTGCTGCACGTTTGGGTTTTTATTATTTGTAGAAGTCCTCAGTAGTAATATGCAACAGCAATTGTGCGAGTAACGAATTGCAATCCATGTATAGCAATTTGTTTCTGCTGCTTACCGATTACTGCGTCCCTTGGCGTGTTTAGTTGCCACATATCGCGCCAGTGTTTGCTTTTTTCATGCTTGGCAAAGGTTAGGGCAACACTGTTTGCTGCTGCTGTTGTGTTAGTGTTGCCAACTCGTAATATCTGACTTTTAGTTGCTGTTGCATCTGTTTGCCTTATTGCTGACAGGTCCTATAGAATGCGACGTAAGTTGCTATGAACTAAACCGGGACTGTCAATTACTTGCTGTTGCTATACTATATATATGTACTTTTTTTTATTGTTTGCGATTTTCTAAGCCGGTGTCAGTATAAAAGTACCAAGCGAAATAAAATTGAAGTCCTTCTGTATAAATGTGTTCCATTTGACAGCTAGAATAAGGATTAAAAACAACAAACTTTTGTTTCGACTCAATTTTAGTTCCATAAATTATTTTTTAATGCAATTCTTGTGTATATTTAAACTGAAGATCGTTTTAAAGCGTAAGTTCAATTAAAAATATAGTAATTAAATTAAGATAAATGAAATTTTTTACCCATAGATAGTAAAATATCTGTTTAGTTTGAGAATAGAACCCATACAAAACCAATCATTGTTTGACTATACATATTTCTTTATTCGCATATATTATAAAATGTTCTTGAAAACTATAGATGGTACGTGCACGGTTTTTTTGATTGCTTTTCTATTTTACACAAGTTTTTCTTTTTCTTACGTCATTATTTATTCACTTCAAATTCGCATACAAATGAGTATTTGTTCTGCTCTTCCCCTTTCACAGAGTTGGAAGCATTTTTTTTATACGTGTATTTTACTTGAAAATTCATGGGTGAACTTCAATTAGCGTGTTCTTCTATTTTATATTTTATGAATTATTAGCACATCCTTTGCTGCTTCCGTATTTCTTCATACCCCCTATTTATATTCTTCCTTCATCGATGTGATTTCGTTGCCATTAAGAAACCTTCTTTTACAGTTATTTCATCAAAATTCAGCTAAGATGTGCTCACATTTTGTTTTCGGATTCTTTTTGTTATCATTTTTGAATATTTGTCTTTGCAATGTAGGAGTAGGTAGGACTCACTTGGTATCGTACTCCTACCAACTTAAATCCTGTTTTGTAGAGACTTATTTACAAATCCTTTTCTTACATTTATATGTTTCGTTTTATGCAAAATTCATAGTATACACTTATGACTAAAAAAATTAATATTTATTCTTGTCTTTGAGAAAAAGCGTATATAGTAAAGAAAAATGATTCCTTTTAAGTCAGCCAATATAATTAAGTTTGTAGAATAACTAAATCTAAAGATTGATCACGCTACGTTGCAACAAACACGTTAAACAATATTTTTATTAGATATCAATTTCGGATCTAGTAGATTTTCATTATAAGAATTGTGTGTGGTAAGCCCGACAGTTGCAGTCCAAACAAATTATGTACGGACTATAAACTAAATCAATGCACTACAAGTTTTCATAAATCAATCATTACGCAAAATCGTTAAAGTATTCTAACTAAATACAATTTCAAATAAACGTCTGTGGTTTTTAACTCAACAAACTCCTATAAGAAACGAAATCAAAAAACGCAAATGGGAATGGGTCGGCCACACTATGCGTAGACCGACTGGTGACACCACAAGAATGGCGATTGAGTGGAACCCGATGGGTAGCAGAAGAAGCGGCAGACCTGCTCACACCTGGAGAAGGCAAATCGACATGGAAATGTTACAAATGCGGAAAAGCTGGGGAGAAGTCAAGCTATTGGCCACCAATCGTACCGAGTGGAAGATATTTTTTTTGCATCCCTACGCTCCACCTAGAAGTTAATGGATAAAATATATATATATATATATATAAACTAATTAAAAATAAATTCGAGTAATTCCTAAGACCACTGATGATGACTACTTGGCAATATACGAAACAGCGTTGTATGGTCAACCAAAATGCAATAAATTAATTAAATTTTTAATTAAATTAATTAAATTTTTCCTTGTCGTCATAAGAAGCGCTATTTTCGGCGAAAATAATTAACTTTAAGAATTATGTATTCAAAAATTCATTTGGAGACTAATGCTGACTATAGCAGTTGCTTCAAACATTGCAATGTTGACTAAATTAAATGTTTCATCCTTCCTACATTGCTTTTTATATGTTTTCTCCATAAAATGTTTTCTCCATAGCAGCATCTATATCTGCAGATTATGTTGGTTTTTTAACATAAACATAACGTGAAGGCTTTGCATTATATTTTAACTATTCTGTATAAGAAAAACAGGGTTGTTGATTTGTCGTTTGCGATAAAGAAGTCGATATATATGTTACGTTACCTAGAATTTGATAAACCAATGTGAAGAGAAACGTTTCAGATTATAACGATCACCAAATCAGAAGAATCCTGATTGGTTCATATGCAGTTAAGTCATATAGACCAATAAGTCATATCATTCATAATAAGAAATTGTTCCAAACCAACAAATTGGTTTCGCAGAATAATAAAAGCGACAATTGACCCTCTACGTGGTATTTTGTTTCTATCTTTCAAACAGTTAATAAAAACTTAATAGCTGAGTTTAATGAAGAAACTTTAACTCTATAAGTATTCAATCAAAATTTCTTCGTATCATAAAAAATTCATCTTAGGTTGTTCCTTATGAGGCACGAAGTGGAAAGGTGGAAAGGTTTAACATGTCCCATACATCTGGCCATCACTCCCACCCATACTCTTTTGTAATGGAACTGCTGCAACCTTCAGAAAGATCCTTTCTACTTATTTCAATCAAATAACCTAGTAATTTTAGGATAATTTAAGTCAATTAAATTGAATGAACCAAGTATTACCTTTTATTTTTCAATATTTATTACACAAATTTTTATTCAGTCACAAATTTGGTTAAGGCGTCAGAGGAGGCGCAAATAAAATGGAAAAATTAAAAATAATCAGAACTAATTTCCTGTAAGTTGAAACCATGTTTCAATTTTTAAAAAAATGCGAAGTGGTCAGTTATATACGGTTATGTAAAGATAGCTTTACTGTAAGCTTAAATACTCCATAAATCCCCTCTAAACCAAAGTAAACCAAATAGCGTTAACTACCCTCATATGGATGAAAACGATAGCGAAAATGTTTGTAAATTGGAGTGCACCACGCAGCATATTTGGATCCAATCGATACATATAAATATTTAGTTGACGACACCAGGATCTATGTAGAAATATTAATGCAGTATGAGTGTTTGTTGTTAATAGACCTATATACGAGTTTATCCATATAAGTTTAAAGAAAAATCAAAAATATTTTTTATGAAGGTTAAAATTTACATTAAGAAACGCGAAAAAAAATATGTATTCGAAAAATTTGGAACTTCTTTCAGTAATCATAGATATCTGATAGGTAAATTATAACGTAAAATCAAATCTATAAATAGTCCAATAGCAGGATACGGACTAAATTAATCATGAAAATATTAACTATGTTTTTCTTAAAATGAGGATTACGGAACGAACACACAATAATATTAAAAACAATTAATTAATGTAGATTTATTACAAACAAATTTTATTCCAAACAAATTCAGTAAGGCTTGTGAGTCTTTTTAAGATACTCAATCCTAAAGAATTTTAATAACTTGCTGAATTGAGAAGAGATCAATAAGCCATATCAAAGACCTAACGCTTGCTGATTTTCGATTAACAAACATGAAGCAAATACAAGGGCATCCAGTACAAATTGCGTAAATTTATGTAGTATTATAAGCAGATAAAGTCAGCAGCACAAAGTGTAAATTTCAGAATTTCATTTAAACAATGCACATGAAATTTAGTTCAACAAACTGTGATTATCACATCAGTAGTACACATAAATGCAAATTCATAAGCATTGAGCAAACTACAAGGCAACTGAGCATAAAACTGTTGACTGCCTAGGAAAATTTTGAAATAAATAAAATCGCTTTTTCAACTCGGGTCGGAAAGCAAGAATTGCCAAGAATTGGCAGCAATAAATTCAGATTGTGAGTATTCTCCATTTGTGCTTGCAGTTGCTTGCAGCTTTGCGTTTGTGTTTGTGTTCTAAGATTTGAGTTGCTTGCACTACGCCTTTAGTAGCGTTTTGATATTATTTGGGTTAACTAATTCCAAATACATTAAACATAAAAAATGCAAAAGTCGTAGTTCTAGATGCAATTTAATTCCTTGCTACTCACCCATGTTGTTTGGATATATAACTGGCAAGGTGCCATCCTTTTGGTACCGTGGCGGCGGCATATCCGTACTCTCGACCAAATATGTTGAAGCAGCTTTCTTATGAGCCTCATCCTAAAATAAAAACGAGGAATTTATTGGTAAAATTGCAAAGTAGCAAAGTTAAAGTTATCATTTTCGAACATTTTCATAAAAGCAAAGAAAATAGTAACATTTCAATTTTTAGTTAAAATTTTTTCTTTAGGCTACTCTGGTCTTATTATTAGGATGCAAATAAAACTCAATTTATTTCATTTTTCACCCGACGTTTCGTTGGTTATTTTCCAACATCTTCAGGGGTATCTAAAATATTTTTTATTTAATAATTATGATTTCAAAACACAATGTGAAATTATATCTATAATATAATTTGTGATATTGTATAAACAGAGAAACATGTACACAAAATAACTAACAACAACAATAATAACAAAACAATCAAAAGTAATAATTGTCCATTTAGGATTTTAGAATTGTTAAATAATAATAATTACCAATAGTTAGAATTGAAATTAAGTTAAATCACTTTTTGTAAATAAAAAATTAAAAGTTAGGAATAAATATTAAAAGTTTTATAGAATTATAGAAATATAGTCAACTGCTTCAAGTTACCGCCACTTTCGATTTTGTTTATATTAGAGCAGCAATGTAATTAGAGCTTATATTCTCCGTATCTTCTTTGATGTTCATAGTTAAGTTAATTTTCTCTTGAATTCTTAAGCTTTCGAGAGTGTACCGTTTTTTCCAAGATTTCTCTTTGTCCAATATTACTACATTGTCGAAATCCGGTTTATGTTGTCTCTCGGTGCAATGCTGAGATAGAGCTGTATTGTTTTTGTTCTTGTTGATGTCCGACATATGCTCAGCTATTCTAGTGTTGAGTGATCTCTTTGTTGTACCAATATAAATCTCTTTGCAACTCCCTTCTTTATTTCCGTTGCAATTTATTTGATATACTACATTATTTTGTTGCAGCTTATTAATTTTGTTTTTGTTGTTAGAGAAAATTTTATGGATAGTTTGATTGGGTTTATAAGCACAAAAAATGTTGTCTTGTTTAAGATTTGTGGTCAAATTTCTATTATTAGATAGTTTCGGTACATATGGTAACGAAAAATATTGTTTTGGAATTTGGTTATTGCTATTTTGAATATTTTTATTGTAACTTATGTTCTGTTGTTTGATTAAATTGTTAATTAGTCTGTATGGATAATTATTATTCAATAGAGTCTTGTAAATTTTGTCAATATTTTGTTGTTTAAACATTTGGTCACTACTATCTAATACCTTTTTGATGAAATTCTTCACAGTACCTAGTTTTTGGCTCATAGGTTGTGAAGAGTGAAAATTGATAAGTCGTCCTGAAGATATGTCTTTACTGTACCAATTGAAAATTAAATTATTATCTCGTTTAATAATTTCAATGTCGAGATATGGAAGTTTATGGTCCAGTTCCTCTTCATATGTAAACTTGATTTTTGGGTGAAAATTATTTAATGTTGTCAGAATAATTTCCTTGTCAGATTTTTTGATAACCGCAAATATGTCATCAA
Organism: Teleopsis dalmanni; assembly: GCF_002237135.1. Classification (NCBI taxonomy): domain Eukaryota; kingdom Metazoa; phylum Arthropoda; class Insecta; order Diptera; family Diopsidae; genus Teleopsis; species Teleopsis dalmanni. Next base: position 376,479 of record NC_051847.1, on the reverse strand, counting down.
CATATTTGGTAATAAATTTAAAAGTTATGCCCATAGTCTTGAGTTCAGCTATGGCTTCGTCAAGTAGCTAATCAAGTACTATATCCGCGATAGTAGGAGATAATGGATTTCCCATAGGCATACCAAACACCTGTTGGTATATCTGATCGTCAAAAATGAGGTAATTATTGTCTTTAAGACAAAAGTCAAGAATTCTCGAAAATTTGGCCTTGGAGATGTTAGTTGTATTCTTAATAATATCCCATTTTTCTAAGATGATTTTTGTAGCCAGGTTTGTAGGTATATTTGTAAACAATGAAATTACGTCAAATGAAATTAATATTTCGTTGTCTTCCAATTTAATGTGTTTTAATTTCTCAAGTAATTCACTGGAATTTTTGATATTGTAATCTGACGATATAAGTGGTTTTAGAATTTCTTTTCCAACATATTTTGACAGTTTATAACAAGGAACCATTGTGGAGTCCGCTATTGGTCTGAGGGGTACATTAGACTTATGAATTTTGGGTAATCCATATAGTCTAGGAGCGTTAGCTGTACTACATAGCAGTTGTTTTTTTTGCTGTATTGTTATTAGTTTCTGTTTGTAAAGATCTGTTATAATGTTGTTATTAGTAGTTATCAATTTATTAGTTGGATCTGTGCGTAATGTTTTATACGTGTTTCTGTCATCTAGTAATGATGTCATTTTATGCAAATAATCACGTTTGTACATAACTACTGTTTTTTGACCTTTATCCGATTCCATAATGACAATATCATTTTTGTATTTGTTCACTATTTTTTGAGTGTTATCATATGCTTTTAGAATGAATTTTTCTCTATTGTTGTTTTTATGTTGATGATTAAAATTTATTAAATTATGAGCTGTTTTGGTTCTAGTGAGTTCCTTCAATTTTTCATTTTTCATGTTTTGAATGCCTTGTTCTACGTCTGCTATGAAATGTAGTTTTGAGAAATTATTTTTATTCACCGGTAGAGCAAATTTTTTTCCCAAAGATAATAACCAACGGCTTTCTTTAGGAAAAATTACATCGGTATAGTTAATAAACCAATCTTCATTCAATGTGAAACCAAAGGACGAAAACATGTTGTCTTTAAGTTTATGGATTTTATTATCTAATGTAGTTTTTGATTGATGAAAAAGGTGATCTGATGTTATTTTTTGTCTGTGCATGAACGTTTTGTATTCATCAACGTTAAGAGTGTGTTTTAAATGTACATTGTGACCGAAAAGCTTCCGGAAACTCTAAATAAAACGCAAAATTCTTAATCTTCATCAATATTTATTTTATCTCCTTCAAAATATGCTCCATTAGAAGCGATACACAAATGCCAACGTTTCTTCCAATCATCAAAACATATTTTATAGGCGCTTTCCGGTATGGCTTTGAGTTCCCTCTGCGAATTCTGTTTTACGTCTTCTATGGATTCAAAACGCGTTCCTCTGAGTGGTAATTTGAGGTTGGGAAACAGGAAAAAGTCACACGGTGCAAGATCAGGTGAATACGGTGGCTGTTCGATGGTATTTATTGAATGTTTGGCCTTAAAATCGTTGATAATGTTGAACAAATTGAGGTGAATCGGAACAAGCCGGGCGTTGACACGTCGCATACACAAATTGTCCACCAAAATCAAACGAGCCATCTCACGACCGATGCCTAGCTCTCGTGCTATCTCTCTAACACTCACATGAGGATTTTTGAACACGATTTCCTTTGCCTTTTCAATGTTTTCGTCGGTGGTAGAGGTCGAAGGTCGTCCAGAACGCGGCATGTCTTCGACGGTCGTACGACAGTCCTGAAAGGCTTTGTACCACTCATAAACTTGAGTTTTCGATAAAACTGATTCCCCATAAGCCTTTTGTAGCATTCGCAACGATTCTGCACACGAAATTTCGTTCGAAAAACAAAATTTGATGCAAACTCTTTGTTCAATATTTTTTTCCATTGTTTTTTTCGCAACGCACTACTGAGGTGAACTGGTTTCAACAGCTGCCGTAAACGAACTGTCTGACAGATCGCGCTCATTTTTGGCATAGTAATTAAGGACAGTGCTGCCAAACTACATAAACTTAAAATATCGAAAAATATACAGCGCGCGAATTTTAAATGAGAACTTCCGAAAACCTTTCGGCCACAATGTAATTCTAATTGGTTTATTTGCTGGAACTGTTAGTATCTGTTCATTGTAAAGTTTTTTGTGGTTTGTATTATGCAGGAGAGGCAACAAATGTATAAAGAGAAAACTTATAACAGAAAACATTTAAAGCAAATATGAAAAGAATAATTTATATCATAACTCTCCTTCAGTGTTACACAGGAACATAGACGAAATTTGATTTTGTTTATACTCGTTCTTCAACATATATATATTTACGGATATATACCCATTTGAGCAAATAGAAATTTTTCGGGTGAAGTTTTTATGCTTATAATGATTAATTGTAAAAATGATGTCTAGAAATCAGAAAAGTTTCTAGGAATATGGGAATAGGAAAAAAAAAAAAAAATATATATATATATAATGAAAATCAGTCTGATAACTAGGAGTGAAATACAACAAATATTAGTCATATGTGCAAAATACACATATCTTTTTTAGTGTAAACATAATTTCATTCTTTATTTGGTATTTAACTCGGTAGGTTTTATTTTAATCTTTTCTTCCTTTTTTAATTTCATATTAATTTTTTGGTTTATTTCAAGTCATTTTTTACTTTGCTTTAATTAAGCTGCCAAGTTTTTTGCTACACACAAATGAGTTGTTATCCTTTGAAAGCGGATTAACACAAATGTCAATAATAAGGATATTTTGTAACATTTTTATGTCAGTTTAAATAAGACCTTTTTGTTGATCCTTATTTTGGGTACATCATTGGTTAGGGTATTTGGCTAAGCTCATTTTTTGTGAGACCGTAATCCTTTTTTATTACACATGCATAAATACATTTTACAATGCATTAAAAAGGACCTACAAGCTGGCACTTTTAAGCTTATATGCTAGATAACTGACAGGTAACATTAAGTATTAATACTTCTCCTGTTCTTTAAGCATTTTTTATCTTTTATAATTGTAGTAAATTCACTGAACACATAATGTGTTAAAAAATTGTTATCGTTAATATGCACCGTTTGCTATCAAACACTCACTCTTTCCGCCTGCGAATTGTATAATTGTATAATAGTATAATGTATTTTGTATTTGTATATCAGAAAATTAAGCACAAATTGCCTTTGTGTATATGTGTATTTTGCATAGATATTCTATGCATAAATTTTTCATAGAAATCACATTCTTCACTGCAAAATTAAATTATAAATTCGCATATAACGCGGCGAATTGCTCAACTGAACTTAACATTTACCTAATAAAACTTCAGTTATTTACATTAAAGTTTTATTCTCCGAACTATTATTTAGAAGAGAAGTTGCGATTTTTAATCCATACAACAAAAATTAATGACTTCAGCAAGAAAGTTGCCAACACATCAGTTCGTACTGTCAAAGAGATTGCCATAACTTAGTTTAATTTCATGCATAAATGAAAATGGTAAAATGAGCTGTAAAAATATAAGATACTTCGTAAAAATGTGTATAAGTGACACGAAATAAATAATTTATTTGGCTTTTAACAGAACTAATGGCAGCACCGGAGCAAACGAATTTAAATAACATATTTAAGATAAAAAAATACATAGAAAATGAAAAAAAAAATTAAAGATAAAAGATTCTGGCAGCAACTAAAATGGAAATTTTAGCAAATCAGCAGTTTTTACCCTTGTGCTGCATGTTTTTTCTTCGTTGTATAATTAATATAATGTGATATAGTTTTACCTATTGTCCTTCTACTGCCAACATTTGTCAGCATTTTATAATCGAATTGAAGATAGTAAAATTGTGTCAATTCGGTTATATAGAAAATAACCCAAGATGTTACGAACTTGAAATAAAATAACGTTAAAATAACATTGAAACACAATCAGAAATAGGACCTATGAAGAATGCCCATTGCATCTTAATTAGTATTGATCTTAAGAAGTGTTTGAGTTTTAGGTGAGCATAATAGAATAGGCTATTAGCAAAATAAAATCAGGAGAAGATTCCGAATGATGTATTAATGTCGTATCCATACTGGTACTTAAATAAATTTGTTACTAATATTGTAATATAAATAAGTATAACACAGGCGAAAGAGCTAAGCCGGATAAAGCGATCAGATTTGATAGTTATTGTTATATAATCGGCCTTTTTAAAAAAAGTACTGTCCTATGATTACTGCACACCAAATATCATACCACATAGTGACTTCTCGTGAATACTATAATCTTTCCATCACTACTTGTGAATGTGAAATGTTCCTACCATAAAATTACTATACTTGTAGTATGTCTGTACAATTTTAGTAAATTCAGTGAATGTTACACGATCTATATTATAATATGACAAACCTTTAGCTTAATATATGATAGCTTGAATGGCAATTCTGTTTAAAATATATCACTGAAGCAGTGCTGCCAAATCAGGACCAAGGAATGGACAAATATTTTATCTCATATTGTGAAAAATATAAAATGGAATAATTATTATTATTATGTTGAAGTTATTTGAGCCAGTGCACTTGAGCACTTTTACTCTTTCTTAACTCAAGATATTTTCAAAACCCCTCTTTACACCTTGACTGGATTATTGTTTATCACTTCATCAGACTAAGCAATAATTGACCTTAGATCTGCATACCTCCCGATGAGCATGTAACCATTCTGAGATTTGATAACGCGGTGTTGGTAAGTCTGTCAGTTTTCGCAAATAATTTCAGGTCTCTATCCTTTATATATTTTTTGATGGGATCAATATTGAGATCCCTGAGGATGTGTTTCGTCCTAATGTACCATGGTACTTTGAAAAGTTTTCTCAGAGCCTGGCTTTGTGCACATCCATATAGAAGTGACGGACGAATACAGTGTTGTTTAGGTCGATATAACAAAACGATTCATATTCATTTTACTGCATATCTGTCTGCTATTTCAGTATTAATTCCTAAAGTTAATCGAACAAAATTTTCTTATAAACTTCTTGTCAATCCAGGAAGATGAAATTTGAGGATGGAAAAGAAAAAAACGACTTAAATCCGTTATGTAGCATTTTTATTATTATTTAAAATGTGCTATTATTGATAAATTCAATTGTTTCGGATTTAATGTAAGACATACATTTTGAGAGTTGCTTGACCAATATTTGGTAGTACCAACATATAAACCATTTCTTTAAAAACCAGCATTTAAAGGGTATTAAAGATTTAGAAAAATTGTATGAATATTTTCTTTATTTTTATTAAATGCTTAAATATACTATCAATATTTGAAATAGTGACTTCTTTATTCTTGTCATTTTTTTTCATTTCTTCAAGAACGATTAGATTTTTTGTTATTAAATCACTCAATTTATAAATTTAAAACACATGCAAATAAAATTGAAAGTTTTACTTTTGGAATAAGGAATTTTAGTTCAGATTAATGCTATCCATTTATAAGGCAATGGCGACAGCATTACCAGCAGTCGAACAAACAAATTTTCGTGGCTTCTTAACATTGCCAATTGCTGTTACCAACAATTGCTGCATCTTCTGAGTTATATTTTGAGTTTACAGCGCCCATTAAGCTGATGTACTGAGCAGCGAAATGCGTGTTTATTTAGCAGAAATGCTTAAGTTTAAGATAATATGTAAATAAATTTAATAATTTGAAGCGATTTGTTAGTTCCGGGGCATGTCAGATAAACTCAAAATGATTAATTGCAAAAATAGCGTACTTCGCGTTAAATGCTTGTCTTCTGTTTGTTTATTTATTCGCTTGCTTTTTTTATCCGCCTATCTCCTACATCTTCTAATAGCACCATTTTAGGTTGTTGAGTTAGTTTAATGATTGCGGCCGATCCAATGTATTTGTTCGAATGCTTATGCTAAGGTTTGCGCATTGTTGTTGCTTTTCGAGAATTTATGCTAAAATAGTGACCGAAGATAATGCATGAAGTCTAATTTTAATTAAAAATCTATCTAGATCGGAAGCTGCTAATAAAATTAATATTTAAAGCGTGTATTCTGTTATTTTATATGTTTATAGCGAAAAGGTAAGTGAAATAAAAATAGCAGATAAAATTTGCTAAGATATTTGTAATGCATGTAATGCATGTATAAAAGATAATGGGAACTATATTACATAAAGTATTATGAGACAAAGGAGACAAAGTATTTCTCTTTGTCTCCGTTTTTCCGTATACCAAACTTTTTAAACTGAAATCAATATAAAGTAAATTATAATATGTTTTATTATTAAAAGTGGAGGTAATTGCTTTAGACTCCGATATGCATAACAAATATTGTTGTATAATCCACTTATTGTGATAAATAAATATTTTTCACACATTAACATTACCCCATCAAATAAATAAAATACTTTATTTATTTTACATGTAAAAATAAGCGTAAAAAGTTTTATAAGTAAATTATCAACAACTCAGTGTGAACCTTATTTGAAATTCGACAAAACAAAAGCTATCTTATTATTTTCCTTCTTTGCATTTATCGCATTTATATCTCTGATGTCTTGCTTTATTTATCTCACTATTTACTAGATTTCATCATTAATTTTTATTTTATGTGCTTTTGCTTTACACTTTTTCTTTAATTTTTTATTTGTAAAAAATTCATTTTTGTGTCGTCAGTTTTATTTGCACCAAGGATAATTGCTTGGAGGATAAATATGCTTTCATAAATTATGTTAGGCCAAGTCGGCATTATCTACTGTTTTCGAATAGATTTCTTTATTTTTTATTTACTTTTTTCTGTAAAATATCTTTCAATTATTTTGCTTTCTTAACTTTTCAATCTTTTTATTTAAGAACCCTGAATATTAATGTGAAATTAATTATGTAAATAACGTTTTCCCTATATAACTTTGCTGCAAAAACTTGATTGCATTGAATGTAATTCTAACTGGATAATTAAATGAAAGAAATATAACTTAAAGTAAAAAAATGTTTTCTCTGATTTTTTTAACTCCTTCAAAAACTTTCTATCACAATAGGCAAGACATCTGGGCAACTACGGAAAATATTCAAAGCAAACTATTCAAACGTCTATGACACCAATTTGTAGGACTCAACTCCCCATTACTTCATCAAATTACAAATAACTGCTGTTAAATGCTGCTGCCATAAAAAGATGCACTATGCAGATGCATCAACAATGTTATACAATCTTATACAATATTATGAAAATGCATCAAAGCATCAAAGCATCAAAAAATGCTTCTGAATTTAGACTTTTTTTAAGAAAAAATCTTGTAATATTTTCATTTACTTAATGATAGCAACTTCTACTACAATAAATATAAACTCACTAAATACTCTGGCTGACTGCCTTCGTTGGAGTAGGATTCACTTTTTTCAGACACACTCGACAAGGTTTCTCCAGTTACAGTGTCGTTGTATGAACTCGGAGCGTACATTTCAATGGTCGCTGTCTTTCCTGGTTGATTTGCTGTTTCGGCTATAATGGATGATACAATTGCATGCAAAAAATATTTAAAATGGTTAGAATTTAAAATATTAATTATGTGGCACCAGGCATAATGCAAGATGGTTGACAAAAACATGACAAAAAGTTGTTCAAAAGAAAACACGATAAAGATATGGAAAATATTTCAGGTGTACGTCATTTATTTATGTTGTGTTAAAGGTGAGTTGAAAGCACCCATATTGAAGATAAGTCATTGCAGTGGAGGCAAGAGTACGATGTGCCCATGAGATAAATGTTGCACAGCGAAATGGTCGCATTCAATTTTTAATGAATGCCGCAAGTAAGACGCAATTCATTTTATTAATTTTTTGAATTCATGGTTTATTTTCGTTGGTTAAAGGCAGTATTGCATTTAATTGCAGCAAAAAAGATGCAGCGGGATGATAGTATCGGTGCAGCGAGATTCATTTTTGGTACGAGTTTGGTCGAGGCAGAGATTGTTCATAGTGATGGCGACCGCGTTGCATTGCGCGTTTTTCCATGTTGAAAATTGCATTTCCGTTTGTAATTTGTCATGTGCAGTTTCCCGTTGTTGCCGTTATTATCGTTATTGACGTTGTTGTTAGAGTTATTGGAAGTATTTTTATTATTTGTGTAATTCGGTTTTTCCAGTTTCAGTTTCAGAATTGCAATTTATTAACATTTTTACCGTATCGAAATTTTTGCAAGTAAAAAATGTATTTCATTTGCAGCATTGCATAAAAAAGGTGACGTTAAATTTAGCGGCATTATGCATTGCAGAGGCAATTATTAATTTTTTCGAAGAGGCGGTTGATTTGACGGTTCCAAATGTGTTGAAATGTGTCAGTATTATGAGATGAAGCGGTATACGGTATCGCAGAATAATCCATTTTTTATATGAAAATAAAAGAAAAGTTGTAAATGAGTTAATTGTTTCGCTTATGACGAATAAATTATGTGTCAAAGGCTGCAGTTCTTAAAATGTCTGCATTGCCATCATAAATAATAAAATGATAAATGGAAATTGGTTTTATTTGCTTCTGCACTGATTTCATTTCATAACAATAAATTTTTATTGTAAATATTAAAGTTAGGAATGATATTTTTATTGATATTGATATTGATTATTACTGCACATTTTGAGAACGAATTATTAAACAAACATATTAAAGTCCATTTGACTTAGACTGGAGGTTATAATTATTGCTCGCACTTTTTCTATTTAGTTAGGAAATTAGTAGCTTTTAAATTAGATTTACATTGAGCAAACATAGGATAAAATGTAAATATTATATTCATTCAAAAATGTTTTATATTTTTAAATCAATAAAGTGTTAAAAAATATTGTAAAATTCAGTTCTCTTGTTTAAAAAGTGGTCCATTATTATTTTGTCCTTAAAATGTCGTTTCCGATTCCACATTTTGTTTTGGAAAGGTTTCAAGCATTTATAAAACGCTTATATTAATTTATGTAAATGAAAATAATAAATAACACAACTTATTTAATATTTAACATAAATAGTAGATAGTTTCAAATAATATTGTATCTACCTCAACTATTTTAACTTACCGTTATAGTTAAGAAAATCAAAATGACCTCTTAAAATTACCATCATAACGTATCACAAACTTTAATTTTGTTAGTCAGTATTTCTTATAAAGGACCATTCACAGATACATATTTTTTTGTTTAATAGTTTTTTTCGACAAATTATTATTAGTATTAAAATAAATGTATTAAAAATACATGTAAATTACAAAAAATATGCAGATGCATTATAGTTATATAATATTATAGAAATGACAACAGGTTAAGTAAACCATAAACAGATTTCTATGCAATTTTCATAAGATCAAACCAAGTATGGAACAAACCAACCCTCATCTTCTCTCTCTACCAATCGTTAAGCGCATGAACTTGTCTTGAATTTCTTATCCATGTCTTAAAGAAAATGTAATAAATATTAAAAAAAGTGTAGATATAAATAAAACTGACATGCAGAGTATCAAATAAAAGCAAATGTTTTTAAGGGAACATAATGTAAAACTGAAGTAGAAATATTAAAAATAGGTTATACAGGCAACAAGCATACAATTGCGCTTCTTAACGAGGACAACATATCCACGGACAAGAAAGAACAATCAAGAATGTCAGTAAAAATAACAGCTTAAATTATAAGGACACAAAGCAATTGTTGCTGTAAAAAAGGATAACAAAAAGTATATAATATAAAAAATAAAGGACGCCGATGCCAAATACACATAACCACAAACGTCCAAGCAACGTCATTAGCATAAGGATATTACTCCATGAATAAAATATTAAATTTTTGGCAATAAAATTATTGAACCAACTAAGGAAGAGGGAGATCAAAAAGAATGAATTTAAGTATATTTCTATTTATTGTTTGAAATTTTGAAACTACAGAGAGTTAAAGTCGCCTCATAATTAAAAATTAATATTTATACAATCTTTTACTATGTTCAGAGACACCTTAATTCCGCAAAAATCTGAATTTCATAATCGTTTTAGCGAAATTAAAATGTTTTTTTCCATACAAAATTCAGTTTAAAGGTTAGAGGAAACGAAGTTAAGATATTTTGAACACAACCAACTCATACAGTAATACGTCAGTACAATATATAGCAGATTAGTGAATATCTAACTCCATAATTTCTTTAAAAACTAATATGAAAAATAGGTGAATAGGTATGTGAATTATTTAAGTTACTCCATATCTGTATTCAAGAAACACCAAAATTTTGGTAAGCACGCCAACATCTTGGTTCCGTGTCATTCAAAGGTGCAGCCTATCATTTTTGAGTGTCATTCATAGATTTTCTCTCTTGAATGACACTCAAAAATGATAGTCTGCACCGCGCATAAATGAAGTCTAACTATTAGTTTTAACATTTAAATTAACAGCAATTGCTTCTACTAATAATATATTTATCACCAATGTACGTATACTGAAAGGTAAAGTAAGACATCTTGTTGTTCTTATTTCATTGTTATCACAGGTCAAACTAGTTTCAGTATGACTTTTACTTTAAGTTTTTTAACTAATACTTTTTTAAATCTAAGAATATATAAAAAAGAAAAAGAAGTGCTCTCAATTATTTTTATATTAATCCACGCTCCTTATAGCCCGCAGCTAAAGTCGTTTCCATAAACAGTCGCGGTCGTCAGAGACATGCTATTAGCAATTTTACTTTTATTGATCTTTTGTTTGTTTATTGTTTAATATTGTTGTAATTTTTTTGTTTTCTTGTTTGTTAAGTTTCAGTTTTTTCAGGATGTATCTGTGAAGTGTTTACTGAAGGAGTAGAAAGAGTCCGATAAATTATTAATCCAGAAAACTTGAACACACGCGATATTGTGCTTACACGTCGCGATACTGGGCAACTGCAACAAGTATGTGAAACACACCGTTCATATGACACGTTGCAATACCCACTGATATTTTGGCAAGGAGATGATTGATATCACTTTAATATAAAAATGATAAACCCATTGAATGGTGGGTATCAACATCATAGTTTTCAATTCAGAATACAGACGTGAGTCTTACTTCTAAGATACTAATTTTACTGTTTTTAAATCAGGTGAGGAAACTATCAAAAAAATTAGTTCGTGTAATCCAAAATGGAAAGAAATTGTTCAAATGCTGCTTCCTGGACAGACATCAAGTGATCGGCACGACATCACCGCACGTGTATTCAAGCACAAAATTCGATCGCTGATGAACCTAAAATTTAATATATCATTCATTGACTGTTACGCGGTACGAAGTTCGCGGGGTCACCTAGTTTTAAATAAAATTTAAAAAAATTTAACTTTTTTTTTTATTATATTAACACAGTCATAAGAATATAAGAAGTTTTAATTGAATATATATATTTAAGTAGTATTTTTCATTACATTGCCCTACTTATTCAGCTCAAACGTAATCTATAACTTTCTTGTCTCAATCAAAAATGTTTCATTAAAAATTTCATTAAAGTTGGTCACAAAGTTTGTAAGTTCATTACCAACCTATTAATACAGGGTAATTCTTCCAATTGGGCAGTAAATAAATCACGAATTGATGTGACATATATCAAATATAACTGTCATGCAAGACATCATGTGTTGACTTTAAGGTTTGCCACTTTACAATATATAGCGTTTAATAAATGTTGAACCTGTTTAATTTAGAAGAAATTCAATATTAGAATGATGACTTAATAGATGTAGTAGATCCATTTCTTTAGTCATAAAATTAACTGTTATTTTCTTTAAAGAATCCAATACTGTCAGATGTACCATGGAAAGATATGAATAATGTTGTTTGTTATAACTAATAGGAATATCCAAATAATTTGCTAAATTAAAAATTTGATTGAAATCTTATCAAAACTTGCACGTATACAGCACATCTATACATAAATTAAATAGAATATATAAAATCTCATTTTAAATTAATAATAAATATAAAATTCATTTTTTTGTGTACAGCTTTTTCCCCTTTAATTAATAACTCATGGTATTCTTATTAAATTACATAAATTCAGTAATTTAAAAAAATATGATTCATATTAAGCAATTCATCAATTCTAAATTAAAGCTACACTTAAGCAAAGCAATAAACATAAATCAAAAATATCCAAAAGTGGCAGACAAATATCTGGTGAAATTAAATAAAACAGAAATATGCTCAGTCAATCAATTGCAGACGTTATTTTGCACAAATGGTTAACTATATTCTGCCTGCTAGCATAACTGCTGGCGCTCTCGTGTGAGCTTCAGCACTTTTGTCGAACTGAAGTTGCTCATCAATAATTCGGTTCGTAGGCATCTGACAGTCGAGGCCAATGGCTGAAACTTTGTCTGACCATCCGATAAGGACACCCTTGTTTCTTGAATATATTTATAAATGTAAAATTTTTTACTTGAGTTTGGTCCTTATACTTGACTTTCATATCACAGCAATAAGAAAATCCATTTGCAGTCCATTTACTGCGGATATTTCTAATCTTCTTGGGTAATAATTCAAATACGATTTTTTTTCAATAGTACACGGGTATGAGACTTTCTGTTGTAACCACATGATCACATGAAAAATTATTTGTTTTGAGATACTAATATTTTTATTGAAAAATAAAATAATCACAAAATGCTAAAAAAGTTTTGGGATAATTTTTAAAGTCCTTTAAGTTCCGCAATACCCAAAATGAGACACGATAATAGACAACACTGCGATACCAAATTTTTAATCAAAAAATATGAAACTTGAGCACAAATATTTGTGGCTGCTGCAAAAATTCACATAGCAAAAGCCGAATGTGAATTTCGGTTTCGTGGCATCCTTTTTAAGAACTACGATTACTGTGTGTATTCAACCGACCGCAAAAATGCGTTGGTACGTACCAAGAAACGTCCGCTCCGAAAGCAGCTTCGAATACGTTTTGTTCTTATGTCCTTTTTATAATTTATTTTCTATTCTAAGTAGAACTTTTGCTGCCTTATCAAGAAATGTTAGTTTGTTGGTGTTCCCTGCACTCCACACAATATCTATTTATTTCCCTTTGGTAGAGCATCATTCCTCTCTCCTCAAATTTTATATTCAATGACAGCGATAGCTAAGATTCATACTCTAAGCCAAATATGCTAAATGCTTTCCGGTACTAAAGTGCAAAGTACGCATCCTGCAACATTTCTTTCGAAAGCCGGATTATTCGTGCAAGGCAATAGTGCTGTTGTGGTAGAAATCCTTTTCGAATTATGTTAAAGCTTATTTATTTATTTTTAGAATTTCTTTTAAAAAATTTAAAGTATTTGCGAGTATAGCATGAATTTTTCAATTTCAATCTGCTGCATATTTTATAACATAGTTTATGTCAAATTTGGACCAAAAGTTGAATATAAAGTGCACCAAATATATTTTACTCATATTATTCTACACATCTTTTTAACAATTTTAAAATATTTTATGCTTCCAAATTAATTAAAGTATATTAAACGTTATTGTAGTTTGCAATCATAAAACATGCATACTTTCCTGTACCGTATTAATAAATGTTGAGATATCTGCGTTGGAACTGTATTTAGGCGACAATAAAAATATTAATGAATAACTTAACATGAATTATTCTCAATTACGAATGATGTTTATGAATGTTTCTCGTTCTTAGAAGCGATAAACTGCACCACATATCCGCGGCAATTTATTTTGGTTAAAATTTCGGAATAAGTTTTGACTTGTAATTTTTGATTCATGTACATTTGAGGAGAGAGGAATGATGCTCTACCAAAGGGAAATAAATAGATATTGTGTGGAGTGCAGGGAACACCAACAAACTAACATTTCTTGATAAGGCAGCAAAAGTTCTACTTAGAATAGAAAATAAATTATAAAAAGGACATAAGAACAAAACGTATTCGAAGCTGCTTTCGGAGCGGACGTTTCTTGGTACGTACCAACGCATTTTTGCGGTCGGTTGTATAGTATTATATTGCTAGGCGTTTTCTTTTGTACGCATCGGTGAAAATGTTCTATTTTGTAATATTAAGGCAGCATGAAACAGACAACTTCTACAAAGAAACCATTTCTGCTTCATTACAGGCAAACGAAACATCACAGTAGGTAAGCATTTTAAAAGTCATTCAAAGAAATAGTGACAGCAGCTTAAAATTATTTGAAGGCAGTATGTTACATTAATCAGACTAAAAAAGTCGCTGTAAAATACTTAAGCCCACGTTCAATTTGCCAATGCGGTATTATCAATTCCAAAAATGAAAATTACACAAAGTTTATCTCTTTTTCTCAACATTACATATTACATTTAAATCAGATTTACAAAATCATATCCTTTTATAATACTATATCATTTATTGCATTTATATTACACTTTAACCTGTGTCAATTCGAACCGATTTAGTTTGACATTCACCTATAAACGCTTAATCAATCTTTGAATTTGCCACAGTAGAGTCTATTAAAATACGGATATGGTATTTATGGAATGGTTATAAGTACCTCAAATATGATCTACGTTAACAGTGCTGGTAATTAGAGTTGCCAGCTTGTGATTGGAAATACATTTCGCACGAATCTTTTATTTATTTAGTTATTTTTAATGAATTTATAATATAATTATTATATATTCAAGGAATTAATACTATGTATAGGTTGAGTTTACTATTTATTAGTAATAGCAACATAGAATATCAGTTAAACAATCAATTGTAAATAAAAAAATACATCGCGGTAAGGTAATATACGTAGTAGAAAATATGGTAAAACGTTTTGCTATTTGATTATAAGTTATAATTCTCAATGAAAGTATTTAACTTCAAATTACGTTATTGTTAGTTTAATTGTTACTAGTATTGCACGTCCTCTAGATATATCGTTCATAATGGTAATGGTAAAGGTACTTTTATGTACAACATAACAGTTTTAGTTAAATATTGATATCTTATTTCATCCAGTCTATTCCGATCGTCTTATAACATACACATGTAGCTATGAATCCATATTGTTGTTGACAGCATATTTCGGTATTTTAATACAACCGCTACTGTTGCGCTATTTACTTTTAATAGATTAAATTGTAACTGAGTTTTCAGAAGTGTTGGTAACGGCTTTGCATTACCCCTGTATATGACATGTAAATAATTTTATTCTTCATACTAAAATTGTTGTATTAGGAGCAAATTAATTTATGATCCATTTCGCGTGGAGGCAAAGTTTGAGGTAGTTATTTAAATTGAATAGCAGCTAATATTTTCCTTGTTTTCCTGCCACAGCAGCATCTTAAAACAAGTGCTGGAATAAAATTAGAGCTTTTAAATTCATTTCTTTTAATACTAAGCAATGTTATTCTGAAATGATCAATCCAATGTTTTCGGAGTTTTGTTTTGCATTTTGTCAAACAACAGGCAAGTATGGGAACATTGTAAACTTTTTTACACTTCCATTATATAATTATATATATAGTACATACCACTAAGCACTCAACTTTCTGATATAAAATTATTTGTATTATTAGATTATTTAAAGAACCAACTTAAGAAAACAAATAGTATTGATTAATTCTTACTACCCACACTTAATAACTTCAAATTAGTTTGATTTCGTTTTCAACTAAACTATTCACATAAACATCATTCGTAATTGAGAATAATTCATGGTTCACAATTTAAACTTCATTTTATTATCGAGTCCAACTTGTATACAAAACAAAAACAAAATGCGCAAAACGAAATTATTTTGAGGTTAAAGCAAAAAGTTTAAAAGTTAAAAACCTCATTAAATTTAATTAAATCAGATTTCAGATAACTTCATTATAGATGTCAAATATTTCAGTTCATAGTTTAAGGCCGAACCGCTTCCTTTATCAGACTTCATGATATCATAACAATTTTTTTTTTAACAATTTTTAATTTTTTTAATTGGTTTCCTCTGACTTTAGATGGAGAGAATATATTTATTAAATCTTATAGCAAAAGAACGTATCTACCAAGAAGTAAAAATTAATAATTTTTATTGAAAAGAATAATTTTCAGCTCAGGATAGTTTCTGGAAAAACTCTAGCCTAGCAGTAAAGATATACCTTTATAATAAAATTACAGAATTATAACAAGTGAATCCTGCAAATATTTTCACAACCAAAACTTTATGTGTGAATTAATATGGAATACTTTACATAGCGCAAAGCAAATAACATGTCCTAACTTCCCGCAATACAGGAATTTATTAAATTTTATGTGCATAAATTTTATTGTTAGTCAAGTACTTGGAAATGATTTGTGAAGAAATGTATACGGAAACATTTTTTGGCTTCCACTTGTTTGTATGAAATTGATTTTCTTCAAATTGATTTTCTTCATGCATAAGGCTTTTCTTTGTTTTCTTAAAACTGTAAGCAATATTAGCACTTAAGTTTAAGTTTACAATTTAAAGTAAATTAATAAAGAGTTGGAAACTTTCCTTGAGTTTAACATACAAAACATTAAAGTCAAAGAAATATGTATAAGTATGTATATTGATGTGGTTTTCTATAAGAATATATGAATTCTAAAAAGAAAACAGAGATGAGAAGAAATGTCTGCCTATATAATTTCATAATTAAGTGAATATTAACTTTTTTTATCATATTATTAATTATATTTTTATTATTTTCAATATTTCATAGTTCACTTTTATAAACACAAGAGCAATAGTGTATAGTACGCTACAGTATGTACAGCTGACAAATAATACTCATTAAAGCAGACATACTACATAAATATGAAATGAAAAACATTGATGACAAAATATCACAGAGAAGTTCTGAAAGAGGTAATAGTCACCTTAGGCAAAAAGAAAATACAAAGATTGATGTGGGGTATTCACTATCGAGAGAAGTGACATTAAAATTAATTTTAAAGTTAACTAAGCATAAGGGACTGGACTATTAGGTCCTTCACCCTAATTAATAATTACTTTTTCACTTTTCAAGTAACACACAATAACTTATAAATTGTTAACCTAAGAGTCGATGATAAATAAACGATAGTGTTCAGGTATAATAAGGATTATATGTTACCTAAACACAACACAATATCATTAATTAGTCGATGTGGTATAGATGCAATAAAATCTTATAAACGCTTTTAAATTGACAGTATGTAACTTCAAAAGACCGTGCCATGACAGTTAATGCAACAACCAATTTTGCAGTTTAGAGGGCTTAATTACTTAAAAATTATAAAGCAAATAATATTTTGTAGTATTTAGCTGAATTTTGTAACAACAAATGGAAAAAACCTTAAGTAAAACTGAAAATGCTTGGGAATTCACAAAATATTGTTAGTGAACTATTCTAAATTATAGATATATATTTCGGTCATCAACATAAGAATTAAAATTGATGAATTTTTATTATTACTTTATTATTACTATTTTGTAATTTATAAAATCAATAATATAAGATCATTGTGTCTATAGAGCCCGTATGCTCCACTAGGAGAGAAGGACAGCAATAAGCAAGTAATTGTGTCTATAAGGGTAACGTTACATATTCTGATATTTGTTAAACTACAATACTATTATACAATGCAACTTCCATTTCCATTCTGATATTTGTTAAACGACAATACTATTATATAATGCAACTTCCATTATATAATTTTAATTTCTATGTCTATCCAAACCATATGAGCTAGTTTTCATTAATTAGTACATGGATGGCATAATTTTTGATGTCGATTAAGCAACTTCCTTACGTTTTTTTATTGTTCTGTTTCGTTCTGCTCTTTAGTACCTCTTGCTATAAAATCTTTCTTATGAAACTGTGGTTTTTTTTTTACGTATTTTCTCAAATAATTGATTAGCGAATATAAAAATATAGTGTGAATGCCGATTTATTATGGATCCACCAATGAAATTAACTTCAGCCGTGTGAATACACTATTTTTCTACTAAATCTTACTCTAAGTAGATTTAATTTGATAGATTTAAATAAATATATATATACATTTTTTAAATATTCAACTTTCTTCCACTTCGAAGACAAAAAACTATTTAATTGTGTAATTAAAATTTTGTATCTTATTTTAATTTAATTAGCATTTTAATGTTTGTGTAATTTTTTTTCTTTTAGGTTCAGTTTTAGATTCAGAATATCTTTACTAAGTAAATAATGAACAAGTGAGTTGTGTTGGTATGAGATATGACTACAATTAGAATATAACTTACAAAAAACATTTGAATTGCTCTTCTTAAGATAAAAATTATCTCAACGTTCTTACTTTAATTCAATATTTGAGAAAAGTTCTATTTGTTTAAGTTATGAAAATATGCATGAATTGGATGAGTAGTGCTTAACCTTGACTTGCAAGAAATATGAACTTAAAAAACGAAACGAAATGAATTTTTTTGACTTTAATTAAGTGCACTGCAAATGAATCAGTCAGAGACAGAGAATTTTAAGTATTTTTAGTTTTTATAGTGTCAACATTTGTTTTGTATATTCACAAAATAAAGCACAATAATAAGCACCGAAGTAATCAAGAAATTAGTCAAAAAGCGCACATGCCATATCTCATCTGGGCACATATCCTTACTCTTCAAGAGCTTTTGATAATAAAAGTGAAACACTTTTCTGTTTAATTTTTGTTTTCAGCTTGTCAAAAGACTGCGATTTCATATGGCAGGCAAAAAGTGTAAGGACGCTTGATAGTTCTGCACACACCAATAAGGATGCACTGTAACTTGTTTCCGAGGAGAGATAGTAGAGCACACATTTTTGAGTATTTCACTTCGTTCTTGTGTGACAACCAACCAAGAATATAAATTCAAAGAATATAATAATCCTAACAATAAACGAAAACAAACCGAATCCTTTTTCAATGGTGCAGATGATGAATGCTAGAAGTGCTGACGCAAGTCCACGTGCAGTCAAAAGTTAAAAACTTTATACTTCACTTTACTTTGCTAAGCAGGAAAGCAAACATTTTGCAAAAGTAGTGCAACGGAAAACATACATGAATAGTTGGAATTGTGCCTCATCAGCATTCTAGTTATCGGTATATTCTCATTCTCATTTCAAACAAAGAACTGTGTTAGAGCACTTGCGTAATAGATTGATACGATTGTATGAGTGCAATTTTTTTAACCTGTTTATCTAGATGCAATAACAAAAAGTTCAACTTAACTTTGATGGTATTCAGCAGTTAGGTTTCAGATTTGGTTTTCTTGAACAATTTTAATATTTTCATTTTGTTATAACTTTTTCTTTTTTCTTAAAATGCCAAAGATGTTAAAAATTTTTGAGAAGTAATTTTAGGAAAGTCGAAGTCAAAATGACTACCAAGAAGAATCCTCAATGTATATAATTGAAATTCGTAAGTATGTAGTACTTATTTCTCTGCGTAATTTAACAAATTCACTAAAATTCACAAAAAGCTTGATTTCAGTCACAATAATAAATGTCAATGTTACATGAATAATTAGGAAGTAATGCAACACCAACATCTTTATAAGTTTTCGTATTGACTGAGAGTTTCGTTTAATTGAAATTGAAGTCAAAAATATCCTATCTATTATGGATTGCAAAAACAGTATTAGTTAACACTCATTTATCAAAAGGACAATTATAAGATAATTCAATTTTTTTAATCAAGCCATTCTAGAGCAATTTTGTGATACTGTTGTAATAAATTTCAGCGTTTCATCACTGAACACTAATACTACGTCAATGTTCATAGTGTGAACCATACTATGGTATATATGCATTAAAAGTTTATCTAAAGGGGATAATATGAAAAGAGTTAGGTGTTATTGAAGGGCTGGCAAAAAGAAAACGAAGACTTTCTGCAAATTTGGTTTTGTGTTGAATCGACTATTGATTTCAGCATTGCGTTTTAATAGGCAGAATTACGTCCTACTTCTAGTCCATAATAGCACCAAAATAAACTCAACTCCACAAAACTAGAACAATTTCAACGTAACTGAATTGGTAACGGAATTTGAAATGTTGAAATTCCTACAACAGTCGTCAACTTATGGTGCTCATCCCACAGCCTTCAAGTATTTATTTTATTGCGTTCAACTGGTTCCGGTTCATTGTGATTTTGTTTGGTTTACGCAGGCAGTTCAAGTATCCATATTTTGTGTGTGCTCTGGTTTTTCTCGCTTGAAATTCGAAGTTGCTATTTCTGTAGTGTTTTTGCTGTCGCTGTATTTTATTAATGATATTAATATGACAGTGCCTCGATTTTGTGAAAATTGGAAAATATTAGCGAATGTTGCAAAAACTTTTTATAAAGCATTAAAATAACAAAATAAACCGCATATTACGTTTTATATCTCACAGCCTTAATTTGACGTCAAGGAGAATATTAGAGGAGAAACTTTTATTTCCACATTAAAAATAATAAAAAAAGTTAGACATAATGTTCAACAGCAAACAAAATAACAAAAACTTTAACATTTTTATTTACACATATTGAGAGAAAATTTAAGTTAAATTAAATTCAATGCAATTAAATCTTAATTTTTTAAATGATCGTAACTTTGCTTATTAGAACAAAAATATTAAAAATCGGATTTGTCTGAAAATATATTACAATATTTTTAATCACAACAGTGTCATCTATCGCGATCGAACATAGTTTTGAATTGCTGCGAGTATATAAGCGAGTTTATATATAAATATATAGTATACAAAATCTAATACAGTAGGATTTCATAATTTTACGCCAATAGCGGTTCCAAAATCTGGTAAAGTTTACCAACAACAAAGTAGCTACAATATTCTTTTTGTTGATTTTGGCATTGCCGTAATAAATTTACACTTAATTAAGTAAGATTTTAATGTTCAAAAATATAATATGGAAAACTCATTAAGGTATTGTAGTTTAAAACTATGGACCCATATTATAGTTTCTGTGAATATTGAATGTCTAGGTGTTATTAACAAGTACATGAAATTTCCTGTACACAACAACAAATTTAGTTACAAATAATATCAAGCGGATAGTTCAATAACTATCTATTCGATAACTTATAATCGAAATAACTAACAAATAGGTAAAAAGATTCCAGTAGCTGTAATGCTGATTACAAAAATCTATCAAACACAAAAATTTAATTTAAAAATAATTTAACTATACAGTACTACAAAAATTTGTTTAGACAGAAATAATTAGTGCTACAAAAAGTAAATATTCAGAACAAAAAATTATTTTTTTATTTATTTGCTAATATTCGATTGATATTTGTGTCCAAAGTTGAAAAGAATAAACATTTTTATTTCATTATGTCTAAATTTAAGTATTGAGTATAACAGGCCAACATACAATTCTTTAATTGTCCTGTATCTGTAAACATACATTCTTCTAAAAGTAAATGCTAAGGAGCTTTATTTTAATGAAATAAACGAATAAGACTTTTTTATTGCGACCTTAATTCAAAACACAATTCACCATAAACTCAAAAACTGATAAACTTTCTAAAAGAAAGTAGAAAGGAAATCGTTTCCGAGAAAATCATTCGATTGAATTCTATTATTTTACTGCGCATATTTGACAGTTCTAAGTGTAAAATTTCCAAATGAAAGTGTAACCAAACATTTTCTACTTTTTGCTTCAACGATTAACCTATAAGTTAGCTCGGTATGACTTGAAACTTGTCTAATAAAGTTTTAAAAATAATAATGGGAAATATAGAACAAATGCTGTAACACTTTTTGTAATTAAAGTATCAAAAGTATCTATCTAAAAAACTCTGAAAAAATGTACTGTACCCTGAGCATTATCACGTTTAACCGCCTGTGTTACACAAAGTCAGTTAGTGTCTTGTATCTGTCGTTTTTACATTCACTCGCATGATTTATGTAAAGCAGATGCAGCAGCTCTTCGGGAACATAAGCTAAAACTTAGAACTGAAGTATTTTTACCTCGCTTATCATGATGCATATTAGTTCTCTGGAAGCATGTATATTCGCACTCTGTATGGTTTATATCTGTTGTGCGCTTCACTTGACTAGTTACGTTTTATATACAGAATACAAAGTCATAACTTAGGACTTTGTTCCTTTCAACCTTACGTAAATTTCACGTACTGCTTACTTTTGCCGTTTATGTACTCAATTTCAAATTATTGACATGCAAATATGAGATTGTATTTGCTTAAGAATATTTTTTAACAAACTCAGCCCGTTGGAAAGAATTGAGCACTACATATAAAGTAAGACAAGCAACAAGACATATACACAATGTGATGAATATTCAAACTAGAGTAAAGAGGAACAAATTTAGGAGGAAAAACGATTTTTACCATTATCTTCACAAAAGGAACAGAAAAACCCATTAACAGCCTGGGAAGAAAAAGAAATAATAAAATTAATATGGAGAGTATGACTGAAGGAAGAAACATTCCATAATTAAAAACCAACAAACAAATAGTTACATAAGCTCTAAATGTATACATTATTATAATGATTTAAGATCTAAAATCAAATGTATATAACCAAAATATTGTACCAGGAATCATATCATGCAGGTAGAAAATCGCGGCTTTGTAATAAAACATTAAGCAGTTATGAAAATTATGGTCGTAACCATTTGCTCTGTAACCAAGTGCATACTTTGGGTCAACTAAGCAAAAAGCATATCTTATACACCCTTTGTCATTTTTTATATAGTATAGTTGACTTTCAAACCTAATTTACAAACCCAATAGTAGAAGTCAATTCAGTCTGAAATCAGGCTTAAACCATGTTCTTAGAAATTGATAAAAACAAAGAAATAAATAAATTCATTGTGGATATTTATAACCCAAAGCTCAATAATAATACAAGAAGCTCATTAAGGAGCTTCTGTGATCTCTATAATTACATTTTAGAAGTGCTGGTGCTTTTTATAAACGCAAAACTTTATACAAAAGTGTTCTGATCTTTGTTGAGGCTGAATATTGCCTGATCCTTGCATTTGCTAACTGTACTAAACAGGATAATGTGTAATTTGCTGACAGGAAAATTCTAAACGAGAACAAATGGCACTACTTAGATTAATAAATAAGTCGGTACAGGTACACGATAAGTAATATTCTAGCCTTACATTATAGATGCTGTAAATTCACAATGTGATCCATCCCAAAATTGAGGAAGGATGGAATTTCAGGAACCTTACAAAGATAGGTTGATATGGAACTGATCATACTGGTGGTTGTAATTTTTGTGATTTATATAAAGATTTTAACTGAATTCTTAAATGCATTGATACTAAAATGAATTTTATTCTGGTTTCTAATAATTTTTCTTATTATTTACTACTGGAGTCACTATTTATATTTTGATCCTAATAATGCAAAAATACTAACTTGTCGTTAAAAATTGTTTTATTGTTTCTCGAATTATTATCCTTTATGGGTAATACACGTTTGCATGCGTTCGAACCATTTGTCAAAGCATTTCTTTCAATCTTCTTCAGACAGCACCGAAAATTGCTTTATTGTTTCTCGAATTATTATCCTTTATGATTAATACACGTTTGCATGCGTTTGAACCATTTGTCAAAGCATTTCTTCCAATCTTCTTCAGACACCTCCAAAATATGGTTTTTAAATGCAACAACGGCCATGCATTTTATCCTTCACGTTCGGGAACAAGAAGAAGTCATTGAGTACCAAATCAGTACTGTACGGCGGGTGACCCATCATCTAGATTTTTTGAATGTCGATTATTAGACGATGTGTGAGCACTCGCATTGAATTGATAGAGATGGAGAATGATCCGATGGCGGTTTTTTGTTTTCCGTATTTCACTGAAGACTTCCGGTAAACAGATGATTGTTACGTTCCTGTAATGGTATGGATATAGTTGCCATATAACCAGTTTTCCCAAAAAACAAGCGACCATTTGTTTCGAAATACTTTAAGCGCGAATATCTTTTGTTGGATTTGGTTCATCTTGAATCACCCATACAGTCGACTACTGTTTACGTTCCCGCTCATACGCATTAACACCTAACAATAATCAGTGCTGCCAAGGCTCAAAATATTAATAGTGACCCTCGTACTTAAATCTAGGTTCAGAAATTAGCTTAAGTGACTATTTATTACAAATTTTCGCTTTAAATATTCATAATATATGGTTATTCGTTTGCGTGTTAATTACTTGAGTGCGCCTTTAAATTTTTTCGTTATAGTTAATCACGAAACATTATCCAAAACCCTTAACAAGCACAAATATCTTACTTACCTGCTATTATAAAAATTTGAATAATTTTTTAAAAAAATCCAGAGAGAATAAAATTTTATTTAAAAACAAGCGACAAAAAAATTTAAAATATGAGAGTACTTAAAAATAAAAACTGCTTTGTAGCAAATGAAGTAAATAAAATATAACAAATAAAATTGTAAGATATGAAATAAAAGCCAAAAAGGATATTATAAAAATAAAAAAAATATCTGACCTTTTTTACGTCTTTGATGCACGAAAAACCAGGCAACCAAAGCGACATTGACCAGCAAAAAGCCAAAAGCTGCCAGTGAAATGCCAATTATTACCAGATTTGGTGTATTGGAATCCTCGGTTAACTCTGTTGGCATCATTTCAAGACCTTTTGTGTGAGTGGAGTTTTTAATAACATTTTTATGTGAACCAATAGACATCAGCAGGACACAGAATGCAGGTTTAAATTTAGTGCGAATAGTGTCAGTGTAAAATAAAAATAAATCAAAAGTGAAAAAACGCAAATAAATAAAATGAAATAATATATAAATAAGAAAATGTTAAATATTTATAAAAATTGTATGTGAACCAAATATTTCCACAGAAGAAAACAAAATATGGGAAAATTCGAAATCTGCGCCTCGTTTACGTTTACTTTAAAGTTCTACAAACGTCAGATAACTTTAGAAAAAGAAATCTGTTTGATTTTATTATTCTCCGGAATCCGAAAAACCTGATAATTCAGCACTGACATACGTAAAAACTCGCATCAGTTAAGCACAAAATAGAAATTTACAGAAAATAGATGAAACTCAAAAAACCGAAAATTGAAAACTAAAATCCACTAAAATAAAACTTAAGGGCATACTAGGAAAACAGATAAGGTAATTGCTGATAAAATAATAGATAAACTCATTAAATATGGAAGCAATACAGACATTTTTGGTAAATGCATCATATTCCAGTAAATATATGTGAGAGTGTTTGTGAGTATTTGTGTACCGTACCTCGTTTAAGCCGCTTCTGGTTACGTCTATGCAAACAACAGCCGATGATAAACACATTCAGCAACACAACAGTAATGCCAGACACTACTCCAATCAATAACAACAGTCCTGAAGTACCTCCTAGCGGTGTGGAGCTCGTGGTAGGCGGTCCACCCAAGGATGAGGCAGGTTGTGAAGGCGGTGGAGCTTCTAATCAATTGCGAATATAAAAATTTTGCGAAGTATTGAAAAAGCAGCAGTGAAAACAAATGACACAAATAATGAAAATATTGTAGTGCATTTACTATCCAAGGAAAGAAACGAAAATATTTGAATTTCTATAAGATAGTTTTAGTCTTAGTTTCTGTAAAACTAAAAATCAAATAGTATCCTAGTGCAGCTTAAGATTATTTGCCAATGGGTAGCATCACAATGCCTATTGCTGTCATCACAATGAGGTTAATATTATTTGGTTTTTTAATATTTAAATCTGTGGAAATATATCTATTTATCGATTATGTCAAAAACATTTACCTTTCGTTTGTGCGCGCTGTAAGTCAGGCATATATTTGCTTTGCCCCAAATCATTAAAGGCCATTACGGAAAATAAATACAATGTGTTCATACGTAACCCCGTAATAGTAAGCTTATGACTATTCGGCAATCCGTCGATGTATTTATACTGCTCACGATGTGCCTCTCTAAATAAACTTAAAAATGAAATAAACTACAAATTATTTTTCTTTCTTGCTTACCTATAGCGCACCCGATAAGAGGCTTTAAGGCCACCATCAAACCCAGGCGTCCATGTCATCGTCACCGAATCATGAGTTATATTAAGTATATTAAGACTGAGCGGCGTATCCGGTTGTGATGTAATATCGAGTCTGACCGTCTCGGCCGCTTGTCCCAATTCATTTTTTGCAACACATTCATAAGTGCCATAATCCGCGGGAGCGACTTTCTCTATAATCAAAGTTGACTCATACGTCAATGAATCTATTTTCTTTTCTTCCACTTCATATTTGTGTGTACTCTTTATATCAGCGTTGTCATGCCGCCAAATAAAGTTGGGTTTAGGAGATGCTTGTGCACGGCAAGGCAATCGACCACGTTCATTGGTGCCACTTGCTGCTCGTAGCAGTGTGGGCGACTTATCAATTTCTGGTGCAACTGCAAAACGACGTTAAAGATTATGCACAAGTAAGCATGAACGTATTTGACTTCGTCAGCAGCAATATGCTGAATCTACTATTGCCTAACAGAACTACTTACATTTGACAATAAGAAGTACATCACGATTTGTTGGATTTGCCACACGGTTATCGGCAATGCAACGAAAGTTGCCAACATCCTCCCGTTGTGCGTCCTTAATGTGCAAGTACGAAGTGCTATTAGCAAATGTAGTTGAAGTTTTAACTGTCATGTCATAGCCAAGACGTTCCCATTTGACGTGCTCTTCAGTAAGTGGTTTCCCTTCTACGCTACATGACAACATTGCATCTTCACCAGGATTTACAATCACGTTTTCTGAAACCGATTTGATAGTTGTGCCATCTGTCAGCCACCAAAAATTAAAAGTTATACAATTATTATTAAATGGACTTTAGTTAAACGAATTTTACTAGTTATGTTAATCAAACTAATGCATTGATTTATTACTTACACTCTACGACTACGGTTATATTTAAACTGGCTTTGCCCTGAGAATTGCTCGCCTCACAAGTGTAAATGCCCGCATCACTTCTATGCAATTTCGTAAAATTTAAATTACCGCCTTCAGCATAAATACGATGTTCGCCATTATCTCTTGATGGAATTTGCTGACCATCTTTCATCCAATTATATGCAATTGACATGGGATTCGCATTTGCTAAAAGCACTACTTGCATTGATTCCCCTTCTACCCCAACTGCAGTATTCGAAGGCGGTGGCACAAATTTAGGGCGGTCTAAAGGTGCACCAAAAACAGAAAATTCATCTGAAATTTTGAATCTCTAAGAGTAACTATTTTTTCGTACTTACACAGAACATCCAAGCTAACTGCTTCATGAACACTACGCTGCAGTGCTTCGTTGGCACTTTGGCATGTGTAAACAATGCCGTTCATTTCCTGGGTAATATTTACCCTGAATCCCAGAGTTGAAACTATACCACCCCAAAGTCCTGGTTTGGAGGTATTATTAATGCCTACGAAAAATAAAGGAGTAAATGCAAAAACGAGAAAAGCTAACATAAAATATTCGTATCCGGTTATGTTTAAAAAAGTGACTAAATAGGATGTGAAATTCAAAACAAGCAAACGATACACTAAACGATATTTACAATACTTAAAGCGCGTTTTATATTATCGCAAAAATAACTCAGTGGCTTAGAAGATTTTGAGCTTAAATTTTTATTTTCATTTGAAGTTTTTAATTTTTTATGCATATGAAGGCAATACTCTATGTTTCAAAATTTTCATATATTTAAAGGTTTTCAGAAAAACAAAACTAACGCTGGTAACGCCTGCACAGCCTGTAGTTGAATACTTAACGGCGCCGTCCAATTTGTAGTAACACACCCCTTCTTGCCTGTCTGCACATGAACACAAAAATAATATAACAAAAGCAGAAAACAAAACCCCAACATTTGGAACAATAAAACAATGCAAGAGCATCGCATCCTGTTGATCCAAAAATGTCTTAATTTTGGGCAGCACTCCAACTGCTTTAGTTTATTTCAATTGAAAGCAAATTTAAAAACGACTCTGTGTGTCAAGACATTAGGCTATATAAGAGATTTCTGACATTCTTTTCCACTTACCATCGATTGGAATACCATCCTTCCACCACGACAGTTTTGCCGGTGGATTACTTGAACTGGAATCACAAATTATCGTTGCCATCACGCCAGGTTTTAATTCCTCAGGTTCGATCCGTATTTTTACAGTTTCAGGTGCAACTAAGTGAAGTATAAAAGTTGAATTCATTTTATATTAAGAAGTGCATAAAAGTATATAAAGGCATATTTATTGAGTATATATGAGCCAAAAAAACTTACAATGCACACTAAGGGTTGTTGTTTCAAAAATTGGTATTTCGGTGGCCGTGTTGGATGCTTCACAGCGGTATTGAGCTTGGTTATCTGATACGTTAGCTAAAATAGTAATCTCAGCAGAGACAGATTTGTCAGCCGTGCGAATAACTGAATTAATCTGTCAAATACAATACAGTATTGTTTAATGTTTAAAAATTTTATAATTTTTATATATTATTACTTTGTGCACATTCTATATATTTCTATGATATGTTTTTAAACTTTAATGTACTTATAATTAAACTGAAATGAAATTTTGTTAAAATAAAATATTTCGTTTCAACGATATTTTTAAAAAAAACAAAACAGTTCCATGCTGCTTTTTGTTCTAATAACATACTCATTTGTTGATTCTAAGTTCCATCTACAGCCGTTATTCCCATTACGGCTATCACTTGGCTGAAATAACAAAACTGTCGCACCAAGCAACTAGGTACATTGAAACGTTTTGTTTTGCTCCACTGCAACACCTTAAACACTGACAAGCAACGATCCGTGGCTAACACCGTGTAAACAAGGATAATGTTTCGCAATTTGCATATTAAACTGTGGGCGAGCGTTAAGAGTATTAATATACATAGGTGTGTAAAAGCTGAAGCTTTCACATGGGGATCAGTGTTTGTAGGTTGCGTTCACATTTTTGGAAAAACTGATAAGAGAAACATGGCAGAAATATTTGCTTAGTCTACCCAAATGGAGATGTTTTTTGCTGTAGACAGCTGTAATGTGCTTTGTCACAATTCTCAGATTCTATACTGGTCATGCAATTAACTAACTTAAGCACCACACAGCTGCGTTAGTTTACATCATTAAGAAAATACCAAAGGGTTTGTAAACAATTTAGAAATGGACTGCAATATACATATATAGCGCAACCCAACAAACACAACAAACCTCACAACGCCCAACATAACTAGTACATAAATTTTCATTTTAATACCGTCGCTTTCAATTTATACTGAAAGTCAAGATTTTATGAGTTAACACGGCTGCATTTTATTTCATTGTTAGACATTTTAACATCAAAATATGTCACAATGGAATATTTGAATTGTAGTTTGATACCACTGCTGCATCAAGGAGACATGCAGGCCAGCTAGAACTAAAAGTCTCAAAGAAGACAACTCCGGTAGTAAAGTATTTGTATTGCATACTTATAAATATGAATTAAGTTTATTGCATCGTACTTTCAAGGACTCACCCTCTTATCATTTTTGTACCAAGTCAATGTGGCCAAAGGATTTCCTCCTGATGAAACACACAGCAGTTTTTGCACTGAACCAGCTGGAATAATTTGTCCTTCCATATAACCCGAAATTAATGGCGGCGATGGTGGATCTAAAAAACAAAACAAAGAAATTAAGGAAACAAAGCAAATAAATTTTGGAAGTGAAAAAATCGAGCGTGAAATTGCACAAGACGACCGTAAAATTATGAACAAATTTTTTTAAACACATATTGAAAACATAAGTAAAAATAACAACCACGTGGAGCAGCGATCGAGTGTTCGCTATAAACGAACAGAATAGCAGTCGTAATTTTATTCAGAGTACAAAAGCAAAAATAAGCCACCGTGGACTTGCCGGACAAATGCCTGAGGGTCAGTTTGTATTCGTGTTATTCAATCACATCGTTCAAGATGGCGGCAGGAGCAGAGGCATTCACAATGGTCGCAACAAAAAATGCTGATTATGAGCGCAACGAAAAGTGGCAGCACAAAAAAATTTAAAATCATTATACAGCAAAATTCGACTCTTACTTTATTATTGTTTTTGCTATTGTTCTACTGTTTTTGTTTTGCGTGGAGGTTGTTGTTGCTTTGGTACACATTTAACTTTTTATTGCTTTCATTGCTGCTGTCCACTTAGTGTGCCTTAAATTTTTATTTAATTTGAGCACATAAAAATTCCCTTAAACCCCAAAGCAAGGCAGAGCAACCAAAAAACCAAAAAAAGTTTTATTGCTCTTCTGTTTTTATTTTTATTTTTATTTTTAATTTTACATTTTCATTTTATGCTATTTTAGGTATTTAGACTTGGAGCCTCGCTTGCAGCGCCTCGTATTCTCCGCATGTTTTGCAAAAATACTGGCGCTACTAAAAAGGATCAAAAACACAAAAGGAAAAGTTTAGTTTTGCATACTGGATGAAGAACAGAAAGGATGCTGTGATATGTTAAGAGGGTGAAATTTAAAATTACTTGGCCCAAGTTAAATGTTCGAAGGTGCGTTTAAAGGTTTTCGCTGAATATTAGTGCACCTATTAATTCCCACTTTGTTTTAAAGGCAAAACAAACAAGAGTTCTGAAACAATTGAAAATATTTTTTAAAAATTCATTTTTAAACAACAAAAATAAGAGAAAAACTCTAAAAAATGTAATGGATGATGTCTATATATTTATTATGAAACCAGGATTTTTGAATATGACATATAGCCAAGATCAAATTATAAAGTTATTCCACAGATTACTCTACGGATAACCAAAACCTAGAAGTTGTTATTTTAAAACTTCTAAGATTATAAAACAAAAATAAAAATTTTTAAAAAATATGTACAGCAATATTCGAAAGAACACTTTACTATCAACTTATGTTATAAAAAATAATTATGTACATATGTTATGTATGAAGTAGCACTAACAATTCTTAAGGTTTAAATATTTTAATATTCCTGAAAATTTATGTTTTATTGAAATTATACAATTTATTAAAGATCTTAAGTTATTTAATAATAGGATACAATTAATTCTATACATTAGCAACGATGGTTTCTTCCTTTTTAGTAGAACAAAACTGATACTGTTGGCACGTTCCTTAACGGTTCACCATGTCATATGTTATCATCTTAACTAGATGGATCCGTCTAAAGATACAGAATATCGTATTTGCCTACAAGCAGATTCGACTTCCAGTCACATTTCATATAACTGTATGGTTTTGATATTAGCCACGAGGCGGCACTAGGTTGAGAGTTCTTCTCCCTGAAACCGGGTTGTTAATATGTCCTAAACCACTACCATTTTAGCTTTCATTTGATGGGCGGAGTGTCTTGTGTTCAGTGAGAATCGGCAATCAACACAAAATATCAATCATCAATCACAGTGCTCCGCTTTCTAGAGCTAGTAGAATTTGTATCCTATTTATTTTCTATTTTATTTTATTTTATTCAATAGTATAACTGTGCATTTTACGCAATAGAACAAAATACCGGTAACAAAACGTTAAACGTTAAGTTCATTTTGTTATCAATAATATTTTAATGAAATGCAACAAACGAGATTCTAAAATTTACTTCACAGAGTAAGCTTAAATTGAACTTCATTTTTATCTTTAAATGGATAGCTGAATTCTAACGTTAAGAATCAAAAACATCTGCACATTTTATAAAAATGTTGCATATTAAAAGTGCAATAAAAATGTGCAACTGCTGTTATTTAGCGCATTCATGCTTTGATTTCACACATTCTTATATCAAAATGTAGATATATTATATTTTGTGTTGTTACATAATCATTATAAATGAATTTATACAAAATGTGAAAATTAATTACGTTTTTTTTTGCGTGGTAAATTACAAAGAAGTAGATACATAGCAGCTCGCAACTATGCACACACGTAACTCAATTTGTCAAATACTTTATGTGTTCTGCATAAGAAAAACTGCTTCATACTTTAAACAATGAAACAAAAACAGGAAAGATAAATTTAAGCAACTTTCGCTTACTTCCACTTTTGGTAGTTACTTCCAAAGTTGTCTGAGAGGTCATAAATCTAAGTTTTGATATTTGAGATTACAACTCCAGAATATTTGACATATTGACGTACAAATTGCTAAAGATTTTCAAAGTAGTAATTGAAAGTGACAGCGAAGCTTAAATTCTCTAAAGTAGGAAAGAAATTTAATTTTCTTTAGTTTAGTTTTTAACATATGTTATATGTTAAAAACTTATAAACTTATAAAATTATATATAAATAATTTTTAGCAAAATTATTTGAATTATTAAAGTTATAGTATCCATACCATAAGTCAGAAGTTAATCAAATAGTTAATTATATAGATAAAATAAGTCTCAGGTAGATTTTGGAGAAGTTTTGATAATTCAAATGATGGCCATAATTAGATTAATTAATTTTTCTGGAAATTACTGGTGCTGATATGGCTTTAATATATAATTTTAAAATCATTCTTATATGCGTATGTGTTTAACATATATTTAAAGAAATTCAATATACTTTACATACTCGTATTTGTCTTGATATCTTAAAATACTAGATATCTGAAGTTGTAGAGAAACAAAATTTAAAATATAAATATTAAAGATCAAATAGAAACAAATTAGAGAACTTGCATATCCGATTTCGTTTCTTTTAGCCTATATAAATACCCATTGGCTTTAATTTAAACTTGATCCGCTTTAATATATTCTTTAAAGTATAAACATGTCTGCAAACAAATAACTTACTAACTTTGTATAAACTTTTTAAGATTTTTTAAATCAATACTCTTTATCTCATAATACATACAAAATATAGCAATAACATCCCAACAACATTTATGTATGTGTATTTTAGGTTAAATTTAATATAAAGACAATCAAAAACGTAGGGACTAACTCCAAAGTTTCTATAAAATACTTTTATCTCACATCTAATAGCATTTAATAGGAAACATTTTTAAGTAAGTTTTTTTTAGTTTCAAATTTCACAATATAACTAAAATCGAATATTTACTGTAAAATCTGCAATGATAATTCTAACGTATTCTTTCGTGCTAAGATAGTCTTTTCAGTCCTAAGAGTAAAGATATATATATATATATATATATTATATATATTAATATATATATAATATATTATATATAATATATATATATATATATATATATATATATATATATATATATATATATAATATATAGGATATCAGTCAAGGTACATAATTTTTTTTGACATATTCCAGTCCCTCTGACTTGCCGTCTATTCATAGATAAAAATTACTAAATCACAATGCGTTACAGGTCTTCAGCAAACACCGAAACAACTACAAATTCAATTTAATAAAAAGCAATTTGCGTGTAGCAAAAATGGGCCGTAAATGTTTCGGCCCATTTTTTTATCTGCGCTGATAATTCACAAGCAACATTAACAAATTTTTGATAAATGCACATGAAATTATGATGAAGTTATTTGAAATTTTATCATAATTCTGAGTGCAAATGTGATATGGCTAATTTCTTTAAAAGGAAGACAGCTCCCACAAGGTGTTGGCTTATGTATGTAACTGTTGATAACTGTTGTGAAATGCTTATGTGATATCCACTTGACACATATGAACAGTTTGTTGTAAGTAACAAGAAGTCAAGTTAAGTTGATTGCCAGTTGTTGTACGGGCCTTGAAGGCTTGTCACTTTGGTACGCTAAAGGTATGCGGTTTAGACTTTGTGTCCCAACAGGTCGTGTTGTAACTTAACATATTTAACAATGTGTTAACATTTTAAAACAATAAAATAGTTTTATTTCAATTGTTTTTTATTATCCTTAACTTCGAATCAAGTCTGTTGTTTGATTTTCTTTTATAATTAATTCTATTATTTAATGCAAATTTATATATTTGTTTCTTTTAATATTTTATACAGGAAATACTAGTGACTACTATGAGTACTGGTACTATGAGTACCAGTGAGTACAACAACAACACACACACAATACCAAAGTTTTGTATTATGTTTAACATTATATATCGAAAAATAAGATATAATACTTATGGGTATATAACATGTTGACATATAAATATGTCAATAAAACATATTGCCTAACGGAATGAATTGCTGAAAATAGCTGTATTGACTAAAATTCTACGCGTTCCTCGAAATCAAAATCATGTCAGTATTCTAAAATCATACTGCTTTCTTTATCCTACTAATATTATAGTCAATTTCATTAAGAAAAGCCACTGAAAAACTACAAATTACATACTACCACCGAAACCGCCTAAAACAAGGAAACTGTTTTAATTTTGGTAAAGCACGCATAGCAATGATAGTTGAGAATTGTGACAAGAAAATTTATTCGCAGGAATAATCCCATTTTCATGAAACTTTCCAAGCTTTGTCTTAAAATTGAAGTGACACAAAAATAGTAAATCTTTTTTCAACATAATTGCAATTTATTTAAATTTTTTCATTTATGCACTTAAATTTAATTCGGTTGAGCATGTTGAATATGTTAATAAGACCGGATAAAACCAAAAAAAAAAATCCTAGAAAATGTAGATAACTTTTAAGGCAAATAAGGAAAAATAAACGCAGTTTCTGATAATTCACTGTCACGTACTTTGCTGTTGGCAGCTGTTGCCAACGTTATTTTTTTCTTATTTTAATTTTAATCACCACTTTAAATGAGCGATGAATGCAAAAACAATAGCAGTCGGCCGAGTCTCATACACGTCGTCATCAAAAAGCAGCTACACACACAGCAGTAAACAATCGAATAAGTGTGCGCACACATCGGCAAATACAATAAATTTATGTATTCCTCTGAATAAATTCAAAGCGCGTACCAAAATTTGATCGATTAATAATGAAGCTCGCGTCGAGCTCTCAATATCCCACGAGACTCTACTCCACTTCACGCATTGAGGCTATATTTAGTTGTAGTACAGTGTGCATAGGCAACTTCATAATAAACTGATTTGCACTCCTATCGCCCGTTCCGTACCATACTTTTGTTTGCTACTTTTGAGGTAGATCATTTTTAAGTTAGCGGGCAAATTGCCAATGTTACAGTTATGCTAGTTGTTATGTTGTTGTGTTGGCTGAAGTCAATATGCTTTTATAATTATTACTGTAGCAAAACGTTGTACACGGCAGAATATAAATCCCAGACAGTCAGGACTCTTGTTCAACTGCTCTTAATTAATCTCGGGCAGTGAACTCAACGTGCCCGCTAAGGCTCGTTAAATGTCGCTCATTATGTTGACTTGATAGTTACTACCGCCTATAAACTTTATATTGAATTTATGTACTTTTCACATTTCTATTTCTTGTTTGTAGTTGCACATTCATTCACATTCTATATACCATAAACTTTTATTATTCTATAGTTTTCATAAAAATTATTTTAAATTATTTGTGAAAATTTAAAAATTATTTTCATTTTTTAAATTTAATCTATTTACTCTACTCTACTCTACCATCATTTATGTGTATAGTAAATAAAGAAACGAATATACACATAGTAGAAAAAGTCTACGAATATTCACAAAATTTTTTTTAAATTACGCATAACTTTTTCAATTTTTACTCAAATTCATTTATATTTCCTAATTTATTTTAACCAAAGAAACAACAATTAAGTTCCAATATAAAAAATTAACAGTTATTCTTAAAAAAAAAAATTAAACACAATTATGTGCAAAAGTAGCAATTTTTGAAGCAGAAAAAGTCTACGGATATTTCTTAATATTTACATTAAAACAATAAAATTCACAAAAATCTTAAATTTAATAACCTGTGGGATAACCTTCTTTCCTGCAATCAGGGTATAATACATGCATTTCTTCAAAATTTTCCGCACAGTATCAGGACATATTTTGTTTTCTAGTATTTCGGCAATATGTTCAGCTAGTTTGAAGGCTGTTACTCTTGGATTTACTTTCACCTGGTTGATTATGCTACGTCTTTCTCTATTTGACAGAATTGAGGGGCGGTGAGTGAGAGGTTTAGAAACGTAAATACTCGTCTCTTTGAAATTATTTGTTATTCTATGCACAGTTGAATATTGACGACCAATATCTTCACCAATTTTTGTTTGGCTTGCGTCATCTTTCTAAAATTTAACAGTTATTTGTAGCTCACAAACTAATTTCACGTCTTTTATTTTATATTGTAAAAATTTATTGCTTATATAAAAAAATTATATTAAATGATTAATTTTTAGACTCTAGGAAGTCAACTAATAATTAAATATCATTTAAATTAGCGGTAAATGTAAATATTAAGAAATATCCGTAGACTTTTTCTGCTTCAAAAATTGCTACTTTTGCACATAATTGTGTTTAATTTTTTTTTTAAGAATAACTGTTTAGTTTTAATATTGCAACTTTATTGTTGTTTCTTTGGTTAAAATAAATTAGGAAATATAAATGAATTTGAGTAAAAATTGAAAAAGTTATGCGTAATTTAAAAAAAATTTTGTGAATATTCGTAGACTTTTTCTACTATGTGTATATTGTTTTCTTTCAATTGTTCTGAATTTACCTTAAATCCGAATTCGCTCATTTTTAACCTTGTAAAAACAATATACTTAACATTAAACTAATTATTAAATCAGGTTAAATTTTTCGGTTAAAAGAAAAATATAAAATACATGAGAAATTCTACAAATATACAAAAGAAATTAAGTACATATGGGAGAAACCAGTGCGTTTTATTTATTTAGCAAAATATTATATTTTATTTTTACATTATAAAAAAATTATAATTTAAAACAATCTTACATGCAAT
Source organism: Teleopsis dalmanni (assembly GCF_002237135.1). Lineage (NCBI taxonomy): Eukaryota > Metazoa > Arthropoda > Insecta > Diptera > Diopsidae > Teleopsis > Teleopsis dalmanni. The sequence continues at coordinate 339,672 of NC_051847.1, read as the reverse complement.
GATACGAGCGCACTCCCACCATGGAATTATCTCCTACTACGATGTAATATTTCTGATATTTTTAGCCCTTTACAGCCCTTTCGGTGCTCAACAGTCAATCAACACAATTTGTTTTAAGCTCATGTGGTGATGACTTGTTTTTCTTGATTTTTTTATTGTTACAAACGCTTTCGTTCTTTGTACCAAAAGGAACAAGAGAAACGATGACGCTTTATGAAAGAATTTTTGTTGGCGTGGCATTTATTACTATTTGCGCTGATGTACATTAGCCGGCCACTCAAACAACAAAACAGAACAGGAGTTAATTTCTAATACTATTAGTGCGACTATGGAGATTTACTTTCAACTAATGTATCATTATCACGTTCATTATTTTGTTGCCATTGTCATTTACTCTTTTACATTTATGCTAAGTTGCTGTTGTCTTATCATCATTGCAGTTATACTAAAGATTATGATTTGATGTTAGTACAAATCACATCACTGTTGGAACACAGTATGGCGCTTTTGCTTTTCACCGTTTTGGTGTTGGTTACTATTATTATCTTCAATTTTTATGCAAAATATTTGAGCCATGAAATATACTGTGGCGGTACAGTGAGATCGACCACAAAAACAGCAAGATAAATGCAAATATTAATTCAGTTTTCCTAAAAAACAAGTATGCAACTAAAAGCATAAAATCATTTTGAGCTGTTCTCATAATTATTCTAGGTAATTACGGAACTGTTATGACTTAATTACTTCACACCAAACGCCTTTTGAAAAAGTGTAATGAATAAACGAAAAGTAAAAGTCGTGTTTTAAAGGAAAATATATGACACATGTACAGAATTTCTTTTATTTCACTATTTCATATTTTAAAAATATTACATAAATTTATTATTGAATTTTGATAGTTACTCTGTTACTCGTTTAATTCAAAGGTATTTTAATGTATTAATATCATTAAAACTAAATGTACGAAATTCGAGGTAAATAAACTATATAAAAAACCATTTAAATAATAAACTATATATAATAATAAACTATATAAACTATATATAATAAACTAAATAATATAAATAAACTTAAATTTTAAAGTTGCACAAAATACCCAAAATTTAAAATAATTTATATACTTTCTCGAAAGATTTACTTACATAAAACGTTAATCGTGTGTGTTGACTGTACATACTCGGTGAGTTGCATATTTAGACCATTGCACGTCGCAATCAAAGAACGTTTATTTGGTTCCACAACTGTAGTTATGTTTGAAACTGTAATCCAACCACCTAATAAACAGAAACGAAATAGTTTAGCAATTCATTCCATATATATAAACCAAACTACAGTTAAAAATATAAAAAGTAAGAATAAATTTAGATTTTTGTAAAAATTAAGTAATAAAGTGTTAAAAGGGTTGCTACCCACCTTCAGGATTAATTGTAGTCAGCGATGTAGCGTTACGGATTTGTCGTCCACCGATATTCCATTTTATTTCAGCTGCAGGGTTAGATGGAGCTGTGGTACAGCTTAGAGGTACAACATCGCCTACACGGGCTTCGGTTTGACCCTCAACACTTACGTGATTTGGAGCAACTACCAAATTTTCGGTGTCACATATAAAAAAAACAATAGAAAAGAAAAAATGTTTAAATATAGAAATATTTAATATTTGTAAATAAGTTTCATAAGTTTTTATAACCACAGCAGTGACATAAATTCAGTTTTTCTAATGACAAACAACAACTCATAATGGATGCGTTCCTCCGTGTTTGATATGTTTTCTGTTTCAAACACATTTCACACATTTATCTACGTGTGGAAGAACAGCTGTTGATGATGACATTGACATTGGTATGTGGTTTACAAAGGAACCACATTTTTAATATCTCTGAAATGTATTTCGCTCAAGTTAAAAGGAGAGCTAAGGTAGAACTGTAACTTCAAAGGTTATAAACTTTCATCTGTGTTGAGCTTATTAAAACCAGCAGCATATACAAAAACTATGTCAAAAAATAAATTAAACAAATTAATTATTGCTAGATAATTAATGCAAAATGGGTTGTACGCGATACACTACTCCATTGCCACAGTAACTACGTCACTTTTACAGCTTGTGTAAATTGATGACAATTTTTCATATCGTGAATGTTTCAAAATTATGAATTAAAGGTAATATATATTTATTTTGGTGGTTTTATTTAAAATATGTGGAAAATTGAAATGTTTAATATTGGATATTGAATTTTCTGTTTTAGAAAGGAATAAGTGTAAGGCTCCTTTAAATTGTGTTCTTGTTTCAGTATCATCATTTAATGCTCCCAAATTGTTTCGGTATGAGTATAAGAGTATTTGTTGCTTATGATGTATGCTAGAATAATATATATACTTTATCAGCAAAACGAAAAACAAAGCTAAAAGAGAACATGTATAAAACATACTTCATTGTCATCTTATGTTTCGCAATATATTCGGGAGTAAATAAAAAAATGTTAATTACACGCAAAGAAATCTTTACATTTAAGAAATATAGAACTATACAAACTCCTAGAGGAGGCTTTGATGTATGTTCACTGGTTTTGTTTTCTGTAGTTCATTATTACAGACAGTCTTTATCAAGTATAACTGTTGTTTTGTAAATAAATGTCAAAATTTGTTTTTAATGAATTTAATGCTTCTTAATTATTATTACTTTCAGAATGTTTTGCTGTCTGTACAAATGGAAAATAAATGCACAAAATGATTAAAGCTTCTTTCTTATTTTGTAGCTTAAGTAATTTTATTTGTATATAAAGATTATTATACAGTTGATTTGTAGAAACAATACACAAGCAGTGCTTCATGGTGACATCTTGTAACTGATCAATCTCATCTAGGAAATCCCTAGCAGGTTTAACCTACACTGCATATCCATAGCATTGCAAAGCATCAAAAACAGTGCTTCATTCCTTTCTTCATAGCGACATCACGAGCTGACAGGAATATCCAATTTTTTCACATTACTACACATCACGTCCACTAGACTGGTATGCTGTAGCTTGATGAAATCGCTGATTTATTTCCTATTTAAGACAACCTAACTTAAATCTTGTCTGACTAGCTAATCGTTATTACAACTAATTTATTTACTAACTGAAACTAATAAATCCTCTCATAGTAATTGGTTATTAGAATGGTAAGTATTATTTATATAACAATTTTTTTCGGTTGTTAAAAAAGTTGTGAATACGCTCAAACGTACTGTAAAATCATTGTTGTTATTACAAAATTCAAATATCACCTTGTTGAAATCATTTAATTCTCTTAATATATTATTGGGTTTGAGTCATTCCTTGATATGAAATTAATTATTTAAACGGACAAAAGTGATTAGCTGTTCTATCATCATTTTAGTTTTCAACATTGGAATATAACTCCGTGTTGTTAACGTACATTAGTGGTAAATAATCTGATGTTTTTGGTTACTGTCTTTAGTGCAAATTAGAAATACGAAGTAACGCTCCTGCTTATTTTCAGTACATTATAATAACAAACAAAACAGTAGTGAATACACTGAAAAACAAAATAAAATTTTGAATGAAGAATGTTTTGTTGTTCGCGCATTGTTCCTGTTCGTTGGTACATGCTACATTGCGGTGAGACGTCTGAATTACTGCTATAACAGTTGTTACCTGCAGCAGCCAGTGTTACTTTACCTATTGCTAGAATATCATAACATATTCACGACCTTCGTATGGATGCTGACTTAAGATTCCTTGAAATTTGAATACTAAAGAACGTGTGGGTTAAGTACCTGTAAGATTGAATCTGCTTATATTATCGCTCTTGTTTCAAGAAAGGGCTCACGTATATGGCGAGGGAATATACCAGGCCACTCTTGCTCTTAATCATTTTTATGCTTTTATGCATATTATTTTGTTGCATTTCGCTCTTAACACTAGCCCGTATTTCATTTATTTCAATTTAATGCAGTTATGTTGTAGTACTTTAAACAGAAGCACGACTACTTAAAGAAAACTTACATTTTTGATTTAATGCAATAAGCGCCGTTAAAAAGTCAACAATTGTTTTATGCTTCTATGCTCGATCTGTAAATCGACAAACGTTTGTAAAATTCAACTAATTGTGAGAAGACTTCATAAGTTGACAGTACTAGTCTCACAGACACTACATGACGAGGTGAAACTATATACCTAGAATCCCTTACTAAGTAGGAAACGTTTCTACATTTCCCAACTATATGTTGTCATATGTGTGATATAATAACAAAGAAAAAATATGTCGTCAGCATTTGTAGAACCATCACAGTTAAAAATATAATATTAATGCCCCTATTTTTGAATTCTTCAGTGTTTACAAGGAAGATGTTAAATTTATTATTTAAAATATCATCTTTACATACAACAGTTTGTAAATGCCTCAGATAGGAACACCCCCAAGATATCGACCTATGCAACGTATAAAAGACAACGATTTTAAATTAGCAACATGAACGTTTTGACTATGCTTCAACCGGGTAAAATATCAGAAATAGCTGACGAACTTAGAACGTATGACATTACAATAGCGTGTCTGCAAGAAATAAGGTGGAAGAGGCATGGCGAAATCAAGAAATGAGATTATAGCATTTTCTACAGCAGCGCCAAAATTCAAGGTCACAAAGGCACAGGTTTTTACGGCAACAAAAGAGCGCGAAAAAGTATAACGACTTTCGAACCAATAAATGAACGTATATGCTATTTGACTCATAGGCAAATTCTTAAATACACCAATTTTGTCGGTCTATGAGCCCACAGAAGAAAGTAAAGATGAGAACAAGGATAAAATGTCGAATGTATGCAGTAAAATAAGCAGGTATGATATTAAAATACTTTGCGGCGACTACAACGAAAAGATCGGAAGGGAACAATCAATAATACAACAAGTCGCAGGAAAACATTCGCTTCATGAAAATACGAAAGATAATGGTTTACGTCTATGTAACTTTGCCGAATCCCAAGGACTACATCCAAGCAGAACATCCTTTCAGCCCAAGCGTACACATAAGCAAACCTGGAGAAATCAGGACATAATGATGCCAATCAAATCGATCACATATTAGTACATAAGAGACATATGTATTCAGTTATTGATGTACGATCTTACCGGGGTGCAAATTGTGACTCAGATCATTATATGGTTGTTGCGCGTATTCGTCAAAGTATATTGGCTAAAATCGCAAAAAATTAATACAATAAGAACCATTGAAACGTCGAGGCCGCCATAACAAATGAATCTGCAAGAGCCGCTTACCAAGAAAAAATTGTAAACAAACTAGAAGAAAATAAAGAAACGATAAGAAATTCAGACGTAATAGTAAGCTGGCAGGGCATTAAACAGGCCGTACTTAGCGCACTAAACGAAACTATTGGCCAAAAAACTCACTCCATCAGAATGCAGAGAGATTATCAAAGCATAAAACGATGCTAGAAAAATATACAGTGAAAATGGCACCCGACAGAATTTGCTTAAATATCAAGAAAAAAGAAAAGAAGCAAAAAAAAGAATACGAAAATAAAAAGATTTTCTGAGAAAAGGACTAAAAAGCATTGAACAAGATTTTCAAACAAATCAAACAAGATCAATGTACCGCAAAATACGAAAACATACGCGCATATTCCAACCGCACTTGACAGCTTGTAAAAATATAAATTGATCAGTGATAGAAAAGAAGTTTAAAATATTTGGAAAAACCATTTCAGCGACCTGCTGAATAGCAATGAAGTCGAAGCCCCTAGTGATACCGTATGGACAGTAGAAAATATGCTGGAGGAACCTATTTTTGAGGACACGAAACGAGCAATAGAGAAGTTAAAAACCTTTAAATTGTGTGGAGACAATTTTATAAACGCTGAAATGATGAAATACGCCAGAGAAGAGCTTCACAAGCAGATACATGAATTTATACTTCAAATCTGGAGAACAGAAAAAATGCCAGAAGAATGGTATACATTCTTCTTAATATTTCCTATCTATAAAAAAAGGCGACAAAACGAGCTGTGCTAACTACAAAGGTATATCTCTTCTTATTGTTTGCTATAAAATATTTTCAACATATTGTATGAAAAACTAAACATGTACGCAGAAGAAATACTGGGAGATTATCAATGTGGATTTAGAACAGGTCGCTCAACAACACACCAATGCTTCGTTACGTCACGTCAAATTTGAAACCAAATCTGATACTTTATCGACGCTCCTGTTCAATTTGACTCTACATGCTATCAACAAAACAGATCAAGGTGGTGCAATATTTTATAAATCTACACAAATATGCGCCTATGTTGACGATATCGTCATTATTACAAGTATCAAGGAGTATCTTCAATCCGTTTTCATACAACTAGAACAAGCTACAAAGCAAACAGGTCTCAGAATAAACGAAGAAAAAACTGATTACATGACAAGATTTCTCCAAGATACCTACATCAGAATAGGCGGTTACAATTTCGAGTCTATAACGAGTTTAAATATCTTTGCGTAGTTCTCAGCACAAGTAAAGATGCTACTCTTGCAATATAAGATCGTATTCAAACAGCTAACAGAGCATGATTTGCCCATATCAAGCTTATGAAATCAACATTACTATCATAGGAACAAAAATTGCGCATATATAAAACTGTCAGTAGACCGGTTCTTACTTACGGCTGCGAAACATGGGTCCTTAAATCCAGCGACAACAACCTGCTACTGAGATTCGAAAGAAAAATACCCAGGAAAATATATAGCCCGGTGTGCTTAAAAGACGGCACATATCGTATACGGTATAAGGACGAATTAAATATCTTGAACAAAAGCCGAACTATAACATGATACATAAAAGCTGAAAGATTGCCCTGGTATGGACACGTCCTACGAATGAGTAACGAAAGAATGACTAAGAAAATCTTCGAGACAAAGCCAGAGGGGAGTAGAAAAAGAGGACGATCGCGACAAAGATGGTTACAAGATGTAGAAAACAACATACGAACGATGAGAATAACACAATACAGAAAGAAAACGAAATGCAGAGAAGAATGGAGGCATATTGTAGAGAAGGCAATGGTCCATCCTGGACTGTGATGCCAAAATGATGATGATATACAACAGTTTCTAGGGTACTCAGAAAGGACTAAGAACGAAGCATTACGTTTTTAAGAATTGTTAATTCCGTTATTCATACCGAAAAATAAAATGCGTCTTCATATACAAAATAATTTTACAAAGTGAAAATATAATAATGTTTGTGAATTTACTATAGCAGTAAAAGTTTTGATTTTAGATACGTTACATGAAGCTATAGGCAAAATCGGAATATAATTAAATACATACTTAGATTCTTTAATAAATATTATTACTTTTTATAAAACTTTGTACTATTTTTATGATTTGTATGTTTTAAACGGCAGTTAACATAACATTTCAGTTATATAAGGTAATAAAAAGAATTTAATTAATTTTCAATGTTTATGCTACTTTCTCTAATATTGTGTACTTATACTACCATAGTTCCCAGTTTGAACTGGAGCACTGCTAGAACGTCTTTTTAGGCAAATCTACGAGTTTTTCTTTATCTTATCTAAAGATCTTTTGAGATGAGTTCCAGAAATAGAAAAAACTTCTATAACGCCGTATCTGCAGAATAGGATAATTACATGTAACCATAATGTTATATTTAACAATGGACGATAGGGTAAGTATCATATTTTGGCAAAATTTTGCTATAACTAAACATAAAAAAGCCCTATTATTTTCCAGTCTCTTTAACAACGTCATTAATGGTGGTTTTTCTTATCGCAAAAAAAATTTTTTTAATTTTTCATCACATGGGTAACTGAAATACGCCTCATCTTTAAAGCCTTCAAAACTTGTTTGAAAATTTGTATATAATTTGTAAGATTATATACAATCTTACACTACGCCATATACAAAGACATAGTATCGTCGACAGAGTAAAGAAATCCATATAATTTTTAATGCTCCACTGCACTTAATTCCGTTTTTTACACAAACTATTTGATCTGAAATTTTCCAAACAAAAAATCTTCAAACACTCGAATGAACTTCTATCATTATCACTCTGTCAACACAAGCTCTGTATCGCAGTTACCTGATAGTTAACACCTAGGTTACTGAAATGCTTTCAATACAAAAAATACGATAAACAAAACACAACTGCGAAAATTCCGTTACTTTTTCACCATATCTCGTACAGTACAGAGAGAGTAAATTATTTTAGTTATTTTGCAGTACTTACAGAGTACAGTCAGTTCTACTTCAACTCGTAGTGGATTTTGGGACATCACATTGCTCGCTTCGCAACGGAAGCGCGCCTTATTATCACTTGCTTCCGCTGTAAAAGTATAAATATTTTCGGATAGCCTCCCCGATGTCCTGTAACAATAAATTAAACGTACACTCTTTCAAAGTTTATTAGAAGAGTGTATAGAGAAGTTATACCTGTAAGCCATGCGGATCTGTGATCCATTTTTGTACCAAATGAGTTGGGCCGGCGGGTTACCTCCACGGCTTCGACATACCAGTTCTACTGTTTGACCCCGTCGCAGTGTTTCGCCTTGAGTGTAGCCTTCAATGTAAGGCTGGCCAGGAGGGTCTGCAAGTGATAGAGAAGTGTTACTTTAGTTTGAATAAATAATTTTCATATGGAAAGTTTATTAATTTTTCTTTGAATAAAGTAAAAGATCGCATTAAGTTATAATAAATTTAGTAACAATGCAAAAAATGTAAAAGAAAAAAACGAATTTAGTGCTCGAAAGTGATAGCAGCACATATCAAAGTTTTTTTAAAAAGATTTAAAATTGTATCATATGTAGGTTCATTAATAAATTTGTAAAACAAACATAATGCTATTATGAAATGTTGTTAAAAACTTATATGTTATCGACTAACATAAATCCACTTTTTTGCTATAAGGTAATCAGTACTTCTGTTCGGATTTCGTTACAAGCTGTGCTTAATTTAATACTAAATTGGATTCATAATTAAATTTTAAATATTTGCTTTCAGCTACGAATATAATGAAAAAATATTTATTTAATTTGAATTTTTTTATTAGATATTTTATGCATTTGCATAGTTTTATTATGCGCCTTATCAATAGTTATGTCAGGAGCTCTGCGTGATCTGTGTTGTAGGTATCTGTGGGTCGGTCATATAATATTAATGTTAACAGCAATAACTAAAAAACAATCGTTTTCACACGCCACCGAATGCCAGAAGCACAAATACACATGTTATTTCACAAGCTTTTATTTATGTTTATTTGGAAAATTTTTCATTTTTTAATGCATAAAATAAATATTGAACAAAAAAATTGGAGCGAATGTAATTTATTCAAAAAATATTACACAAACAGATTGTGACTTGTACTTTAAATTGGAAACATATTTTACTATTTTTGTATGGCTTTTTGTATATATTTTTGTATAATGAGCATCTTTTAACAGGATCCTCTAAAAATTTCTACACTTTAGTTTCTCATTAACTCCTGTCGTCTGTTAATAAATAAACTATTTTCCTCGGTTTTGGTTAAACAGATTTTACAATTAGGCTAATTGTTTGACCATATTAAAGGGATGATTTTAATAGACTGATGACATCATTAATTGTACATACGAAATAACCAGAAAAAAAATTTATATTAACAAAAACACATTTGTATTCAATTTTTATTAAAAGTATGCGATTATTTCTGTACAGTAAATATATTATATATATCAAAGTATTTTAGTTATATAGCTTTACTTCTCATTCATTCATACCTAAGCATTTTGCTGTGAAATATCTAAATTTGTCTGTATTAAAAAAATGGTTTTTCGTCCTAAATACTTAATTTAATAAAAAAACGAGGACAAAAAAATACAAATAAAACTAACGATAAAATTAAAAAAAAAATAATCATTTAAAATTATATTAGCAAAAATTTTTGAAAAAATTATTTTTATTTAATTTTCATTATTAATACAGTGTTCAGCAATTTTCCATGAAAAATGTTGCGATGTAGCGTGTGTGAAACGGACGACTACACCACAGTTTATACTTTTTAATGCTTGTATTCATTTTAATGGAAAATACAAAATTTTATAATAATTAATTTTAATTATATTTTCATTTTTCGAACTATGCACAGGGATTAAAATAATAAAACATTACAATGAAAAAAAGGGGGCGCCGAAAGTGCTGCATCTAAACAAAGTACAGTTTGCTTCACTGATGACAAAATGACAGTCAGAATGTTGCCTTGCAAATATTTGCTTTGCCACATTTGGTAAAAATGCAATAAAGCACGTAAGCTTAATATGCAGCATATGTCGTGGTTTCAAATTTGTTTCAATTGAATTAAAAAGCTCAGGTGCCCTAAACCCCCACGCCGCACTTTTAACTACGCGTGAACATACCTTCGCTATTATTTGATTTTATATAAATGCCACTTCAGTTTGAATTAAATTTGTGGACGTGTTTTTTCTGAAATAGTGAAGTGGTCTCCTGGTGCTGTTGCAATAGTGTGAAATTATTCGATGCGGAGTTGCTTAAAACGAATTAAAAGAGACGGGCATATGGGCAGAGCATGGCGTTGCGGCTGCATTTGCATTGCATGGCGTGAAAATAGAAATTTTATTATACCAACATGACATCAATAGCAGCCTTAATAAAGGCATTAAGGTGGCGGCAATATCCACATTCACAGATATAACACCCGTAAAAGGAATATCAATGTGTATATATGATGTTGGTGTCAGAATTAGTGTTCATGTCGTAGCTGAGTGCTCCTCCGAAATTGTTGATAAACATTTCACTTTTGAGGTTTGACAAGCGGTCAACCACAAAGCGGTCAAAAACATATACAAATATAAATTACAGACTTGTTAGATAATAGTTGTAAATGGAGTACTATTAATGCCCAAAAAAATGTGTACTTATATAATATATGATACTTAATATAATATATTAATACACAATATATTATTTGAATACATAATTTGCAAATGAAATCTAGTTTTAATGAGATATCTATTCTTTGGAGTTGGTTGGTTGTTTCATATGTGAAAATATAATTCCTTCAATTCCTGAAATTTAAAAAATTTTATATGAAAAATTGTTGAATTGAAATGAGTTACTTAGGCTAAAGAGAACAGAAGAGAAAATATAATAAAACAAAAAAGCAAAGTATATAATTAAATCATTTTTGGAATGTTTAATGACATGTTGCAATGTGAGATAAAAAGGACGATTGCCTGACGTTACTTTTGGTGAGGCTTGTCTTCAATAGCTCCTAACTTAGAGCCTCTAAGATAAATCCGCCACTGACTAACTAAAGATATAACTGAAAATGCGATCTATAATAACTAAGCTATAACTTCAACTTGACTTTTTCGAAAACAAAAAGTTTGAAAGTCCATAAACTGATCATAATAAAATTTTTGTTAGTTTTCTCCAATGCAAATGATGTTTGCCGTTGGTAATATAAATGGAACCTAATTATGAGTATCCAAAAGTGCTGCCCAAATAATGTTGTTCACTTCGGTTGGTTGATGGCATTAAATTTATTCGATGGTGAACTATAAACTACAAATTTATCGCAATATATTTACACAACAAAAAGCAAATACGTGAATTTTATGTGCATTTTAATGACAAATTTGAAAATATAGCAAAATTGTTTTTAATGAACTGCATTTAAAGCAGTTTGTGGATTGGAATAACAGTCGTTCGCAGTGGAAAACAGTTGTAAAATATGGTGAATATGCAAATCTAAACGTTTCATAAAAGCTGAAATCACAGCCAGCACACGACAAATATCGAAAAAGTAATAAAAATATAAATAAATAATGCAAACTTACATAGCACAGACAACTGCACAGTAGCGCGCATCGGCATGGCAGGGGACAAGGCTTTGTGCCTAGCCTGGCATGAATATTCTGTGTAGTCGTCATCAGCATTCGGCTTCAGCTTAAGTACGGAGATGGTGGTGTAGCGCTTTGGGGAAATCTCTTCGACTTTGTCTTTACGATGTTCTGTAAATAAAATATTGAAATTATGTTAATTTTAAAGAAGTAAATATTTTTTTAGTCGGTCCGTTTCGCACGTCACTAGTAAGGTGGTATACGAAGTAAGAGCCTTATTGAAATATTACTAATTCATGAAACACGCATATGATGCGCTGAGATTTATTCTAATGTAGTTCTACTGTGAAAGATTTTAACACGAACCAAAATCAATGTAAGCGGATGTGTTAGAATTAACATGATCTCAATGTGTTCATAAGTGTATATACGCACAGCAAATATTGTAAATAATATTTAATCACAATGAGAATTTTTACGAGAAAAACATATAAAAACAATAACAATACACCAAGCTACAGAAGTATCAAACCTACAACCATATTCGTTTACGATTTCACATTAACGACGTACACACATACACATGACATGTACTGTAAGTACAGAAGCATAAACTGCTGCAACAGGACACTCAATATACACTTCAGGCTTTTTCTTAATGGACGTAGTGTGAGTAATGATGGAGATATGGTGTATTCAAAAAAATCCAATAGCTCAAAAAAAATATTTATTCATTTTTTTAACACAACAAATCAAATCATGCTTACGCACACACTGAGGCACCTTTCGGCTTTTGTTTCAATCTATGAGGACTACTCTGACTCTCCGAGATATTGGCAACGGGCGCGTGTGTTACATTTTTGTTTGATAAATTGCTTTGAATTTCTATTTGATTTTGCTGGAGTTTGTTATGTGGTTTCGCAAGGTTTAATTTTTTTTTAATTTGATAACGAGTGCAAAGTGATTTCGCATTCCTGCCAAAAACAATATTTGCACGTGTTTTGCACAGTTCAGCTCCGATTGTTGCTGCAATGTCCGAGAATAAGTAAAAAACCACATTGCCAACATTTTTCAATTAGTTAACTTTTTGGCTGTAATAGTTTTGATATTCCATTTTTAATTCTCAATTTGGTTGCAATACGAAACTCACAGATTTTAACAGTTAAAATTTGTTGTACTTTTCTATATTAATTCTCCATGGATCATAGAAAACTTTTCGATCTCTCTGATAAGCAATTAAAACTTTTATTTCAAAATTTGAGTGATACGAGACGTATTTCGCCAAAATAAAAACAAAACTCAACAAAATTTGTTACACGAATAAATGAATAAACTCAAAACTAATTTAGGTTAAAAGTATTTTATAAAAAATTTTATAAATAACTTCATTAAGTTAAAAGTTCAAAATTCTACATTCCCACTTCTTTATTCACATTTTCAACAAGTTATATACACATGAATAGATATATTAAAATTTTAAATATTTAAGAAGAAATGTCATACTAAAATAAATATAATATTCTAGAAGCAGTTTGGTGGTTCAAAACCAATATTTAATAACTACATTTTCCGTGAAGGCTACACAATTTGATCATGCAGTACCCATAATACGACTAACAGACTAAAGGCAGTATTAACTAAACTCATGCCGTTGCAAGACACAAAACTAATGATTACGCAAAAGAGATATACCGCGACCCCATATCTTCGATATTTGATTGCGAGCACTTGGATATGCATTCAAATGGAATCCATGCAATGTACGATCTATGCAAACCCATGAATCATCGCAATTATACTTCAGATCATTGATCTGACTTTAACTGACTACAATGTTTAACTAAAGAGATCTACATGAATTTCTTGGAGGAACTAATTTAAGAAGATTTCCTGCATATATGCTATATGTCTAATAAAAGATTAGTCTTAATAAAAAATTATTCAAATGACATAAGTTTATTCAGTGTTTATTAAGTCTCCGATATCTGTTAGAACTCAAAATAAAAAGGAGGAAAATATTCTTCTATAAACCATGAAAAAGACATAAGAAAAAATATCTTGGCAATAATATAGCTTTTAGCAATACTTTCCATAAGATAATAAGCGTTATATCAAAAATAAGTGTCTGTTCCCATAATTAGCTAGATAGTAATTATTTAAGGTCTAAACATTTAATGTTGAATTTGGTGAAACACAGATTTATCAAAGTCCCAAGAGACAATCCCTAAGAGTTTCAAGAGTTAAACAATTTAGGTTTTGGTTAACAGATAGATCAAAATTTGAAAACAGCGAAAAATTACCTTTAAAATGGGAAATAACTACCTAAACCCTTTCAACGTGTTTGGTAAATTAAATACTGTAGCAATAGAATGATCATATGATATGAATGGCATAAAGACAATGAAGTAGTTAAATATGCTCGCAATTGGTTCTGAGGTTTTCTGTGGACACATTTTCTGTGGTTCTGAGGTTTTCTGTGGAAATCCAATTGAATGAGCTCAACATATAAGGGAAGAAAAAAATTAAAAGACCTATAACTTTAAAGCTTACACCTACGTCAAGCAGAATGATTTCCTATCTCAGCAAAGGAAATATTAAGTTAAGTACTCTTGCTAAGCAGGGCAGACATAAAACTCACTCTCTCACTTCACAGGGCACTGCAACCTGCAGTATCACTTAAATAAGTTAAGGACTTATATAGGTCTTTTCGGTACTGATGTACGTTGTTTTTATAAAATGGACTTTGAAAACTCAGAGCACATCTTTTTTGAATGTCCAGGTTTTAGAAAAAAAATGTTATTCCAGTTAGTTGGTATTATTAAGCCAACATAAAAATGATCGAAAAATAAATTTTAAACTTCCCTAAATTGTTTAAAACATAATATATATCCAGTAGATCTATTTAGGTTGCGGTTCGTACTGGCCTCTAATAACACTAGTTTACAAATAATTAAAAGTATTGTTTTCCAAAGACCAGACTTATATTTCCTATAGGGAAATTTTCCGTAGAACTCGAAAACCACAACGAGATTTTTTTCATGTGTACCGTTTTCGCGTTATTTGCAAAAAACCATTATTTTGAATTTTCTCAAAACATCACCCTACATATGGCCCCGTAACTTTATTTTAGAAGTTACCATAGTAGTGCGTGATATATTAAATTAAAGGTGAAACTTGTACGAACATTTTAAGCTACATAACATTAATGTAACTTACTTAGTTTCGCTGCTATAGCTGAAAATGTACAGATTAAAAATGTTTTTTTTACGCTTTTTTCAACTTTTTCGATTTTCAATGTGATGGGACTCCCACAAAAATATTTAAAAAAAATTCTTTTTTTGATTGATGTTAAAGACTGTTTTAGTACAAACATTTCGAGTGGCTTAACATAAAAATCGAATAAAAATTTCATAAGTTATTCGCCATTTTCCAAATTTGTCCAAAATAGTGGTTTTTATTAACAAATCAGAAAAATCATTTTTTCGAATTTATTTTTTAAAATTTAAGGTGCGAATCTAAACAGTAATATATATAATTGTACATTTTATTTAAAAATTAATATTAAATATTAATATATTGCATTTTACATAAAAGTTTGACGTCAAACGTGAAACTGCAGTATTAAAAGTGAATTAATATATTATAATGAGGTATATGTATACCTTGAGCAAGCTTCTTATAGTGGATTTGTTTCTCTTATAATTGTCCAACAATAATCTCGCAACATGCTTGCGTCGCAATATCCTTGATATCTTTTTCCATTGCAAAGATATCCTGATGAAACCTTTCACCTTGTTCATCACCTTCTGCACTAAAATTTGAA